>NW_026850554.1:0-600000 GCF_030913465.1 Colletotrichum navitas | reverse complement strand
TGGGTACCCAGATGGAAGTTGACGTCCACGATAAGAATGTGGCCGAAGAGGACCACACTAAGATAGATGCGATGGATGTTGACGTCCAGAAAGAAACAAGTGAAAAGGAACATGACGCTGCTAAAGACGAGATGGAAATGGACATCGAACACGAGAAGACCAAGGATGACACTGGAAAAGACAAGATGGAAGTTGATATCGAGAACGAGACTGGCGCTACGACAGACGAGATGCAGCTGGATGATCTGGATACAATCCGAGGTCTAAAGGACGTCGACATGGTAAACGCGTCGCAGAAGATCCAAAAACCGACGGGCGATATCGAGATGAGAGACGGGTCAACAACCCCTTACATTGCGCCTAGTACCAATGTCTTTGCCGGAAAGAACACTCAGCATACAATCGCTGAAAAACCTTCGACTCCTCTGCCGAACGAACATCGCTCACAGCAAGTAATGCTGCGTCTACAGGCATCCAATGTCCGTGGCGAAACTATGTCTGACGAGGCACCTCCCCCGGCCCTGGAATCTAGGGACCAGAGGCCAGTCATTATCATTCGGCGTAGGCCAGCCGACCCAATGGTGAAACAGAAACCTCGGAAATCAAGTCAACAACAACGGCCGCAACGGCCAACAACGCCGACGTCACAGGCAGGGAATCCGCCAACCGTGCGCATACCTGGACCGCCCAGTCTTGTGAGCGGTGCTGCATCCGAAGGAACGGTGACACTTTTCCTCATGTCCCAAGCCCGAAGCAGCCCGAAGCCCCCTACGCCCTCGTTCAGGTCGTCAGTGCGATTGTTCCCAGACCGTCCGGCCCGGAAGCACAAGTATGACGAGGTGGCTGCGATCGATCAGGATTATAACGGAGATACTGATCTTTCGATGCCCTTTGATGTCAACGGACCGCCCCGCGATATTTTACCCTTACCAAAACGAGCACTTCAAACTCTCTCGGCTACAGATAACGATTTGCGCCGCCGGCGAGCTCTCGAGGCGAAGCGGCGTTGGCTATTGGCACAAGAGCAGGAAGCCGCCGCCGCTCCTGAGCCCGCCATGGAGCAGTTTAGGAATAGACCACCGCCCATGGTATCATCGCAGGGAGTCTCCGCCAGAGAGAACCGTCTTCTGTTGTCCGGAACGGCCGAGCTGAGGCGAGAATTACTTCACAGGCTCCAGGCCCTGTGGCCCCTTCTACCGAAGGCCGAGGTCGATCGGGTACGGCTGAACAACTTGAGGTCAAAGTCACTCGCAGAATGGCGAAAGCTCCTGAACCCGGCAGGCAAGCATGCGCTTCCGGACAATACCTACATCCCCAGGGACGCGTTCGAACGGGAAGCGGCCGAGTGGATGGAGAAGGTTGTCGAACTGATGACCAAATTGAAAGTCATTCCAGAAGTGGGATCCCTTCTGGAGACATGGAGGGAATGTGTGGCCCGCCAAGAGCCACTTCCCGAACCTGAGGATAACTAGAAGCAGTAATCGACGATGCGAACTTTTGAGTGAAGATAAAAAAGAGTTGTTGCCACCCAGAAAAGACAAGACACGAAAAAAAAGGCTTGGAAAATCAGAAAAACTGAAAAAGAACACCAACACCCACTCACATCACCATTAGAGGAGGCGAGGATTGAAGCTCACAGAGAGCAATGAAATGGCCATTTCAAGTACAGTCATGACTTTACGTTTGGTTTACCTGGTTTTCACTTTTGTCCAGCCATTTGTACCACCACCACCACCAGCCCGAGCCATCTGACCTTCGCCATCGTCAATAGCCCACGCATCATCCTCTAGAACCTCCCATTCCGGAACGGCAACCTCACTGACAAGCTTCTTCTTGAGCTTATCGGCAAGTTTCAGGGGGCTGGGAAGCTTGAAACTGCGAACGAATTCGGATCCCTCCGCACTGCCAAGAAACGCATAAGCTGTGCCATGTGAGTACCGTCCCACCCAAGACGAAGGCCTGCCAAGCTCTTCCTGGTCGGGTGTTTCGTGCTTCGCCGCGGGCGATGGAGTTGTCGGGGGGTAAAGTCGACCAGTATGGTTACTGTGTAATTGTTGGCCGATGAGCAAATTATACAGATTGCGACCCATGTGGCAAACGTCCTCGAATGAGTTGCGATCCCCCACGAAGACCCCCTGAGTGCTGCATGCCCAGGCGATGTCATATGCCAACAACGTCACACCCTCCAAAAAAAGGGAATAGGTAGCGGGATCTTCCTTGGCTAGAATGGGCAAAGCCTTGTCGACAAACAGTGGCCGCGGACGAGGGACGTAGTGCGGCTGGCTATCGCGCTCATCCGAAGCAAAGCTGGGGATGGTTGAAGTGCCGGGAAACGGAACATCGCCGTGTTGGTATGACGAGGCGAGGTTGAAAATGGTGGGCCGCGGGTAATCACGATGGGGCAACGTGATTTCTGCGGGAAGCCGGATAGTGAGATAATGAGACGTTAGCGCCAGAATATGAGCAATGTTGGCCAGGGAGGTCGACAAGACTTCAGGCGATGTCGCTGCCAAACAAGGGTCAGTATCATTTTCAAGAGCAACCGGACGTGAAACTCGCCATTCATAGATGAAAGGTCAATCACATCAACGCCACCGATTTTGAACTCGTATCGAGACGAGGAGCCCTTCTTGAAGCGGCGAAGACCGTAGAGTTTCGCGGCTTCCTTGCAGAGAAAGGATCGGGTGGTCGACATTTGGTCAGCATTGCGACCCCATTTGTACTTGGCGACCGAGATGGAGCGCTCGGCCTCCTCGAGCTGTCTGGTTCTCCGAGCAGTGATGCCACTCGATGCAGATGCAAGATCCGACTTTCGGCGAGAAATGGCAGCCTTGCGATCGGCAATCTCCTTCCTGGCAGCGGCGACCTCATCCCTCAGCTTATCGGCCTGGGCGATGATTTGGTCCGTTCGATCCTCGGTCATCTTCTGTTGGGAGACAGAGTCTTCAAGAACGACAACCGGGTTGGGCGCACCCGCTGTTGTGTCTTGAGCAAGCAGGTCATTGATCTGTTTCTGAAGACTCTCATTCTCCATCAACGCCTGCAGGTTCTTGAGGCGACCTTCATAGCAGTGATTGCGAGCGTCAACGGCACACAGAAATGGCAGCCGCTGCGGGCTGTGAGGTCTTTGACAGATGTTGCAGTTCATTTTGGCGAAACCGGTCGAGTCCAGGTAAGCGGCGACTCGGAGCTCGATACAACAATGGCGCGCATGAACAAAGCGTCGCTAGGGATGACGTTGGGGAGATTGTGTTTGTTTCTGGCAAGCGGATCGCGCACTATGAAGGAACTCCAGCATGGGGAGGAGGAAACAGCGACTTGATATACGACAGCTTCCGGTACGGGGGTGAGTCGCTCAGACGACCTGTGAGTGCAAGTTGTTTCTAAGGTTCGCCGAGTCACGGGGACTTGGTCGGGTGAGAGGCGATGAATGGCCCAGAACGGGAAACACTCAACTGCTATCGGCGCAGCGCAGCGGACTTTGGCAGGCAGCAGGGGTGCCCCTAGTCACTCTAATCCTCCCTGCGCCACATTTCCTTTCTTGCCTACTTTCAGCCAGCGACGCCACACCGTTCTCTGCCCACCTAGGTACCTACCTACGGTACCTACGCCAGCAGGCACGGGGAGTCGACAGGCGATAATCAGCGCCTTTCTCCACCAAAGGCCCAAAAAGGTAGCATTGCGAACCATCACCCCAAAAGGTTACAGAGTCACAAAAACATAACCAAAAAGCAACCCGGCACCAGCACAACCACCTATCCTCCTCTTGATAAATCCAACATTGCACCTGCCAGTGCAAAGGACTCTTCTCAATTTTATCGCGAAGATGCCCGACGCGGAAACCAACGAGTCTCGGAGACCCAAGTCTCTCCAGACCACCAAGACGCCTGAGCCGAGGCTAGATCAGCAACTGGCCAACGGCCAGAACAATAGCAATACCCCCAGCACACCGGGGACTTTCCCTTCCTTCGACTGGGAAGATTTCGAAGCTCGGTACGAAAAAGCCCTTGCGGAGGCCGACGGAAAGGAGAGAGAGCTCTTGCTCGAGTTCGACAGTCTCGTGAAGGTAAGCAGAACAACTCAACGTCCACTACCAACAGTCAAACTTGCAAGCATGCTAACATGGAAACCGTCAGTACTTCAATGTCTGGGCCTCCACTTCGAGTGCTCATGACAACGAACGCGCAACCAAGCGCCTTCACACAAGGCAGAGGTATGTCAACTTGGCAGAGAAGGATATGGCTCAAAAGGAGGAGCACAGTAAGTCGCTCCTCATCACGGCTTTCCTTTTTGAACGACTGACACGCGTCTACAGTGAAGGAAGTGCTCCGCGCGTTTCAAAGCGCCCTCGCCCTGCTAAGCCGGACTTAGATTCTCAATTCCGGGCTTGGGCGGGCGCGAGGTGATGTTCGACATAATTTTTCGTTGCTCTGATTATGCAAAATAACAGCAATTTGCAAAACTGCACTCACGCTTCCGGCAACAGTTAGGCATGTGCTCTATCGGCTTCAAACGCGATGGATGGTGGTGAAGGTCAAGGGGGGTCTCCACACGTGATCCAAGCTCCAAATTCCAAACGCGTCAGGTCTCTTTTCTGCGCGATTCTCCAGCTCCAGAAGTTCCAACCATCTACATCCTACACATAGCACTACTCTCCTCGGAGAAAAAAGAAAAAAGAAAAAAAGAAAAAAAAAAGTAGCAAATCATTAGCAGAAATTGCCCAAACCACCTTAGCCACAGGGCATGGCTGCGGCAAGAACGAGTCCGATGTCGACACAATCTGCTGCACCAAGTGTCAGCAAAGTAAGTTCAACCGCGCCGAACATTCATTGTACCTAATTGACCTTCTCACAGGATGACATGATGACGTTCTTCGAGACGCACTTCTCAGATGCGGCACTAGAGAGGTTCAAATCCGATTTTTTCAATTCAAACCAGCAATCGGATGCTGTCAACTCTGTCCCCTCGTTCGAAGAAGATGGCGACATCATTGAGGAAGACGATGGCCTCGGCTACTACTCTGACGGCGTGAAGCGCACGCTCACTGATGAGCAAATCGCCATGTTTCGACACTCCGAGCGTGAAGCTCTGAGGCGAGAGCAGGAGCGAGCTGCCGAGCGCCGCTCAACGGTGCCGCATCCAAACCAAGCTGGTGAGGCCGGCAATGATGGCAGCCTTAAGGCTACCGACTCGTTTCACCAGCCGGCCAAGGCAGCCAAGAGCAAGAAGAAGAGAAAGGGAGGGAAAGGCAAGCCTCAAGAGCCTAAACCCGATCTCCGTAAACGAACCTGGGACGTTGTCGAAGCAGGGCTCGACACTCTCGACTATGATTGACTTCGGATCAGAATACAACAAATCGCTGTCAATGCCCGGGCTGCCTTTTGGAAGGGACTATGGGCCGTAAAAACGTCTATAGACCTCCCATGCACGCCGCCGGGGCTGCCTCTGGAAGGGACTGCAGTGAGGGTCATAGCTCGCAGACCTAACATGCATGCCAGTTGCTGCTGCCAGGAAGAACCACAGGCCAGACAAATGTCTGTGGGCCTCTCGTGCGCGCAACAACGTTCTAACTGTCGGCAGAAACTAAGGGCCGGACACACGCTCTTAGATCCGTTGACAATCTGAACACCCAATGTTGAGAGCAGCTATTTCCATCGTCTCACGGGCTTGATACGCGCACACAAGAAATCAACACTTGAAAACCAGCAAAGACCGGAAACCAACAAGTCTGGTAGCGCCCCAAAAGGAAGCGCGATCATTGGTGTGTAGACATCCCCTTTTCTTCCTCCTCTTAACCCCCTCTACCTATGCTGTGATGAAATCCTTTGTATCGTCATCCTTAGTCGGATCCATAGCCAGAGACAGACAGCTACTAGCTTCGGCCAGCAGCTCGAGTCTCACAGAGCTTGGACATGTCGAGCAATAATCTTCTCTCTGAAAGCATGCAAATTTCACTCACTGCGAATTTACAATGCACTATAGCTGGACAGTTGCTAACGATTTCACCAGATGGACTGAAAAGGCACACAGTATGTGTGACCCTGAATGGTGTGGATTGCAGAATCAGCCATTACAAGATGGAACCGGCTAGCAAAAGCATAAAATGCTCGTCCAGCGGATCAGATTGTGAAATGGCATTCATTATTGGCTGAAGTCGGCCAGTATGTAAGACTGACAGACACGCGTCGATAGACAGGTGGGAGGAACCACCTTCATTCATGAATGGAAAAATTGATTGTTCCGATACGCTCATTACCCTGATACCATTCGTCTGACATGACTCGTCGTGACTTCTTTCAAAGTCCAGATGAGGTAGAAAAATTTGTTGCTGTCTACTAGTTACAGCATGGAAGCCTTGGATTGCACACATGCTGGCCCTGGTTATGTGAGCCGACTCCCTGTAATCTATGTCTTGACTGACCTCTCTCATGAGGTCAAATTTACCTTTGTTTCAATCGATCATGTGATAGATAGGCTTTTTGTCAAGGCACCTCGCTGGCGCTAGGTTTTTTCTGGGCGCTTGGATGATGACAACTGCCCAAAACCCGATTTTGCGAAGTTCTGGAAGAGCACTGGAGGAGCACTGCAGCGCTGGCTGTGAATCGAACTACACCATGCTGCCCAAAGGTTGAGCGGCATGAGTGTGTGCATGAATCACTGGGCCTTATCGGGCGGTCTTCTTGGGACGATAAGGGGGGAAAGAGACGGACTCGCCTCGGTCGACAGCCAATCAGAACCCTCTGACCGCTTAGCCTGATTTTGTGCATCCCACCTAGATTTACTCGCTGCCCCGTTCTCCTACCACTACCGCTACCACCAACACCACCACTGAGCCAAGCTACCTCAGCCACGCCGAGACCCCTCCTCGCCTTGCCTCCGCCGCAAAATCCAACCTCACGTCAACATCACCACCCGTCACTTGTCGAGTTCTGCGTGCAATCGCAGGCAAACAGCAGTAGCCCATCATGGCGCGGGTCTACGCAGATGTCAATCAAAACATGCCCCGCAGCTACTGGGACTACGACAGTGTCAACATTAGTAGGTTTTCTATCGCCCTGCCACCCCTCTCATGGGCCTCGATTATGTTGAGCCTCTGTGACCCAAAGGCGCGCCTGTCTCCTTTGACTTCGCTCTTTTCTTGCATCGCAGCTGACCTCTTCATTCTACAGGCTGGGGCGTTCTCGAGAACTACGAGGTGGTCAGGAAAATTGGTACGTCTTTGTGCTTGGGGGAACCCCCGCGCCGCGCGCATGCGCATTTCCGCCCCATATACGGTCACAACTCTTAGAAGCATATCGAGCTGACGAAACATCGCACATACAGGCCGTGGAAAGTACTCGGAGGTTTTCGAAGGCATCAACGTCGTTAACTACCAGAAGTGCGTCATCAAGGTCTTGAAGCCTGTGAAGAAGAAGAAGATCAAGCGTGAAATCAAGATCCTGCAGAACCTGGCAGGAGGCCCCAACGTCGTCGCTCTGCTGGATGTGGTCAGAGACTCGCAAGTAAGTTCTAGACGTCGTCCTATGTGAATCGCGATACATCCGGGCCATGGGCTAACGAAGCGTTTTCAACAGAGCAAGACGCCATCGCTCATCTTCGAGCACGTTAACAACACCGATTTCCGAAGCCTCTATCCCAAGTTCAACGACCTTGATGTCCGCTACTACATCAATGAGCTGTTGAAGGCTCTCGACTTCTGCCACAGCAAAGGCATCATGCACCGCGACGTCAAGCCTCATAACGTTATGATCGATCATGAGAACAGAAAGGCATGTCTCCGTGCTTGGAGTGTGTTTACTTGGGGCTAACTGTCGTACAGTTGCGGCTCATCGATTGGGGTCTGGCCGAGTTTTATCATCAAGGCACCGAGTACAACGTTCGTGTGGCCTCCAGATATTTCAAGGGCCCCGAACTGTTGGTCGACTTCCAGGAGTACGACTACAGTCTCGATATGTGGAGCTTGGGCGCCATGTTTGCCTCCATGATTTTCCGCAAGGAGCCCTTCTTCCACGGTAACTCCAACTCGGACCAACTCGTTAAGATCGCCAAGGTCCTCGGTACGGACGACCTCTTTGACTATCTTGACAAATACGATATCGAGCTTGACGCTCAGTACGACGACATCTTGGGCCGTTTCCAGAAGAAGCCGTGGCACTCCTTCGTCACCGCCGAGAACCAGCGTTTCGTCAGCAACGAAGCGATTGACTTCTTGGACAAGTTGTTGCGATACGACCACCAGGTATGTTTGCCTGCAAATCTTGACAAGTACATGCTGTTGACATGCGAACAGGAACGTCTCACTGCCAAGGAGGCTCAGGCCCACCCCTACTTTAACCCCGTTCGGGACCCAGAGGTTTTCAAGCAGCACCTGGCCAGTCAGACCGCATCCGGTGTCAGCAGCAACTGAATCAAAAGCGTCAACCTGCCCTTTATGGGAAACCTAATCACGCCCATAAATAACACTCCGGATTCTTCCTCTCCATACAGGCTGCATGCACCAAGCACTACGCCGCTGATGGCCCGATCGGGACTTTATCCTGCATCTCCAAATGAGCCTAGGATCTAGACAACACCTACCTCTGTCCAGTGTGAATATGAACCTGATCGGCGGATGAAAAAAAATCGGAGCATGGCCTCTTACTTCATGTCTCACTACACAGAACGATTGCTCAGAATGACTTGTCAAGATCGGTACCTAGTCGCGGACAACGGCACAAATGTCACAACATATCAAGGCGTAAGACGTCAATACAGGCGAAGCGTAAGGAGGGATGGCAGTGTCAGGGAAGCAACAGGGAATTTGGCTTGCGCATGGATCCGGGCTTCACCATATGGATGGGGGACAGGCGTTTGCGAGGTTGAGGCCCCTTTGTCGATTCCAAGTGTCCTTACGGCTCATTGTCCATGACTTTGCATACGCGGGTTTTCACGATTTTTCTTTACAGAAGCTCTCTGGTATTCATCTGATGTAGCGACTAATGAGGAAGCACTCTATGCTTCCATGACCCCTTACTACCGGTTGCAGCTCTGCATATGTTGATGGCGCCGTGGTCTTTTTATCGCAATACCGCCGGGCTGGATCCTCCCATCACAGCGGTAACAAAGCTGCTTTGCTTCTCTCGTAGTAACTACTCATCATCTACAGGCATGTGAAGCAGAAATCCCTGTCGCACCGGAACCCCTCCTCGCCGCAACGGCGCAAGTTCCCGCCCGGCGTGCGGACGAGCGACCCCGACGGGCTGCCGAGGCGGGCCTTGGAGGGGGTAGCGAACGCCCACGCCGCCATGCGCTTCCGGTGTCTGGACGTGGTGGACGCGCCAGAATCCGCGCGGCCCCCGCTCGGTACGTTCTGCTGCACAGGCGTGGCGGTCTTTGCCTGTGGCCCGGCGGGGAGGGCGGGCGTGGAGGGGGAGCCTCTCCCGAGATCTCCCAACGACAATCGGTCCCCGCGGCCAGGAGTCTGGGTCTTGAAGAGGTCCGGAGTGAGTTTTCCGTCGTCTTCGTCATCCGAGAGGAGGGAGATTACGGATATCCTGGTGGACGAGCCCTTGGCCGCGCTGCGAGGTCGTCTCGAAGACGGCGTGTTGGGCTGCTTCGACTGCCGTTTCCTCCTGGGCGGCTTGGGTGCTGGCGAAGCCTGGCAGACGGCCGGTGACTCTGGGGCGTCCGCCACCTCGAAGCCGGCAGCCTGCGAGGCGAGAGCGGGAGTAGACCGGCTGGCGGCGGCCCCTTGGGTTTCGGGGGTCGTCTCGCGCTTGGGGCTGACCGAGGCGCGAGGCCAGACAGACCCGCCGGCATCCGCAGGGGAGAAGCAGGGATCTCCGTGTCTCTCGGGGGGCTGCTGGAT
Organism: Colletotrichum navitas; assembly: GCF_030913465.1. Taxonomy (NCBI): domain Eukaryota; kingdom Fungi; phylum Ascomycota; class Sordariomycetes; order Glomerellales; family Glomerellaceae; genus Colletotrichum; species Colletotrichum navitas. The sequence continues at coordinate 590,153 of NW_026850554.1, read as the reverse complement.
CGGAGGATGAGGCCTCGCATGGGGGAGGTGGCGGTGTTTTCGAGGCGTCCCGAGTGGATTGCCGAGGACAGACGGCCTCGGCGGGGCATTGCGGAGAGGGCTCCTGTTGGAGGCGGCGCCTCTGCCAGGGGCGTGAGGATGGGAAGCTCGAAATCCATTGCTTCTGGCTCGGGATCGGTCTCGGCTGTGCTTGTTTCATCCATCTCGTCGAGGCCGAGGGGGACGATGAAGGGTTCGATAACCTCTTTGTTTTTCTCATGCAGGGTGTCTCCTGCTGGGCATTCCTCTTCGGTTTCGACCCCCTCCTGGGTAATATCCGTTCGAACTTCTTCCCGAGCATTGTGTATTGGTACGTCGCTTGTTTGAGCATCTTCTCGAATCTTTTCGAGCTGGCTTCCTTCCCAACCGCCCTCATAAGTATTCCCGTGGGCTTCCGTTTCTTGATATATCTCATCTAAAAGCTCCAAAATCTGCATATCCACATCTTCAGTCGATTGAGGATTCTCTGCGCCCGCCATGTTTATCTCGTTTGTGACATGCTGCTCAGTTATTTGGTGTTTGTCAAGTATATCTCTTGGAGACTGAGAAGTGGAGGCCGGTTGAACATCGGTAGCGGCCTGTGAGACCTCATGACGATGGAGGCCGGGATCGGCTGATTCGTTGGCAGTAGACGAAGGATTGCCATTTTCTGCTACTAATTCTGGCTGTGCTTCAGAATCCTGCCGATCCCCCGAGATGTCCGAAGGAAGCGTTTGTTCAGAGGGTCGAATGCCTGCCACGAAGACTTGTTTCGTAGATTCTTCTGTTACTGGAATAGCGGTGGGCACTTTCTGACTGCGACTTGTTCTTGCTCGCGTGATAGGGATACCGTCGTCATCATCGGAGAAGGCGTAAGCTGGGTCAATCTCGTGCCTGGTGAATTTCTCCTTTGGTGGCGCAGGTGTTTTCCCGGATGTTGCTTCAACTGACGCAGCCGCGTCAGGGACTGCTTCCACAAGCGCTCCTTGAGGAACTGGACTTTTCGAAACCGGCTCGGAGAGGGCCAAACCATTAAGATTCAGGGCTTCCACCGTGTCCTGTCGGGCCGAATTGAATATAACCATATCTTCGGAATCTTCAACTTCCGTAATCTCGTGTGCTGGAGGGCGTTTCGAGAAAATCTCAACGACGATGTGTTGTCTTGGCCTTTTTTGGACCTCTTCAGCCGTCACAATACCGCCCAAGCCCTGCGTAGAGTCCAGTCGAGCGGTGACATCGACAAGAGGTTCCTTACTTCCTTGGTCGGAGGACTCAGTCAGCTGAGCGGGCTTCCTGGATTTCTGGACCTTGGCAGGAACAAGCTGTTTCTTTGAGGTCAACTTTTCCCCCGCTGAGGACTTTCTTGGTTTACGACGGCTGGGTTTCTCGGCCGAAGAGTTTGGTAACGGGGGCTTCGTTTGTGTTTGACCCTTGGCCGCATCTTCTCCGCTCTTCTTCTTCTCCTCCTTCTTCTCCTCCTCCTTCTTCTTCTCCTCCTTCTTCTTCTTCTCCTTCTTCTTCTCGCTCCTGAATTCTCGGTCCGCGATTGAAACACCTAGGACATCATCCTCCTTGTCATCATCGGCAGTAAAAACGTGCAGAGTTTTCTTGGACGTCTGTCTTGCCATCCTCGAGGCTTCTTGTCTCGCACGAGCGAGTTGCGCCATATCGATACGAACAGGCTCGGACGCTGCCTTCTCCTGCTCGCTGTCTTGTCGCGATGCCCACACAGATTGTGATCCTGAATTGACAGGGAAGCGGTATCTTGCTCCACACAGTTTTGCGATTAAGTCGTCGTCCGATTTCTGAGGGTTGATCTCTGGAACCCTCCATGTCGGATCAACAGACTCCGGTTCACGCCCCCAAGGGTTTGCAGAGGAACTCGAGTTACCATTCGCTGATGGATGAGCTGAGCCGAGGTTGGACAGCCGCTGCTCAGATTCAGACCTGGAGGCTGGCAAAGTGCGTGAAAGGCTTGAGCAATGCTGCAAATCAACTTTTGCCTTTTGTGTGAGAGCTGTCGAAGAAGATGTTGCGTCTTTTTTGCGCAATATCCGTTCGTCTTCTTGGTCATCTTCGTCCTCCTCATCATCTTCGTCCTCATCGTCACCAGAGGCAAATGCTTCCTCCAACAGCATACCTTCGTCTTCTTCGTTTTCATCAGGAATCCCCGTATCTCGTTCATTCCGCATACTTGACAAATGGCCATTGTCCGTAATGATCTCACCGGTCCTCAGATCAATCTCGTCACCGATTCCTGTAAAGTCTCTTTCGTATTTTTGAAAGATGTGCTCGAACGTCGACTTTAGCTTGAAGGCTGCGAAAGCACGGGACTGCTCGAGTTGGTAGCCGGGGTCCCGCATCCGAGACACCTCATCGGGCTCGTAGTTGAGCTCATCATCTTCATCTTCTTTTGACTGCTGTTTCAATGGAGACGGGCCAGTCCTTGGTCTTTTCGCCAGAGGCTCCATGTCGTTTGCGAGATGGAGCAAGCCCTTCAAAGTATGTTGTTGAGACAACAGGGGTAGGCAAACCAATGATAGCGGACGGCGACATGGCAAGACGGAAGACGCGCCTCGACGGGAAGTTGAATGTTCGCGTGGGTCGAGTGGAAACGCACGGACCTAGTGGGGGGCTGCTGTTGTCAAAGGCACGCAGCACCCCGAAGGGACATGCATTGTGAGCCGCTAAAGATAGTAACCACTAACCAGATGGAAGCTTGTTATTCCACCACAATCGAAAGATGGCCGAAAGATGGTAGATGACCAAGTAACTGACCTGCTATGCCTGGTTTCCACTTGACTTGCAAAGAAAAGCGGAAGACGGTCATGACTATGCCAATACAACTTTGGTGTCACTTTCATGGGCCCTCTCCATGCAGCATCGGGGAAGACATTGACACTCCCTTGGGCAAGGACCAATTTACTGGGTTGATGACAACTGACAAGTTCCTAGGCCTCATGCACAGAAATTTGGGGGGGGGTTGATACAAGGTAAAGTACAAATACATGTATCGTATTGTATTGTATTTTTTATAGAATACATGTATATGCATATTGTGTCCTTAAGCCGCCCTCTGGTGGCCGCCTTACTAACGAACAATAAAGAGCCCATCGGGCAAGCAACCTTCCGTGCTGTGCGACAACTCGTAAGACGGATGCCTTCAAGTAGAGCGGATAGAGAGTAACAGGCTACCTAGAAAGAAATAAAAAAAAATGTGAAAAGATCGAAACTAAATGGACAAGTCGCAACAGCAGTCAAAACGCTCCTCCATCGGCCATCATTCTGACATACATGGTGACAATGACCCGACCCACGCCACAGGTGTGGCCCTAGCGACCACAGGACATGCGTCCCTTTCCTTACTAGGTGACATCACAAGACCTTCCACTCTACATCCATCAACACCTGCAACTCAAGGCTTGCAAGCATGCGCGCAACAGCGAAATGTATTGTCAAAAGTGTCGCACGCCACTCAAGCTGGACAGCTCCCTTGAGGACCTGAATCCAGCTGCGTACGATCTCCTCGTCGGTCAGCACAGCCCTCTCCCCTCCATCCGGGACAGGTACAGCGCAAGGTAGCTGACGAACGTAGCATCATCCTCACAACAACCGCCCAAGAAGACACCCTCTTCACGACCATACCATCCTCAAGACGGCCAAAGAAAGGTTCTCTACGACAGAGTATCCCAAAATGCGCCCTCTCCGACCTTTAAACGGCATGCCGGCGGTCCATCCAACTCGGCGCAACGAGATTCCACCATGTCCTTCATCTACCTCACAGAATCGCAAGTCGCCCAGCCCGTTCTCTCGCGACCCGAACCCTCTTCGGCGAATGCGAAGAATGCCAGTGACGCAAAGAGTGCATCCAAGGGTCAAGACGACCAACGCGCCGGCAGCAAAGCACACGAGATGGAGCGCATCAGCAAGCTTTTTGAGATCCTTTCCGCGCGATCCGATATCGATCATCCTATATGTGTCGAATGCACCGAAATGCTGGTAGAGGGCCTGCAAAAGAAGCTGGAAATTTCCTCAAGGGAGCGCGACGCCTATGTCGGGTTTCTGAAACAAGTACAGGGTGATCGGCCCAGCGAGGAGGACTTAAAAGCACAGAACGAGGCTTTAAAGAAGGCAAAGGAGGCCGAGGCCGCGGCCATGGCCGATCTTCTGCGTCTGGAAAAGGAGAAAGCGGCTGTGGATGCAGAAATCATCGCTCTCGAGGAGGAATCCCAGCAACTCGACCGCGAAGAAGAGCAGTTTTGGCGCGAGCGCAATGCCTTCGCCACGAAGCTTGCCGACTTCCAAAACGAGCGTGACAGCACCAACTCCAAGTTTGACAACGACGCACAACTTCTCGAGAAGCTCCAACGCTCCAACGTCTACAATGACACCTTCTGTATCAGCCATGACGGCACTTTTGCTACCATCAACGGGTTGAGACTGGGTCGGCTGTCCAACAAGCCAGTCGATTGGCCTGAGATCAACGCGGCATGGGGACATGCGCTTCTTCTGCTAGTCACCGTGGCGGACAAGCTAGGTTACAAGTTCGATGGGTTCGAGCCGCAGCCTATGGGAAGCACCTCGAAAATCATTCGATACGAGCTGGCGTCCCCCAGTGCTAGCCGTCTAGGATCGCACCGAAACGCGCCGCCGCCGGCCCCGAAGAAGCACGTCCTGGAGCTTTTCTCCAACGGAGATTTGCCCCTGGGTCTGACTTTCATGCACCGCAAGTTCGACAACGCCATGGTTGCGTTCCTTGAACTAGTGCGACAGCTTGGTGCTTTCGTACATAGGCAGACGGCAGCCAACGGCCATCCGCTCAGTCTTCCGTACAAGATCGAAGGCGACAAGATCATGGACGTGAGCATTAAGCTCGGTATTGCTCAGGATGACGGCTGGACGAAGGCGTGCAAGCTTACCCTGACGTGCTGCAAATTTTTGCTTGCGCATGCCAGTAACGTCAATACGATCGCAAGGGCTGCTAGTAATCAATAATCACCTGCAAATCCCTTGCATTTGGAATGGAGTTAAAGGGGTTCGGGGCCAAGGCGGCGCTCATATCAAGCGCCATGGAGGATTACAGGAGTTGGGGGGATCACATTTCAGGGCATGCATTCCGAGGGAGCAGGTAATGCTCTCCGTGCCCCTTGGGCCTGGGTAATTAGACAGCTTTCTTCGCAGGCTCGCAAATACATGGTTTGTTGTGTGTCACGGCCAATATAGCTTGCAGGGGCAAAGGATTTGTGCTGTCGCCGTCGGTCTACATTTCAGAGCACCGTCATCCGCCCATTCTCCTGAGCGGCAATGTCCGCCACGCCCGTTACGAATACCATTTTCAGGGTCTGGTAATGGTGGAGGGGATTGTCAGAATAGAATTCGGGCTTGGTACACTTGACAGATGCTAGGCTGGGCTCAGAAGAATCGGAGTCGGACCCAGGTTCTCCTTTGCTTGGAGTCCAGTCAGCATGGATGCCTATCGGCAGCTCACGAATTTTCAGGCAACAGGGCACATTCGAGCTCCAAGCGGGGCTGGTTGCCTGTTGTCTTACACCACAATAAGCCTCATGCAAGCCCAGTGCGACTTCATTCTCGGCCGCCAATCGTTCATTGTGAGGCAGCCATCGATGCCTCGATGCGGGGTGACTGCTCGCCCTATCTTCTGCTCCAATGATGATGCAAGTCTGTGTCTTGATCATTGGCCTACAGCCTGCTCTGCCGCTGCTGCTCGCTGATGGAATGAAGAGCCGCAACAAGTCGTTAGGCTTCAAAAGCACAGCTCCCCCTTCAGGAGCCTGACTGGGTTGCTTCCGTGTATCCTGTTCTTCTTTTATCTCAATCTTCATTCGAAGTGCTTCCTATCTTGAAAAAGGCGACACTCACGTTGACCATTATGGGCGGCCAGACTGACAAGGTGGGCTTGCTGAAAAGCATACAGCTTACGCCTGGACAGAAAGTAGTGTAATAATGCTAACAACATGTTGCAGATCGTCGACGACGATAATGCCTCTACAGCCAGCTTCGAGGAGGTTGGTTTCAGAGGCGTATCGAAAGACAATCAAGCCTTGGTTCTCAAAGAGAAATCCGAAAACAAGCCAACAGCAGACATCCTCTACGTGTTGCAGTACCTAGGTTTCGGTGGCAAAGTTCTTGACAGTAAGCCCTGATTCCGTCACATTTCTCAAGGACCCTTTTAACATGAACAGGCCAGGAGAGCGTTACTCCCTTCGAAGATATACCCGATTATGGAAAAGCCATCAATGAACCCCACAGCTCCAGCATCAAGTCAATCCTTGAGATTGTGACCAAGGTGTCGACCAATGTCAAGATGCCCCAACCTCCGAATAAGCGTGGCCACCGTCATAGCAATTATTTCGATTCGTCATCTTCGGAAAGCGAGGATGAGAGTGGCGTGAAACCCGCCAAGGTCATACGAACATACATGATCATTCATTCGGAATACCTCATCAATGCCCTCAAGGCAGTTGTGGCTTACTATCCCAATGTCAACTTGCTTGGAGACAAAGTCACCATCGAAGCCCCCTACCGCGTCATCGTACACCACCGCGAGGCTTTGAAAAGGTACCGCTACCACCAGCCTGGCACCCATTCCTCCGAGTACGCTCGCTTGACAGCGGAGCATGTGGATGTCCTCCTGGGATTTATCGAGCAGACGGTGGGGGATTCCATCCGCAAAGAGCAAGAGCGACACCAGCGGAGCGTCCCAGTGGCCACTTTCGACAACTACTGGATGGCTCTGAAGCCTGGCGAGGTCGTCTACGTCAAGAAGAACGATCTTTGGGAAGCGCACGTCCTTAGTAGGGTGTTTCAGGATGTCGCAACTGACGGGCGTAGCCGTCAGCTACAAGTCGATTCTTGGTTCCTAGAATTCGGGCATAATCGAATCATACGAACAATGGACGAAATGTTCATCCGTTCGTGGAACGGTGAGCAGGCCATACACTCGCTCAGCGTCATACCTGCGAGCTTGTTCCCAGGCGACCCTGAAGCCATGCTGGAGAAGCAGGTCAGGTTGGGAAAGTTTTACTGGGAACTTCTGCAGCGGCCGACGTACATGGAATACGACGGCTTGCTTGTGCAGGCCTACCCAGGAGTCCACGGGTGGCCTATATCTCGCGGACCCTCGGGCTATGTATGCTCTTCCTTCTTAGCGGCACCCTTTGTCTGGCACTTGGACTGACGAATCTCAGATGACTGGACGCGTGATCTGTGACGCTGAGGCATACGAGAGACTGAACATGCGTGCCCCAGAGAACCGACACGCTCCTCCGCCACCTCCATGCAGGCTGCCATACGGGGTGCCGCAAGCGTCCCCGCCGGGACGAGACCACCTGCCTCACTTCCTTCCACGCTGCGGCTGCGAGGAGTGTGATACTGAGACCGACCGTACAGACTTTTCGCCATTTGCCGAATTTGACAACATCAAACTCCAGGGCTCGCCGGCTCCTACCAATGATATCTTCTACATCGCGTGCAGCAAGGTCATTCCGGGATTTCTCCTCGGCGACCGACGCTGGGGGCATCTGAATCTCGAGTACCTGAAGCCCGTAGTCACCGACCGCGAGGCGTTCAAGTACCTCGTCCTCGACGAAGAGATCAAGATGACCGTCAAGGCGCTCATCGGAAAGTTCGCCGCGGCCGATTCCAGCAAGGTGTCCCCCTGGGCCAACGATTTCGTCAGGAACAAGGGCGAGGGTCGTATATTCCTCCTCCACGGCGCCCCTGGCGTCGGCAAGACGTGCACCGCCGAGTGCGTCGCCGAGCTGACCAACCGGCCGCTCATCTCCCTGACGTCGGGCGACCTCAGCGTCGACTCGGACAGCGTCGAGAACAACCTGTCCTACTTCCTCGAGCTGGGCCGGCGCTTCGGCGCCCTCGTCCTCCTCGACGAGGCCGACGTCTATCTCGAGCGCCGCCGCGCCAAGGACATTGCGCGCAACGGCCTCGTCTCCGTCTTCCTCCGCGCGCTCGAGTACTACCGCGGCGTGCTCTTCCTGACGACGAACCGCGTCCAGGCCTTCGACGCGGCCTTCACGTCGCGCATCCACGTCGCGCTGCACTACAAGAACCTGACGAACGTCGACCGCGAGCGCATCTGGGCCAACAACTTTGAGCGCCTGGACAGGGACTCGAGCGGGCGCGTGCGGGTCGCCGTCTCCACGAGGGAGTACGCCTACGACTCGCGCGACGTCCGCGCCCTGCGCTGGAACGGGCGCGAGATCCGGAACGCGCTGCAGACCGCGCTGGCCCTCGCCGAGAGCGATGCGGCCGACGAGGGGAACGAGCGCATCTGCATCACGGAGAAGCACCTGCGGGCCGTGGTCAAGATGAGCCGCGGCTTCAGGGACTATCTGCGCAGCGGCAACGTCTATGACGGGGATAGCGAGGAGGCTGGGGAGAGCGAGGGCGAGGACGAAGAGATTTTCTCTGACTAAGAGCTCCAGACGTTGGAGGTTCTGTCTATGACTGGGGGGCACTTTATTTGTTTTATTTTAGGCGTTTTCCCTACTTCTGGGTCACGAAGCGTATTATCAGATCGGTATCAGGGACATCGGATACTGAGCACCGCGTAGGCGGTCTCGACTTTACGTGTAACGCCACACATGACGATTTACGACTGGAAGACACCACTTTTATCACTTGTGTTTCAATTATGGCCATAGTAATAACCATCCGTGGCATGGAGCCTCTCCCAAACCTGTGTTGGGTGTATTGACTGAGCTGCGACTGTTTTAGGAAACCGTACTGACAGGGAAGGCACCGCCACTATTATGACAAGCACTCTTTGGGCTTTCCTGTGCAAAAAGGCTTTTACAAGCCGGGGGTGGGGTGAGGGGTAGTACAGGATCTGACCGTGGTCCTGAGAGTGACTACTGTAGACTGGCGTTGTCGATGATAGCTTGTGCTTGTGTCATCATAAAAGGCGCGATTTACGGCGAAGAAGGCACCCTCTGGGTTGGCTACCGCAAATCGAAGTAGCTGTCGGCCCCGTGGAGGGGTAGAGACATGATATAGGAGTCACGGGTTACGCGAGACCTGGCCGAAGTCGTCGATGCTGTCAAGGTCGTGGCTGGCAGCGTAAGGCATAAGACGACCCTGGTGGCTTTGTGCCTGGTGGAAGACTTGCTGCTGGCGATCCCTTGATACAAAACCTGGTCGCGATTCTAACTCGATTAAATATGTGTACTGTGTACCACCTCCGGCCCAATCTTGCCTTTCCCCTCGGGGAAGTATCGGTAGAAGGCATACCAGATTTCAGCGACGGCCTCCGTCTCACGGCCATCATTTTCATTGAACTTGCCAAGTCCGATAGGCAAGATGTGCGCAAGTTCTATGTGTCCAATACGTACGCCAGCGCGCTGCTGAACGAGACCATTCTCAGCACTATCGCTGTCGTAAGCGCGAGAAAACGCGCATCTGAAACCGTCTCGTTTGAGAATGTCTTGCTTGAGTGGACTTTTTCGATATCTGTTCAACGACCAGATAGTGGCATTTTCCCGATATAGGTCAAGTCCGCAGCTTCGGCGTCGGGCGACTCGTCAGAGATATCAGCGGCATGACTGCTGGGACCCGCAAGTTTCACTATTAATGAAAGGCTCGAGACCCAGTCACCAGGCATTTCCACCCTGCTTCCGACTCTCGACTGGCTCAGATAATCGATCCACACCAGGAGGTACCGATTCCCTTTAGTCGTGACTGGGAAGGGTCCCAAGTGATCGTTTCCGACAACCTGCATGGGCTCTGAGATGGTCATAGGAGCGTTTGGGGCTTCTGGCTTTGATGGTGGCACCCAGAAAACAGGGCAGATTCGACTTCAAGTACAAAGCAGCGTGGACATGCCGGGAAGCAGCCCACTACTTTGTGGAGGATGACAAGCTCTGGCATTCATGGCAGGGACACAAACAACTCTGCCTCCTTCCGCATCAAGTCCCTACGGTATTGAGAAAAGCACATGATGAGTTGGGTCCGGAAATTGATAGAGGTTAACACAACGTGAATTAAGGCGTAGTTCAGATAGGGGGGCTCCTTGAGCGATAACGATCACTCTGGTAGGCTCTTCTCCAGCTGGCAGGTTCTGAGGGCCTGTTTCCCAAGGATAGATTGAATAAGCTTGTTGTGAACCTTGATTATGTTAACAGACTTATGGGCTTGGGCTGGTGCGATGACAACAGAAACGCCCTTGTCTGCCATTTTGGACCTGAATCCTTCGGAGGCTAGAGGACCCGACCCGGAAGTGATCAACCGAATCCGTTGTCTTGAAAGATGTCCTGAAACTCCGTGAGGAGGTCCATGATCTTCTGTGTGTCTGGATCTCGCTTGCAGACAGTAATGCCCAATGGATGTTTAACGGAGTCGGATTCAGATACCAACGTAGGTTGCATCAAGTGTCGTTCTGGGCAGCGAATCGAGATGACCCTCAACATCCCGGTGTGGACATCCTTGGGACTGAAGATGGGAGCTGAATCGACGCGTCTATCACCGACGCCCTCAGAACCTGCCAGTTGGAGAAGAGCCCACCAGAGTGATCGTTATCGCTTAAGGAGCCCCCCTATCTGAACTACGTCTTAATTCACGTTGTGTTAACCTCTATCAATTTCAGGACCCGACTGGCCGACAGAACCGAGAGCGGAACTCAGAGCGAGTTGGTCGCCCCCTGTTTGTGGGAGCTGACAGCGCTACAAATCTGCATCAGCATCCTATTCCTCATCCCAACCCTCATGATTAGATAGAATCATTACCTAATCGGCTTGAGAATTGTGTCGTATAGGTAACGTGCGAACGAAGCGAGCTTTGGCTTGTCCGTGACGATGGTCTTGATGTCGGTCATCAAAGCCAATCTTCCGCGTTTCCGGAGCTGTGACTGAAATGTGCCGAGGACTAGACAGGTTTTGTCGCCGGCCTGTTAAGTTTTGGAATAACGATCCAAGATGTTTTCTGTGACTTCCACGGGATCGGAGTAAAGATCGGAGTAATTGTCTGCTGACAGCTCAGATGACAGGCCACTCTGGCTGAGTGGATGATCCTTAACGCTGTTCGGCACAGTAGACCACAGCCGCGGTGGTGGGGTATCCATGCCTGTATGTGGGTGTGGGAAGATATAGAACGATAATGTATATACGACGAAGGAGAAGGAGGAGGAGGACGGGGAGGAATGTGTTGCTGCCCGGCTGAGGGTGCCTGCTCTGAATGGGAAAGGAATGTACTTTGGGTCCGTCACCTTGAGGCAGGTGAGGCAATCGACAAAGGAGTCTGAGATGGATGTGAAAACAAAATTTCTTTGTTAGTAAAGGATGGACGGGTGCAGGAAAACACAGTCACAAGTGCACAAGATATAGCAGCCTGAAGAGTCATCCCCATGTTGCCACAGGTGCTAAGTCACGAGTTTGTCTGCAAAACCCCATGGTCCTGTGTTTCCATCTATCTAAAAGAAACCTAATCTTGTTTGCTTACCTTGAGTGCCTATGGTGTACCCGAGCGGCCTTGAGAAGGCCCGGAAAACACAACTCAGCTGAGGTGCAGAATATCCTTTGACAACGATACTGATTGCCCCTTGCCGCAAAAGTGCCACTCCTAATTACATCCAAACCAATCCTGGAGAATAGCCCCCCGGGACGCCGCATTTCTCAGATAGTACGGGAACAAGTATAGTTATTTGCCTTGAGGACGGGGTGACTAAGGTGGTTTGTATCCTAAGCAGCACCGAGCACGGGTGACGTAGGTACTGCCAATTACTATTCCTATGCGAGTGCATCCGTGGTTCGCGGCGTTCCTAGAAATAAGACCTAAGCTACCCATGGCAGGTTCATTCTCGCCAACGAGCGCTCTTGTGCCGTGGGATTTTGGGAAATCTCTCCACGATAGGCCTGACGCCATGTCATCACGAGTGACAACCCTCAGCTTCATCCAATAGTTGGGTGGGAGGGAAAGGGGCCAAACGATTGATCTCTCAAGGTTGGTTTTTCTTTTGTATTCACTAAAAACAGGTTTGCGGGACCATTTGCTCCGAGCAAAAGTCCGACTTTTTATACCACTCTTTGTCTAAATATCTTTTGCGTTTTTGAAAAGACTCGGGGGGAGGAAATAACAAGGGAATCGCGCCGACAAGGATACAATGAACCAGAAAACAACAACACACAATACAACACAGACACGCGCGATATATATCCTTTTTTTGTTTTTTGCGCGCCTCCAACCCGGGCACGGCGTCATCCCCCCAATCCTCTCTCTCAACCAAAGATGATGTTCTTCAGCTTCTCCTTCTCGCCGCTCTCCTCGCACATGCCCCTGAAGACGCTGTCGTCCTTCTCCCACAGCTCCCTGGGGCTGCCGTACTCGGCGACGGCGCCGTCGCTCAGCACCAGGATGCGGTCAAAGTCGGCGATGGTGCTCAGGCGGTGGGCGATGACGATGAGCGTCGAGTCGTTGAACTCCTCGCGGATGGAGCGCTGGATCAGCGCGTCCGTCGTCATGTCGACGGCCGACGTCGCCTCGTCGAGCACCATGACCTTGGGCCGGGACACGATGGCGCGCGCGAGGCAGAGCAGCTGGCGCTGGCCCTGCGAGAGGTTGCCGCCGCCCTCGGCGATGGGGGAGTTGAGGTTGCGGAACACGTTGGTGTTCTTCTGCGACGCGTCGATGGAGGGCGCCGCGCTGGGGCCGGCGTCGTCGCCGTCGGCGGCAGCGTCGGAGCGCGCGTTGCGCGGTGTCGGCGGGTTCGAGTCGACCAGGTGCACGCGCTGCAGGGAGTCGCGGAGGTCGTCGTCGGTCTGGTTGTCAAAGGGGTCGAGGTTGGAGCGCACGGTGCCGGAGAAGAGGACGGGGTCCTGCGGGATGATGGCGAGGCGGGAGCGCAGCTCGTGGAGCTTGACCTTGGAGATGTCGAGGCCGTCGACGTGGATGCTGCCGGAGCGCGCCTCGAGGAAGCGGAAGAGGGCGAGGGTGAGCGAGGACTTGCCGGCGCCCGTGCGGCCGATGACGCCGATGCGCTCGTTGCGGTTGACGCTGAACGTCAGGCCCTTGAGGACGGGGGCGAGATCGTCGGCGTAGCTGACGACGAGGTCCTTGACCTCGAGGCGGCCCTCGGTGGGCCACGTCGCGGGGGGGTCGATGCCGCCCTGGTCCTCGGTCTTGAGGTTCGAGTACTCGACGACGCGCTCGGCGGCGTTCATGTCGAGCTCGATGTTGGCGTAGTGGCGGATGGACCAGACGATGGCCTGCGAGAACTCGAGCGCGAAGGAGAGGGTGAAGCCGGCGAGGGCGGCGTCCATGGAGGTGGTGCCGAGCACGACGAAACCGACGGCGGTGGAGAAGAAGGCGCCGATGACGGACATGCGCCAGCCCATCCAGCGGTTGAACAGCCACAGGTGCCAGGTGGCCATGCCGTAGTCGTCGAGGCTGGCGTACATGGCGTCGATGTAGACCTGGGCCTTGTCGGCGCCGCGGATGGTCATCATGCCGACGAGCGTGGAGCCGAAAAGGTCGAAGAGGGGCGACTTGGTCGTGCTCTCGAGGCGCTTGGCCGGCCTGGCGCCGGCGAGGTAGCGCGAGGCGATCCAGACGGCGATGAGCAGCAGGACGCAGGCCAGCGGGATGATGACCGGGGAGACGTAGAAGGCGGTGATGCAGATGCCGAGGACGCTGAGGATGGCGCCGAAGACGCCCGAGAGGTCCATGCCGAGGCGGTTGTCGATGACGTTGAAGTCGGCGGTGAAGCGGTTGAGGACGCGGCCGGTGGGGACCGTGTCGAGCCAGCGGAGCGGGGTGCGGAGGACGGTGCTGGTGATGCCCTCGAACATGCTGCGGCTGGCCTTGTAGCTCATGACGAAGAAGTAGAAGAAGCGACCGGTGCCGAGCACGGCGGAGAAGGCCGAGATGCCGACGTAGACGCCCAGGTAGAAGAGGGTGTCCTTGTCCATGGTGACGCTGACGGTGCCGGACGGCGGCGGCACGTGGAGTTCGCTGTGCTGGAGCGTGAGGGCGTAGGCGTATTGGTGCTGGGGTTCGTGGTGAAAAGAGGAGGCGCTGACGGACTGCCCGGATTCGCCAGTCCAGATGCGAAGCCACCATGATCGTCCTGTTGCGAGTGCGTCAGTATAAGATGAACGGATTATTTTCAATGGGGCGTTGTGACGAGACACTTACCGATGACGACAAACTGGTAGATGACGAAGAGTCCGAAACCACACAGCCACCAGGGCCAGCCACCGCTCTGGTTCAGGTACGCGGCGTAGACGTGCTTCTTGATGGAACCCTTTTCGCGGGCCTCGTCCTCGACGAACTGACGCGCAGCCTTTGACGGGACCTTCTTCAGGACGCCGCCGTCTCCGTTGAGCTCGGCGATCTCGGCAGGCTCGATGGCGGATGCCTCCTCCGAGTTGACGGCGGTGCCCTCCTCGTCTTCCATCTCCTGGGAGGACTGCTCGTGGCTCTTGATCAGTTGCAGCGTCCCGTCCTCGTTGAGCTCGGACAGGAAGCCAGAGTGCTGGACGGTGCCGTCGCCGAGCTCGACGAGGAACTTGGTCTTGGGCTCGCAGAGCGCGACGTGGTGGGTGACGAGGATGCGGGTTCTGCCCTGGCAGAGCTCGCCGGTGAGGCACTTCTCGTAGATGTGGCGGCCGACGTGGGCGTCGACGGCGCTGAAAATATCGTCGAGGACGAGGATGCCGGCGCGCGAGTAGATGGCCCTGGCGAGGGTGAGACGCCACTTCTGGCCGCCGCTGAGGTTGATGCCGTTGGCTCCCAGCTCGGTCTTGTCGCCGTCCGTGAGCATCTCCAAGTCCTTCTTCAGAGCGCAGACCTCGATGGTTTTGTTGTAGCGCTCCTCGTCCAGGGGGAGACCGAAGAGGATGTTGTTCTTCAAGGTGGAGTTCTCGATCCAGGGGATCTGGCCGACGAAGAAGATGCTGCTGGGGATGATCCAGTTGCCGGGGTTGGCCTTGTCGTCGTTTCGCTCGTGCCTCGCGGGGGGCTTGGGCGCGTAGATGGTGCCGGAGAGGAGATCGGACTCTCCGAGGATGGCTGCCAGCATCAAACTCTTACCGGTGCCGGTCTTGCCGGAAATGACGGACAGCTCGCCGGCGGGGAAGGTGAGGTTGACGTCGCGCAGGATGAACCTGTCCTCGTCCTTGGTCTCCTCGTCGACGGGCCAGGCGATGGTGGCGTTCTCGAAAGCGACTTCGGGGCCCTCCGTGACGGTCTGAGTCTTCTCGGGCCCGTTCAGGTAGTCCTGAATTCTCTTGACGGAGATGTTGGCGTCGATGACGTCGGTGATGAGCTCGGGGATGACAGCGAGGGTGACCTCGAGGTTCTTGAAGACGCCTATGCTGACGAAAGCGACGGAGGGGATCAAGGTGCCGTTGAGGAAGGCATAGACGGCAAGGGAGACGGCGGCCAAGGCGATGGGGCTGGTGATCCACATGCCGAAGAGCACAGTGTCGCCCTTGAAGACCTGCCAGAGCGCACCGAGCTCCTTCTCGCGCACGTCGAGGATGCGCTTCTCCCATTGGGGCTCGAGCGCGGAGAACTTGATCTGGCGCATACCCACGAGAGCCTCGTTGACGACGGCGAGCTTCTGGTCACGGATCTTCATCAGCTTGTCCTGCGCCTTGGAGTAGACCTTTGCGTAGGTGAAGTTGATGGGGAGGAGAATGGCCCAGGCGAAGAGTCCAGCACAGAGGGGACCCCAGCCGAGCAGGTAGACGAGGAACCAGACGGCAACAATCAGCTTGGCGCTGCTGGAGGGGAAAAGGAACTGGAAGCCGGAGAAGTCGGAGATGCGCTTGGCGTCAACGCCGATCAGATTGATGATGGCCTGCTTTGACTTGAGGACGTTGTCTTCCTCGGGCTCTTCGTCGTCGTCCTTCTTGGACTTGTCGCCGTCCTTCTTGCTGGCCTCGTCCTCGGCGGGTTCGGATTCCTGCTTGGAGGCCGCCTTGACGTTCTTCCTCCGCATGGACTTCTCGAAGACGAGGGCGGACAGGGTGCCGCGGAGGGGGATGCACAGGTCGGCCCAAGACAGCCAGAACATGGTGGCCTCGGCCCAGGCGTCGGCCAAGATGGCGAGGCCGAGCCAGAAGACCAGGATCCAGATATCCATGGGGACATCTTCGCCATGCTGTTTACGCTGGAGGGCCTCAAGAATCTGCAAAGTGATCCACGACGGGGCGAAGCTCAAAAACGCCTTGGAGATGGCGATGGACCACTGGATGAAGAGAGGCACACGGTAGGCCCAGATAATGGACCACCAAAGGTTCGAGTCGGAGTCGAAGTTGTACGCCTTCCATGCCGCAGCCGAGTCCTCCGACCTGGTCAAGTGGTCGGGCTTGGGGAGGTCGGACGCATCGAGATCCTTCTTCTTGGTAGCTAGGTCGATGATCTCGGCACCCCAGCCCCAGGTAAAACGGGAGTAAGCTGGCACTGTCCTGATGCGGTCCACAACTTTGCCGTTATAGTAGACGTCCGGCCTCCTGGGCAGAGCAACGCCCGTCACGACAATACCGACGGTCAGGACTAGGCTTGCGACTTTGAGGCCGAAAGAGACGGGGTTGTCCTCCAAGAGGTGGTCAAGAACGACCGTGTCCTGCAGGACCTGGACGGCGGCGAAGACGAGGCCAGAAAACCACAGCCACAGGCCAAGGTTGTAGGCGTGGACGGAGTCATTGGTCGCGACGATGCCCACGGCCTGAAGAGCTAAGAGGGCCTGTTTCGAGTCAGCATTTGAGCGCCAAAAGACGGAGGTGGTTGGGGGATGGGGGGTCAGTAACATGCCCATATACCGGCTGCAAGCCAATCCGCGATAAACAAACTGTCAAACTTGCCGGTGTGAGACGAGGATATCGACACGATGGAGTTGGCTAACGACACGGCCAGGCCTAGCAAGGCAAACAGGAAGATGAAGGTCTTGGGCCAGCGGTTGGAGAAGGCAGCCGAAGACTCGGCGGTGCTCTTTCCGTCCACATCCTCGTAGAAGTGGTCCTTGGGCCTGCGGGTTCGGAACTGCTTGACGAGGCCTACAAGGGCTGGAACCGAGGTGAGAGCGACGACGCCCAGGGCAGCTCCGACCTCGATCAGCATGGTTGGTTCATTTTGCATGATGGAGCTCGATAATTGGCAGCAGCCCGTGGCGTTTTTTCCTTTTCTTTTTTCTTTTTCTCGGGGTCGAGTTGAAGAATTGAGGGAAGGGGGGCCGCGATTGGGCGAGTAAGACTTTTGCTCCTTCTTTTCTCGAGTCCTTCCGAAGGTGGCGGTTGACAACGGCTTTTGAGCGCGACGGGGCAAAAAAAGCGAGAGCTGGTCAGGGCCCACAAGGATGGTTGGTAAGCTGATTCCGCCGTTTAAGGCCAAGGGCCAAATCGGTAAAGTGTGTCGGGCTTCTCGGGATCCCAGACCGGACCAGGAAGCTCGAGTAAGGGCACTCCCCGCTAGACGGCAAGCCGAGAGGGTGTTGGCGTTGGTCACGACTCTGTCAGATTTATCGGACGGCGGGACGGGTTGAGACGCGCGGAATGCTTGCGCTGTTCTCGGCTTCACCGTCCAGGAGAAAGAGAGAGAGTGTGTGTGTATGTGAGTGAGAGAGAAAGAGAAAAGTCAGGCCTCGAATTGAGGTTTACTGGTCGTTTAGAAAAGGTCTTTGGAAATACAGGGTTTCGGAGGACGACAAGCGGCGCCGAAACGGAGCCGGTGGAGGTGGGCGTCCGTCTCAAAGTTTCGTTTCGTAACGTCGATCGTTTTTTCGCGCGTGCTGCCGTATTCATTCGTAAAGGCAAAAATGGAGCGGGTGCGGCAGACGCTCGGTGCTTTCGGGACACGGGCGCGCGGGTACGGATGCGGCAGCCAGGAATTGAGACAGGCAAATACGGAACGGAAGGGAGGGAGGGGAAGGGGGCTGAGAGAGAGAGAGAGAGAGAGAGAGCGGCAAACAGGCGAGCCAAGACAATGGCCGGGGAAGCCTCAGGATTTAATAGAAGAAGGAAGGCAGACAAGGGAGCCAGGCAGACAGCCAATACGTTGACTTTTTCATAGGTACCTACCTAACTTCGTAGTCAAGATAAAGAAAGGTAAAAGGTATGTATTGTTCACTTAGTCCTCCCGCAAAGCTTAGCTTAGCAGCGCTACCGCCTAAAGCGACTGAGGTATAGCGGATAGAGAGAAACCTTGAGCCGCGTCGCAACTGCGGAATGACTGAGACGGCCATTGGCTAATAGTCAGCGGCATGTGGATGGTTTGCAGAGAGAGAGAGAGAGAGAGACCCCATCCATCCCCTTCACCCATGCTCGTTGCTGCTCCCACGCCATGCCGCTTTTCGCTCACCGGGATTAACTATCTGCATATGGATTTGGATCCCCCCCCCCCCCCCCCCCACACCGTCTCCACGCCATCTCGTTGCGTTCCTCCAGCCTTCCTTGGTCTTGTCCATCAAAACCATGCAGCTCAAAGCAGCGGTTTGAGCTCTCGCCATCCATCGCCCCGGGTCGCCGACCTGCATTGCGTTGCCGCGCCTGTGCAGATGACCCAGCGCTGGCAACTCGGACCTGTGACTCCTCGGGTTTATAAGAACACCAGGCAGCCAATGCAACGTCGCCGATGATGACATGTTCCAACATCTCAACAGCCATGGCTGGATTTGTTGCTGACCGAGCCAGTCGACCTAGCTTTCTCTCTCTCTCTCTTTCTCTATGTGCGAGATACGGCACCACACGGCACTACACGACTCGAGTCGACGTATCTGGAATCCGTTCGTGGCCACACCGTTGCCAGCCTCTCTGGTTTCAAGGACATAACGAAGCAGCCCACGGCCGGGCGACGATGATTGGCCGAAATTTCAATTGGTCATTTGTGGCTGACCGGTTGAGTCACCGACGGATTAGGGAAAAAAAGCGTACTAAAAAAAATGGGCAAGATAAAGATACCAAAAGAAAGAGAAGAAAAAAAAAACCCCCAAGCGATACCACATGGAGGGTGTCGAGCGGGTTTCCACTTGGCAGAAGTTCCTCACTAGACCCCTGAAGTGTATGATACAGCTAGGATGGTGGGGTGTGAGTGTGTTTGTGGGAGAGCGAGATTGTTTGATGAGTGGATGGATGGATGGGGGAGAGGAGACCTCCGCCTCGCGTCTCGAAGAGGGGCCTTGTTAGCGCTCCACCCCACATGCAGTCATCCTGCACTAACATGACCTAGTGCGCGTCCCCAAGCCGGCGTGCTGGGTGACGTGCTGCCATGAACCCCGTGTCCTGCCATCAACTCGATCCTCGTGAACTGAGTTAGCTGCAGCATGCGTTGGCCTCGTTGGCCTCATTGACCTCGCGGGCTTTGGCTTGTGTTGTGACTTCAAGGGGTGGCGGGCGACGCAACTACTATGTAGTACCTAGACCTGAGTTTGAGGTCAATTTGCAAAGCACAGAACTCCTGCGCCGGAGGAAAGGGGGGGAGGCGGGCGGGACCTGACGACGAGACGAGACGAGACCCGGAGACGTCGTCCCCGCCGCGCTGCCGGGCTATCCGGCCGGCTCGTTGGAGCTGAGCCGAGGAAAGACTCATAGACGTGCATAGTTGCTGTACCGTACAATGTACGGAGTAAGGTAGGTAGATATGCTGGACTGCGGATACTTGTGATTGGGACACAGTCATAGGCTAAATCGGGAAGGAGAGGAGAATGCGCGGGCTGTGTGTGTGGAAGGCTCTACTCTGCAATTTGCGCGAACCGGGGAACGGTGGGCTATGCCGCAGGTGCACAACTGGAAGGGGCGGTCAGACTAACACACCGTGAGAGGAAAAGCCGCCGGCAAACCCCTTGGGCCTGGGCTCGGCTCGCTACTACGCTGTGCCCCCCCCCCCCCCCCCGCCTGTTGCTGACGCTCTGCAGGGCGCGGTCGCGGTATCCTTCTTGGCGGCCCGCGTAGGCTTTTTTTCTTTCTTTTTTTCTTTCTTCCCTCTCTCATCTCGATTTCGACGTTCCCTGCCTCTTTTCCGTTCCTTGTGTTTTGAGAGAGGGAGATAGAGAGAAAGAGAGTTTCAGCCACTATCTTGCTATCAACATCAGCAGGGGGCCTTTGATACGGGGTGGCGAACATCCAAGTTCCTCCTTCTCATGCTCCTTACCACACATACTGTCCATAGTTCCTAGATAGGAAAGCTTACCCTCGAACACCACACCTGCCGCGAAGGACTGCAGCTTTTTAGGCAGCTGCTGACACACCATCCTTCTTTAGTGCATCTGATACCTGATACTGATGCAACTACCTACCTACCTGGATAATTAGGTACTCGCTCATTGACTCATTCCGTTCATGTTTGGCCTCTCTTTTGCTGCGTTGACAACCGTCGAATGGGACCGCAGCAACAATAGGCCGCAAGTGAGGCCGCACAAGTACCGTGCCGCAGAACACCACCCGGCAAAACACTGACACCATCTCGCTGCGGTTGGAGATCACGCCCGTCACATCGACTGCGGCCGCTTCACGACATCTTGATTCCGGAGCTGATGTCGCCTTTTTGGGCGCTCCTGGGCATGTGTGGGCGGGTGGGCGGCCACTCGAAAGAGGCGCACACAAAACACGGCGTCCATGTTTCGAAACGAACATTTGGCCGACACAAGACGGGACACTGCTCCAGTTGGTTGCCCATATTGCGCTGCCGGAATTAGCGCGCGTCACGTTGCCAGCAAGGTATGGACGACAGCCGAGGGGCGTCACTCGACGTCGAGCTTGGGCCGGCAGTTGCGTCTAGGCACGCGCTAGCGCGCTAGGCGGTCGAACGGTAATTCCTCTTAGACACTTTTTTTTCTTCTTTCGAGGTTTCCCGAATGGCAAACTGAAGAAGCGGGCAGATCGGACGCCCGACGCGGTGTAACGGTTCGTGGGGCGGCCTGATGAGGCTCCTCGGCCGTCTGCGATTGGGCGGTTGGTTTCGAGACCTGCCGCGCTGTGCCGCGTTGCTCACCGCCAGCGTCTTGCAGGTTGCGTGTACTCTGTATATCGAGACAATCCGGCGCGCGGATGAGTCAAAAACAGTAAGCAAGACACCGGGGAGGTGGCGGCTGCGGGGAGGAAGGTTAGAGTCATCAAGATGGATGTGGAGGGGGCGGTGCTTCGTTTCGACCCGGCCGAAGGGCAGACAATCGAACAGTCCATTTTCTGGCCCTGATCGGGGCGGAGCGGATAGCCGTGCTCGGCATGCATCGTAGATGGGCGCGGACGATCGAAGACGGGCGAGGTCCCGATGCTATGTATTCTCCACCGAGGTTCGCAGGACTTTCTCGGATCGGGGAGGCTTTCGTCAGCGCATCGGGACCCAAAGCTTGGTTTGGTAGGCAGGATAGGCCAATGGCCAGCATCGGCCCAGACCGGGCCGCCGTTCGACTGAGTTTTGCACATGAGCTAAAATACTAGCACCGACACACACGGTCCAGCGACACTGCAGTTTGGCGTGATGGCCGGGGAAGTGTTTTTTCTTTTATTTCTTCCAGATATGCACACAGCCATTGCACACCGATTTCGGGCTCTTGCTACACTGTGGACATGATCAATGAGGCTCTTGTGTGTTTTGCTCAAACAGCTGGAGTTGCCGGATGGGTGGGAGGGCCAAGGGATGCGCACGAACAGCCGGGGCCAGAAAGGGTGGAGAGGCCAGTGGAGTCTTCCATCAGGCAATTTGCATCACACATGCGCTCATTGGCGGAGCGCGTCAGCCCTGTAGCGACCACCAGTCAACTCACTCACTCACTAGACAGTCTGCCAGATGCTTGAGAGTTCGTGTCGAGTAAGATGAGACTGGCTGGCCGCCCCCCCTGACCGCTTCAGCGATGGAAGAGGAATGCAGGGTAGGGTTGTCGTTTGGACCAAAGGCTGAGCCTCGTCGGCCCAAAGGGAGAGACATCAGATATCACGCTGCAAGGGCGCAAGGAGAGGCTGGATGAGACGAGGTCAACGCCGGTAGCTTACCGGGGGGTATAGGCGTTTAAACTTTTCCAAGCCCAGCAACAAGGTAGGTCATGGTGGATGAAGGACCGCCGACTCCCGTCAACGGGCGGCGGGTAAGGCGGGGACGCCGGCCGCATTCCTTGCTCGCGGCATCATGTTGATGAAGAAAAAGGAGAGGGACCGGGGCTTCGGCCAAGTTTCGGCTGAAATGAGTACCGGGAAAGAGAAGGATGGATCAAGAAGAAGAAGAAGAATAAAAATGAAATTGGCAACAGAGTAGAACGAGACAGAAGGCGAGGCACGGGTAAATGAAACGAGAGTAGCAACAACAGCAAAGCAATAGTAATACTCCGTAGTGTTGATGATTATAATAAAAAGGCTGGTTCCAGCACCATGAGAGAGAGGGCCGGTTTTGCTTTGGGAAAACAGCTGCGGCAGCCAACCAAACCAAGGTTTCACGGCCCCAAAGTCTGTGTGTGGGCTTTTTTTGGCCAGTCTCGCGACAGAGCTCTCCGATTGGCCACCACCACCACCACCCGTCGGAAACGGCCTGCGACCGGCTGCTTCCCTGTGCACCTTTTCCTCACCGGGTCAGCTAACCTACATAGGTACCTGCCTACATAGGGAGTAGTATCTTACCTTACCTAGGTAAGGTATCCGTACCTAAGGTAGGTAAGTAGGTGATATGTACGAACACACACATACGACGCACACCATACACGTATAACACTGGTGCCGATGCTGGGCGCTGCGCTGCAGCTGCAACAAGGCCTCCCTCTCCGATCCAACATCTCATCTCGCCTTACACCCCCCACCTGCGGGTGATGAATCCACAGGCAGATCACAGTCACGTCGTGCAGCGCGTCCATTGCTTTGCTTTGCTTTGCTTGCTTTGCTTTGCTTTGCTTTACTTTGCTTTGTTTTGCTTTGCTTTGCTTTGCTTTGCTCGCTTGCTCGCTTGCTTGCTTCTTACTTGCTTAGCTTAGCTTACCTTACTTTGCTGTTTCTTGTTGCGTTGAAGGCCCGTCCCCCCCGTCCGAGCTTCCTTGCAAACCGTCCGCCGGGAGACACTGGGCCAGCCAAACCATCCCCCCCCCCCCCCCCCCCCAAAACTCCGCAACCCTGCCCTGCTCGCTCAGGAACGACCTTTCATCCATTATTAGGCCCCTCGTGACAATTCCTTGCCAAGTCCAATTGTTCATCTTCCCAATTTTCCCTTTCTTCTCTCATTGTTTCCGGGGACAATTCCACACCTCTTCCCCCTTCGCTTGTCGTTACGTACGTTGGGGTACCTATACTAAACACTCGTACGCACACACCATTCCCACCAATCTAACCACCAGCACCAGCACCTGAACCACACCCGCATAAACACCCGCACACACACATCCTCCATTACCTTGGCCCTCTGGCAGCTGCGCAAGCCGTCGACCAACTGCGCTGCTTGCTGCAAGAGCTGCGGGCCACAACACCGACCCCAATCTTTCGAGCTTCCTCTTACCGAGCTTCGTAGTAACGCTCAACCTCCCCCTCGGCTTCAGCCTTGCTTGGCCTTAGCCTGCCGGCCCCCTCATCAATATCAGCTCGCCGCGAATCCCGCACGAAGCTGCCGAGCTTTGCCATTCGAAACCACGATTGGAATCAATCCTCCCCCCAATAAGCTCTTCCTCCCTACCCTTGACGGCGCCGCCGCCTCCCGCCCTACGAACCTCCGTCGTGTGAGCCGACGACGAACCCTCTCCGACTCTTCGAGCTCCCCACGATCCCGCACATGTCTCGAAACGGTCGCACCCTCACGCAGTCACGATGAAGAGCACGCCGCTTATCATCAATTGGCACGACCAGAATGCCCCCGTCTACTCGGCCCATTTCGAGCCCCACGGCAAAGGCCGTCTGGCCACCGCTGGAGGAGACAACAACGTGAGAGTACGTCCAAACCCTGAACCGCCGACCCTGCCTGCAACCTCTTGACGCGGCTGCCCTGGCCTGGCGAGGCTGACACCCCCGACCCAGCTCTGGAAGGTCGACAGCGACGGCGAAGATCGAAAGGTTGAGTACCTGTCCACCCTGACCAAACACTCGCAAGCAGTCAACGTCGTCCGCTGGGCCCCCAAAGGTACCCCCCCCCCCCCTTCCAGCTTGTCTCCTGTCGCGCCCGCTGACCGTTTCCCTCTCCTCCAGGCGAGATCCTTGCTTCCGCAGGCGACGATGGTAATGTCATCATCTGGGTCATGTCCGAGCACACCGGCCCCGCCTTCGGCAACGAAGGTCTTGAGGATAAGGAGACCTGGCGCACCAAGCACATGTGTCGGTCTAGCGGGTCCGAGATATACGACCTGGCCTGGTCTCCCGATAGCTCCTACTTCATCATCGGGAGCATGGACAACATTGCTCGAATCTACAGTGCCAGCTCCGGTACGTCTCCTAGGCGAACCCGCCCTTGCCGCCTTCATCCGCTGACCTATCCAGGTACTCTGGTACGCCAGATCGCTGAGCATAGCCACTACGTCCAGGGAGTCGCGTGGGATCCTCTGAACGAGTACATCGCTACCCAGTCGTCCGACCGATCCGTGCACATATACTCTCTCAAGACCAAGGATGGCCAGAACACCCTCAGCGGCAACCACGATGACAAGCCCTCCAAGATCGCGAGCCACAGCAAGAGTGACCTGCCACCCCGCCGCATATCCTCGAACAGCCCTGCGCCTCCAGACTTCAACATGCGGGCCCACCTCACCCTGGAACAGGCCATAGGGTCCCCCGTGCCGTCCGCCCCCGGCACCCCGACTTTGGTTGCGCTGCCGATGAACCCGCCGAGCGTCATCAGCCATAGTAGGCGGTCCTCGTTCTCGTCACGACGCTCGCCATCCCCCGCACCATCGATGCCTCTGCCGGCCGTCATGCCGATGGAGCCTTCGCCGAAGCCTCACCCATCGGGCGGTCTCGGCATGAAAAACTCGACCCTGTACGCAAACGAGACGCTGTCTTCCTTCTTTCGGCGTCTCACTTTCACGCCCGATGGCAGTCTTCTTCTCACCCCGGCCGGCCAGTACCAAACCCAGCACAACTCGGAGGGCAGCGCGAAGCCAACCTTTGAGGTGACGAATACTGTCTACATCTACACGAGAGGCGGCATTAACAAGGCGCCCATTGCGCACCTGCCCGGCCACAAGAAGCCATCCGTCGTCGTGAAATGCTCGCCCATTTTCTACACCTTGCGGACGTCGCCCCCCGTGACCAAACACATCACCATCGACACATCTTCTTCCGAGGACCCTATA
Source organism: Colletotrichum navitas (assembly GCF_030913465.1). NCBI lineage: Eukaryota > Fungi > Ascomycota > Sordariomycetes > Glomerellales > Glomerellaceae > Colletotrichum > Colletotrichum navitas. The sequence continues at coordinate 564,919 of NW_026850554.1, read as the reverse complement.
CCCGCCCTGCCGGATCCTGTCTCGAAGCCGACGGGAAACATATCGGTCATGGACCCGCCTCCTCCGCCTACTTCAGTCCCCGAGTCGAGCCCTGTCCCGAACAAGGCCGAGCCGAGCGTCGCTACTCCTGGCCCAAAGGCGGCCTTCGCCTTGCCGTACAGAATGATATATGCAGTCGCGACCCAAGACTCCGTCCTTCTCTACGATTCTCAGCAGCAAACGCCCATTTGTATCGTCAGCAACCTCCACTGTGCCACATTCACGGACCTGGCCTGGTAAGTCGTGCTTCGCGTACCGAGTTGATTGTTGTTTCCTAACATTGTGCTCAGGTCGAGCGACGGACTGACGCTCCTGGTCTCGTCCTCGGACGGTTTCTGCTCAACCCTGTCTTTCGCGCCTGGCGAGCTGGGCCAGGTCTATCAAGGAGACTTGCCCACCACCAAGAGCCCGGCCGTGCCCAGCAGCGCAGCAGCACCGACGTCGTCATCGAACCAGAACACCCCGATTCCCACCCCGAGTGCGGTGTTCGCTCCTCCGTCCCCGTTCCACAATGGCGGGACGCATCATCACCGCAATTCGATGAGCTCTTTTACCGCCCCGTCGCCGCCGCCTGCCGGCTTCGTCAGCCAGCGGCCCCAGTCGCCGGCGCGATCAAACTCGACCTCGTCCGTGGCGACACAGTCATCGAACGTGGTCACCAACCCCCCCCTGATTGTCGGTAGCGTGCCCGGCATCGCGGTCGCCAACTCTACCAAGGTCACGGGGGTTCCCATCACCACGCCGCCCGAGACGCCGCGCACCAACGCCGCGGCCACCACAGCAAGCGGCTCGACGAGCGGTACGGCCAGCGGCACAGCAGCCAGCGGGATCAAGCGCGATGCCAGCGAAGGGGAGAAGGAGGAGGGCAGCGAGCCCAAGAAGAGACGGATCGCACCAACGCTGGTGGAACCGAAGCCGTAGCCGTAGACGGCGTCACAAGGTGCATGAGTGTTCGAATCCTGTCGTGTACAATGAGTCATGGAGAAAAAGCGTTGCTTGGTCGAAGAAACATGAAACATGGGTTTGAATGCCGCGCGAAGGCAAATGGAAGACGAGCCTATGTTGGGACCGAGGTGACGGACGAATTTGCTTTGCATGAGTACGGCGTTTGGTACAACAAGGACTTTGTAGCGATATTGTCTCTAGTCTGACTGGAATGAATTGCCCCATTTATATCCGTATAGTGCGTGTGTTTGTTCTCGCAGCAGCGAGATGCCGATTGCTGACGGAAGCAAAGTGGGGCCGTGCAACGACATGTCATGACCCGGGGTTGGAGGTTGTCGGGGACGATGCCGGACAAAAGTAGAGTCACGAGGGGTGGATGGTTAGTTGGTGGGAGCTTTTTTTTTTTTTCTTTTTCTTCTTTTTTCTAAGAAACAAAAAAAGAGAATGAAGAAAAACTCCTTCTGAAAGGGCATGCTATTGGTATCTACAACATTGCGCAGGGCCAGGCTTCCTGGAACGTCGTCACCCCCCCCATCTTGGTATTATTTGACTAGACTTTTTGGTAGAAATCAAGCCCCATTTCCCATTATCTCCCTATATATACCATTCCTTGCCTTGCCCACCACCCATTGACGACCTTGGAGCCGTGCTGAGAAAAAGGGGAAAATCAAAAAGAAAATCACTAGATGTGCAGCGTGGAGTGTCCCCCTCCCCCTCCTGCATCATGAAGGCAAGGTCCTGCTGCTCCAGCTCCAGCATGCGCCCGTACTCCGTCGCCAGCCCCCACCGCGCGCCCAGGCGCCCCAGGCAGCGCTTGATGGCTGCGACGCCGTCGGTGTGCCGCGCCGGCCCCTTCTCGCGGACGATTCACGCGAGGGTGGCGCCGGCGCCGTACAGCGCGTCGAGGACGAGCGGGCTCACGTCGGTGCCGCCGTTGCCGGCGGGGTCGTCTTCCCGGAGCGGCAGCAGCAGCAGGAGCAGCAGCTCCTCGGTCAGCGATGCGGCAGAGGGAGGAGAAGGGGGACGGGTTCGAGGGGGGCGGCGAGGCGACGGTGTGGTGGGTCGCGCGGCCGATGTGGCCTTCATCCTAGGGAACGGTGTTAGATTTTTTCTTCTTTTTTCTTCTTTTTTCTTCTTTTTTCTTCTTTTTTCTTTTTCTTGCGAGTTAGCGAGCCGGGTGGGGGGGGGGGCTTGGTAGAAAAGGATGAAGAAAAAGAAAAGTGGATATGTTTTTTACCCAAATCTCGTTGTCTACGGGAGAGTTCATGTCGTCGTCGGGTTCGGGCGAGAGGTAGCGCTTCCCGTTGCCGAGGCAGATGATGCGGTCGAGGACGAGGATCGCCCACCACGTCCTCAACCGCTCCTCCATCTCCGTCCACGTTGACTTGCCACCCGTGCAGTAATCAGCGGAGGTTCTTTGTTTTTATTTCATTTTTTTTTTCAACCGGTTCAGGGGTAATAACGAGAAACAAAGAGGGGAGGGGGGGGCATACCGGCACTTTTAGCGTAAGGTTGCTCTCGCGAAGCCCCGGCAGGCCGAGAAAGTCGGCGTACCGCATGCAGGACGCGACGGTGAGCCAGGCGGCCGGGTACACGGCGTGCGCGTACTCAAAGTAGGCGACTAGCACCATGGCCTACAGGACCATCAGCGACGCGAAGCCGGCGCCCTCGAGCAGCGACAGGAAGCGCTTCGCGGCGCCGTAGACTTCGGAGAGCGGGGGGAGGCGCGGGGCGGGCGGGCGGTGGCGAGGAAGAGCATGACCAGGTCCGGGCCGCCCTGGGCCAGGGCGGCGCCCATGGGCATGCGCTTCCTGGAGATGATGGGCAGCCAGGCGTGGGTGCCGGCGAAGTAGGCCTCGACGGCCCGCTGGACCGCGGCGCTGTCGCCCAGCAGCCCCAGCACTTCCTGTTCTCAGCGCGCGTCAGCCGGGGTGTTTTTTTCCCCCCTCCTCCTTCCCGCCATCAAGGGGGAGGGGGGTTAGCGGAGGGGACATGTTGGATGCTGTGAGTTGTGGCGGCGGCGACGTACGGCGGGGATGTCGACCGAGGGCTGCGGGAGAGACTGGTTCAACGCTTTGAAGGCCCATATGTCGAGGAACACGTCGGGTGGGTAGTGCGCCGACGTCGAGCCCGGGTGGTCGGAGCCAAGACCGGATCCGACGACCGCGCCAAGGGCCGTTGCCGCGTCTGCGTCGGAGAAAAGAGGAGGAGCGGCGGCGGCGGCGGCGGCGGCGGCGGTGGGCCAGGTCTGGTGGTCCAGCCGGCTCTCAAGCTCGAGCAGCTTCGACTGAAGGGTGGCGAAGTCGTCGGCGGTCGGCCCAGGGTCCTGCTGCTGCGGCGGCGGCGGGTCGGCGTAGTCGCACCGGCGGTCCATGCGGGTGCAGAGCCCGCATGCGGGGAGGGACTTGTCGCACTTCCTCTTCATCTTCCTGCAGCTGGCGCAAGCCTGCGGGCCTTGGCGTCGAGAGACGAGGACGAGGACGAGGAGGTGGTGGTGGTGGTGGTGGACGGCCAGTCCGTGGGTCTGAAGAGGGCCGACATGTTCGTTTTCCCTTGGTCACGGGCTGGGCATGGCGCTGTTGTTGGCTTGATGGTACGAATGATGGGGGTTGAGTGAGGTGAGGTGAGGTGAAGAATGCAGGGCTGAGTGGGAATCGCATTGGTGGTGATGAGAAGATAAAATGCTGACTGACATGTGCTGCTAATCCTGGCTGGTTCAGCTGAAAACCCATCCCCGCCAGGGTTGGGATGTTTCTGGGGTTTCTGGGGGATGATGCATCATCAGAGCAGATATCTCGCTTAGGCCCTGCATAACTAGCCCTATGTACGGAGTACATGTAGTCGATTTAGAGAGATTTAGAGACCATCCGACCTAGCAGACCTGACCTGTAGGCGTCGTACCCGGGCCGGCAATGGTGGGGCCGTTCTTCAGCCTCTCGGCAACATGGCTGCCGCTGCCGCCGTCGCCGTGGCAGCCATCAGTGGAAACAGCGCTGTTCTGGGGGCTGAGACAACAGGCGGGGTCAATCAATTGTCACCATGAATCCTGTCCAGCTGAAGCTGTCTCCTCTCCTCCCACTGCCCAGCCCACATTAGGTAATCCAGCGGGAGGAGCGCATGGATCGTGTCCTAACAACGGAGAGCTGGAGATGCCCCGTCCCTGTCCTTGTCCATACCCATGTTCCCTGACACTGGAAATCTCAGCCGGAGTCGTTTTCCTCCCCCCGACTGGGAATCCATCCCTGCAACCAAGCCGCAAGGCCCCCTCCCCCCTTTATTTGAGCTGGACGACGGGGCAGGCAAGCGGGCCAACATGGTCTGTTGTACTATGTACGTAGTAATAGTGTGGGCTACGTGCGGGAAAGTAAACATGGGCAGCGTGAGTAATTAACCTCACGGGGCCTATGTTCCTTGTCTGTTGTCCTCCACAACTTTTCTTTGTTCAACCATTTCGTCGTCGCCGTCACCGCGGTCGCAGTTGCATTCGCAGTCGCAGTCATACCTCCGTCGTCTCCTCCTCTTCCTCCTCCCAGATTGCGCAGTATTCTTCTCTCCGCCGCCCCCCCCCCCCCCCCCCCCCCGATCATGGCCGAGTCCCCGAGCCGCTCCGGCAGCCTCCGGGTCCGCCGAACCCGAGGCGGGCCTTCGAGAAACTCGTCCGCCCGCTCCTCGGCCGCATGGGAGGACTACTCCTATCTCCACCCGGCCAACTTCCAACAGCAACTGCACCACAGCCTGCGCTCCGCCTCTTCGCGCTTCTCCCTCAACGAGCAGTTCGCCGCCACCCGACAAGAGTACGAGTTCGGCGACGACGACGCCTCGTCCATCATCGACCGCATGACCCTCGCCTCCGACCTCGCCGACGACAGCACCGTCGCTGCGAACACGCACGCCCCCGACCCCGACGCCCCCGACGGCGCCGAGGGGGACTACTACGACCTGATGTGCCTACCCAAGGACCCGTCCCTGACGCCCGACCAGATCCGGAGGGCCTACCACCGCTTGCTGCTGTACCTGCACAAGGACGGCCTGCCCGAGAACATGCACGGCGTCGCGCAGCCCTACTTCGACCAGGTCCAGAGGGGCTTCGAGACCCTGATCGACCCTCACCGACGAGCGCTGTACGATGCGACCCAGCTGAGAGACATGACCGGCGCGGCTGGCGCCCCTCTCGACGAGGACTACCGGTACGCATACGATCTATCACTGAAAGAGCAGCTGAGGCAGCGGGCGGCCGACGTCGTGCAGACGTCGTCGGATCTGGGCATCCGGTTCGATGCCTCCAAGGCCATCCGCGAGAGCTCTGCCGTTGCACCCTTGGATTTCACCCTGAGCCACTCCGTGACAGTGGGCCTTCCGGTGCTCGGCCGGATGGTCGAGAGGACAGCTTTGGCAGCGAGCCGACGCGCCGCCTCCTCGTCGAAGCGCGTGCCGTCCATTGCGTTCAACGAGCGTGAGCAGGCCGATGCCGACCACCACCCGCGGGAGCCCATGGTGTACCTGCCCCCGCCCCAGCTAACCCTGACCGGCTCGGTCTACGGCATCGTCGAGGAGATATACAGGGTTCCTCTGCCGCTGCTGGCGGACCGCTACCAACCACTGCTGCCCCTGACCATACCCCGGAAGCGCATCATGCAGCTCGCGGAGCAGCGCCCATGTCCTCTCATCAGTCTCAAATTCCGACAGGACATCGTCCACAGGACGGCCGAAGATCGCATCGCCAAGACGGCGGTCGAGGTCGAGAGCGAAGTCCTCCCGGAGTCGTCGCTGACGGCCAGAGTGTCACACCCGATTCATCTGCCCGACGACCCGAACCCGATCCTGCTGGAGGGCAGTGTGCGGTCCGGAAGGCCGTGGACGGGGGCGCCCCCTCGCGTCGGGGTCGGGATCCACCGCTGGATGGGTGCCGGGACGGCGTACGCGATCGCCGACAGCGGCGACTGGAGCGTCTGGCCCGGCGAGACGATCAAGTTCTTCACCGACTTCTCCCAGGTGAGCAAGAGCCAGCTGCTCACCGAGTTCCCCATGAAGACGTCCGCAAGCTTCGAGGTGGGCTACACGACGTCGCCGGAGCGGATGCCGTCCACGGGCCACGAAGACTCGCCCAGAGGAGAGTGCGGCATCCGCGGCCTCGACTGCGAGAACAGCGCCGGCAGCGACGGCTCGTGGACGGTCTCGGCCTCCCTGACGGCGGACACGGTGGCCGGCTACCTCAGGTACGGCCGCGACCTGCCGCTGCCGGGCCCCGGCCCCGCCAGGCTCGAACTGGAGCTGTGCTCCAACACCCTCCTGGACCGGTACGTCGCCGTCCGGAACCTCTGGACCGTCGGCCGGTTCTCCAAGCTCGGCCTCGAGCTCGGCGTAAGCCCGCACAGCATGCACCTCTCCCTGTACTGGTCCCGCCTCGACCAGCGCCTCAGCATCCCCGTCCTGCTCTCGCCGCGCGACGCCGTCCACAGCCCGTCGCTCTTGTTCTACGCGAGCGTGGCGCCCCTCGTCGCCTTCGCGGCGCGGCACCTCCTCCCGCGGAAGCCCAGGCGCGCGCCGCCCGCCGAGGTCGACCTGCAGGCCTATGTGGCGCGGAAGCGCGCCGCCGCCGACGACGTCGCCTCGCTGCTCGCGGGGGCCGTCGAGGCGCGCCAGCGCGTCGAGCGCCAGCGGGGCGGGCTCGTCGTGCTCAGCGCAAAGTTCGGCGTCAAGGACGGCGGCGGCGGCGGCGGCGGCAGCGGCTGGGCGGCCGAGGAGGTCGCGGACGTGACGCTCGCGGTGGCGGCGCTGGTGGAGGACGGCAGGCTGCGGATCCCGGCCGGCGTGCGCAAGGGGTCGCTGCTGGGGTTCTGGGACCCGGCGCCGCTGCGGCGCAAGGCGCTCCACGTGAGGTATCTGTGGCGCGGCAGGGAGAGCACGGTGGAGGTCATGGGGCGGGACGAGCTGGTCCTCCCGCCTCCGAGGAGGGACGCGTCGTGATTTGAAGGTTTTTTTTATTTCTATTTTTTATGATGATGAACACGTATTAGATGGCGGGGAGGGAGTAGCATTGTGGGAGTCCTTGGGGGGACGGGGTTGCATGGGAAAGGTGTTTTGCCGGTTTATATATCCCACCTCAGTCATTCCGATAGAACGGAAGAATATGATTCTCATATCACGGTGTCTCGTTATGTGGAAAATGGCATGTTGCTCACTGTCGGGCTTGCTAATTAGCGTCTTCATCCCCGGGGCATTTCTCCGAGGAACACATCTCCCAGCTGGGTCCCTCCTTTCCACCGCCATGCCGAAGGTCAATCGATTCCTTGGCTACTTTCCCGACTGACACCATTAAGAGAAAACAAAACGGCATTACATTGGCCTCTGCATGATTTCACATACCAGCTATCCGTGGCCGTCTTTCGCGGTGCGGACATGGGGCTCAAGGGAGCGAGTCTGACTGCAGGCGAGGCGGATGACTCATCTCTCGGTAAAGTCCTCGCTTTGCCGACGAGACCGGAGAGACAAGCTCGGGCCGCTTCCGAGAATCCGGGGCGCATTGGGCCCCCGCCTCCCCCATGAGGAAACCCTGGCGACCCACCCCGGCGAAACTGGCCTATCGGCATCTTGTCATTTCGCCGTCATCGGTGAGAGGCGCCCTTTCCTGCCTTTCTGACACATCCAAGGTCACAACAGCGAGTGAGTGTGTTCTCGGGCAGTAAAGGGAAAAAAACAACAACACACGAACGTTGGACTGCGAAACCTTATTCCGCCACGGTGTCTCTTTTTGTTCGCGGCATCGAGTTGAGTGCTCCCTCCCCTCTCCCGATGGCAGCATGCAACGAAACCCCGCCCAGCACTGAGGCCGGCAGCAGAAGCCCTTTGGAAGACGGGCCGCTGCCGCCAATCAAGTCGACCGCGTGAGCCCCTTCGAGCAGCCGTTTTCCTATTCTCTGGGGTCCTTTTTTTTTTTTTTTTTTTTTTTTTCCCTTTTTTTACTGACGAGCGTTTGAGCGCATAGCTGTCGCAGATGTCATTCGAGAAAAGTCAAGTGTTCGGGCGACCAGCCCTGTCGAAACTGTCGGCAAGCCGGGAAGGGCACCGAGTGCACGTACCCGCGCCGCAACAGACAGGTCAAGGTCAGGCAAAGGTAAGTTTTGAACGAAGAATCGTGTTCCCCCCGATTCGCACTGGCTGCCTAAGCTTACGCGACATGATAGTTATATCGACGGGCTTCTGGATGAAATACAACGGCTCAAGAGCCAGGTCGCCCGGCACACCTCGTGCTCCACGTCTGCGCAAGACGATGTCGTCGCTCAGGGCAGCCGCGCCGGCAACAGAGCAATGACGCCGTTGTCTGGTCGGGGTAACGACAACGAAGAGGCGGCGACGGCGAGTGCGGCTCTCGAAGTGAGGCCGTGGTTCATCAACGCAAACGTCTTCCGCACGCCGATCCTGATCGGAGAGGTCGCGGACGCCGCATTCTCAACCCGCATCCGCCAGGTCATCTCCGACCCCTTTTCTCTCCAGCCCCGGCACATGCTCCGGGTCAACTACGCGCCAGACACGGAGCTGATGTCCCTCGTCAAGTCCGAGATCGCCTGGCCGACCCCGTCGAGGTCCCGCTTCCTGGTCGAGGTCGCGCTCAAGTACGTGAGCCATCGCTACCACGTCGTGCGCCGGAGTCTGGTCATGGAAAACCTGGAGCAGAGCATCCACAACCCTTCGTGGGGCGATCTCATGCTCAGGTCCAAGCTGTGGGCGCTGTTCGCCATAGGGGAACTCTACTCGACGAGGTCCATCCCCTCCGAGAAGGAGTTCCCCGGCATGGCTTATTTCGCCAAGGCGTCCAGGATACTAGGTGTGCTCGATGAGCGTCCCGGGACAGATTCCATCGAGATTATGCTCCTGCTGGTGAGTCGCGACGGAGCCGTGACTGTATCAGTTCTGACCTGCGCCAGTCCTTTTACTCCCTGGCCCTGAACCGGCGGTACAGCGCCTTCGTCATGTCCGGCACGGCGATGCGCATGGCCATCGTCATGGGGCTGCACCTCAACATCCCCGAGTCTCAGCTTCGCGACCCGGACCTCCGCGAACATCGCAAGCGGCTGTTCTGGACGACGTACATCTTCGACCGCGTCTGGGCATCTAAACTGGGGCATCCGACCGCCATACAGGACAGCGACATCGGAATAGACTTGCCGTCGGAGCCGGTTGCGAGCCAAACATTCGGTGACGATTTCGGCGACACGGCCTATCGTATCGCCAGTCTGCGTCTGGCAGCGCTCGTAACAAAGACTGTTCGCTCGATATATGGCCAGCGCAACCAGGGAGACGCCACCCTCTCAACCAGGGTGCAGCAAGCCCTGAAAGATCTCCGTTCATGGGTGGAAGACCTGCCAAGCCACCTGCGAATCGACAACGCGGGCACGGAACCGACATGCATCTCTCTTCATCTCTCCTTTAACCAGGTACGCACACCTAGAACCCCCCCGGCGAAACATCCGAGACGCTGCTGACGATCCCCCCCCCTTTACACAAGTGCGCAATACTAGCAACGCGTCCGATACTGCTCCACATCCTCCGCACAAAGGTGGCCGCGTGGCCGTCCGAGTCCCCGGTGGCGGAGACGCAGGTGCCGGCGAGCGCAGTCACCCTGTCCGAGGCCTGCGTCCGCTGCGCGCGGCACTCGGTGCGCCTCCTCACGGACTCGTGGATCGACGGGTCCTTCGCGACCTTTGACTACTTCTACACGCAGTACCTCTTCTCCGCGCTCACCATCCTCGCCGCCTCGAGCCTGCTCGGCGGCCCGGACGCCCGCGGCGACAGGGAGGCCTTTGAGGAGTCGGCGCGCTTCCTCTCGCAGCTCAGGGACGCCGGCAACTTCGCCGCCCAGGAGTACTGCCACCACGCCGACGTGCTGCGCGCCGAGCTCGAGAGGTTCCACGCGAAACGGACGGGCCTGCCCGGGCTCGCGTCAGGCCCGGAGGGGCCAAGTGCCGGGCTCGGCCTCCGCTCGGTGCCTCCGCAGTCCGGCCCGGCGATCCCCGCGCACACGACGGCGGGCATGGCGCTGGCGGAGCCGTCGCTGGAGGAGCTCCTGGCGCAGCCGGTCTTGGATCTGCAGTTCTTGGAGGCGTCCTTCTACGACGACCTGCAGGGGCTGTATTGGCCCGATTTCAGCGCGGAGAACTGGGACACTTGGGCTTCGACCTGAGAAGCCTGTGACGCCCCGGTCCCGTAGTGCCGGCCCGTGTCGGTATTGATAACATGTGTTTTTCTGAGAAACCTCAAATCGTTCATCTTCATCGCTTCCGAGGATCATTTAAACTTTTTTTTTCTTTTTTCTTTTTACAAAAAGAAAAAACCAGTACCCATTTCTTGTATAACCTCAATACAAACTCGCAGGACCCGTTATACCGCTTCCCTCTCTTCCAGATAAGCCTGAAACAGCCCCAACAAAAATGAAGTGCTTTGTAAGTGCTACCCCGAAAACCGTTCCGCCGAATTCAAGCATCGAATGCGCAGTCCATGCCGCCCTCACTGCGCGTGGTAGGCGTTGCCCGGCGCCTCGTGAACTTTGGGCATCGGGGGCACTGCTGACAGCTCCGACTGGGTCTGTGGGAACGAAGCTCCGGTATGTGTCGCGCTCAAGGGCGTAGGCGACGCCTGAGGGTAGTGGTTCTGCTGCTGGGGCTGGGCGGGGGGTGGTGTGAATGTCGGCTGCGGCACGGAGACTTGCTGCTGCTGATGCTGCTGGGGGGCGACCTGGTTGATGTAGTTCACATCATGCTGCACATACGGAGGAGCGTTTTGGGCCTGGTGGGCCTGGTTCGGGCCGGGCTTGAAGGTCGTGGCGACCTGCACCCCGTCCTTCTCGGGCACGGCGTTGTTGGCGACAACGGGGGCGGCAGCGGCATAGAACCCGACCGGGTTGCAGTGGAGCCCGGCCTTGCGGTGCCGATGAAGCATGACGCCGTGGATAGACAGCGACGTGATGAAGAGGGCGCTTGCGACCGTGTCAGCGGTGTTTCCCTTGCAGCCGGCGTGCTCAACGGGGAGGGGGGGAAGGGGACTTACAATTCGAGCCCGCCGATTCCGGCCGCGGCAGCCATGCAGGCGGAAAAGATGACCCCGACATCCGGGATGTCCGAGTTGTAGTAGCGGCCGTAGTAGGAGTAGGAGCTGCCGAACAAGTACCCGACCTGGGTGGCGAGCAGGGCGAAGGAGCACAGCCAGAAGAAGAGGAGGAAGATGTCGAGCGCCAGGACCGCCCAGTAGTTGTAGGCCTTGGGCGAGCTGAACTCGGCGACGATGAGCCAGACGGTGACGACCATGGTCGAGAGCGACTGCGGGCGTGTAACATACGGTTAGCCGGGGAGCGAGCGAGCAAGCGCGAACATCTGAGGCGGAACCTCCCTGCCTCCTTTCCCACTTACAACGAAGATCATGAAGCAGTTCCCGTTAATGGGCGCAACAGAGATGCCGAACGCGCAGAGGCCCGTGACGATGACGGCGAGCACCAGCTGGACGATTCTGAGGGCGATGAACCCCTTGGGGTAGAGCGGTATGTGCTCGCGTCCCGCGACCCTCTGGCGAGAATACCTTATGTCGTTTTCCATTGCCGCCAGCGTCTGGAGCGAAAAGTCGTGTGTGATGGTAGGGGGGGGCTAGACGTGCGTTAGGCAGAAAGTAAGAAGACCAGAGCAAAATCCCCGTTGAAGAGAAGCAAAAGGGCTGGCGATGGCGTGAGGTGTCCAGCAAATATGCGCGTATGACAGCGGAAAAAAGTACGGCATCTAATTCTCCCCCTTTTAAGGGACCCCCTTGGTCTTTTCTATGCCTGGCCCCCTCCCTGTGCCAACGGGACAAGATTGGCAGCACAGAATGCCTTGAGCCCGCCATCCGTAAAAGACGCCACGAAAAGCTGCCACGGGAAGCCGTCCATGGGGGGTTCCCTACACCCAAGTTGCCCAGAGTTGCGTCCGTGGCTTCCAGGGCTAGATCTCGTGGCTGGCGCGGCGTGGTTCCCCAGACCTTGGAGACGGAAGCCGAGTGCTGTGTAGGCGCGCTTTGGAAAAAGCCACACACGATGCTAGTCCCGGAATCATGGGAGATGTATGCACAATGTCTGGGACCGGTCGAATAGTTCAACGCATAGTTCGCGGGTCCTTAGGGCTTTTGGGCGGCGAGAACCAAAAAGAGGTTCGATCCGAGAAAGCTTGTTGCAAGACACGGAGGGCTGTGACGGGGGAGCTAAGGAATCAGCAGCAGCAGCGGCAGAACAAACGGTGCATTAGCGCCAATAGGGCCGCTTAACGTTCTTGCAACGACGGGGTTTTGCAGGTAACCCAGCTTTGGACTGTTGTTTGTAGGGGTTTCATTGTACCTGCAAATGCAAGACAGCAGTAGCGACTGCGGCTGAAGACTGCGGCTAACGCTACGGCCTAGGGACAAAAGAAAAAGTGCTTGAGCTGCCGTATCAGCTGGCTCTCATTGAGAGATGTGTGTCTGTGGGGTTGGGGGCAGAGGCAGACGAGGAGGTGAGACAGGCATATTCGAGAGGGTTCCGCGGCCGGCTTAGCTGCGCAGCCCTGCACTTTCTTCTTTGTCTTCGATTCCCAACGCCCGTGTAGACCCAAGAAGCTTAGAACTCTCCAGCCGAGGGGTTTCGGTCCGAAATGAAGATGGTGAGTGTGCAGGCACCACATCAGAAATGACAAGGAAGACCCCTCTGAACCCACACATCCCCCAATATATGGCCAACTACAGCGCATTTCCTCGGCACTTCTGCCTTGATCATGTCTCTCGGATGAGAGAGAATCTGCAGCCATGTTGTAAAGTAGGTAAGTCTGGACAAGAACCAGCCCCTCCCCCAGCGACTCACTTGCGTGCCAGCGGGTTCGTTCAGACCATCTCGCGTAATTCGACGACCGCTTTCCCTTGGAGCGAGCCCACAGCGGAACTGTTGCCGTTGCTATATTCCATCTGCCTGCCCACACGATGATCATTCCGCCGGATGGAGAACCTCAGCGGCTCAGCCGCACTGCCACTAACCCCAAAATCGACCAACACCGAAAGCCACAGGCGCAGAACGCTTGGCCGGATCCTGATCAGCTCCTTGAAGGTGGCCGGGAACGAATGATTGTGGGTTTCAGGTAATTTCGAACCGAGTATCCGTACACCTTGGACAAGACCTTGGGGTGGGCGCTACATCTTGGGGCGTTCGTAAGGGCATGTTTACAGACAACACGGCAACAAAGAGGGTTTGTAGGCCCGCGATACAATTAGCAACCTCATAACAGAGATATTACGAGACCGAAGAGAGATGTTGGACTTGGTATACGGATTAATAGATGTACTGGGTTTATTGTTGCCCAGTGACACTAAGAAGCAATATTACGCGTTATCAAAACAGAGTTTGAATACTGTGAGGGGAGATCCAGACACTACCATAGAAACGTTCCCAGAAGAGACACACGACAGACTACTTTGACATTCAGAATTGTCTTCATGACAGATTGCTTAGCACTAGGCTAGTCAACGAGTTTTCTGAATAATGGAACACGCCATATTGAGTGGAAACAAGGGAAACCACTCAGCAAATCCATCAGACAATGGTTGCCCCAGAGTCATACACGGTGCTTAGTTGCCCGGAGAACCTAGGTCATTCCGACTTCATATTCGAACCGAAAGATGATGAAGTTACGGGGTGCGGAGAAGGGTTGACAATGGGAGAATACAGACAAGCTCTGGTATTACAAACCATGGAAATCTAGCCGGATCTTAACAACACTATGGGAGCTCGAGAATTTCCATAGACCAGAGCATGGGTCCGATGTATGTGTATGACTTGCTGCTAACCGGGATCCGTAAGTGATGCATCTGCTAGAATTCACACACTGCTGACTGCTCTGCCAGGGCTACTGCACGGCAGCTATTCTGGTTCATGAGTGGTCGACCTCCACACAGGTAAAGTGATTGTCCACGTGTGACCGCGCTGATATCGTCCAGCATAAAGAAGCAACAGCTCGATTTGGCGTAGGGAAGACAAGTTTAGGAAACCCAGGAAGAGGAGGAATCTTGTGCTCTGAGATCTGTACTCGATGTTTACCATATAACAAAAAAGAAGAATGCTGTTTCGACTGAACAATAAAACGTGAGTTGAGGCTGGCTACTTCAGTAATCGAGTATGTCGTATCAGCGATACCTAAAACGTGTGGCGGTTGGTCTCTTACGAAGGGCGGCCGACCTTCCCAAACCCGGTCTCGACGCAGACTCTCTGAAGCTGGACATCGCCTCAGTAGCCAGCTCGAAAGAGAGAATCGACACCAATCAATCATGTGAGCCCGTTTGATTTCGTGTAAACCTTTCTACGAGGAAAAAAAAAAAGCCGACGTCGCGGCTGGGTATCATATCCTCCCCCCGGACCCTCGGGGGTAAAAACCTTTTTCACTTCCTCACCCCCATCAGGCCGCGCTTCAGGCCAGCCTGGCTCAGTAGGTCCACGTTCTGCGGCAGGTCAAAGTCTCCCCTCGCCTCGAACCAGAACAGCATCTCTGGTTCAGGGCCTGTGGGCTTCGGCGGCTTCGCCTGCTGCTGCTGCTGGCCCTGCCCGGACATGGCGACGTCGCCATCCCCCGCGCCTTCCTCGTCGCTCTCCTCTTCATCGTCATCGTCCTCGTCGTCCTCGAGGCTGCGTTTCAGCCCCGTCCTCACGTTCTCGACGCCGCGCTCGCGCTCCTCCGCCGTGTAGACGTCGCCCGCCTCCTCGAGGACGTAGCGCTGCACGCGCTCTACGGTCCAGTCACGCACCCCGCGCCAGACCTCCTCAAGACCGGCCTCTCCGCCGCTGCCGCTCCCTGACGCCGATGCGCGCAGCTCACTCGTCACCTCGCGCCCGCGCTCGACCCACTCCTCGACGCCCGGCTCGAGCTTCTTGCGGAGAAGCTGCGTGAGGATGTTCTCGTGCACGCGGCCCGGGTACGCGACGTCCGGGAACACGTGCAGGTGCTGGAAGACGTGGGTGTTCTCCGTCAGCGTCTCGAGGAGGGACTGAAGGTTGCGGAGGAGGATCTGGGATTGCGCCTGGAGGGATGATCTGGAAAGGGGGCCCATGGTTAGCCTGACATATCTCGCGGTTTCTTTTGTGAGGCTTGTTGTAGACGATCCGACACAGAAAATAGAGGAAGGTGTGGTAGGAGTAAGGAGTTAGAAGGATGGTGGAGTGCAACTCACGGCGGCGGAAGGGGGTTGCTCTTCAAGACGTCAATCTTCAAACCCTGGATGCTGTTGGAGAGCTGGAACAGGCGCTGGCGCGTCTGCTCAATCGCCTTGAACTCATCGGCGGAGATGCCGAGCGCATTTGGCTTCTCCATGGCCGCGTGTTACTGTCTAGGAGGCCAGCGGGCGACGCGATGTGGAAGCTTCGATCGGTGGGAACCCGTCGTCCGGTGGGGGGGGGGGGGGGGGGGGGCTCTTCTCAGTCGCGACCGACGCGCCAGAGTCACGTTTTCGGGGTTGAGGTTGCCGCAGATAGAATATTTCGGCAGTGATTGAGATAGTTTGCGACGTGGAATGGAGGGGGGGAGTCGGGTCACTCGTTTGCGAAGGCCCGGAGCTTCGCGATCGTGGGTGGGTTTTGGGGGTTTGAAGTTGAGGTGCGGTTCTAAGAAGCTTCGACCCCCGTCGGGGACGTGACGTTCTAGAAAATCGGCCTGTGGGGTTAAGTGGGGCCCGTCGGGCTCCGCTCTACGCAGTCTGAGCTCTGAGCAGTGCCCCCGCCATCGGTCGGCGCATTCCTGTGAAGCTTGCTGTAGAGGGGGAGCAGGGGCCATGCGGGACGGGCATCTGCGGACTACCTCAAGGGGGATCGACAACTGCTAATCAGGGAGAGCTGGACAGGGACTGTCGTGGGAAGGGCTCAGCAATCAGTCGTCGGAGTATTATTGTGTACCTGTGCGACCTTAAGAGGAACCGGTCCGCCTTGTATATGTACCTTACTTCAGCAATCAGTCACACTACTGAGAAGCAACGGGCCACAATTGGCTTCTCTCGTACATGCTTCCATCCAATGGCGTTCGTGATGTGCCTAATAACACAACAACTATGTCATCAGATGAAGCCAAACAAAGTCTCCATTTCTCGATAGTCGCATACCGCAGTGATCTCGTGGCCAGCTAGGCTTGTGGGCAATGCAAATTGGGGGGTCCCCCCCCGCGAACAGTTTCACTCTCAAGGCGGCACACGGTGGCAAGGTGTTGGTAATAGTTTCTCCCCAACTTTTAGGCCCCACTGTCGGCGACCCTATCAAAACATGCTATGCAGAGGGCCTCTGATCCATCAGGTGGCTATGCTTCAAACGCAATGAATCGCAATGCCGATATCTGCAACAACAACAACAACAACAACAACAACAACAACAACAACAACAACAACAACAAAAGTGAAATGCGTGTTGAAATCCTGACCGAATGCCCCGGACGCCGTCGTGAAAATGCGTTTCGCAAGGTTCATCATCATAAAAGTGTATAGATCGAAAGCCCTTACTGGCCGTGTGACCCAGCCTGGCCGTAAACTCTTTGACTGTTCGTCGCTCTGTCGACTTCCCGGCCGTACTTGTCTACGGGAGGGTAACGAGCGCGCCGCTCGAGATCATCGAGAGGGATCTGCGAGCGGATGTACCTTGGGGATCGTTAGATGCTGGCTCTGTCTTGATTGGGAAAGCTTGACTTACTTCATTCTGCCGTCATCAACCGGGTCGTAGTCCCAACTGGTGAAAGTTCCTTGGGTGAGAGCTCCCCATACCAGCCGACGCTTGCGCTGAGACTGCAGGACCTGCTCGGTGATGGCGTCAAAGTCCCACTTGGCCTTCGTCTCGGCCGTGTACTCCTCGAGCTTTGCCTTCGCTTCCTCCCCCAACAACTTCCCGGAGATGGCCTTCTGGGATGCCAGGTTGATCAGCTCCAGGGGATCGTGTTCAAGGTTGAACAGTTGAGTACCGTCGACAGGGCAATGAATGAACTTCCAAGGGCCCTCACGAATCATCACAAGCGGGCTGATGGTGCCCTCGCCCGTGTACTCGGCGTAGATCTTGTCGTGGCCCGTCCTGCCCTGTAAGTGAGGCAACAGCGACGTGCCGTCCATCGGCAAGCCAGGCGCGGGCTTCGTACCAACCAGATCGCAAAGTGTCGGAAGGATGTCGAGCGTTGACACATTCTTGGTCACGCGGTGAGGCTCGAACTCGTGGGGGTGGCGGACAAAGAGAGGAACTCTGACAGAGGACTCAAAGTAGCTCATCTTGTACCAAAGCCCACGCTCGCCCAGCATGTCACCGTGATCGCCGCTGAAGACGATGATGGTGTTGTCGTCAAGACCGCACTTCTTCAGAACGGACAGAAGCCTGCCAACGCAGTCGTCGACGTAGCTGACGGAGCCGTAGTAGGCGCGGCGGGCTCGCTTAATCTGCTCGTCGGTGAAGTCGTAGTCCCATAGGTCGCAAACCTTCATGAGACGCTTGCTGTGGGGATCTTGCTCCTCCTTGGGGATGCGGACCTTGGGGAGAGCGATATCAACATCCTCGTACAGGTCCCAGTATTTGTCCTCGATTGTGTAAGGGTCATGAGGGTGAGTCAAAGAGACGGTAAGAGCGAAAGGGCGCTTTTCAGGGCCCTGGCGGACGTGGTCGTAGAGGAACTGTGTCGACCGGTACATGACCTCCTCGTCGTAATCCAGCTGGTTGCTTCGCACGCAAGGGCCGGCCTGGAGGATGGAGCTCGAGTTGTGGTACCACTCGAGACGAGTGTCGGGCTCATCCCAGTTCACCACCCAGCCGAAGTCGCCCGGGTAGATGTCGCTGGTGAGACGAGTTTCGTAACCGTGTAGCTGGTCGCCGATGAAGTGCATCTTGCCGGCCAAGGCCGTGTGGTAGCCCTTCAAGCGCAGGTAGTGCGCGTAGGTCGGAACCTCACTCGAGATTTGGCTGGCATTGTCGTATGCACCGATCTTCATGGGAAGGAGGCCGGTGATCAAGCTCATGCGCGAGGGTGCGCACAGCGGCGAGGGGCAGTAAGCCGAGTCAAACTGGACAGACTCGGCGGCAAGAGCATCCAGGTTTGGCGTCTTAATCTGGGACTCGGGGTTGTACATCTTCAGCTGGGGTGCAGCCAGCTGGTCAGCCATGATGAAGAGAATGTTGGGCTGCTTCGCGCTGGTTGCGCCATTGCCGTTGGTCGGCTTGCTGTGAGCAGGCTGCGCCACAGGCGATGAGGGAAGGGAGTTGAGATCGGGAGCCATTGTGCTCTCAGGCACCAACAACATGAGCAAGAGATAAGTTGTCTTCAAAACTCAAGAGGGCCAGCCACCGACGATTTGGAAGTTTCCTGCGTGGGGCGTGTGGTGACAGGAAGGTTCCTTTGTAGTGATAGGCAGGAAGGCGGTCTGGCAGGTTATGAAGGAAGGGGTTGGTTGGTGTGTGCGTCGAGGGTGATAATGAGCAACAATCAAAGTTTATACGTGATCAAAGACAACGCAACGATCGACCAGCAATGTGTGTAAGGGCAGGCACAATCAGCTAAAACTCTAAGGCAACGTAGTGATAAAAAGAGAAAGACCGGATCAGAAAGTATGCGGGAGAAGTTGTCCTTTAAGAAAGTGTGCCACGGGAGGGAGCAGTGACGGGGGGTAAAGAGAGAAGGGGAGATCAGTCCCATCCGTCTCGACTCCCGGCGCCCCATGGAGCCCGATAGGAAGCGACGACGGAACGACGTGGAGAAAGAGACTGAGGAAGCAAAGGTAAGGAGCGACGGCCAAACGGGGTAGACCGTATATATGCATATATATGCATATAGTAAAAGGCAGGGTGGTCTCTTGAGTTCCCCAGGTAAGGATACCCCAGATAGCCATTGCTTATGTGTACACCCCTCCCTGGGTGACCCACCATCACCTCCCAGCTTGGCGGATCTTGTTCCAGTTCATGCAATAACACGGGGCCCTGGATAGGAGGGATACACCAGCCGGAGCCCGCAGTCCACGAAAATCGAGATCTCCTTATCCAGCCAGGTAATGAAAGGAACGTGGTTTTGGGCCGCCGGCCAGACACGCCTTCCCAGTGTCCCGATGTTCTTTGGCCAAAGCACTGGTGGATTGGATGGATGACTCTTTTACTTCCTCGACCTTCTTCTCCTTTCGCTAGTGTAAATGTCATCCATCCATCTACGCCACTACGCATACACCACCGACACACGGATACCAACACGCCACCTGACTAGTTTGCTCCTCAATCGCCTAGGAAGCGGAGGTCGTCGCATGTGTCAAATATGGCGTTTTTCGATCGGTCAATGGCGAAATCATACAAGCGGAGCAACACTCCGCCATTCATTTACCTCTTCCAGGTCGCTCGCATCCAACGTCTTGTTTCGCATCCATGATCGTCGTGCGGACATCTTTGCACCATAAGAAGCCCTACGTTCCTCGTTGGTTTCCACTTATCGTCAGTTCGCAATTTGCTCCTTGTCAATGTGGTTAGCCTCCTATGGCTATATCGATGATTAGATGGCGGTGTGAACAACATCGCCGCCACATGCGATAATCAGCGACAATAACAACGAGAAGAACGGGCGGCTAGACTTTCTAGAACGTCGAGCATGGATTGGCCTGCCCCGTGCCTCTCGCGTGATCAGTGGTCGGACACTCTGGAGCACGAACAGCATTCGTTATGCTTCGAGGAGGAATACAGATTTGTTTTCCCTCGCCTTTTCCCTGCTAAACGGACCCCTGGACCCCGACGGCTAAACCGCAATCGCCCTCTTGCATATTCGCATGTACCCAAACACCAGGCCTCAACCTGCATAAGCGTCATCCAACCCTGCCAGGCTTTCCTCCGATTAGCTGTAGCGGTTGCGAGCTTGACATGCCACAGCAATCAATTTTCCTGGGCGACGGTCAGTCGACGGAGTGAATTCCACCCCACCGTACTCCGTACACGCGACAAGATTACGGAGCACTCCGCTCACGTTTTAACCACATTTCCACAGATAAGGACGCGAAGGCCGGGCAAAGGACGAATAAATAAGATCAGTCTCAAGCGAGAGATACTGTGCATCAGCAGACCACGTCTCCAAGGTGGTGGTCTAATACTACACGTGCATCTACAGACACCCTAGCCTACGCATGCAGGACAAAGACACCAGCAGTTCGGTTACAAATTGAAGCGAATGGGGCGGATCTCCATAATCCAGACGGAAACGAATGCAGCAAGGAACTTATTGGAGTCCGCAGCCGCTGATCTGTCGCCTCGTCTCGGCTTACATTCAGATTCCCACAGCCCGAGCTGATGCCTGGACAATTCTACCGAGCTGTTTTCCTTTGGGGGTTCCGTATTCTACGGCTAGATCTTCAATTTCACAGTTTCCACCACCAAAAGGACATCATGATGGCGTCCACCTCCGTCCTCAAAGCCGCATCACACCCCGCATTTGCGGGGTTACCCTCCTGGAGGCCGGTCACGCCATCGGCATAAGTTCTTATACTCCGGGCGTGGCTTTCACCAAGGTTTGTGTGCTTCATCATCCACGGGCCACTGGCGCACGTACCAATTTCCGCAACAGTCTCCTCATCACTTACCGCCGGCCTTATGGCCCCAGCTCCGGCCAAACCGCAATCACATCATCGCACTCCAGTATTGCTTCATCAGCTAGCAGCGGGTATCCAGGTCAAGTCGTCGTTTCACTCGCAACTAACCCGGCGATTAACGCAGCATCATCACCGCATCTGTCTTTTTTTCTTCTTTTTTCCAGGCTTACCATCCGAGGTCCCAGCAAGGGCGCGAGGATCGAATCTGCCCGACGATCCGTCCCTCTTCTCCCGCCTACCCGCACCGCCGCTTTCCATCCCTCGTGTGCTTGGTCAGCTTCCATGTTGTGTGTCAGGCTAGCAAGCCCATTCTCTTGCAGAGTCGTGACACGACCCTCGCTGCACATGAACGGTCATCTGACGACACATCACACACAACCCGTTAAGTGCATCGCAAGGGTTTGCTCCAGCACAGCAACACCACGTCTGAACCTGCACCCTAACCCCAGGCCCAGCATTAAATCACATCTCATTATGACGAGCTGAGACATGCCCAGGCCCCCCTCAACACAACATCACGCTCGCCAGCGCACCAACCAACAGCGAACAACAAATCAACCTTCCCTCGTCGAGAAGGCTGACAAGATGTGCTGCAAACCAATATATTGCTCTACGACGAAAAGAAACCGCACTACCCTCTCTGCCTTCATGTTATCAGGTGTGGGATCTTGCCCTTCCAACCACACCGGCAACCGCACCGGCAACCGCACCGACAACCGCACCGGCCGGGCCGCTGCTCGTTCCATCACAGACATGATAAGTGAGTAGGCCCCGGCCGCCCCGCCATGGGAAAAGGCGCTGCGAATCGGCCGTCGTGAGTTGTCATCGATGATCGGCCAGAACATTGCATCGAGCTGCCTGTCTAGCCCGTATTGGCCTTCTCGCCCTCTTGGTCTTGCTGGGCACTTCCTCGACATCTGGCGGCAAGGAGCCGCAACACATTGATTCATCCATCCATGCCCCTTTGCCAATGACTATCAAAAACCTGATAGCAGCATAACGCCCGCAGCACGCGCACCCCTCTTTCTAGTCAAGTCTGTATAGTTTCACGTTCCCTGCCCTGCCCTCCCCTCCCCTCTCTTTCTTCCCGCTCGAGGCCTCTCGTTCCTTTGGTCCCCAAAGTCTCAAATAACCTCACATGACTTGAGATGGCGTTTCGCCGTTGGCTCTTGGCAATGCCCGTCCCGCGGCTCCCGAGGTTACACAACGCCACGCCGTCCGCAAGGCTACCTTCTGTCTCTCCTGTGGTTTGCCAAGCATAGCTTGCGGGCACGTCGTCTACCGTCGGCATAGTCGACATAACATGTCCCTGACACACGAGAAACCGGGAGGCACAGGACGAAGAAGAAGAACAAGAAAGCGTTCGACAATGCGGGGCCGCATCATTGAAAAGTTGATTAAAAAAAAGGCGACTACTAAAAAAGACCTAACGTAGAGGGGAATCTCTTATGCAACCCTTTTCCCCCGCCGCATCTCCCAAAGACTCCCCCCCGCTCCTCATCCGTCGTTTGAAATCCCGAGTTTCCCTACTTTTTGGAGGGGGAGGGGGGGAGGGGAGCAACAGCAGCAGCAACCCTTCCCCAGGGAAGGACGGCTGCTCTGCTCACCCAACGAATGCTTTGTTATTGTTGTTATTGTTGTTGTTGTCGTCGTCGTCGTCCTTGTTATCGTAGTCGTCGGTGTTTGCTCATACATACTCCCCACAAGCAATATTCTCCTAATTGATTCCAGTTTTCGTTTTACCCCGCAATGCAATATCGAAGAGAAGACGGAAACGACGAGAGAGAGGGAAAGAAGGCCTTTACCTGGCCCGAGGAACATCCCGTCTCATGCATGCCGGAGAGGGTGAAAAATATCCCGCACGCCCCGCCCACCGTCCCGTCAAAATCCATGTCTCATGTACCCTTCATTCTCTCGCCTCACGCCGGTTTGCTTCATCTTTTTTCTCTCCCCCCTTCTCTTACTGCGTGCGGTAGAACTTCTTGTACAGAAGATGCAGCAGCAAGTTGACGTTCAGCTTGAGGTTCCCTTCGAAAAGGTTCATGAACTGGTGAGCCTCGAACTGTGCCTGTAGCAGATCCTCGATGGGTATTTCGGCGCTGGCGCCTGGCATCTGGATGTGGCCGCGGGACCCCTCGAGGGAGAAGACGCCCACTTCGTCGCAAGAAATGGTGAGGTTGACCCTCTCCCAGTCGGTGACGCCACTCCACCCGACGACCACGCCTTTCTCCGCGAGAGCCCGAGCGCTGTATTTGTAGCTGCCAAACTTGGGGACCCGCCCGGTACGCTCCAGTTCACGCTGGTGGTTGTACTGCTTGGTGAACGGAAGCAGAAACCGTTTCTTCCTATAATGACGAGATTTAGTCAGCTTATGGCGACACACATTATAATGTGAGGAAATGGGGAGGGAAGACCCATCCGGGGTCCGAAAGGGTGGGAGGGGGAGGCTCAATGGAGTTTGATAGACTTACCCTTTGTTCTTCTGTAGCGTCGCCATGGCCGACTCGATGTAATCGTCATAGCTCTTGCGTTGCTGCTCGAGGTACTTGGCTTTCTCGTGCAAGTTGGAAAGAGTCGACCGGACACCCTCCAGTTCGCGCTGCCGCTGCACGCGTCTTCTGCTCTTGGTTCTGATGTCGAGAGCGATGGCGTTGAGGATGTCCTGGTAGTAGTTGTGCTTGGAGATTCTGCCCATGTGCTCCAGTCTCAAGATGTTCTCCAGAGCTATCCGCTTCAGGTCGTAGTATGACATCCGCGTCACGTCCAGCATGTTGGCGTCCGAGTACGCGCCTCTAGTGTTGGCGTCCTTTGTGAAGTCGTCGTGCAGGACTGCCCGCCACTTGTGCTCGTCTTCAGGGTTGATGGGCTTGACAAGGATTTCCAGGAGATTGGCGCCCGTCTGTACGCGAATAATGTAGAGGATGCATCGCTTCGTCTCCATGAAGAGGGCCTTAACCTCTGCTTCGGGGTCGTCAACGTCGTGCAGCTTCGGCGTGAGATACATTTGAATGTCGGATGACCCCGCGGCGAGCATTTCGTTCTCGTTGTTCTTGGCACTACCCAGGTCTTGCAGGATCTCCCGGAGGACATCATCACGGTTGGGGCATATCGTCGGGAGATCGCCAGCAACCAGGTTGTGGATGGCAAAGATGTCCGTCATCTTGATGTATAGGGTGGGCTTGTTCTTGGAATACAGATCGTTGAACTCGTCAATGTCGAAGTTGCGCTCGGCATCCGGGACCGAGATGAGCTCGTGGGTGATCTGAGCAAGTCGCTCCATCGAATCGCCCACGAAGGCGTTCAGTGGTTGCAGGTAGATGTTTTCTCCGCCAAATGGTCTTCCAGACGCGATCTGACCGAGTACCTTGGCGACCTCGCCCAGATTACGCTTCTGGAGAGGGCTCAGCTGTTTCTCTATAACGCCAACGTTCTCGGGGGCAATGACAGCGGGTTGCATGTAAAAGCGCCAGAGCCAGTTCGTGACGATCTGGAGCAGGTGGTGCTGGGGTTCCTTCTTGAAATGTTGGCAGAGAGCCTCGAATAGCTGACGGCAAAGGAAACGGAGACCGTAGGGCATCTTCGGAAGGAGATCCTCCAGAGCCAGCAAATACTGGTCGCAAATCTCTCTGAGGTCGCGAAGATGGTCGATGAAGAGGTCCCGGGTCTCTGGGTCCTTGATGGCCATCTCTCTGGGAACATCCAAGGGGCGTCGGCTGGGACGGCCGGTCCGCAGTTCTTCATTGTTGATGGCTGCTCTGTAGATTTGTAGAGGGTCGCTTTCGAGATCAAGGGCCGGATCCTCGACGATATTGTCTCGCACGATGGGACCAAGAAGCTCTCGAAGGTACTTCCGATCGCGAGGGGATCGTGTGTAGTTAGCCAGGAGCTTGGTCCAGAAGAAGTTGCCTCGCAGGTAATCCTGCAAGCTTCTGCTGCCCTCAATCTCCTCTCGCATGGACCGGGCGAGGAGCTTGAGGAGGTAGTACTCCTCACGACGCTTCTGAGCGTACCCGAACAGACCCATCATCAGGTGTTCAATTCGCTTGCATTCCTTCTCGGGGGTGCCTTGTTCGCGGATGCGCTTGAAGAGACGTGCGAGGTATTGGGGTTGTGTCTGGAGGTTGAAGAAGAGCTGCTGGTACGATTCCAGCTTCTTCCGTGAGCTCTTGTTCAGAGCCTTCAAGTCAAAGTGGTTGGTGGACGATATTGACGAGTTCGCCAGAAGACCGATGGAGTGCCCGCCGTAGTTGTTCTGGTGTCTGATAACCTCGTCCAGGGTGATCTTGTTTTTGACGAGCAGCGCAATCTTGATGTCTAGCTGGTCGATGTATTGCTCCAACATCTCGTTCTGGCGAACTTGCTGGACCACCGTCTTCCGCATTCTTTCGAACTCCATCTCCTCGTTAAAATCGAAGTCGCTATCGTTCAGGAGATGGACAAAGTTCTTGACGGCGTTGACTGGCGGGTTCTTGCCGTGAGTGAGACTCTTGTACGCGTCTCCTTGGATCTTGGCGCGAACGAGGCTCTGGATCTTGACGACCTTTTGCATGTTTTCGTCAAAGTACCGTTTCTTCTCTTCGAACTTGGCTCTGACAATAAAGGCCTTAGCAGCAGCCTGCATTTCGGTGATGACGCTCTCTTCTTCTTCAAGATCCGAGATGAGGTTGAAGACGTCTCCTCTCACCATCATGGCGCGTGCAAGTCCCTGAAGCTTCTCAATCGCTGGAGTGTGGGACTCGAGCTCTCTGAGAAGCTCTGCATGTTGCCGGCGATGCTGGTAACCACGAATGCGCGCCTGGAGTTTGGTGATCTTCGGCTCGGCACGAGACAGAGCGTCTTGTTCGGAAGCAACGCGGCGTCGCTCCATCATTCCGCGGATGAGAGACTGAAAGTCGATGAAAACCGCCTCGTAGCTGCTCAACTCATCAAGCATCTCGGAAACATCGCGGCGAACGGCTGCTGCTCTGGCGTGTGCTTGGAGTTGCTCCACCTCGGTGACGTGCTTGGCGAGCTCTGCCTTTGTGGCCGAGACCCCGAGGCGCACTGCGTTGCCTCGAGCGGCTGCTTGAAGATTTTCAATTTCGGGAGTGTGCTGAAGGAGATCAGCTGTCGTTGCAGCGACCCTATCGCGAAGTGATTTGCCTCGGATCGCGGCTTGGAGGCTCTCGATTTCGGGTGTATGTTGACCGAGTTCCGCCCTAATAGCACCGACTTCGGTACGAAGCGACTGGCCTCGGATCACTGCTTGAAGAGCGGTCCATTGCGGCGCAGAGCCTTGGAGATGCCCTTGTTCCCGCGAAATCTGATCTCTAGTCAGCAGTGCCCTGGCAGCAGCCTGGAGCCTGATTATGCTATCGGCCTGTTTGTCCAGGAGGTAAAGGTCATCGGCAACACGTCCTCTCAACAGCATTCCGCGGACAGCAGCCTGAAGACTTTGAACTTGTCCAGATGTTTGTACCGTTTCCTGCTGTTGGATTACGAGCTCCTTTCGGACCAAGAACCCCCTAAGTGCTGCTTGGATTTTGCGAACAGGTCCAGCATGACGGGCCAATTGAGATCTCTTGTCCCGTACCTCATCGCGGACCTTGTTGGCCCTAAATATACTTTGGAGCTCCAAGATATCGGGTTCCAGCATCCTCCACATGCGCTCCTTGTTGGCCATTCTGTTTCGGATGAGGAATCCGCGAGCAAGACTCTGCAGGTCAACCGCAAAGCGTCTCATCTGAAGCCGATAGCCAATGACTTGACGAGTGAAATCGGCTCGGATGCGCGATTGCAGATCAATGAGCGCCTGTTCAACGTCCCACAGCTGCTGCATGGTGTCTCCCAGGCGCATTCGCACCATGGCTCCACGGGCTTGTGCCTGAAGCTCAACAATGGACGCCTCGTTCTCACCCAATTCACGGTCGATCCTCTCCTCCTCGGTCTCTTCGGGCTCCGGGGTTGCGGGTTCGACGCCGAAGTCAGCTCCCATGTTGCCGAAACTGGGCATGTTAGCTCCGAGTTTATCGAGACCCTTTTGCATGGCTTCGAGCTCGTGGTGCTCGAACTCAAGCTGTCCGACAAGGTTACCAATGCGGAAGTCGACTATGCCCTTTCTGAAGAGAAGCCAACTCAAAGCATGGATACAGTGGATGACTTTGGGAATGTTCTTCTTCTCGTATAAGTCGATAAGTTCGAACCTGAACAAGTCTGGGAGTTCGACTTCGTCCAGGTATCTGAAGAAGATGGCGATGTTGTCGGAGTGTCGGAATTGCAGTTTTTGATGCCGGAAAATGCGAAATCTTCTGTCAGGGTTGAGAGCCTCGACCACCTCGGCGAGCGTGACTCCATCACGAAGGGCCTCCTCCAGCTCAACGATGGGAGGAATCGCCCTGTGAATGATATCCTCTATCCATTCCTTTGCTTCACCGATATGGCAGAGGTATTCGTAGGCCTGGAGAAACTGACGCTGTTTGTCCATCCAATTCCGCCCTTCCCAGCCATATCCGCCGGTGCGCTGGCCAGCGCGAGTTGTGTTGGGTTGGCCTGCCCTCTGCAACCTGCGACGGCCCCTCAGGCCTACCACTTCTTGAGCTGGCGCTGTGATTGCAAAGTCATCAGCAGATTCGGACTGAGCAAGTTTGGATAATGTGCGCAGCTGGCTTGTCGAAGATCTGCCCAGCTTCTCTAGGTCCGGACGGGCAAGTGCCGCGGAGTGCACAGCGGAAGGGGGTTCATAGGCGTGGGGCAGGGCCGCGCTTCCACGGCTGACAGAGTCGGAACGGGGGATGAACATCGAGTTGGGGCGGATTGTCAGAGTTCGTGACAGCGGAGTCGGAGACGTGCTGCCGTCGCGTTGGGCGTGTGAGAGCTTGCCACTGTCAACGCTCTGGGTGCGTTCATGGCGGTAGGTTGAACGAGGCGGCGAAGGAGTTGAGGGCGTCGTCGTCGGCAGGGTGGCAGTGGCACGGGATGGCGACGCGGGAGCTTGGGGGAGTGGACGGAGCGACTGCCTAGCCATGGAGTAGATGTTGTTGTCCTGTTCTCTCTTGTGGTCTTGGTTCTCGCCTCCAAATGAGACTTTTTGCAGCCGTGAGCCATCGCTTTTGCCCCTCTTATGAGAACTTGGTAACGAGTAGCCGCTGGAAACTGAAGAGAGTTGAGTGCTTGCTCTGCTGTTTTCGGAGTACAACGAGTACCCCGAGGAAGCAATGGATGATGTGGTAGAGGACTGACGGTTGAGGTTGCTGGGGTAATCCAGGGTATGCGACTGTCTGAGAGGGTGTGGTCGGTGCGACATGGTGGGCGGCGATGATTATGATACCGGAGGCAGCCTGCAATCGAAAATCTGTGGGCACAGGAATTCGAATGACAACATTAGGGCGCCTTTGTCGGACGTCGATGGTAGTGGTATGTAGCGAGACTGATTAAGGTGGACCTCGGGGTCTCGTTCTTCTATGATGCTCGTAAGGGTCTCTCGACAAGACAAGCAAGCAAACGTCGGGGTAAGATTCGAGGCGGCGCGCTCGGCGGTACGTCGAAAATGCGGGTGAAGAATGGGGTGGTTGGGGGGGGGGCCTCGAGACGCAACAGGAGCGCGCGCTGCGCAAACGAAACAAAAATCAAAAGAGGTTCGACAACAGCGAGGAAAACGAGGCCGACGACAAGGGCAATGATGATGATGATGAGAAGACTATTGCGGCGGAATATTAACAATGAACAGACAGACAGCCCACTTCACGCCAGTGCAGCCACTGCCATTCAAAGCGCAGTCGCAATCTCGTCAAAATGGACCGGGTGTGGGTGGGATGTTGGGTCGATGGAGGGGAGGCGAGGGGAGGGGGGACAGTGGGAGGGAGTCGGGACCTGTTAAGGCAGTTTGTTTGTTTACTGCTGCAAGTGGGAAGCGGCAGCAACCAGCCCAGCCCCCTTGCAGCCAGGGTACCTAGGAAATCCGGGTGGCTTGTGGCTCACCCAGGGTGGCCCCTGCGTCGCACCCGCCCGGCTTCTTCAAAATAAGTGGGTACTAATGCACCCAATCTTCCGTTGCACGGCCCTCCGCCCCCTCCGCCCGCCTCCGCTGTCCGTCAATTGGACTGTCGTCCCGTTTTCTCTGGGCCACACGCTCCCGCGGAGGGCTGCAACCCAAGAAAAGTCAACAAGACGATGACCCGGTGAGGCCCAAAGCTGCCAGGCTGAACAACCTACCTACCTATTGTGAATTTCTGTATAGTATACTCAGGCCCTTGCTTCCCCTTTGGAAACGGTTGTTGAGGAGCGGGCCAAGATGTTGTCTTTCTTCATCTGATTTGACACATGCGGGCGTCTGCTCCATCCAGAGCCCTGTGCCACGTCGACCAATCTAACCCCATTGTCTGTCGTCTCAGAAACGTCGTCGAGTGCCTACCTCAGTTAGTGTACTAGATCGGGAGACTATCTTTGCTGTCCAAGTCAAGGTTTGATGGGTCGTGCCCAATGACCAGGATGAGCATTGCGTTTGCAACCTGCTGCATGGATCATATCGCAAAAAGTGACGAACCCCCCCCTCCCCCCACGAACAAAGTTCTGGCCCATTTCTGTGGCACCACTGTCTTCTAGCTTCATTGACACACCTACGACGTACGGATACCGCAGCGTACGTATGCAATCCGCCAGCGGACAATTGGCATCCGTATGGCTTTGTCGTCTTCCAAGCAAGAGTGCGCCGACGACGATATTTGCCGTTGTTTGGGGTTTTAGTGTATCCATTGTCCTCCAAGTCCCAAAAAAAGACTTGTTGTTTTTGATGTCTTTTCTTTGTTCCTTTTTCCGATGCTGGTGAAACAGCCAATCATACTCTCGTGTTGGTCTCGAGGGGGTCTTTCGCTAGGGGGGGGGGGGTTTCTTTTTTTTCTCTCTTTTTTTTTTCTTCTTCTTCCTCCCACACAGTTTTGCACCTTCAGCTTTTTTTTTGTTTTTTTTGTGGGCCAATTAGGCTCTCTGACGATATGCACACCGATAAACGTTTTGGCTTATGGGCAGACCATCAATATATGAGAAAGGCTGAAGAGTATTGAGGCTCTCGGGGGTTGGATGGGCTCGGTTTCTCCAGTCGCCAACGTCCAACCCTCCAAGTATGCGTTGCACTGCGCGGACATGAACCCGTGTTTCAATCAGACGCTACTGGTAGTTGAGCCTAAGCGACATAAAAAAGCAACAGTAACACCACCAGTCTTATTGCTCCGAGGCATTCGGATTTCCCAACATGTGGCGGCGTGAAGACTTCGGACCTTTTCACTTTTTCACACCTCGAGGGACGGGTTCGACGGTACCTTGTCCCACCGCCTCCCCGTCATCAAGCGCAGGCATGTGTGATGCTCAACGTGTCAGCCACTGCCCAGTTCAGTCTGGTCTGCGCAACTGCAACAGGGGTTGCCGTCGGTCGGTTGCTCTGGCCAACCAGACGCTACAAACTCTGCAGCAAGACGGTTCGACAAGGCATCTTGGTTCTCATTCGAGTTGAAAATTTTCGCACAAACGCAACATGTCGAAATGAATCCGTGTGGGCGTACACCATCAATAAGGGCAATACCCGTTTGTTATCCTCTGACAGACTGCAACAATCAAGGCAGTTCTGTTTAATCTTAAAACCGCTTTTTTCCTGCCCCTCGACCCCCAGGGTCCCATGTGCTGTTGCGTCATTTCAAAGGAGCTCTGATGCCTTCTTACATAAGGCTGGGTCTACTACTACGTATATCTGCCGTGGCCAGACACTGGCTACTGTGCTTAGAAGCAGTTCTGGCTGCACCAGACATACATAGTACATATATATAGAAAGGGTCAGGAACACTCTGATCTCCGGCATCTCGTATTCTATGATGATGGAGGGAAAAAAAGATGAAACACTCGCTCCCTGGTATGCAGGCGGTCACAGGTGAAGGGGAAAAAACAATGTGCATTGTACCATGCTTCTAGGAAGAAAGCAGAAAACGGCCTGTCACAGTACATCTACTACTTTCATGGTTGCGCCGCACTGTCTTCTCTCACCGCTTGCCGCAGTTGCCCCTCGTTTGGCCGCCCGCGCAGTGCTCAGGGTCCGTTCACGTTAAAAAATTTCCTGCGGGGTGTCGTCTCAAGATTTTTTTCCTCTTCTTTCTTACGGGAAGAAGAGACATAACTACCCTTAGTCTTCGAATCGGCCTGACTTTGTTTTTCTTGCTCCAATTCGAACGACTAGCTGTTCCTTCAACTCCGTTTTTTTTAAACCTTTTCTTTCTCCTGTTTCCTCGAGAAGAATTGAAGAAAAAAAACTAGACCCTCCAAGATGCCTTCCACCAACGGAATCAACGGCGCCAAGGTGCTCGACTCCAAGTCCGCGCTGCAGGTCTTGAAGGAGTACGAGAGCCGCGATGGCCTCGACATCCACGAGCTCATGGACACCAAGAAGCACGGTGGCCTGACCTACAACGACTTCTTGCTCCTCCCCGGCTACATTGGCTTCCCCGCCTCCGCCGTCGTCCTCGACTCCCCCGTTACCAAGAGAATCACCCTCAAGACCCCCTTCGTCTCCTCCCCCATGGACACCGTCACTGAGCACGAGATGGCCATTGCCATCGCCCTCCAGGGTGGTCTGGGTGTCATCCACCACAACTGCTCTCCTCAGGAGCAGGCCGACATGGTCCGCAAGGTCAAGCGTTACGAAAACGGCTTCATCTTGGACCCCGTTGTCATCAGCCGCGACACCACCGTCGGCGAGGCGAAGGCTCTGAAGGAGAAGTGGGGATTCGGAGGTTTCCCCGTCACAGGTTTGTCAGCCCTCTCGGATTTCTTTTCGCACTCGCCCACCCACCCTACTCGCTTTCATGATTACAAACCTTTTCAATATAACTTTCGTTCCACCTACTTGACGACCATGTCGTTCTGAGGAGACCTTTATAATATGATCAAAGCCTTCTACACGGATTCCTTACTGCTGCAGCAACCTTGTTTGGGAAAAACATGGCTAACAAAAGTCTGCAGAGTCCGGCAAGCTTGGCTCCAAGCTGCTGGGCATCGTCACGAACCGCGACATCCAGTTCGAGGAGGATCCCAACCAGCCCATCTCCAAGGTCATGGTCACCGACCTGATCACCGCCCCCGCAGGCATTGACCTCCCCGAGGCCAACAAGATCCTGGCCAAGTCCAAGAAGGGCAAGTTGCCCATTGTCGACAAGGACAGCAACCTCGTCTCCATGATCTCCCGCTCCGACCTCAACAAGAACCAGCACTTCCCCCTGGCTTCTAAGCTGCCCGACAGCAAGCAGCTCCTCTGCGGTGCCGCTATCGGCACCCGTCCCGAGGACAAGGACCGCCTCAAGCTCCTCGTCGAAGCCGGCCTCGACGTCGTCATCCTCGACAGCTCCCAGGGTAACAGCATGTACCAGGTCGAGATGGTCCAATGGATCAAGAAGGAGTTCCCCGGCCTCGATGTCGTCGGCGGAAACGTCGTCACTCGCGAGCAGGCTGCCACTCTGATCGAGGCTGGCGTCGACGGTCTCCGTATCGGCATGGGCAGCGGCTCCGCCTGTATCACCCAGGAGGTCATGGCTGTCGGCCGTCCCCAGGCCGCCGCCGTCCACTCTGTCAGCAGCTTCGCCGCCCGCTTCGGTGTTCCCTGCATTGCCGACGGTGGTGTCCAGAACGTCGGCCACGTCGTCAAGGGTCTCGCCCTCGGCGCCTCTACCGTCATGATGGGTGGTCTTCTGGCCGGTACCACCGAGTCCCCAGGTACATCCTTTGTCTCCCGGGAGGGTAAGCTCGTCAAGGCCTACCGTGGCATGGGCAGCATCGACGCCATGCAGGACAAGAAGGCCGGCAACGGCGGCAAGGACAGCCAGAAGAGCAACGCCGGCACCGCCCGCTACTTCTCCGAGGGTGACAGTGTCCTTGTTGCCCAGGGTGTCACCGGCTCGGTTGCCCACAGAGGGTTAGTTTACATCCATCACCATTACCATGTCACGCTCAGAATGCTAACTGTTCCCCAGTCCCATCAGCAAGTTCATCCCCTATTTAGCTGCCGGCCTGAAGCACTCCATGCAGGACTGTGGTATCCAGTCCCTGAAGGAGCTCCGCGAGTCCGTTGACAACGGCACTCTCCGCTTCGAGCTCCGTACTTCCAGCGCTCAGCTCGAGGGCAACGTGAACATGGAATCTTACGAGAAGAAGCTCTTTGCCTGAAAAAAAAGGCAGATGCAGCTTTGCAGACATGATGGAATGGTTACAAGACGTGAATGGGACATAGGCAAAAGGTTGGTGGGAATCAAAAAGGAGGCTGGCCAGGGGAAGGAGGGGGAAAAAAAACAGGGTTTCTTCAAGAAAACATAAAAAGCCTCCCCCTCGGGAGCACACACGTGCACACACATGCCAAAAGAAGGGCGAAGCAAAACCAGGCTTTTATGGGGGTTATAGGGCGGCAGTTCTTCAGTCTAGCGGAGTTTTTGGAGTCTATGCAATGGGAAGTGGGCCGAGTCGCCTGGGGACGATGCAGCGTTCTGAATACCAAAAAGAGAAAACATACACAAACCCTCCATCGGGGAAGAGAAAACTCAACCAATCAAAACCCAAATCTCTTTCCAAAGTCGCCGACGGTGCTCTCTCATGTTGATTTTGGCCTGCCCGTTCTGGGCTCTGACCTGCCAGGCGGGGGGGGGGCAGCCGTGCTCACAAGCCTTGCCAGGTATCCCTAGGTAGTTATGGAAGACACGTAGTACTCGCAGGGCGCCGGGTCCCGGGTGATGGACTAACATGTCAGAAAAGAGGGAGATCATGCACATGTCGATGGAGAACGGGACGGGAATTTGGAAGGTGTCAAAAGTCGTTGTCGTCAAAAAGGGGGAGGGCAAATTCGTCGCAAGAACAGGGAAACGACGCTCCTCTCAACTGACCGAGTTGAACAGATTCAACCTTCCAGGCAAGGAAGGGGGGGAGAAGGAAAAAGAACTCCCGACTCACACGGTCCGGCTCCAAACAGGGGAGTCTGGCTCGGACCGATCAAGACACACACATGTTCTGGAAACACGGACACGGGCAAAGATGCACAAAGGGGAGGGGTCTCGGAACATGATCATGGTAATTAGATGACTTGGGGAGGGGGGGTTCCATCGCGGGGGGAAAAAAAAAATAGAAAAAGGTCATCCACACGTTATGCATGCTAAATCGTATTACCCGCTGAGATGCCGCTGATATAACCCGCCCAGGACGGAGCTAGAAAACAAAAAGTTGAAATAAATCCAGTGAACGATGCTTTTTTTATGGTAGTCCCTCGGAGCCAACAATGATCGATGGCAAAAGCCTTCCTTGCCCAGGCTAGATGCCACCAATGAAGGGCCCTGCATATATGCCTCCCTTCCCGCCCTTCCCAACAGCAAACCAAACGAGGAGGAACAAAACTGATGCCGGTGGATGGTGGGGGAAATGTTTTAATCGTAAGAGGGGCTGGCCGTGGATCTCATGTTTCGCGTCTCATCTTCGAAAGCCGGTTTCGATGGCCAAAAAGAAAAAGGCCAAAAAGGGAGAAATTCCTCTGCATGCCGCGAAAAGACGGCCGCCGTCTACGAACGGGAAGGGCTGACGGCGTCGTACCCCGCCGGCCCGGTCTTCGCACCCAGCAGGGGCGCCGTCTCCGTCGGCGCGGCCTGCCCGCTGCCCTCGCTGGCGTATCCCTCGTCGCTGACGCTCTCGTCCTCCTCCCCCTCGTCGTCATCGCTCGCGTCGGGCGTCTGCGTCAGGGCGTCGTAGTCGAAGAGCATGTAGATGGGGATGGCGCCGAGGAGCGCCGTCAGCGCGAGGAACCAGTACGCGACGATGATGTAGCCCCGGGCGACGCCCCAGCTGAAGGCGGCGCCGGCGGTCGCGGGCCCGAACGCGCGGCCGAAGCCGCTGAACATGGTGGCGAAGCCGTTGAGGGTGCCGAGGATGCGCAGCGACGAGGCCGAGTTGGTGAGCAGGATCGTCATGCAGGGGAAGCCGACGATGACGGCGAAGGCCTTGACGAACATGACGACCATGAGGGCGGCGTAGCGGCCGGTGCTGCTCTCGAAGAGGACCACGTAGGGGGTGAGCATGTAGACGACGGGGAAGGTGATGGCTGGGGACGTTTGTTAGCGAATGTCACACTAGTAACAGAGGGGGCATATCGTTGTACGCACCGCAAGCGCGGAAGCAGCGCAGGACACCAAAGTAGTTGCACAGAGGAGGGAAAACAAAAAACTGGATCACGCCGCAGGTGATGCCGTAGATGGTGAAGATGGTGCCGATGCGGTCCGAGCTGAGGCCGAAGCCGCCGGAGAACTGGAAAGGCAGGTGGGTGTTGTCGGGCGTGTGGGCCTGCACGGGGTAGTTGAGGAACACCGGGAGGATCTGGTCATAGGCCACGGAGTGCAGGGCGAGGAAGGTGTAGCAGAGCAGGTTGATGCTTGTCTGCGCGGTGAAGACCTCCTTCATGCTCGGCGCCTCCGTGGGCTGCTTGGGGTCCTTGGCGTGGGAGTTCACCTTGGTGGGGACCAAGGGCGCGGTGGCCTCGCCGTCGACAAAGGAGGTTCGTCGGACGTTGGGAGGGTGGTAGGTGGGGGGCGGGAGCGGCGGAAGGGGCGGGTGAGGCGTTCGCCGAGGAGGAGGCCCCAGTCGGGCTTATGACGCTTGCTTTCGAGCGTCTCCTTCAGGAAGAGGGTGGCGGTGGCGACAGAGATGAGGAAGAAGACGGCGGCGATGAAGTTCGGCAGAGCGAACGGATACGCGTTGAAGAACCAGCTATCGCCAAACACGGAAGGGAAACGGCGGGCGGGGTTGGCGAAGAAACCGCCAAAGGCTGGGCCGAAGATGGAGCCGACGGACCAGATCAGGGGCATGATGGAGAACGCCCGGGGTTGCAACTCCTTCTCGGGGACCATTTCAGCAACCATGGTCCTGATGATTCCAACTGAAGCGCGGCATTAGCACCCCGCACCCTGTGACAGAGGACAAGCAATAGGAGCTGCACATACCATTTCCGTTTCCGCTGCCCAGGATGGCTCGCACGATGATGGCCATCGGTAGGCTGGTGGACATACCCCAGACGACAAAGAACACCATCGTCGAGATGAGACCAACAATGATGGTCGGTTTCCTTCCGACCCGGTCGGAGGCCCGTCCCCACGCAACGGCGGTCACGCTCTGAGAAAGGGAGAAGACGGCGGATGTGTAACCGGCCCATTTTGCGACATCGTTTTGTGCAACGCCGAAACTCCTAATCATCTCCGGGAGGTAGGGAAAGACTGATGTCAACGCGAGAGGCTCCGCGAACCGTGCAATAGCTGTTGTAGAGTTAGCGTTACACTGAAAGTTCAATAATCGGCAATATTCGGCCATGAGGTATGCCGAAGGCGGTTGTAGTCGAAATTACTTGTGTTATGTCCTCCTCGTACGCGGCCGCCTTGGGCTCGTATGACGTAGTCGACCTCCACGGTTCACAGTGATCAGGCACCCTTGAAAGATCAGGACCACGCTTGCGTCGCATTTTCGAGGTAGGTTCTTGAGGTATGTGTGGCTAAGGACAGGCCGGCGGCAATATGGCGAAACATGCAGGTATCCAACCGTCCCAGAGCTCTCGATCCCAGCGAATGCGACCCCACGACGCCCACAAAGCCTCCCACCGCGTGTTCCCGAGTTTGCTTACGAACGCTTCCCGCCGACCTGATTTGGCTCATCGGCACTTGCCCAGCACCTTGACGTCGTCCGCAGAGAGTCGAGGTTTGTTACCAGGGCAGTCAAAAGCAATCGCCGAGACATGTTCTGAAATGTGAGGGCGTCTTACCCAGGATGGCCAGTTGCTTGGCCGGCAACTTTGGTTGCGTTGGTTTGGTCATGATGACACTGGTAAAAAGGACAAGAGGCCCGAGGAAACCACAGGAACTACTGGACAAGTTCGTGGGAAGTCCGGGCTGCGAGGTCTTGGGCAAGGGGGGCCGAAACCGAGGATCCAGAGCGGGGATTCCGAAAAACGCAGCAAGTCTATATGCGTGATGCGATATGGCAGTATGATGTCGAAGGCGAGCAGGCAGGTCGGAGCATAAAAGGAAGCAGGGTGGTCAATCACTTTAAAGCAAAGACATTTGGAGAATTGGAGAAGGGGAAGAGTCACAAGTACACATACACACAGCCCGGGCAAGCAAAGAAAGGAATGGTTCGTCGAGCGCAGACGGAAAGAAGGGAAGGAAAAAAAAAAAAAAAAAACCTAAACACCTGCAATGCCCCACTTTCCATCTGCAGGCTCGCGGCTGCGCTGCACTGGACAAGGAGTACCGGTAGCAGTCATGCCCCCCAGCTTCCTGCAGGACGTCGTGGGCCGCAAGAGAGCGGAAAGGGACCGGACCAGACCCTTTTGTGTTGCTCGGCGCCGATCCCCGCGCCTCTGCTGACGAAAGAATCCCATGCGGTTACTGGTCAGAAGGGCGGTTATTCGTGGAGGGCTGAGCCACTTGGTTGCTTAGGGATGGAGACGGGGCACTTGGAAGGCCTCGCCTCCCGGGGATTAGCACTGCTAGTGCGATGGATAGAGTGTGAAGTGGGAAGTGGGAATTCCCGCCTGCGGTACCCTGACTTGGCATTCGTACACGCGAGCGAGCTACGAAGGAACCAACTGCGACGACATCCTAGCGCATACCTCATTAGGGGTCAAGTGCCAATGACGAGCGCGAGACGCGAGCAAAATGGTCGAGATGCATTGCGGCAACGGATGCCGTGTGTCTCGGACGCTTTGTACATTGTACAATCGAGTGCGATACCCAGGGGACGCCGGTCTGGCTTGTGTGGTGTCCCGTATCTCCCACGTCTCTCAGGGCTCAAGGCTCTGCGAGCCAAAGTCGATTCCCTGCTGCTGGGGCAAAATAGAGAAAGCAGTTGGTCCGGGCCAAGCGATGCGGCGGGCGGGCAGTGTTGCAGGGAGGGAATGTCGTAAGTGGGGGTTGGCCGGCGTAATGCTTTGAAAGGCTGCCAGGTTGTCAAGACGTCCGTTGTCGGCAGAGGCGTTCACTAGGGCATTCTGTAGTTGTAGGTACTATAATGGCGAGTCGGTGAGGGTGGTGTGCAACGAAGCATGCAAAAAAAACAAAAAAAAAAAAACAAGCAGGGGCTATCGCTGTAGCCCGGTGGTGTGTACAGATACCTAATCCGACCAGGAGTAGGTGGTGGTGCTCTTCTAAGAATCCGCCTCAAAGTCAAAAAAAGATGGAACGAAAAAAATAAGCAGAAGAGTCGAGAAGACCGAAGTCGCCCCCCCCCCCCCCCCCGCCATTGCCATGACGTCCACTTTTTGCCGGTGGGGGTGCCTCTTTTTCCCCGGCGGCGTCTGACCGATTTCGCCGAAGCCGGGGCCGAGCATCGGGAAAAGTGCGACAAAGCTGAGTAATCAGATCGAGGTGGCAGCGCAGGGGTGACCTTTGCTTGTGAGCGCCAGCGAAGAGCGGCGACAACCCAACTGCCCTCCGGAACTCTGTGTCGCGGGCCCACCGCCCCGAGACACACACGCGCATTGCCAGATGGGAAACACACGACGAGACCGAAACCTCACAGGCAATAGGTATCTGATGCATTGAGATCGCAGAGACGCCAGGTTTGGGCGGTGGTGGTTGCCTAGGAGCTCACCGAAAAGACTGATTGGACGGAACCCCACCAATCAACTGCCTGATTGCCGATGTTAGCCGGTACTTTTACCCGTCCCTGCGGAGTGTGCGTGTGCGCTGTGTCTCATCTCTCTTGTCTCTCTTCTCTCTCTCTTTCTCTCTCTAGACTCGAATCGAAGATGAAAGACAGGCGGCGGCGACGGCGTTTCCCTAGCCAAAGCTTACCCCAGTTAAAGAGATAAGATGATGTAACAGCCCGACCGTCACGAGTGCCCTGTGTCTCTGTTCGCCTGTGATGCCGTTGGACCCAATCAATAGCGCGAACGTGAGACGGTCGATGCGGCGTCACAGGACGGATGCTGGGGCCCGTCTGAGCAGAGTGATAGCAAAAATGAACCGCAGCCGTACCTCCGTGCCTTGATGGAGGAGAGGACCTCGTTTTTACTTATCTCCAATCTTCCGGCGAAGAATCGGCACCGGACCGCCGATGGCCCGCAAAGGCCCTCTTCGCCTGAGTGCCCAAGATAGGAAGGAGCGGGGTGGGCCCCAGTGAAAGCTCCAGAGCCGTTCAATCAGGTTCCTTTGCCAGTCGGCGGCAGCCGATCGGCAAACCGCACTGACTGATGCTTGATAATGATAACATGGGCGAAAGCACGCAATGTTGGTAGCAACTCTCAACCCTCTTTCAACGACATCTCGGGCAGAACGCGCAGAGGCAATTTGCTGTCAAAGTGCTTTCACGATGGCAAACGAGTAAGTAGGGCCTCAGTCGCATGCCTGGTCATCCTCGTGATCTAGGAGTTCTGGTCTGAGCTGGCGTGGCTGAGCATGGCCCGCAATGATGCAACAACCATCATCGTCAGCCACACGCGTCTCATCCGCCCCTCCTCCTCCTTCTCATTCTCCTCCTCATTCTCATCACTCAAAAACCACAAGTTCAAGTCACGCACACACGTGAGATAGGTAGCCATACTAACACGAGCTCAGAAAGCGCAGCGACGAGAAAATGTCCAACGAGCGGACGCCGCTCATCACCAACGTCTACATTGGTGCGCCGCCCCGCCGTTATCCGAATCATGTCCTCCGTCGTTTTTGCACCATCGCCCTCTCATCCACCCTCATCCTCTGGTCCCTCTTATTTGTAGTCGCCCTCTTCGTCGACGAGCCCCCTCGCCACCACGGACACCACCATCACGGCTGGACCTGGACCAACAGCATCAACCGTGCGCCCATCACACATGAGGAGGTGCAGAAGATCCTCTTCGAGGTGCCCTCATCTGAGAAGGCCGAGGAGTGGAGCAGATATTACACAGCTGGACCTCACCTTGCGGGCCAGAACTACTCTCAGGTATGAAGTCGAATGGATCATCTCGAAGGCACTCACTTACACTTTGCAACCAGGCTCTGTGGACGAAGGAAAAGTGGGAGTCGTGGGGCGTCCAGTCCAGCATCGTCTCTTACGACGTCTACCTCAACTACCCCATCGACCACAGCCTCTCTCTGCTCTCAAAGTCCAAGGACGATGAAGAGTCGTCCTGGAAGGTCGACTTCAAGGCCGCTCTCGAGGAAGATGTGCTCGAGGAAGACCCGACCTCCGGCCTGGAGAACCGCGTGCCCACCTTCCACGGCTACTCCGCCAGCGGCAACGTGACCGGCTCATTCGTCTTCGTCAACTACGGTACCTACCAGGACTACGAAGACCTCGTCAAGGCCAACGTCAGCCTGGAGGGCAAGATCGTCATCGCCAAGTACGGCGGCATCTTCCGCGGCCTCAAGGTCAAGCGCGCCCAGGAGCTCGGCGCCATCGGCGCGCTCCTGTACAGCGATCCCGGCGACGACGGCGCCGTCACCGAGGAGAACGGCTATGAGGCCTACCCCAACGGCCCTGCCCGCCACCCGAGCGCCGTACAGCGCGGCAGCGCCCAGTTCCTCAGCCAGCGGCCCGGAGACCCCACCACCCCCGGCTACCCCTCCAAGCCCGGCGCGCCCCGCGCCCCCGTGGACGACGCCACCCCCTCCATCCCGTCCATCCCCATCTCCTACGCCGACGCCATCCCCATCCTCAAGGCTCTCAACGGCCACGGCCCCTCCGTGACGGACTTCAACAAATACTGGAACAGGAACCTCGGGCTCAAGTACAAGGGCGTCGAGTACAACATCGGCCCCACCCCCGACGACGTGGTGCTGAACCTCTACAACGAGCAGAACTACACCACCACCCCCCTGTGGAACGTCATCGGCATCGTCAACGGCACCATCCCCCACGAGGTCGTCGTCGTCGGCAACCACCGCGACGCCTGGATTGCTGGTAAGTCGATCGCCCGTCTCCAGACGATCGGTCTGCATGGACACGAGCACTGACACGAAGCCAAGGTGGCGCCGGCGACCCCAACAGCGGCTCCGCCGTCCTCAACGAGGTCATCCGCGGCGTCGGCGTCGCCCTCGCCAGCGGCTGGAAGCCCACGCGCACCATCGTCTTCGCCAGCTGGGACGGCGAGGAGTACTCCCTGATCGGCAGCACCGAGTGGGTGGAGGAGTACCTCCCCTGGCTCTCGGCCGCGTCCGTCGCCTACGTCAACGTCGACGTCGGCGTCCGCGGCCCCAACTTCAACCCCTCGGCCGCGCCGCTCCTCCACCGCGTCCTCCGCGAGGTCACCCAGCTCGTCCCGTCCCCCAACCAGACGGTCCCCGGCCAGACGGTCGGCGACGTCTGGGACGGCCGCATCAGCACCATGGGCTCGGGCTCCGACTTCACCGCCTTCCAGGACTTCGCCGGCATCCCCTCGCTCGACTTCGGCTTCGGCGGCGATAACGGCGAGGCCGTCTACCAGTACCACTCCAACTACGACTCGTTCCACTGGATGAAGGAGTTCGGCGACCCGGGCTTCGTCTACCACCGCACCATGGCCCAGATCCTCGGCCTCGTCGTCGCCGAGCTGTCCGACGTGCCCGTCATCCGCTTCAACGCCACCGACTACGCCGACGCCCTGGACTCCTACGTCGACCAGGTCGAGACCAAGCTCCTCCTCGCCGGCGACGACGTCGACGCCGAGCCCGCCTCGGACGAGGAGCTCTTCCGCGCCCGCGCGAGCGTCGTCGCCGCCGACGCCGACGTCCGCGGCTCGCCGTCCCGGTTCCGCGCCTCCCTGCAGGTCCTCCGCACCTCCGTCGCCGCCCTGCGCGCCAGGGCGGAGAAGCTCGACGACACGGCCGCCTGGGTCGACTGGGAGCTCAAGGCCGGCATCCCCTGGTGGAACCTGCTGCGCCGCATCAGGGTCGCCCTCGCCTTCGTCCGCGTCAACAAGGCCTACAAGGGCTTCGAGCGCCACTTCCTCTACCCCGCCGGCCTGGACGGCCGCAGCTGGTTCAAGCACGTCGTCTTCGCGCCCGGCCTGTGGACCGGGTACTCTGGAGGTTAGTACTTCCCGTCTCACGAACCCCTCCCCCCCCCAAAGTCTTTTTTGCATTCCCTTCACTCTTTGGGAAACAACTGCTGATCCGCGACCACAGCCGTCTTCCCCGGTCTTCAGGAGAGCATCGACGCCAAGGACTTCGAGAACGCCCTCAAGTGGGCCGGCATCGTCAACGAGTGCATCGCCTCCGCCACCAAGAGCATCTAACGACAAGCTTGGTCGGTGAAGCCTCCCGCCGTCCGGTTCCATGAAACATCCATCATCCCCCCCACCCCCCTTCTCTTTTTCTTTTCGTGACACCGCTTGTTGGAAAACCTCTATCGTTTATTCCATAGCTTTTCGGCCGAAAAGAACCCTCCCCTCATATACTCGCAAATAGTACATCAATCAAATGCATATCTCGTGGAAAAAGAAAAAAAAAATGCAAAGCATTATGTGGGGAGGGAAAGAACCCCTCCGAAGCGAAATCCCTGACCAGCTCGAACTGGGGACGTGAGAAGAACCGGTGGTTTCGGGATACGGCCCGCCATGCTCTCTACACTTGTACCGTCATCATTCAACGTGAAATCGAGCGCATGTTCATCGGCCAACATGTATCAGCATTTGATCAATGGCTTCTATGCCTCTATCGTCTCGGCTATTCATACAATCACAGATCACAGAATCTCTCCCAATAAGGGCGCTCTCTACGCTCCCCAGACGGTCTCACCCCCCGCGCGCTTAAAACTTGTAGACCTGCTCGGGCTTGTAGCCGAGCTCCTTCAGGGCGCCGACCAGCTCGCCCTGATCCTTAGGGCTCTTCTTGTTGCCCGAGATGGCGTTCATCATGCCGGGGGGCCGCACACGAACACCTTGATGTTCTCGCTCTTGGGCTCGGGGAGGACCTGCTTGAGGAGGTCCTTGGTGATGAAGCCCTTGCTGCCGACCCACTCCTTGGGCGGCTTGTCGAGGACGTAGAAGGCGCGGAAGCGCTGAGGGTACGTGTTCTCTAGCTCGGCGAACTCCTTCTTCAGCAGGATGTCCTCCTCGGTGACGTTGCCGAAAACGAGGGTGACCTTGGTCTTGTCATCGGGGTTGTTGAAGATGGCGCGCGCGAGCTGGTACATGGGCGTGATGCCCGTGCCGCCGGCGACGAGGGCGATGTGGTCGTGCTTGTTGGGCGACCAGGGATACTTGGGCAACGGGCCCTTGAAGTCGAGCCGCTGGCCGGGGGTCATGTCGTGCATGTGCGTCGACATGGGGCCGTTAGGGTACTTCTTGACGATGAGCTCGATGTAGCCATTGGCGTCTGCGTAGCTGTTAGTCTAAAAAGGAGGGAATGAGGACGCAGACGGGTCGCCAAGGAGGGATCGGAAGGAGCAGACTCACCCTCATCGCTGGTGGGTGTGTAGGGCCTCAGCGTAGCCTTCTCGTCCTCGGGGCCCTTGTACTTTGTCAAGACGGCGCTCGCGACATCGAGGCCGGAGACCATGTCGTCCTCGGGCAGCTTGAAGCGGAACTTCTTGGTGTTGTGGTTGACGATCTCGACGTCGTCGAGCTTGAGCGACACGAAGCCCTGGTCGCCGCCGGTCAGAGCCTTCTTGGGCGCCGCTCCAACGGCCTCCTTGACCTTGGCCTCGGCCTTCTGGGCGCCCGCGGGGGCAGAGCCGGAAAGGAAGTAGTAGGCGCCGCCCGCGACGGCGGCCGCGGCGCCGGCGTACAGGGCCGCGTTCGAGCCGCCGCTTTTGGTGGGCTCAGTGGCATAGCGGCGGGCTTGCTGTTACGATGGACTCTGATTAGTTCTGGTGATTCAGTCTTTGGTAATGGTAGAAGTAGTTCAGTTTGGGGGACAGCAGCAAGGCAGGGAATGCGCTGAGCATCTTACCAGCTTCAGAGGCTGCGCGGCCCGGAAAGCAGATCGAGCAAACATTGCGATGGAGGGCTCGATTGAGATCAAGTCGTTTAGAATCGTTCAATTGATAGGCGTCGAGGGAGAACAGAGCTGGTGGTTGATTGGGAAAGCCTGATTCGTTGCCGGGAAGCTTGCGTAGATTTGGATCCGAGACAACAGCTCCAAAGCCGGGCAACCCGCAAAGCTCTCTCTCTACCTCTCCATCCAGTCGGGGGTGGGGGCAGTGCATGACGTAAAATGTCACGTGAATCCACACAAGCTCCTTCTCGCTGCCTGGACCTCCGTTGGCCGGACCGGAGTGATAACCGTGTGGCATTTATCGATACAGTTGCCAACGTGCTCAAAGGACATTGGGACGGTGGTCAGCGTCATAGTCTTTTCGGTGAAGAAAATGGGCAGATGCCAAATGCTGAGTATGTTGGTTTGTATCCCCCTCGCACCGGGAAAGTCCCGGCGGCGGTCGCGCCCAATAAATTATGTACAAGCAAACAGCTTCAAATTCAAATGCTGAGAGCTGAGCTTAAACATCCATTGCACATTTGTTGGGTGCTGTGGCCAGAGGCCTGGTACGCACCCACCCAGCATTACGGCTTTCCATCTGCATTGAACCCAAATGGGCCCTTCCACGGGGCCATGACCATCCACATTCTTCGTCATCCAAGCTACATGCTGAAAGCGACCGACCAGGGGCTCCTCTCTTTATGTCTCCTGAAATACAACAATACGCCTCTTGATCATCAAAGAAAAATCAGAAACGCTCCTCCTTAACGTTCCTCATAGTACATGGTTTATGGCAGATGCCCTGAGAAAAGGGATCTGCCGAACAAAAAAATCTAGCCCTCCTCGCACGCTGCGACAAAAGCCTTGCCAGCGTCTCCAACAACATCACCGGTCTGTTTCCACTGCGTCGGGCTCTGCGGGCTTCTCGCTGGGAGTCTTGGCCTTTGGCGTGCTCGACCGATCTGCTAGCTTGCTCTCTGGAATCGTTTCCGTCAAGGGGCTGATTTGAGAGTCCCTTCTTTTGGCAATCGTATCCTGGCTGCCTCGACGCATCGTGCCGATGTCCTGGTGCGAAGCCAAAGTAGGCGTGTTCGCCTGACTACCACCTCTCTGACCATGATAGTGAACAACTTGGGGAGGGGGCTGTCCAGCCTGGATGCCGAGTTGCTGCGTGGGATATGGATCCAAGTCTTTGCTGGATGTAGAAAATGTCGATACCACGGGCTGGTGATAACCATTGGATGAAGACTGGCTGCCGGTTGGCGTGTGGCCCTGGGGTTGATGTTCCGCTTGCGTCGGGGTTCC
The DNA here is from genome assembly GCF_030913465.1 of Colletotrichum navitas. Lineage (NCBI taxonomy): Eukaryota > Fungi > Ascomycota > Sordariomycetes > Glomerellales > Glomerellaceae > Colletotrichum > Colletotrichum navitas. The sequence goes on along the minus strand of NW_026850554.1, from coordinate 520,133 downwards.
AACATCATTTGGAGAAGTTGATCCCTCGCCCAAATTTCCGGTGAGGCTATTCATCCCGCCTTCAATGTCACGGAGCAGGCGGACATATTCTTCCGGTACGAGTCCACTTTCCTGCGTCTTTGGATCCTCAGCCACGAGCCAGCCTTGGCCGTGTCGATACGAAACCCATATAATCTGACCCTCCAACAATGGCAATTCGTTTTCGTTTTCTCTCTCAAAGTCGAATAGGGCAACGGCCTTACCGTGCATCTCCTCGTCAGGTGAGGTAATGGTGAATTGGTAGTCCCGTGAGTATCTGGATTGATCGTCACCGCGGAAACCCGGCGAGGATGCTGAGCTGGAGGCGTCCGAGTAAGCCTCCTGTTCCGCGTACTGCCGAGGAGGTAGGTCACCCAGCTGGTATGCATGGCTGGAATGTCTCGCATCGTCGGGTGGGTAAGTGACATATTCCCCGCCCGGTCCATTTGCTTCCCCTCCTTGATTCAAATAGTATCGCTCGCTGCCATCACCGCCGGTTCCGACATAGAAGCCGCGCTCTTGCTCGTAGAGTGAGGGATTTAGCACGTCGTTGCTGTTCTCTTGGGAAATTCTTGAGCGGGAGCTTCCGCCAAAGGCCGCAGCAGAAGACTTGTGTTTTCGGTGCCGGGAACTAACAACAGGGCTCGCCAGATCTTCGTCCTCGCTCCACGGTGGGCCGTCTCGAAATTCCATCGGCGGCAGATCGCGGGCCTTGCCAAAGCCGTCCCATGAGCCGTTATCCCAGGTCATTTTGAGTTCCCAAACGGCGGCAGGATCGGAGAGGCGGCGCGACTCGCTGGCGGGCGTACTGAGACCAGAAGCAGGATGTGACGGCTCTGGCACGGGACCGTAGTGCATGGGGTGCATCATGGGATATGCGAAATCGCGCACCAGAGTGTAGGGAAGGTTCGAGGTGAACATTGGGAATATGTGAGAGGGCGGTCGCGAACGCGACGGGACAGAGCCCGTCGAGTATTGCGACAGGCGATTCTTTGAAGCGTGCGACATTGGTCTCGGTGCGATTGATCGTCGGGCGACCGGTGATGTTATTAGCGGCGGGAGTGGGGGATGGTTCGGGTTGGCGGAGGGAGAAGCAGCTGCAGGCGGGGATGTCGTGGGCGAGGAGTCTTGTGACAAGAGCGTGGTCATCCTGAGATTATTGCAGACGTTGGGGAGCCAGCATGAGTATGACAGGCACTCGATTTGCAGATCCTACGGCCTCGTGCCAGCCATGCAGCAAATTCTTCGCAGAACAGCCGACCGTGGTTTGCCGACGACAATTGAAGGGGAAGAGGGGTTATGATTGCTAAGTAGCCAGTGTCAGGCAACAGCCGCAGTGAGGACAAAGGTATGCGCAGGCGTAATCGAGGGTTGTACAGCGCCGCCAGAACAGAGCGGGTTGGCCTAGGTATGCGGGCTGCTGCGAGGGTCGTGATTTGAACGAGGCGAAGAAGAACAGCTTTGGGTTGAAAAATGCAGTAGAGGCGGCAAGCGGGCTTGCTCGCAAGGTGTCGCAAAACGAAAGTCGTCGCACGCGACGCTGTAGGTTGGAAATTGAAGAAGGAGCGTCGAGAACGAAAAGCCAAGAGCAAGGGTGCCGTTGGAAGTTTGGCCGCGGGGTCGCTCGGCGTGCAGCAAGAGGAGGGTCGAAGAATGAAGCGGGCCAAACGGTGCAGCGGATGGAAGGATGGAAGAAGAGAAGAAGAATAGAAGTATGGAGGAGTGGAAAGGAGGAAGTGAGGTTGGGAATAATCCGTCTGGGTTCAGGTTGCTGGCGCTGTTTTGGTGCTGAGCAGCCGCGCAGCGAGAAGAGAGAAAGAGTCCAAGTCTCAGGTCGCTTTGCTGGTGAGATGACGGGAGGGTGTGTGTTGAAAAGAGAGGTACCGCAAACTGTCTAGCACCCGCGTCTGTGTTTGTATACTATAGGGCAGAACAGGGAGTGGAATACCTGTGGAGCGACACCTGGAGAGAAAGACAGAGAGAGAGAAGGGGGGGGGGCGTGGCGGGCAGAGAGAGAATGTGTGTACGTGGGAGTGGGTGCGTGTGCTGTATCCGGCCCGCAGCTAGAAACGGCCGTCTGTGCCTTTTTGCACCAGAGGCAGCACAAGATTGGACTGGACTGGACCAAAATGGGCTGCAACAAGCTGCCTACCTCAGGTATTGGTCCTGGGCCAAGGACACAAGTAGAAGTACTTTGATGTTGTACTTTTGTTAGAGCACCCTTTCACCAGTGAGCAAGCAAGCTACAGAATTACCCCTTGGGGAGGGTTACACGAGGAAGCCAGCGGGGGGACCACTTACTCATCGGCTATCCCAAGGTACTTGTGACCTTGAGAAGGAAAGTTCAGGGACGCAAGAACAGACACTTCGACCCCCAAACGCACTGGGACTGCACCTTGCTGCCTCTAAGCGCGTCGCGCAGTGATCCTACTGGCTGTTGGCGGTTGGAAATGGCGGGAAGGGGCGGAGGGGTGTTGATGGATTGGGAAGCAAGGAGGGAAAGGAGGTAATGGGACGGTGGGGAGAGGCGCAGATGTCTCCGTAAGGTAGAGAGAGAGAAAGAGAGAGGGAGTGTGTGTGTGTGTGTGTGTGTATGAGCGCGCACATAAGAGGGAGAAGAAGATGTGTTGGGAGGTGAGGGGGCGGGAAAAGAGAGGAGAGAAGGAGGATCACAGCAGAGAGAACGGTGACAACAGCGGCGGCGGCAGCAGCAGCAGCAGCAGCAGCAGCAGAAACAACACCACCGGCAGGGACACTGCTACAACTTGGGGTGTTAGGCAAGGCAAGGCAAGTTACGAGAGGGGAGGGAAAGAGGCGAAGAGAGGGGTAATTAGAGGGCGGGATTCGGACAGGATTTGGACCTCGCTCGTCCGCTTTCTTTCTTTCTTTCTTTTTGCTTTGCTTCTTTGCTTCCTTCCTTCTTTCTCTCAAAGAAAACACACAAAAACAGCAAATGACAGAAACAGAAAGAGACGCCCTGGAACCGAGTCAGCGCCAGCTGCAATCGGCAGGATGGACTATGGAACTTGCCGCCCACTGGGCCGGCCACACCTGAGTAGAAGCATATAGTAAGTAGATCTGAACTGGAAGGGTATATCCTCCGTTGTTGTCGTGGGTAACAATATCTGGAGACTTATCTGGGAAGCGGATGCTTTGCAGCTCGTTCTCGCAGGGGGGTGGCGGTCACGGCTTCCAGCCCAATACGGAAGGCCCGGCGAAAGCAGCGATATACGGATAAATACAGTAGAGTGCCTAGAGCAAGTAAACAGACAGATCAGGAAACAACCTGGAGAGGTGCAGGTCCAGATGCGGGTGAAGTCTTGTGTACAGGCATAGCTCATGTATCCCGGATACGCATTCGCGCAGCTGCTGCCTTGCGAGATGGTACTTGATCATGTACTCGCAGTGGCTTCACTTTTCCGGCTGCCGCTAATTCAACAGATTTAGTCACACTCTCCATCCTCCCCCCATTGTCAACAATACCATCACGCCCCCCCCCCCCCCCCCCTTCCCCTTCAGATGCTATGCCTCGACTTCCTTGTCGACAAAGTATGTGTCAACCTCGGATGCTGCCTACCTAGTTGCTAGTCATCGTCGACCGCCGAAGCAAGCTTGGACCGAGCCATGTGCCGTGCCTTCTCGCTTCCTCTCACATACCTGCTTGACTTGCGCCTCGTGGGCGATGAGTCTCGCTTTGCGCCGGAGCGTACTCTTCTCCCCCACAACGGCCCAGAGTTTTCACGGAATCCAAAAGGAAGAAGCCTGTCGAACAGTACAGGGCTAGAGCGGTACCCGGCGTGGTTGCTGGTCCGCCAACGGCTGCTGTCAATTAAAAATTCGACACTGACCACTTCAACACCGGCCGGCGCAGATTCCCGTCCAGGTCGCACCATGGTCCGATAGTGGCTGACCCACAGCTGATTAGCGAGGACGTCGCTGGCGCAAATCGCAGGATCTCCAGTACTGGTCACCCACTGACGTGAAATTCGCCCTCATGGTCCGAACCATAGCGATGGGAATCTTTGCGTAAGGGCGCTGATCACAAGGGGCTGGACTGGAACTGGAACTGCTCATAATAAAAACTAGCATAAACTACCTACGCGTACATTGCGGACAGACGGAACCGGAAGAGGTGGCAAGGATCGGCATCGAACCCCATGCCATAGCCGTCACCTATATTGCTCCAATATCTCCTCCATGCCCAAGGATATTGGACTCGGACATATATCCAAGACCTTCCTACACAATGGTGCCGCATGCTACGATCAAGCTCTATACCCAGGAAATTTCCATCCGTGCAGTCTTTCTGCCCGAGAGCGGACAGCCTAAAGCACAAACAACCAGCGACAGGTTAGCCAAGCACCATCCAATCAGCTGAATCGTCCCGAACATCTGTGCCAACCGTGGGGCAACCCACTAACCGATAGATGGGTTAGTCGAAATTACGTTTTCCTTTCAGTCCACAGGGTGGAATAGGCATGGTGAAACTGCAACGCTGATCCATCGTCTCCTTGAAGCTCCTAGTTTTGCCATCAACTGCCCGCGGCCCCATGCAGAAAAGCAGTCGCTGATGTTTCTGATTGTTAAATGGTGCCGGCGTGGTTGGGGACGGGCAGGAAGGGATCCGGCGGCTCGAGGGTCGTTGACGAACCTCAACCCTTACCTGTCAGCAGTTCCAGCCGGCCAACTGCCATTGACGTTGGCTCATCAATCCTCTTCTCGCACGAATGCATCTGAGCGGCAGCGGCAGCGGCAGCACCAACCATGCAAAGCACTGAAGGGATGCGACGGACCATAGGAAAGCCTGACTAGGACTAGATCGAGCGGGAAGCTTGAGCGCTGCATCAAGCTCGCCACAACGCAGGATGGGTTTACAGCTCAGCTGTCGACCCCAAAAGAAAGACAGGTGTTCCGATCTGGGCCATTCTACTCTCAGCCAAGGGTGGCACCATACAGGTGCCCAACACTGGACTGATGGGCCGACTGCAAACCCTTGTGAGAGAGAGGTCTAGCCCGTCAACGCTCCAAGGACTAGAGCCGTCAGAGTCCATTTCGCTGGCCCAGCTTTACTGTGGCTTCTACTGGAGAGCCTGCAAGTGAGGTGCGACCTGCCCTACCACGCGTGACAAGGACGTGTGTATCTGTACGTCTCGCCGAGGGCGGACAAATGTCTCCAGCCGAGACTCAAGACTCTAGACGCATCCTCCTTTGGCTGGGCGGCGGGCGCCGTCAAGTCGCCTCATTCAATGGCTGTTCTATTTCTGGGCCGTGTGCGCCGTACGCTGCGCACGGCATCTGCAGCTGGACTGCTTAGAGTTGCTACTGATTGGTGCCCTCGTCGCTGTCGTTTGTTTCAGAATCTGCGAGCGTCTAACAGCCAATCAAATGGGCTGGTTCGGAACAGCCACGTGAGGTGACCAGGTATCTACCTGGTAGGTAGCGTGGACCCGGAGGTTGGTTGAGCTATGCGAGCCTCAGGCAGGGAAAGGGTTGTGTCATCCCTGCTTGTTCCTCATGGGCCGACGTTCAGCCGAAAAGCGAGCTGTCTGCATGGGTAATTTTCTCCAGCCATAAACAACGTCAACGAAATTCGATAAAACTTTTCCTTTCGTCAACAACACTCGTCAGCTTTGGAGCTTTCAAAGCCACGACTGGCAACGTTGGACTAAAGATAGATCTTGGGTTTCACGCACCCCTGAGGAGGCAAGGACAAGATAGATATTCCACACTCACACATCCACGAATTTGGTTCAATCAATTCCTCTCAAAAGGTAAGGCAAAACTCGAGCACGAAAACGCCTTCGAGCAACCTCGCATGATGAGTCTTTTATTATTGGAGCTGTCTAAATCCCCATGTTGACACACTTTACACCGTATACGCTTTATGTCTGATATCGCGATGAACCTAGTTTACAATGGAAAGCATTTAAATGTGTCGGGATTCTTGGCTAATTCAAGACACAGATCAAACTGTCCCTCAAACGACCGGCAGACGAACGAGCAACGCCCACCGCGATTTCGAGTGACTAACCAGCAAGCGCGGGGGTTTTTTTTTTCTTTTTTCTGATTTGCCCTTCTCCGGCCCCACGTTTTTCCTTTGCTTCGTTTGTTGATTGTCGCCCATCGATACCCACTCGAAGCTCGTGGAGCTCGATCCGTCTCCACCACCATCGTTACTTTACGTACAATTGCCACCATACCCTCTGCAAACATCACGGACACAATGGAGGTCGTGAATGGTACTGGCGCCGCGCAGGCCGCAGCTACGACAGCAGCGGCGGACGCGACAACGCCTAACAACGGCAGTGAGTCGGGGACTGGAGACTTCAAGCTCAAGTTCTGCACAGTCTGTGCCAGCAACCAGAATAGGTACGTGAGGCTTACTGCCCGTCAGCATCAACCTACCGTCGCAGCAGTGCCGCATGCTTTGCTTCGCTTCAGCGGCGCCATGAACAACGGTCTAACCCAGTCATTATTCCACAGATCAATGGTTTCCCACCTTCGACTTGCAAACGCAAACTATCCCGTCATCTCCTTCGGCACCGGGTCCCTCGTCCGTCTGCCTGGCCCCTCCATTACGCAGCCCAACGTCTACCACTTTAACAAGACATCGTACGACTCAATATTTAAGGAGCTCGAGTCGAAGGACCCGCGACTTTACCGCGCCAATGGCGTCCTCAACATGGTCGACCGCAACCGTCATGTGAAATGGGGCCCCGAGCGCTGGCAGGACTGGCAGATTGGCATGCCACGCCTCAATCACACCGACGACCGCGGCAGCGTCGGGGTTGAGGGTGGTGTTGTTGACATCGTCGTCACCTGCGAGGAGCGCTGCTGGGACGCCGTCATCGACGACCTCATGAACCGCGGCGCGCCTCTGAACCGCCCTGTCCACGTCATCAACGTCGACATCAAGGATAACCACGAAGAAGCCAGTATCGGAGGGCGCGCCATTCTCGACCTTGCAAACTCCCTCAACGCCGCCGCCGTTGAGGAGCGCGAGGCCGTTGGCGCCGCCGCGTTCGATAGCGGCAGCGCTTCTAGCCGTGCGAGCTTCGACGAGAGGGTTCCGGATATCCTGGCCGCGTGGCAGGATCGGTGGCCGCATCTGCCGGCCGTTTGGACATTGGCTTGGTTTTGAGCGGGTGTTGGAGCCAGACGGCAGGTTGGGAAAAGCATTTTTTTGTCGCTTGCATGAGGGAACGGACAGAAGCGAACGATACATCACATCGGCCCATTTATCCCTTGCGGAGCCCCTGCAACATATTGATATCACCGATCCGAGCGACGAAGAGGCTTGCGATGTCAACATTGACATCAATACCACGGAGCTCTTTGTCTGGCTCCGACCCACGAATCGGCTTGCAGCGTCCAAGGATGCTGCATGACACAGCCCAGAAGGACCGTGTAAAGTTAACATCAGAAGCCGGAACAGAAATCCAGCTCGCGCCTTTATTGACCGACCGTTTATGTGGGAGTCGGGAGACACCACTATCGAGCGAGGAAGCTCCACGGTACTACTGGGTAGAATCGGAATGCCTTGGGGTGGCAGCAGAGGCAAAACGATAGTTGGCGGGCTAGGAACAGCGACAAGGAGGCGTCGAGTGTTCATTGTTGACGGGAGCCCTTTGAGACGTGCCACATGTGGTCGGTGTCGTAGGTGCGATTCAGGGAGAGACTTGACGGAGCACGGAGCATGTTCCAGAGCAGCTCCTCGACTGGGGAGCAAAGCTCGGGGAAATGACCAGACAAACGAACTATAACGACGAACATGAACAATAACCATCCTTGAACGAAGATTTCCTAATCCTGCCGCGCATCGCCTTATCATTGCACGGTTCACCATTGGTTTTTTTTTTTTCCCTCTCTTTTTTGTGGTTCCGACCTGACGAACCCCAGATAACGGTTCCATAGCGTGTCGCTACCGCCCGTTGAACCCCAGAAGCCATGTGAGGCCGCGTTTCGAGCTCAGCCTCGGTCGAGGCAAGTTTCAAGTCACGAAGCCCCGGAGAGGAGCGGATGCTTGCACGGTCGGAGCCGCCGAACCTGCTGCGGCGTCGACCGTTGGCCCCTCTCACAAGAGATTCGACGAAGAGGGAACAGACTCGAGACTCGGTATGCAAAAGACCAACGGCGCGGCATGTCTGGGGGGGGAGCAGCAGTGCGGCTCCGTGGTGCGACTCCCGCCGTTGTGGTCGCGTGTTTGGTTTTCGTCCTTTGGAGCTGGCTGCTGGTCCGTGAGCCTGTGTCAAAATGGTTGATAAAATTGCCGCGGACGGTGGCCTGTGGCATTTGGGGGAGGGGAAGGGGGGTAGGCGGGTTTTCCAATGAGAAACGCATCGCGTTTTCCTCCATCATAACCAAAGCAAGTTTCGTGTGAACTAGGAGGAGAGGCTTTTGGGCGTACCCATTCCCCCCACATTTCTTCCTTTTCTTCTTCCTAGAAGATACAGCTCGCCGGTACACGTCTGGTCCGAGAGGGAAGCAAGGCTGTGGTATAGTTTATGAAACGACTGCGATTTTTGAACATTAATATCATTTAGATATCGCAAGGGGGTCGGGAAGGCTTGGGCCGGTGGGGTGCGGCCTCACGCGAGCCGCGTCAAATGGGCATTATAACATACGGAAGAAAAAAAGACTTTAATTGTATGCAGTTTGTATCATGGCCGACTCGCTTCCTGTGCTTTTTCTTACATCGTTCCCGTGTCGTGCTGCTGCCCCCCCCCCCCCCCCCCTTCCCCCAAAGTCGGACAAAGGGTTGATGCGGTCTGAAGATGCCATGTTACACGTCGCCCCCAGAGCCTCACCCCACGGCTAGACTTCGCCCCCATCCTCCTTCTCCCCACTTGGAACGCAAACCCTCAGAGGCAGCCGAATCGGGGTTCATACTTGAGCCCCGGGCACGGGGACGCCCGCGAAAGTGGTGATCGGCGTGTGTGCCCGAAGGCTCGAGGCACTTTGTGGCGGGGGGGATCCCGCTTCGCGACAGCCTGCGAGGGCCGAAAGGGTCGAGGCTGTGGTCTGATTTTTGCTTCGACAAAAAAGTACTATGTAGGAAAGTGCAGGGCGGTCCAGATGAGGCGTAATCTTAGAGGCAATCAAACGACGCATGGGGCCCGGGCAAAGAGAACCGGTCGAGGCGCCGACACCGACGGCGGCTGGACGGGGGTTGAGTGGTTTTTACAAGGGGCATCCATTTTCTAGAAGCCTATTCAGGAATGAACTCTCGATGGGATCCGGGTATTCTAGTTTATTCGTACGGCACCGCACTGGAAACTGGATCCTACCTTACCCTGGACTGCGACGCTGACAGTCTCTTGGTGCGTTTATCACAGCAGCCACTACTACGTATTAGCAAGGCCAAGAGTCTGGGCAGGATGGCAAAGCCAACCCGCATCCGCGGACGCGGGCACCAAAATGGGCCAAGACGAACGACAAGCAGCTGTTGATGTGCAGAGTACTCCGTACGTAGCACACTACTTGTGCGGCGGCAGGCAGTATGAACCGTTCGTCAGCGAATCGTCAGCGAGAGAAGGGGGGGGCCGATGGCCCGTCTTTTTGGCTTACCTCGTCAACGTCTTTCGGCCAAGGCATGTCATGGGCATGGAACCGGTCATGCTGAACCCGGCACTACTCGCGCAGGGACGCAAGCAAATCGCATCTCCACCATGCTTAAAAGCCATCCATGTCAGCGGGGTGGGGGGGGTCCCAAAGAGAAAAGGGAAAGAGCACGTCCGCAATCCGGAAGTATGGCCAATGCACGACGGCGAGGCCCCATGTCGTTGTCTCCAACTCCTGTCCATTTCCCATGCAGACAGACAGACACTGCCACCGTTGGGCGACAGGCCAGGTCCCTGACGGATCCACCCTTTGGAATTTGAATGCTAGCGCGCGCCAGTAACAGAGAACCAATAGGCGGGGGTTGGGCTGCGCCATCAGTGCAACGGGTGGTTAACGTATTTGCTCAAAGCAGGGGAGAGACTGCATTGGTCGTCAAGATCTGGGCCCTACATGATAGGTCAATGGTGCAGGGTCGCATGAGGGACGGGTACCTGGGAAAGGATGGCGATGCGCGGAGGCACGTGAAGTAGCTAGCAGCAGGGGACTCGGTGACGAGATCGAAAGGGAATAGGCGGTTCAAGGAAACTCTACACTGGATGGATTGGTGACCACATGTGGACGGATGAATGAACGAACGCACGCGAATCGTTCCCGTCACAGAGCGGTACGTACTGTACATGTCGAGGGCAACAACGTTAAAGTGGCAGTTGGCATGGGTTCATTCCTGCCAATACCCGCCCAGAGTGGTAGCGAAACCCACACATCCTGGCAGGAGCTCAGGGGTAGGCTGGCCTGAGAGGGACAAGATCGTGGATGGGGATCCGGATTGTGCCTTTGTCTTTCTCGGTGCGCTTCGTCCCCTCCCCCTTCTCCGTTCCCGTAGGCGTAGGGCTCGGTCCTGCGTGTCTCGTGTGCCTCGAGGCAATGCCCTCACCCGACTGCTCGGACGAAGGAAGGGTTCAGAGGCGCGAACGGACGTTGAAGGCGGCTTGTGCCGCGTTCCAAGCAGGCAAGCAAGCTGGAGGCCTAATATTGTAAGCAAGGTTCATGTATTCATACGTTGTACGGATACATTAGAAAGAGTTTGAAGTCTGGGACCATGCGATGCCTAGCCTAGGACTTCTCGTTGCGCCCGTCTCCACCCAGCATTAGCTTGTTTTGACCGATCTCTGGCTTCGTAAGAGTCCAGTGTCTTGTCGGCCTATGTGAAGGTAGTTTGCTCGCTTAACTTCAAGTCGAGTCAATTTGGGTTGCGTTCTTAAGGCCCGATACGGGGAAATAAGAAACATAGGTTTGAAGCTTGCTTGTTTGCCGTGTCTTTGTCCTGCCGGGTAGTTGTTGGATGCTATGATGACATGGCACCACCCACTGGCGTACATAGGTAATAAGCCAGCATACGGGTAGCATCTGAGGGAACTTGAAAAAAAAAAAAAAACCCCCAACCCCAACCGAGTGAATTCTTTACCACCGCGTCATTCATCGCAACTATGGCCAGATTCTTGGTTTTCCAGGTTCGGCATTCTTGCCGGATATCGTGCCTTGGTTGCTGCTCTTCGTGCATGTACTGTCTGCACATACAACCGTCCTTTGCTCTCGATATGGTCGAGGATGGATAGGAAATCATATCGGCGCCATCAGGCAGGCCATTTGGGCTAGACACAAAAGAGGAAATGGACATCGCTATGAGCAAGGACCTGTTTTCCATCAAATCAGTATGGACATCAACATGTGCACAGCTGCCAGGCATTTCGTGGTGCGAAACTCATTACAACAGCGGCTGTGTTCTCCAGTGTCATTTCCCCTCCTCCACACCCCCTGCACCCCCCTGTCGTTCGCCTTCCGCCTTTCCTTCCCTTTCCCTTTCGCTCCCTTCCCTGGCTCTAGCCTCTAGGTCCCCAGTACGTGCCAACCCATGATTTCATTGCAGTCGCGTGCCAGCTCCAGCGCCCAGATCAATTCATTACCGCCGCCAAGTTCCTACTCCCATTCCCGTTACATCTGTGCACAATAGGTACAATATACAGAGTATTCACACACATCTGCATCCACACGCAAGGTACCTACCTACCTAATTTACCATCCCACGGCGTCCACATTGCAGCACATCCCTCCCGGTCTAAGTCCCCGTAGCAGCATTAACTGAACTCTCGCTAGCGGCCTAGATCTTCCTCCTCCCCGAAATCCACTAGACTTGCTCATTCACCCCCCCTTTTTCTTTTGCCCTTTCAACCCCCCAGAGCACCTGTTCCTCTCCCGGTCCGTCCATTGGCCAAGGCGTCCAAGCCAGGCAATCACCTTGACGTTTCATGCCTCACCACCTCCGTCGCGGGTTCTGCTCTTGTTCTGCTCTCCGCGCGCTACCCTCAACTTTTCTTTTACGCTACTTTGCTCTATCCGGGCTCTGCTTTGTCCTTATTTTTGCAGCTCGTACCTGACTACTTACTGGTGGCTGCAACATTTCGTCCCATTGCTTCTTTGCGGCATTTGCTTTTTTCCCCTGCATCCCCTTTCGTCAACCTACTGTGTACCGCTTCCGAGTATCCCCATTCGACCCGGCATCCTCCCGCCAGCCCTGTCATGCCGTGTCGCAATTCCGGTCCAATCTGAACGAGAGCAGCCACGCAGGAACCCTTTTTTCCCCCTTCACCCCCCATCGCGCCACCCCCGAGCGAGACATCGACACCGCCAGTTGACGCATTTCTTGACCATTTCCACCTTGAGACATAACCTTCAGCCGACGGGGGACAAGAACACAACGGGAAGAGAGAAGGAAAAAAGAAGAGAAAAAAAGGTTTCTGCGACACACTCACACACACACAGTACGTGTTTGGTTTGACTTTGGAGGTTTGACCCGGTCTTGGGTACGAGCGTATTCTTCCTTGGATTAGGATCCCGTCACACACCCGCCAGCCGAGAAGAGTGTGCAACAGAGTGGAACAAGAAAAAGGGCCTCTTTGCTACTGCCCTCGATCGAATTGAAACGCCCATCCTCCGACCTCGATCTCGACCTCGATACTCCCCTTTGTTCACTGCGCCGCGTCCTCGTTCTCTCTGGGTCGTCTCCTGCTCTGCACGCGAAAGCTCCCTTCCCCGACGCATCTCGAGATTTATCATGAACGGTCGCAATGCGCCCCTGTCACCTGTTTCTCTAGGTGGAAGTGAGTGGTCCGTTGGCAAATACCCAAACAACGACGACCCGTACGCAAGCAATCGCGGCAACATCGTTTCGCCCCCGAACTCCGGCGGCTCCAACGGGGCCATGAATGGAGGCTTCCCTCCCGGGCCTCGAAGCGCCAGCGGCCCTTCGCCGCCTCCCTCTGTCGGACGATCGAGCAACGGCACAAATTTATATGCGAGGAGTGAGAGCGGGAGGAGCATCCGCGAAGAGCAAACCGAGGGCATACTCGCTGAACACTACGTCGCTCTCAAGAACTATCTGAATGGCGGCCAAGGAGGGAAGCCGACACCCCCGAACAAGGCCCGCGACAAGCTGCTGCGTCTGTCGTCTGTGCAGTTCCTCGAACTAAGTACTGATGTCTTCGACGAGCTGCTGCGGAGGCAATCCCTTAACCGCCGACCTTCAGCCCCCGGCGCCCCCGCTCCTCCCCCTTACCTGCTACCTGAATCCAACTTCCATCCAAAACGCAACCAGGCGAGGCAGAAGCTGTCCTCGCTTGGGCCGCCACGCTTCCGTGATCTCGCGACTGACGTATTCTGCGAACTGGAGAGGAGGTTTCCCCGCTTTGCTGCTGGAGACATCCCCAGAGTGGGCAGCCCCGTATCGGTCCGCTCACAAGCCACAGTCAACGGAAATGGCTACCCACCCCGGAGTCAAAGTCGGATGCGCCGCCCTTCCGACGCCAGCTCAATGAGGGGAGGTCCACCACCGCCCGACCCCTACGGCGTGCCACCTTCGCCAGGCATGCCGCCCAATGGCGACTACAACCGCCCGATGCAGAAGCAGTTCCAGAGCAACACAATCGTACCAAACAAGAGCACAATGGTGGAAGAGGACGACGACGGCAGTCCCAACGAAGATGACGCCGAAGAGTTTGGCCTCGAACGGACTGCCACAAATCGCAGCAAGAGAAGTGAAGTAACAGAGCGGAGCGCTGTGGCGTCAGAGGTGGTCTTTACCCGTCCTGTTCCCTGTTTCCGGTGGAGATGTTAACACGAATGACAGGCCGACAAGAAGCTCCTAGACGAGTACCAGTCACAAGTACGCGAACTGCGGGAAAAGCTCGACGCCATGGAAGATGCGATGAAGAAGAAGGACGACGAGATGAACAGTCTTCTGGACGGAGAGAGATCACGATCAACAGCCGCCAACTCGGAGAAGAAAGAGTTGGCTGATCTCCGGTTGAGCCTGGAGAACAAGCTCGCCGAAGCTCAGGACCTGAACGCGTCAATGAAGCAAGAACTGGATCGCATGAGGGACGACCATGCCAACGAATCCCGGCAATTAAGAGAGCAGTTGGACGAATTACGGCAGTCCGGTGCGGCCGCCGCCAACATGAACTCCGGCAATGCAGACCGGGAGCTGCAAACGGAAAACGAACAGCTGCGCGCGGCTCTGCGAGAGCAACAGCAGGTCACGGAAGAGGCTCGGCGCGAAGCTCGGGAGTTCCTCCGGGAGATGAAGATACTCTCGCAACAGAGTGGCTCGACTTGGCAAAAGCAGGAAGAGCTGGAGAAAACGATCGAGCAACTCGAAGCAGAGGTTCGCGAGTGGCGGAACCGATACGCGCGGACCAAGACGCAGCTTCGCAACATGCGCGCCTCCTCGCTCGGGTTGACTGTCGAACAGGACGCGGCCAAGTACGTCCGAGAGAAGGGATTTGTCCACGAAGGCGGCGCGGTTAAGGACGTCCACGTTACCAAGTTCCAGATCGCCATCGACGAGCTACTCCAGCGCGCCCGAACGGAAGACCCTGACAAGGTCATTGACGCTATGAAGCAAGTTGTCGTCGGCGTTCGCCGGATCACTAAGGATATTGACACGGCGGCAGCCGGCAACGAGGAGCTCCTCCAACAGCGTTCGAAGCTCAAGGGCAAGGTTTCCTCCACCGCCAACCACCTCATTACAACATCCAAGAACTTCGCTTCGTCGGCCGGCATCACGCCAGTATCCTTGCTCGACGCCGCTGCCACTCACCTCGTTGCAGCCATTGTCGACATCCTCCGGATTGCCAAGATTCGATCCACTCCCGCCGAGGAGCTTGAGGACGACGACGACGGTACGGTCACGCCTGTGGACTCGACAGGCTTCTTCTCACCCAGGACTGCTTCGAGGCAGGAGTCGATAACCCAGGAATCGCTGCCGGCGGTGGCGCCATTCCGAGGCCTGGGCGGTGGCAGGACCAGCATGGATTCCTCCGCTTACAGCCCTGTCAACTCCCCCCGCCAGTCAGCAGACGCATACCAGTCTCGAGCGCCCAACGGAATGAACGGGATGAGTTTTGCGGAGATGAACCAGAACGGATCGATGAATGGATACGGCAACGGCATGCGCCAACAGAACCAGGCCGAGGATCTCAAGATTTATCTCGAAGATCAAACCGCCATCTTGGTCCAGAACATCCAGAACCTCGTCGGCTCCATCCGAAGCGATGCATCAATCAACCAAATCACATCCGAGATTAACGGCATTGTCGAAGTCGTTGACAAGGTCATCTCCGAGACCGACGCCTCCGGAAACGGCGGCATGGTTCCCCGCCTCATCGCGTGCCGCGACCGACTCCTGGAAGCCAGTGAGCGCGGTATGGATATCGACCGTGGACAAGACGTGGGCGCCAGCGGACGCAACGATCGGGAGTGGAGGATGTGGACGCAGACTCTGCCGCCCATCGCCTTCGAAATCGCTAGAGAGACAAAGGAGCTCGTTCAGCGAGTCGACCGGTTGGCCGGGAGCCTAGACGATGATTTCTCATAAGCTCGTCGCACGGGCAAGAGTTGCGGTCGGCTGCATCGAGTTGCCGACTTTTAAATTTCACGGCAGGCCCATTCAACCTGCCACCCCTCTCACCCGCTCGACGATATGCCCAATCTCGAAACGGAACCTTCCTTTCCACTTTTTCGCCAGAGAAAGCTTTGATACCCCTGCCGTCCTCGGGGCGGCTTTGCTTGCATGTTTCGGGTTTGCGAGATTCATTCGGACGCCGAGGAAACCGAAAAGGAGGCTTACTTGCTATTCTACTCGATTCGCTTTTTCCTTTCCCATTCTGTAAGGGGGGGGGGGGGGGGGCGTCTCCTTTCCAAGGCTTGGTTTCCCCTCGCCCCATCGGTATAGATGGGCTCGCTCGTTACCACAACAGCCTGGGGGCGTTCAATTTGCTCGATGGGTGTTATTTTTTTATCTATACGCGCAGCATGAGAGTAGGACCCGAGGCTACGTTTTGTACACGTCACGCGCACGAGTGAGGAAAGAAGTTTCTACTGTGTTTCCTTTTTAGGGGAGCGGAAGTCGAGCTCTCCCACACCTGGCCACGTAATTCAGGATGGGTAGAGTGGTGAATAGGAACATTTGGTGACGGTGATATGAGTAAATAGAATAGTCTTTGAAAGGAATAGTTAATGTTGAGAGTGCCCACGAGGCATGCATTCAAAACAGAAAGAGCTTTCCCCCCCCCCCCCACCAACTTGGTATCTCTGGAGCGATTACCCAAGCGGGACCGTCCCGAAAGCAGCTTGGCAGGAGACGTAGGCAGTGCGCGCCACGATGCATCAAAAACATGCTTTGGGCCAGAGGGTTCAGGGCTTATCCCGATCGGAGACCGAGCCGAGTCCCTCCCCACCCATCTACCTTTTACCTTTCACACGTCGGGACGGTGCTGCAAATGAAGCGGCGCAGGAGGGGTGAGAGGTCTAATGAGATAGACTTTTCATGTTTATTTTTACATCTTGGTTTCTTAAACAGCACGACGAGCCGCCATAACTCACACCTTGCCTCGTATGCGCCCGTCTCCATCTGGGGAGAGGGGGTTAGGTAGACCGGATCGGACGATCCGGGAAAGCGCTGAAGGCCTGGGACGTTCGTTCTGCTTCGCCGGGGCGCGGGAGGGGCGGCGGGATCCGGCGATTGACGGTGCGCCTCCATGGACGTTTACGAAAGTGGCCCAGGGGCATTTCGGAACGGCGCATTCTCAAAGGACAAGTGCGTTCCGAGATGAAGGTCGTGTAGGAAAGGAACTGAGAAGGAACAGAAAAGAAAATATGTACTGTGACGAAAGACGTAGCCCCTTCCCTCCGGTTGGCCAAGCTCGTCTCGTCGAAGTCGGTTCGTCCCTCAAAAGTAGGGGAGAGAAGTAAGATGCCGGAACTTGCTTGGAAGCCTTGCAAGATGGATTGAATCCCACATCACCCCCTGTTTGGTTGTTGACGGCAGCGGGGCACGTGTACGAACGTCCGTTTCCCATCCATGCTTGATATCGCTTCCCTCGTCGTATCCCACCGCCGCCCGCGCTCCTTCACGTCTGGATTGGCCGGCTAGCTGGGCGGAAGGTCTTCCTTCGTCGGCAATCGGGCTGACGCCCGTTAAAGGTCGAGATTGGGCCTTTTGTAAACCTGCCTCTCCCGCACGCGATTCGCCGCCGGTCAGCTTATGTTTCTAGTCTGGCAAGCCACCGCCGCGTGGGCCAATGGAACCCGCCGCTTGCATGCAACTCTTCCCCGCCATCTGGATGAAGGGCTTATTGTGTAAGACGGGACGAGTGAGACTTTTGGATACGGTTGGCCACCGCGCACGATTGGGGGCCCAGCCTGGACTTGGGCGAGTGAAACAAAGGTGATATATGGTTTTCAGAACACGCCCTTTTCTTCCACCCTCGGCTTGATGTGCTCCTCCTCCGGTTTTCTTCATGTGACTCTTTCTTCGTTGCGATCTGGCAACAACTTGACGATCGACAATTCAGATTGCTGTTGCTTCGTCTCACATTTGGCATTACTGAGCGATCTAAGACCCTCCCGGGCAGAATCCTTTTCGAATACGCATGGCCTGCTGCGGCCCATTGCTTCTCGCCTCATATCCCATCTAGAAATTCATGGATGGCCTGTCGGCCGCCATGCCGGGTACGTCAGTGATGGGATCGGGGGAGGAAACGGGGAGTACTACCCGCTCAACTGGTTTTTTGGGAGGAAACTGCCCCCTTCTAGACCTCCCCCTTGAGATCCGGCTTGAGATATACGGCTGGGTTCACGCCATGCACCCGGTGGAACAACCGCAGCTCGCGCCATGGTATCCGAATCCAACACCAAGTGTGTACTTGCATAAACTCGTCAAGCCCCAAGGCAGAGCTGAGGGCCACGCCGGGACAGAGAAGGCCCCAGCGCACCAGTTAGCCGACGAGGATGACAGAACGGACCCATGGAAAGAATATATGCTGCTGTCACCGCGCCGCCCGCTCTGCGGGATTCCCTCGAGCCTCATGTGCACCAGCAAGCAGGTCTACAACGAGTGCCGGACCCTGCCCCTGCATGCTAACGAGTTCGTCTTCTTCAACTGGTTCTCCTCGGGCATGTGGGCGGCGCGGTCCTTCACGCGCGGGCTGCGCCCGTGGCAGCGTGACGAGATGCGGTTCGTGCGGCTCGAGATGCTGGGTCGGGACTTCACGGGCCCGACGCTCAAGGAATGGGTCGAGCTGTGCGGGCACTGGGCTCCGGGGGTCCAGGGTCTCAGGCTCAAGATTCTGATCGGGGGCGGGCTGTTCGAGCCCACAGCCACATTCGCCGCGCTGAATGGCAACGCGGAGGCGAGGGCCCTGGGACTGGCGGCGGGGACCGCGCCTCATAGCGAGCCGGTACCCGAATGGATCGAGGAGGGGTTGAAGCGGATGAGGGCATTGACGAGGCTAGAGGTCGAGCTGACGGTGCTTGACTGGGGTAACGACGAGAAGATTGCGTGGTGCGCCGAGCTTGAGAGAGTTCTGAACGACAAGAGGCGAGAGGCGGGACAGGAGAATGTTACCGTCAGGTGTGTCGAGAGGTTCATGGAGGAGCGCGGGCCAAAAAGGCAAGTCTCTGACGAACCCACGAAGGGCTGAGCCCTGCTGAGTCTATCACCAGAACAGAATGGGACTTTGGGGACTCTGGGTGACGTCTGTTGGTCGACTGGAGGCTGTACGATATGGTGAATTCGATAAGGGGCCACGGGTGATGAGGGCGAGATGAGGCAGTTTAGATTCAGGGGTCTTGGGCGATACGCCGGGAAGTAGGATACCGATATAATCATCTGTTGTTTGGTCAGCGGTACGGCAGTATTTTTTTCTTTCTTTCCATTGTTCAAAGGCTTGGTCTGGGACTCTGGTGAATATGACCTGTGTTGACTGGCACCGTTGTTGAGGAAGGAGGTTGGCAGGTGAAGTTGGCTGTTCCTTCCGTCTGGAGTTGTTACTTCTGCAGTTCCTGTACCTTCCTCCGGCTTTCAGATATCTTTTATTTTCACATTTCTATATCTCCTCAATCTTGTAACGCACCCTTCTCAACCAATTGTACAAGCAACGGATTCTCCCTCGACACCTTGTCAACCTGGCTCGTCCTTCAGAAATACCCTCTTTAACCCTCCCGCCAGTATCCTTTGCGCGCATTCTTTGATTGCTCCCTCCTATTCGAAAGTAGCTTTTTACTGGAGTCACCTACATTCAAGCCACAACGAGAGCAAGATTTACACCGAGTGAGTTCTTCAACGCGCCCCAACTCGACAGCGACTAACAAAGGCATACGCCGTCAAGCCTTTGTGCGACTCTCGCCATACTTGATACTCTAATCAAGGGGAACCAATTGCTTCTTACAAGAACAATACAAGATCAATCTTAGTCTTGACACTCTTTGAAGATCAGGTAAGCCGCACAATGTGCCATAACCCCAACGTCCACTGACCAAGGCTAGCCATCATGTGCGGCCATGTTATGCGCGGTCGTTTCGCTCCCCGCTGCCCTGATGATGATATGGACTTCACCACGGCCTGGGCTCCTGAGCTCCGCATCCCAGTCCTGATTCTCATCACTCTGTTCTTCATGTGGATGCACCCCGCCATCACCGACACCGTCAAGCGAATCGTTTGGGTTGTGGTCAAACCCTTTGCCCTCGTCGTCGGCTGGGCCACAGTCGCCGTGGTCCGCTTTCTCATCTTTCTCTTCATCGATGGCCCCAAGATGATTACCATTCTCCTTACTCCTGAAGTTCGAGAGGACGTTGACTTTCTTGGTGTCAACGTCAAGAGCATCACCAAGCTTAACGCCATCTGGAGCCGCCTCCATGACGAAGAGGACCAGTATGTCCCCGGCGGCGTCTTCGACAAGAAGTATAAGCCGTACCTCCCTTCAACCAAGATGAAGCTCTCTGGGGGTCGACAGCGCAAGGCTCTCGCTCGCAACCGCGGCATCTCCTGCTAAACTTCCCCTCCCTGAGAAAGACCGGCATGCTAGAGCCCGGCCGGTGTGAGCCAGTGGGCCATTTCTTGGAGAGTTGTTGTGGCAGAGAACATCTTTCGACTACTCCATTAATCAGCGACACGATGATAATGGCATGGGACTTGGCTTATGACACTTTTTTTCTTTCTTGTTGCGGGACAGTTTGGGAGACGGCGACTTTGGGTTCGAGCTTGCGATCCATAGGGAAGCTCCCGCGTCTCCATTTTGGGCTGGTGGTAATGGCACTAGAGACTTCAGTATGGGGGCCTCTGAGCTACACGGGTTATGTGACTTGGGTCCTGATCACACGGGTAGATTGGGAATGAATTTGGCGTTCGAGGTCAGGGAAGACGGAAACCCTGTGGTCGCGCAAGCAGTCGGGCTTGCTCTCACAACGCTCTTGCTGACTCGACACTTGGATGAGGAAAGACTCCTGATAACCTGGGGTGAGATAGAACGCAGTGATTGCCTAGATAATAAAGATTGCGTAGTAAAGCTTCTGGCCTTGCCTCTCACACGATTCGCGACATCGGGTGCTGATGAAAGAGGTGAAGTTGGAAATACCCCGACTGCAGTGAGAATGCAGCAGTGCCACCAGCGCTGGTTTCTAGCTAGCGTTTGCAGGCGAGAATTCTCGTGCGACTAATGCAGAATTTGGTCCCTGATACCCAGTCTGTAAGTTCAGTCGACTCTTTGCGGACTCCTCGTCAACTGCATCGCCACCTCCCTTACTCCTTGATGAATCATAGCATGGCCGTAGTCCCCACTGACCCAGCCGAGATGGGAATCAATCAATTTACATGATTTACCAAGTTATAGTGTTACGAGAACGCGATGGGTTGTAACCGAGATAAACCGAGTCTGTATAGTAAGGAAGTTGAGTATTCAAGTCTACTTTGGTAACAAACCCGATCCTTCTCTTTACACACCGGCTCGGCTTGATCTTCAAGAGAAACCTCCGGCTTGTCCACTTCTAGGAGGGCCGGCTGCTCTCTTCCCCTTCTCTACATTTCCTATTCGGCCCCCCATGGATACGACTCCCATGTGACTTCGCGTCTGTCTCGTTCCCCCTCCCCACCTCCAATCTCACCAAAAGGGCCCCAAGGCCGACCCCGCACCCCCCGGCATGACTCACATCTTCCCGTCCGGCCCCATGTCACCGCAACACTGCGCGGGCCGCAGTTTCAAATCGACGGGAAGATGGCGTGTAGGAGACGCCTGGGTAATACCATATTGTGTTTAACCTACTGTTTGGTCGGTTGCTGGAGGTGGATCGGCTTCGCGTCTTTGGGCCGCGCGCGCACGTGTGTGTGTGTGTGTGTGTGTGTGTGTGTGTGCCATGTGGCTTTGCCGGTGGTTCGCTCGGTACAAAAAGGACGGGAGGATCCCGCGCATGCGACTCCGTTTCGGGGTACTCTTGCAGACTCCTCATGCTTATCGCCCGAGGAAACCGGGCCGCCTCCTCACCCAACTTACAAGTGAGACACGGTTGACCACGAACTCACTCGTTCCTTAGACAACTAAACTCACGACCTACCCAGCATCAATCTGTAACACCTACATGCGCACCGGAACTCGAACGGTACTCCAAAGCACCCTCCCTCGGCTCTGACGTCACATTGAGTGACCCCACGCTGACCACCTCCTTCCAGAGGCCTCGACGGTTTCCAACAATAAACTCAAGAAAAGAAAGAAGAACAGAAGAAGAAAACACCATCCCGAGAATGGATGCAAGATGCCAGTGCGGCGCGGTGAGGTTCAAGACGCCGCTGCCGAAGCCGCTGCGCCTGTATGTCTGCCACTGCGACGAGTGCAAGCGCCAGACGGGCTCCGCGTTCGGCACGTCGGCGATCTTCCCCAAGTTCCAGCTGCCCAAGGCTGAACTGATGGGCGTCTACGCGTGAGTTCTCGAAAATCGAGGGGAGTCTGTCGGGTGTAGGAGATGCTGGGAGGTTAAGAGAGAAAGGGTGGTGGTGGTGAGAGGTGAGATGTGAGAGGTGAGAGGTGAGAAAAGGAGGCCGCCCTCGCTGACATTCTCGGGACGTAGGAGGCCGACTGCTTCGGGGGCCACTCTATACTGGTGAGTTGCCGTCGCAAAGATACGGCCGAGAGACGCGACGACTGATGGGTTGCGCTCGATAGTTACTTCTGTCGAAACTGCGGCACCCGGCTAATCCACGCCACGCCGGTACGCCATTAGCACCCACCCACCCTCCCCCTGCCCCAAACGGAAATCAACCTTCCGTCGGCTCAAGTGTGCAGGAGTACATTCTGACAGCGCAATTCTGCAGGACAAGAACGTCGTCTCCGTCAAGGGCGGCTGCATCGACGGCCTCGACTGGAAGACGGCCGTCCACATCTGGACCAAGAACGCCATGGTCCCCATCCCCGAGGGCGCCGAGTCCCACGAGGAGGAGGCCGAGCACACGGAGTACGGGCCGACCCAGAAGGCCCTCGACCAGCCGACGGGCCTGCGCGGCAGCGGCGGGGACCCCCCGCCGACCAAGCCTGACGGGCGCTGCGAGTTGAGCGGCGGCGGCGGCGTCCATTATTAGTGTAGGGGAGAGAGACGAGCCCAAGCGTAAATGTACTCGTCTTGTCTATCAAGTTGGAAGACGACGCATCACGCGGCCAGTGGCTCGTTTGAGGCGAGCCGGGGATGAGGTGGGATAATCAATGGCGTATGTATACCAGAGAATAACTTATTACAGACCAAGTGTCACCAAATCTGCAATACCGTCGAGAACTTGGCTTTACTTGAAAATTAAAGATGATAATATAATATGCAGTTAAGTAGTGTATAAGCTAGTAGGCAGGTGGGAATGAAGTATCAGCAAGTAGACCATGAATCAATACACTGTTAACATCATGTCGCTTACAAAACAGGAGGTAATATGTAAACATGCTTTTCCAAAGGGAAATTAAGAGTGTTTGAAATAGCGTATTAATCCATGGTCTATTTGTCAAGACTTCGTTCATCCTGTTCTGCCCGTCGCGTATTAGTTCCTACGTAATATACCCTCTAAGCCAAGCTCACGATGACTGCCCAACAAGCGACTCCTCACCGCTCGGCCTCCCGTTTCCCGGCTTGGCAATGGACTCGTGCTGGTGGCCCTCCTCGGCGCGGGCCCCGGCGTCGGAGTGCTTCGCCGGGTCGAAGACGTACATGGGGAACTCGAGGAAGACGGTGCGCTTCAGGACCGTCGGCAGGCGGGCGTACAACTGCGGCGGGAAGGGGATCAGGATGCTGGTGCGCTCGAGGTAGCGCCGGTAGCCCTCCCAGTTCTGGCCGTTCTCGTAGCGCTTCTTGGCGCCGGGCCGCTCCTGCAGCGTCAGGCCCGAGACGAACATGAGAAGCAGCGTCAGGAAGAAGGGGCCGAGTATGGTGGCGTAGAGAGCCTTGAAGGCCTGGCCGCCGACGTAGCCGTCCGCGGCGGAGGACACGGCGATCATGTAGATGCCTAGCGGGATGGTGTTAGCCGAGCGTCTTGGAAGCGATTATTGGCTTGGTTTTATATGCTGTGCCATCTCGGCTGCCGTGGCCGCCACGGCTGCCAATCATGCGGTTCCGAGGTGTCTGATGACTTGGCGCGCGTACGAGGAGGGGCGGGACCCGGACTTACCGAACTGGATGAGGATCTCGCCAAAGTAGTTCGGATGCCTTGAGACCTTGAAGAAGCCCTTGTCGCAGATGGCCTCCCGGCTCGGATTGTCCCGGCGGAAGCGGTACTTTTGCGCGTCGCTGACAGACTCCATGACGAAGCCGACGGCGAAGAAGATAACACCGACGACGTCGCGGCCCGTGCCGAAGGCGTGCTGCGGGTACCGCGTGACGTTTGGAGAGTTAAGCACGGTTACGGGCAGCGAGACAGTCCAGACCCAGATCATCTGGAAGATCCAAAAGCCGAGGAAGGGGAAGAACTTGTCGCGCTTGTCGTCGAAGCGGTCGTCCTTGCCCGTCTTGAGAATGCGGAATAAGAGGAAGGCCGAGAGGCGGGCGCCCCAGAGCATGATGAAGATGGAGGCGACGACCTGGCGTGCGTGGGCATGGCCGCTGAGGGAGAGGGTGATTATGGCGAGAACCACGAAGTTTGTGCCGCCGGCGAAGTCTGCGTCAACGTTAGCTTTGCGAGCGCTTTGAGTGGGCGGCACTCGTCCGCCGGTAGGGGAAGAGAGGTATCGCGATTGTGAAGATGAGAGGGCGAGGCGTTGTGAGATCTTACCCGTGAGTTTGTCGAACTTGAAGCTGAAGGCTATCGAGAAGAAAAACAGCTGATATGCAACTGTGATGAGCGCCGTGATGGCCAGGTAATAGTCGTCGAGGACGTGTACAGTCGCCATCTTGAGCCGAACTGCTATTTTCGGCGTCGGTTTCTCACTCGTGGTTGTGTGTATGTTGTAGATGTGTGGACGCGGGTTCTATCCCACACCTGAGACGCTTTGAAGAGCGGATTTGAAACACCACAGTCGACGGCAGCCGGCGCGCTGCTACTTGAGTTTTATCGAGCAACGCGACAAACGAGGTATCTGGACCGTTCTCTTAACGCAGTCATGGTCGATCCCGGAGGAGCCGTGGGACGAGGTAGTGAAAAGCGCCCGACAATCGCGGAAGGTCGTCTGCTTAGCCTCAATCAAAGGTCCAAGGAAGCCTTCACTGTCGTCATCGACTTGTGCGACCCGCTGGTTCGGACAGCCTTTAGAAGGGGTCCATGTACCGATGCAGGCGAGTTTGTATGATGGGGATACATCGGGCGGTGCCCTCGATCGGGGCTCGAGGAGCACCGAGGGCCGCGCCGTCAAGCCACACTCTGTTTAGCTGCAGCTCCAGCCACAGTCGATGAGATGAATTCCCCTTTGGGCTAGGAGTGGCTGGACTGGCAAATGCATGTCAGCAAGCACGTGGACTGTTTAATGACGGCGGTTTACGGACCCCGTACAAGTAGGCTCTACCTACCGAATTGAGTGAAACGAGAAGAGACTGACGTTCCATCCTTTTGCCAATCACGACACCCGGTGCCTGGTCTTGATTGGGTCTTCCTATTGAAGCACGACTGAAGGCCGGCTAAGGGGTGGTTTGATGGCTACCTAGTGGTGACCGCACGAGGTCTCATGCTGGTGTCATGGATCGATCCCCCCACCAATCGATTATAACTGAGCAAACGTGCTATTAACTCGGCTGGCTTCACCTTCGCCAATCGTCCGGCAGACAGTGGGCGTGGTCACCAGCGGCCCCTCCCCCCAATATGTCATCATCAAACATGTCGCTTGGACTTGTCGTCGTTTGACCCATCACGTCGTCACGCGATTCGCCTCAGTCGAGGCAGAGAATGTATGCTCCGAACACCATATGATTTCGCATGTTTTCTGCTCGTCCTCCTCCCGGCTTTCACTTCACCTTGGGACGACCATCTCATCGTCTCGAATCTCGTTGACCGATCTCTCCCAAGGACGAAAGGGGGGTTCGACCGTGGAGGCGAAGAAAAAAGGGGGAAAAAAGAGAAGAAAGAGAAAAGAGGCAGTTGCGTACCTATGCGCGGGTGGTCGGCGACGAATCCCGTCTCGCCGAGCGGCTCGTTCACCCTTTCGAAAAACGACGACGACGCACGCATGCAAGGAACCAAGGAAAAGAATGGGACGGAGATCATACCTCTGTATGGCCGTCGTCTAGAAAGTTCATCTCTGCATCGTCTGTGCCCGTCCTGTTTCGCGACTCATGAGATACCTAGTGCGCCGGCCGCCTGCGCATCCGTGGGACCAGATAGCGCGCATCTATCTGAACATAGCCTTCGTGCCTCTCACGCAAGATGATCTTCACGTGGGTGGTGCGGTACGTACGGCAAACCATGGGAAAATTGCCCGTCGCTGCGTTGCATCGTGCGCCGCCCCTCCTGGCCTGTCGAAGCGTCGATCAAGGGCTGACACAGGCTCCGTGGGCCCGACCAGCTCCCAGCCCACCAGTCGCGATGCATCCTGGGTTTTGTTCGGCGACAGTCGCTCTTGCATGCAGCTTAGATTCATTCTCGACAATCTGGTTTTCCAATTGCGAAGAAATCGGTCCGTTTCGCATCGCCCGCGCAAGCGCGGAAAGTAAAAGACGGCGGTCCGCGTTATCCATTGCAAAACATTGTTTCATCTGTCTGTCATTTTTCACCACCACTTGCGATCTGGGAGTTTTGGCAGGGGCACAAAAAAGCTAACAAAAATAGCTGAGGAAGCGAGCCACTGCCCGCCTGTCTTCCCAAACATCGCATCACGTCAAACACATCACGCGTGCTACTGGCTGCAGGAATGCGGCCGATGTGACGACGACGACGGCGGCAACGAAGACGACGACGACCTCAACATCGACTGGTAAGTAGTATGAGAGCAAGCACCTGCCTACCTACCTGCCTACCTACCTACCTACCCACTCACTAACAGCGACCGCGACAACAACACGATGGCGCACTTGGCGCTGCTGTCACTGGCTCAGGTGCCCGCTGCTGCTGCTGCGACCACACGCACACAGTCCGTCGTGAGCTGGGCCGGGATTCTCGCCCTTTCGGAGCCCCCCCCTGGGTAGGAAGTTCGAGGATTGCACCCTCGTCTCAGACGAAGACCGTCTGGGGCATGTCTCACACCCTTGAGTCTCACGGGGATCCGTGCAGGGGTATCCCTCACCCCGTCAGGTACATGCTATGGGATAAATCGAACTTTCTCCGGAGTTGTGGGCTCCCGCAGCGCCATGCTTACTACGTACACACGGCTTCCATCTCCGATCGAGCCTCTGACGATCCTTGGGGGCATGAACCATGCCCAGCTAACGTCCATCATACCTACGGGGCAACAGCGACCCTATTCCAGATTCCACATTCCACATGTAGCCCCCCTTGGGTACGTTTCTTGGCACTCCTGAACCTCATTTTTGAGTCTCCAGCGCGCTCCTGGCTGTGTGGCCCCTGGCTCCAATGATGCTTGAGCCGATTCGAATGGGGGCGAGTCGCCCCTGGACCAGACGCCCATCCGACACCACCATCGTACCAGGTCTGGCCCTTTCCGGGGGGGGGGGGGGGGGGCGACCGTCCAACGCTTTACGACCCTCTCACGCCTTCTTCGCGCCGCCTCGCACATTTCATCTCGTCAAAGAACCATCCCCTCTTCGTGGGCGGCTCACACCCGCATCGCCAAGCATTGGCAAGCACTTTAGCCACTGGTGCGTCTGGGGGAGAAGAAAAAAAATATATTGATGGATGGGCGCGTGTTTGATTCACATTGATTGCATGGACAGGACCAGAGCCGACTTAGGCCAAGTCAGTTTTGATGACATTCTCGGTCTTGCTTCTCGATTAATCTTTGTGGCTTTCCCGCAACTCAAGACTCTCTCTCTCCTTCACCTCGTGTGATTTGTGGCGCCCATGTCGTCCTGCTTCGTCCGATCTCCCCTCTCCCCTTTTGCTACCCTCCTCACCATCACGGCTATCTATCCCAGCCCAAACTGAGCCTGGAACCGTCCTTGTCCCTGATGAGAAGCTCGGAACACACGGCTCTCTTCTCTCTTTGACCGAGAATCTCTCACTTCTCTCACACGCTCTCTTGCCATTTACCGCAGACACACACCCCTTCCCTCCTATACCTCCACTTCTGGGGTCCGTGTTCCATCTAAGCGTGTCTCTCGTCCATTCTTAGTATCTGCACACACTCATTACTCGTGGTCTTGGCCATCCAATCTTCTCTTTGGGCATTGTTCTGAAGGTCGCCACCGATCTGCCCCCAACTTCCTCTCGTAATCGCGAAGGTTTACGGGAAACAACCATAAACCTGTGTACATACTTCTTTTCGTGTGTCTTCGATCCTAGGGTTGAACCCATCGAAGCTTCATCGACGGCTGGTCTGTTGAATCCACTCTTTACAAAAAAAAAAAAAACCAGGAAGGAAAGAAATCAGCAATCGAAGAAGAAGGGGGTTTCAACAACATCAACAACGACAACATCAACAACGGCAACATCGAAAGGGAAACGACGAGGGAAAAGGAAAAGAAAAGCAATATCAAACACTGGAGGAACGTTGCGCGACGCACGACGGTCGCCAGCTTTCGCCCCCGAGCACACAATGAGACGAGGTCTCCTCCTTGCCGTGGCAGCTCTATCGACAAACACTCAGGTTCGTTCCCTCGATCCCCACGGAAAACAAGCCACGGAATTCTCACACGGAAGCAGGGCGCGGTCGTCGACAAGAGACAGAACATCCAGGTCGATGGAAACGGCAACGTCAACGTGCAAGGACCCGGTGCCGCGGGCGTGAAGGTGACGACGTTGGACGTTACCAACGTCGGCGCGGCATCGGGCCAGGGAAACATCATCGCCGACATCTTGGGCGCCCTCAACGGAAACCGGAATGGCGGCAACGTCGCCAACTGCCCGCCCGCGCCCGCGCCCGCCCCTGTCACTGTCACAACGACCATATACATGAACGCCTCGCTGCCCCCGCCATTGACGGTCTTTGTCACGCAGCCAGCCGCGTGAGGAGCCCCTCTCCCAGAATAGAGGACGAATGCAGTTAGTTGGGCAGAGAATGCTAATCAAGATCGTAGGCCGCAAATCATCACGGAGTTTGTCACCACAACGCCGCCGCCTGCCGCTGCTCCCCCTCCCGCGGCCGCGGCGTCATCAGCCCCGGCCGCAGCGCCTGCACCTCCTGCGGTATCGTCACAACCCGGCCTCGTCATCCCCGGCACTCCTCAGTCGCCGCCTTTTGCCGGTCTCTCATCCTCGTCGATTCCGCCGCCGCCGCCGCCGCCTGCGGCAACTCCTGCTCCCGTTGCAGCTGGTACGTCTTCACCGCCTCTGGACTTCCGCCCCCGGGATTCGACGGCTTACCAAAAAAAAAAAAAAAAACCAAAAAAAAACCTGCAGGAGTAACTAACACAATCTACAGAGCCCGCCGCCTCTAAGCCCGCTGCCGCCCCCGCCGCTCCTAAAGCACCCGCCGAGGCTCTCCCGCAGGTCGGTGGCCCGGCCGGAAACAGCAGCCCGACGAAGTCTCTGAACCTGGGCGGTCTCACCGGTCTCACCGGTACCGCCGCCGCCGGCGCGCCCGCCGCCGACATCACGCCCCCCGTCGCCGTGAACCCCGCCCAGCCGGCGGTCGTCGTCAGTGGCCTCGCCCTCAGCAAGTCTCTAGTGCTCGGCAACCTGCTGCAGCAGTCGGCCCGGCTGAAGGCCCGCGAGACGCCCGCGTTGTAAGGAGGAACGAGACCGAGCACCGGCAAACCCATTCCGAGAGCAGCGTTGCGATGTTCCGATTTCCCGACGTTCGATGCATGCCAAGCGAGTCTATCTACTGCTTCATTATTGGATGGCAGATGTGAGGGTGGGCTGTTGTTGTTGGAGAATGAGAAGGGGGGGGGAGCCGTCAAGGGAAATGGCAGAAGCACCATTGCATTCGTGGGGAGGATATGACGAACGTCGTGGACCATCCACTTGGTCAAAGTGGCCCAGCAAGCGGCATACGAAATACCCTAGATTTCTTTTCTTTTCGATTCTTGCGTGCGTGTGTGCTCGCGCGCGCGCGTGTGTATGTATGTGGAACAGGGGGGACGACGCAGACATTTAGGAGGTAAATTGTGAGGGGGTTTTCTTAATAACGAACGGAGAGGTGGTCCGGACCTTGGTACATAGGAGAAGGAGGAGGGAAGAGGAAAGGAGAAGGAAAGAGGTGGGCAGGCAGGCCAACAAAACCCCGAGTACCACCAGTACGGATTCCTCCTCCTACGACGTCGCGGCCGCCGCCCTACGTCCCCCATCGTCCGTCCTGCGTCCCGCGCGGCGATGGGGCGAGGCCGTGGCATCGCTTCGAGCAGCAGAGAAGCCTGCATCGAGGGGATAGGAGGAGGAGGAGGAGAAGGAGGAGGTGAAGGAGGGGAGGGGGGCAAGCTTGCATTCAACATATCCCCCGGCGGTTGTATATAATTCATTTCTTTTGGGGGGGGGAGACACGCACCGCGGCCAAACATCTCCATATCCCATTCTCCCCCCTTTTACCCCCCCACAACCTTGTATACGATAGCTTCCCCCCCCCACCAAAAGATAATTGAGCAAGTCTCATGATTCATCTAACCGTCTCCCCGGTCTTTGAGAAGCATGTCCCTTCCGCCCCATGTTCGCACCGAGTCACTGATCATGTGTGCTTGTGTGTGTTTGTGACGCTGTTGCTGGCGTTCATGCCTGTCCTTTCTTTTCCTTCTATGGGAGGGGGTATCATAAAGCGTAAACGACGTGTGCCCGCCCAATACAGTATTAACTTTGCCTAATCTCATCAATCTTCATCCCTCGCCAAAAATAGGGGTAGGGGGTGGTGAGGGTCGCGTCGACTCTACGCCGCATCCTTTTCCTTCTCCTTCAGCGCCAGCCTGAGCTTCTTGGCCTGCCTCTTGCTCATCGTCTGCGGCGCGCCATCGCCCGCCTCGTCGGGCGTCTTGCGCTTCTGACCGTTCCCCCTGTCCTCGCCGCCTCCGCCGCCTTGTTTCGTGCCCTTGTCCCCCTTCCCCTTGCCACCGTCCTTCTTCCCCTGCTGCTGCTGCTGCTGCTGCTTTTGCTTCTGGGCGTCCTCCTCCCGTCCGCCGACCTCGAGCACGTTGACGACGCCCCGGAACCCGCTCCTCTTGATGCCCTCGTTCACGACGACGCCGCGCGGGTTCGCCCCGAGCGCCTCGGTACCCTTCTCGCTGGCGAGGCCCCACACGGCGAGGAGGTTGACGACGTCGTTGGGCGCGCGCAGGCCCAGGGCCGAGCGCGCCTCGGAGCTGACGACGACGCCCCTGCCCTTGGTCGCGCGCACGAGGGAGGCGAGGTTGGAGATGAAGGCGGCGCGGGCGCGGGCGTCGGGCGCGCCGAGGACCTGGGCATAGCACACCTCGAAGCGGACGCCGCGGGAGACGGCGGCCATGAGGGGCTTGGGGCGGAAGTGAAACGGGAAGTGCTGCGTCAGGTCGAGGGAGATGAGCGAGGGCTCGGCCATGGAGAGGCAGGCGGCCTGGAAGGCCTTTTCGGTGGTGGGGCGGACGGCGAGGAGGTCGTAGGCGGCGGCGAGGGCGGGGAGGCGGTAGTTCTGGGAGGGGTCTGAGAGGAGGACGGTGGCGCGGTGGAGGACCGTCAGCCGGGGGCTCTTCTGCTGCGGCTGTGAGGGGGCGGCCGCCGACGCCGACGGCGGGAACTTTGGTAGGGGGTTCGTTATTTGCGAAGGGATCGGCGGCGTGATGGTGTGGTTCAGGGCGAGGACGGTGTAGCCCAGCGAGGAGGCGAAGGACATCGTGCGAGAGAGGTCCGCGGGGGTCGTGGCAGGGGACCACGGGATGTTGAGGTCGTAAAGCATGGTTTGATGAGGGTGGGCGGGAGGAGCGAAGCTATCGCGAGCTTTTGCGCATGGGGGTGTGTGGTGACGAGTCAACAGTGGGCAGTTGCTGTCGGGGCCGTTGATGACCGTAGGATGTCCAATTGCGCCGGGGACGACGATGATGATGGCAATGTGGAGTCTCGGTGTGGCTAGGGCGTCTACGCGTGTATATCTGCGCCGCTATGATCAAGATGCCGTGGCTTGCTTGCTGCGTATTGGTGGTGGTTGGACGGACCGTATTGCGCAAAGATGCACTTTTTGTTTTCTTTTCTTTTTTTTCCGAGACGGAGGTCGGTATTAGGTTGGTTCCGCGGGGCAGCTGGGATGACGGACAGACGTTTCCTTTTTTTTTTTTTTCCCCTTTCTCTTTCCGGAACGTGGGGTTACATGGCGCTAGAAGCTTTCTCCGCCGGCGGTTCTTCAGGCTACCTACTTAGGTGTTCTACCCTTGAAGTTGCCCTCAACCGGAGGTGTGGGCAGCGGGAAGTCCGGGCGGGAACATCGGACTAAAGTGGAGGCAACTTGATGCCTTCATTGACCCTTCGCGGGCTGCCTCCTCAGGTCACTCCTGAAGGTTTTGGGTAAAGTTGACAGTCAGCTTTCAGCCTTGAGCCACGGCGTTCGTAGAGCAAACCACGCCCAAAGTCAAAGAGGTACCTAGTCTGGGAGAAGCCAAGAGGGTCGTTTCCGGTTCCTCCGCGATAGAAGTCAAACTCCAGACGGGCGGCGTATCCATCCGCGGGTTCGCAGCTGAGGCTATATTGCGACGAGTAATAGTGACGAGCATGAAGCATGATCGCGCTTGACGGCCTATCCTCGAAACCTCGCCCGAACTCGCAGCATTGATCGAGGGCAGGGAAGCATGTCCCGATCGCCAAGGTATCAGACAGGGTCGCAAGTCTCCTTCCACCCCCCATGTTTCTCGATTGTTCCTCTGCTTTGCCAAGTCATCTCCGGAGAAAGCCGTCCTGGTGTGAATGAATATCGGTGGAGAGGAAAAGCACTCGAGGTTTCTGGACCGCCAAGGATGCACCGCCTCGGAAGACACGCAAGACAAGCACACCAATCACCACCGGCGCCATCAATAAAAAAAAAAAACCAAAAAAAACACAAGAACAGTACTTATTCATCCCTCTTTCTCCAAAAATAAGAACCGTCCGCCACTTACCATTCGAACCGACCCATTGCAAAAGCTTGGGCCACCCTCTAAACGTCTAAGGGCCAGTCAGCAAGCATATGCAATTCCTCCATCTCGGTACGGAATAGGTCGAGCCAATTCTGCATTAAGGTAGCTTAGCCCGCCTCCAGTTCGAGGTCACCCGCGCCTCCGCCGACCTCAACTGTTCCTCCCGCATCGCCGTCCGTCTCCTCGTTCCTTTCGTTCCTTCAATTCCCTGGAACGTCTCGGCTGCCATCACTGCAGTGTATCCAGATATCTCAGTTCCGATACCAGCAGTCGGCCCTCTCACACTAGCGCAGCGCTAAACAGCAGAAAGGAGGAAATCTTACCGCCGTCATACGACCGGTCCCGGGTGTTCCACCGCCATTCATCACCCGCTGCTCGCCACCGCTCCTTCCCTCGCACCTGCAGCAGCGACAGCGACTGAGCGTGCATACGTCTATCTGATCTGGTCTGATCTATCATAACCACTGAACCCGCCCAACATGTTCTTCTTCTTCGTGTGCGGCGAGCACACCTTCCGCAAGCCCGTCGAGGGTTACGAGGGCATGGTCTGCCAGTGCTACAACTGCGGCAACATGGCTGGCCACGTCATCAAGAGCCATCCGTGGTTCACGTTTTGCTGGATTGTGAGCCCCCCCCCCCCCCCCCCCCCCTTTTTTTTTTTTCTTTTTCTTCTTCATTCTGTTCATCACTTTGTATCTGCGTATTTCTTGCGGTCTCTGCCCCTTTGAGCTTGAGGTTCGGGTTCTTGTCGGCCGACTCAAAGCCCTCCGTCATTCCACCCGCTACCTTTTGGCATCTTGGCTTCGCATCGCGACCTTGATGAGACCTATGAGAAGTTTCAAGTCCAAGAAAGGACATCCGAGACTAACTGATCCCGCAGCCTGTCATCCCCTTGTCTTTCAAGGGCTACACCGATGTTGTCTGCCACATCTGCAACTTCGCCCAGCCGCTCGAAAACCGCCCTGATGTCACATCGATGAAAGGCGGCGGTCAGATGTACCCTCAGCCTGTCCATGGACAGCCTCCTCAAGGATGGGGTCAAGCGCCACCTCAGTACCGATGAGAGACCAAGTATTCTCATCTTTGGCCATCAACATGACTCGCCATCTTAAAACTCCTCACTGGGGAGTGGACGATCGCATCAAGGGGAGAAGGCAACAAGCCTGGGAGGGGGACTCGAACGGACGGGTTATTAGTGATGACCTCTTGCCCACACTTTGTTCTACCGCGAAGGGTAGGGTATGGCATTTATGTTTCCTTATGATTCTAGGCAAGATACCAAGCTGGTTAGGCGTTGGGGCAGGCCATTGCGTACAATGACGACAATTGAGTTATTAATATTTCTTTCGGATACGTCGCTTGCCCGAGGGGGTGACATTCATCTTGATGTCCTGCGCCATACTTTTCCATCGTTTTCGCCAATTGTGGCGAGATTATACAGGGACCACGACATGAGGCTTACTCATCACGGAAGTCAAGCGATATTGCCTCATGTCCAGCTTGTGCGGAGGTCTGGGAATCATACCCCTGCTGACAGCCTAAACAACCCCAACTTGCCAGCTCCCATGGAGCCGTCAAGCCATGGCAGCAGAGTATTTTGCTTGTGAGCAATCTGCCGCAAACAGTTTCCCTGCGGAAAACTCCAACTTAAGCGCTGGTCGGGGTTGAGTCAAGACCCTTGGCACATCATGTACCACACTTTCTGTGAATGTAATTTGTGCTGTCTGTGTATCGAATGAGAAAGGGGTAGTATATCGTTAAAATCGAATTGAGCAAACATCTACTCTACACGTTACAACGTAGTTTGAATTCAATGGCACGTATTTGTTGAACCGTTAGCATCATAGTTTTCTTAAAAGTCAACCAAAATTAAAATGCGTGTATAATTGCATATCTGTTAGCAGCGAATACCAAAATGCTTTGACATGTGAAGAAATACCTTGACATATACGGAGTATGCATTTCAGCCTACGATGAAAGTCAAGCAGTACGGCAACACATGACGTATGCTTTCGGCACCAGCCACAAGTGGGAACTGTGGCGGTACACACGTACCGAACTTTCCTGACTGCTTCCGTCATGTCAATGTTCGCACCACTTCAGATCCCCGACATGGACTGATCATTGAAATCTCGATTATCAGTTTTATCCAACCAAAGAAACACAATCTGCGTGATGTTATTTGGATCTGTTGCGCGATAGAGACAATCTACTTCCGACCCACGAACTCGACCGACAGCCTCCAAACATCCGCAACAATGGCGTCCGCGAAGCGAGGTCCATCGGTGCTGGTCCGTCACAACCTCCCGTCCCCTGCCCGGCCATCCATTCATCCGTCAAGACGCTAATGCATGTCTTCTGTAGGTGACCGACTCGCGAGAACGTCCTCCGCAGAGAGGTTCTCTCCAGCGACAGAATACTGGCATAGGAGGTGCCCAGGGCCGGCCGGCCATGCGCTTCATCTCTGTCGACAATGTGTTGCAGTACGCCTCCGACATTCCCTCGGGTCAGCCCCGCGTCGCCCCCCCTTCCCAACGTCCCGGAGGCGGCCCCGCGAGTGTCCGACGCGGCGGCGCAGGCCTGCCGAACCTGCAGTCGAAGACGGGGCAGCAGAGCATGCCTTCGCGTACGACAAAGATTAGCGAGAAGCTCGTGCTGCTTCCCGAGACGGACGAGAAGCCCGGATCCGACGAGGATCTCGACGAGCCGGCCAGCAGGATGGCGCGCGAGATCGAGGCCGAGGAGAACCGCCCACTACGCGACGAAGAGCTCGACGTGCTCCGCAAGAGAGGTGGCATCCGTGGCAAGAGTTACGCCGAGCGCCTGTCCAAGGTCCAGCGTAAAGAGAAGCTGGCGCGGTTGACGGCGTACTGCACGGCGCAGTCGTACAAGATGAAGTCGGCGGCCGAATTCTTCCGGACCAAGCACGACGCCAAGACGAAGCTCTACGACGACTGCCTTTACGTGGTGTACTCTTTGCCTCTCTTGAACGGCACCGAGGGCTACCGCCTCCGCAGCCGGCCGATTGTCAAGACGCCAGGAAGCGGCAAGACAGTCCTGGACATGGAGATTGAGCGAAGTGAGCAGCGCGACTACCACGAGGGATACTTCGAGGACGTCGTCGACACCGAAAGCCCCATCAACGGTAGCCCCATGAACGGCAACGGCGTCTACGGGGACGGGTCATCCTCGCCGCGCCATCACCGCGAGCAGTCCCCCGACGATCCCAACATCTCGCCCATGGCGCGGATCCCAGACGCCAAGTCGTTCGCCGAGATGTTCCTTTTCTCCTACGGCGTCGTCGTGTTCTGGAACTTCACCGAGCACCAGGAGAAGGACATCCTTGCGGACTTGACGTTCGCGCAGAACGAGAATGGCCTCTCGCTGCTCACGCGCCCGCTCGACGAGGATGACTTCGAGACGGAGGAGTTCCACTTCGAGTACAGCCACGACGTGAAGCGGCCGCGCATCTTCAACGACATGATTACACTGCTGCCGCGCAGCGACCACATGGTTAAGCTGACCATCAGCCACGCCATCGCGCAGAGCACAAAGCTGTGTCTCTTCGAGGAACGCATGAGCGAGACGATGCTCGACGCGCAGCATGTTCCGAAGCGGTTAGCCCTCACGGGCGAGCTGAAAATGACGAGGGTTGAGATTTTCAAGATCCTGGGCCGGCTGTTCAAGAGCCGCGTCGATATTAACCTCTGTAGGTTTAACCCCCCTTCCCACATGCCGTGGCACGGCAAGTCTATTTGGACGCGGTTTCCGAGGTATGCTAACCCATCTTGCCTAGCCTCCAACATCCTCGACGTCCCCAACTTCTTCTGGGACTCGGAGCCGACGCTGCACCCGCTCTACGTCGCCATCCGCGAGTACCTTGAGATCGACCCGCGCATCAAAGTACTCAACGAGCGCTGCCGCGTCTTCCTGGACCTCGCCGAGATCCTGGCCGACTCGGTCGCCGACGCTAAGATGAGCTACATCACCTGGATAGTCATCGTCCTCATCGTCATCTCCATCCTGGTCACCATGACCGAGGTCGGCCTGCGCTTCGGCATGCTGACCAAGAACAACGGCAAGGGCGCGGACGTGCCGCTGATAGCCGCCGCCGGCGGCTCCTCGGGGGCGCAGACGCAGCTGTTGCCGGGGAGCGTCAAGTGGGAGCTCGAGCGGAGGAACGTCAGCGTCGACGAGCTAAGGCTCTGGAGCCGGATGCTGAGCGAGGAGGAGGAGGCCGGGTCCGACCAGTCTCCACCTACGGGGAGCCAGATCGTAGGCAAGACCTTTGCTGGCGTATGAGGACTGCGTCGACTTTCTGCCCCGCTCCAGCTCTGATTACTTCATTTCTTGTTCCTTTTTCCATCTCTTTTGTATCATTAGTTACTGCATAGCGTGGCGTTGGCGGATTTGCAAATTTCCTTCTCAAATAATCATACGGGAAGAAGGCGGAATAGCAATCGAGGCTGGTTTCCTTATCAAACAGCCTCGCACGTGGCCCCAACATCGTCGGCCAGTCGATCCGTCTCATCAGTGGCAATTGGGACAACGGGAGTGAAGACGCCTCACTTGGGAAAGGACAGCAGATAAGGGGGACTCCGGCATCATTACACAAGCTCACACCCATTTACGTTCCTCGGTAGATTGAATTTGAGAATTTGATGGGCTCGCTTTAAGCTCCAGTGCTATACTATCAAGACAATGTGCAGTGAGGCAGGAACGGGATGGAAAGAAACCAATAGTCAGACGAACTTTGTAAATTTTTCTTTCTAACGAGGAAGGAATGGATACTCTACACTGTCCACACACGACCTTGACTGCAAAGGACCATCTACGCCTATTCCGTACATTTATATCCACGAAAAAAAAAAAACCCCCCAGAAAAAAATAAGAAAACCCCAAAACCCCAAAACCCGATTCTTTTGACGCGATCAAAAGGACGAAAACAACCCAACGGGCCTCTTACTCATCCCGGTCCGCCATGTTGGCGAGCGGAACGTAGCCCTGGTCTTGCGTCCGCCTGCCACGGAGCTTGCGGACGGCGTACTTGACCCTATCGAGGAGGCCGAAGCCGCGGCTCTGGGTGCTGGCAGAGGAGTCCATCATGTAGCTCGGGCGGGTCCAGAACTTGAGCATGAGACTGCTGACGACGACGCTGACACTGCTGCAGGCCATGGCGGCACCGGCAGCCATGGGGTGGAGGTGGAGGCCGAAGGGAAGGAAGACACCCATGGCGAAGGGCAGGCCGATGGCGTTGTACAGACAAGCCCAGGCGAGGTTGAGCTTGATGCGGTTGAAGATGGAGCGGGCAAGGTGGAGGGCGGCGGGGATGTCCATGAGCTCGGTGGGGCGCATGAGGACTACGTCGGCCGCCTCCATGGCGACGTCCGTACCGCTGGCCATGGCAATACCGACGTCGGCGGTCGCGAGCGCAGGAGAGTCGTTAATGCCGTCACCGACCATGCCGACGACCTCGCCCTGGTCCTGAAGCTGCTGGACAATGGCCTGCTTCTGATCGGGCGAGACGCCGGCGTAGACGTTTTCGGGGGGAATGCCGACAGCAGCCGCCACAGCGACTGCGGTAGAGCGTTGGTCACCGGTGACGATGGCGGTCTTGATCTTCATACGGTGCAGAACAGCGATGGCCGCGGCCGCGCCCTCCTTGATCGTGTCAGAGAGACAAAGATGACCACTGTACTGTCCGTCGACGGCAACAAAAATGTTGGTGGTGCCTGCCGAGGTCTTCTTGGCGCTAGAGTTGGCCTTGGCGTTCAGTTGCTCGGAAGCATCGACCGCCTCGGCGGGGACATTGACATTGTTTTCGCGGAGGAAACGGACGTTGCCAAGGAGGACGCGGTAGCGGGTGCGGTCGTTGCCTATGGCCGGCTCGACGAGAGCGTTGATACCTTTGCCGACGACAGCCTTGAACTCGCCGACGCTGCCATCGAGGGTGGCCTCTTCATCGATGCCAAGCTCAGCCTTGGCGGCACCCAGCACGGCTTTGCCTACCGGGTGCTCGCTACCCATCTCGGCGAGCCCGACAATGTGCCACCACAGCCGGCGCCGCCACTCGATATCCTGCCAGGCGGAGACGAGGCTCATCTTGGCCACGTTCATTTTGCCGTACGTGATGGTGCCGGTCTTGTCGAGGACGATTTGAGTGATTCTCGTTGTCGTCTCCAGAGCAGCTCCGCCCTTGACCAGGATTCCGTTCTCGGCACCGATACCCGTGCCCACCATGACGGCAGTCGGGGTTGCCAGGCCAAGAGCGCAGGGACAGGCAAAGACAATGACAGAGATGCACAGCTTGACACATACCATGATCTTACCGCCACTAGCTGCTTCAGTAAAGATCTTTGGTGGGTTCGCGAGCACGTGGCTGAGGATCATCCAGACGAGGAACGTCATGAAACCGAGGATGAGAATGGTCGGGACAAAGTAACCGGCAAGCGTGTCGGCAAGACGCTGGATGGGGGCGCGGGTAGTCTGGGCGTCCTGGACAAGCTTGACAATCTGGCTGAGCTGCGTGTCGCGACCGGCCCTGGTGACGCGGAAGTCGACACGACCGTGACCGTTGACGGTGCCGCCGATCAGGTAGCTTCCCTTCTTTTTCTGGACGGGCATGGCCTCACCCGTCACCATACTCTCATCGATGTATGTCTCTCCGCGGACCAGCACACCGTCTGCCGGGATCTTGTCGCCAGGGCGAAGGATGACGACGTCTCCGACTTGAAGGAGCTCAGTAGGAATGACCTTCTCCTCTGCTGCGTTTCCGTCGCGGTTGGGAGTCTTGGGCTCACCAGAGACCGCGGCGTTCTCCCAACCCTCTGCGGCCTTCTCGGCGGCAATGGGATCAGCATAGATGGTGGCCATCGACGGAGCCAGAGACATGAGGCGTGAGAGGGCCTTGGAAGTCTGGCCCTTGGCGCGGTTCTCCAAGAATCTGCCGAGAGTGACAAAGGTGATGAGCATAGTGCTGGTTTCGAAGAGTGTCGCCGGCCTCGTGTGCGGCGGGAAGAGGAAAGACACCAGCATGGCGATGATGCTGAAAA
The DNA here is from genome assembly GCF_030913465.1 of Colletotrichum navitas. Lineage (NCBI taxonomy): Eukaryota > Fungi > Ascomycota > Sordariomycetes > Glomerellales > Glomerellaceae > Colletotrichum > Colletotrichum navitas. Next base: position 480,540 of record NW_026850554.1, on the reverse strand, counting down.
AGAAGGCGCACGAAGTACCGAGGATGACGAGGACGTCCATGGTTGGCGATCCGTGCTTGATGGATTTCCAGCCCGAAATATAGAAACGCTTTCCAATGCCGAATTGGACGGGGATTGTGAGACCCATACAGATCAAGTCGCCGAAGAAAATGCCGGGAAGAAGCTCCCAGCTGCCGAAGTCCAAGGCGGGAAGGGCCATGGGCAGAACCATGCTGATGAGAAAGACGGGAATGGCAAAGGTCAGGGACAGCCTGAAGGCTCTCCGCCACTCGTTGATTTCTCGAGTCTTGGCGAGCGACTCAAGCTGTGCGTTATTGTCATCGTTATCGGAAACCAATGCATTAAGGCCCTCGGCCTCAACGGCCTCGACGATTCCCCGCAGTCCGATGACGGTGGGCTGGTGGGTGACGGTGAGTCTCGAGGTGGCCAAGCTGAGTTTGGCAGAGTTGATGCCGGGGATGGTCATGAGCTTTGCTTCTAGCGCCGTGGCACTGCTGGCATCGGGATTGCCGTAAATCTTGAATTGGGCGGTAGAGGAAGAAGCGCCGTTGCCCTGTGTGGACGTCTCGAGCGCGGTTGACAGTATTTCCGCGCCAAAGCCCCTGTCCTCGATGATCTCGGCGATCTTTTCTGCCGGCAGCTTTGTTGTGTCGTGGGTGATGACAGCGCGCTCGGCCAACAAGCTGATGTTGAAGCGCAGGACACCCTCCAGCTCCTTGAATCCTCCTTCGACGGCTGATGTACAAGCGCCGCAGGTCATGCCCTCGATGGCAACTGTTGTTGTGGCGACGGAACTTGTGGGGTTGCTGCTGGCCCTGGGCTTCTCCTGCTGGGTGGTTTCGCTGTCTATGATCTCGGCGCCAAAGCCTCGGTCCTCGATGATTTCGGCAATTTGCTCGGCAGTGAGCAGTTCCGGATCGTGCTCAATGACGGCCCTTTCAGACAGCAGAGAGATGCTGAAGTTCTTGACGCCCGGGATGTCTTTGAAGCCTCCCTCGACGGCAGATGTGCACGCGCCGCACGTCATTCCTTCCACAGCAATAGTGGTTGTCATGAACCCGCTCTCCTCCTCGGCATCGAACAGGTCCTTGTTTGTTGGGAACATGGGTGAGGGCAGGTCGGTGGACAAGACTTCGGCGTCGAAACCGCGGTCCTCAATAATCTCGGCAATCTTCTCAGCAGAGATGGCTTCGGGATTGTGCATAATGACTGCGCGCTCCATGACGAGACTGACGGAAACACTTCCCACGCCGTCAACGCCCTTGAAACCCGACTCTACTGCGGAAGTACATGCGCCACACCTAGCAACAGGGGAGACTTGTAAGCAAGCAGGCGGCGGGAAAACATCACGCAGCAAGGACTCAACTCACGTCATGCCTCCGACTTTGAGGGTCGTCGTCGCCCACTGGGTTGGGGTCGGAGTAGCGAGAGTGGCGGTTGGCGCGCCAGCCTCAAGCTTCCCCGGTACTCTGATGGCTGGAGGAGCCATGATTTCGGTGTTTTCCGTAGAACGATGCGCTTGGCAATTGCGGAATGCCAGGAATGCAGGGCCAGCCTCGCGGTTCGTTGGTGTTTCGTCTCGAGTCGATTTCCAGCTATTGGGCTCCCGTCTTCATGGTAGGGCTAGCAGTCCATAGAGTGCAAGAGGAGCTGTCGAGCTTGCTTCGAGGTCGAGGCAAAACGGTTGGACTGCGAGAAGAGGCTTTGGGTGAGAAGGCTCCAGAAGACCGGCTTCCGAGTACTATGTACGAATGCTCCCGGGTTGGTGTCGTGATCGGAATGCTATGTGGAGTATGTGCACGATGTGTACAGGGTAGCGCAAGGCCGCCTTAAAAAAAACAGAAACAAAGGTTGGTAAGATTGAGAATTAAGGGCCGGGGAGGCTTCGGGGGAAGAAAAAACAACCGGTGGCAGTCAATGACACGATTCGGGGGAAGAAGGGAAGAGAAGACAGTATTGGGGGAGGACGTAAGCGGAAGGACGTAAGCAGGAGTTCGGTTTTGCGGGTTTTGTCAGCCAGAGAGATCTTGCCTCGATAGGAATGGGAGGATGTGATGGGGGGCGTAACAGTGGCAGTGGGCAGCGTGGTATCAGTTGTGCATCTATTGTCTGTTGTACCCGTACATGGTAGCACCGCTGGACTGCTGCGAAAGCGAGCGATAGCTGGAGAGGAACAGAACATGTGTGTGGATGCAGCACGGCTCAACCGGCATACAAGCTCATCCATCATCTGGCGCAATCGTGGGACGGACGACCAGGGGCGTGAGAGGGAAAGGGGAGGGGGTGGGTGGCGTGTGGGCGGACACAGACAGGCACAGGCACGCCACAAGTACGGAACAGACACGCCAAAACCCCAACAGGGAACGGGGCTTTCGGCCGGCGAGAAGACAAATAGCATGCCCAGTAGGGAATTCCCTAACAAGGTAGTGTGTCTATTTGTATCTAGGCATGTTCCGCGTTGCTGCTAAACTGTCACTACGGAGTACTGAATAGAGGATAACCAGGGCTCCTTTGCTCATTATGGGGCTCGTGCGGTTGGCTCTTCTCTCTGCTTTTGGCTGAAAAAAGAAAAGAAACCCGTTCTACCACCTAGGATGCTGACCCAGACCTACATGATTTGCCAAGGGGAAAAAGGAGACACTACGACGCTTGCTGGGTGCTGCCGAGCGGGTTGTGTGGTGGATGGTGGCCGAAGGGGACCGACCAATTGGGTTGCACGGACCATGTCAGCCTGTGCTGCAGCTCTCGGTGACTTGAAGTTGTCGGGGGCGGGCCAGAGTGCCCTCCACACACTCCTCCCATTTCCCTTTTCTCTTGGTCGCAATATAGACATCTGGGCACATCACGCAGCAAGGCCATCGCAACAAGAGGAGGTGATAATGGCCATCTCGCCTTGCTGTGCCCGTACAGGTCGTATAGCGGGTTCCGAGTTGTTTTGTAGGACTACTGGGCGAATCGGGCGTCAGGTGACGCTGTCGCCATCTGCCATCTCTCAGCTCGGTAACGCGGAACCGACCGCTGCTGATCCTTCGTAAAAGTACCCGGTCAAGAGTTTGTCGAGCCAGGGATAGGGTTGCCTGTGTGCGCTTCGTACGAGTGATCAGACAAGATGAGGTGATGAACTCAAACCTGCCACTGCTATCCGTATAGTACGGGTACACTCCAGAATACCGGTAGGCATAAAAACTGAAAGTGTATACACACAAAAGGAGTAGTTATTCTGGGGTGGATACGTTTGCATGTTGCATGCGCGTACCGGTACGAGGACGACGCACCCGAGCCGGGCTTGTCAGGCCCTCGAAACATTCAAGGGCCCCGCGGTTGAGGCAGTTTTACCCTTGAGGGTCCAAGGGGGGTCGGATTGAGTACTAACCTCCGACCAACAGAGAGTTGCCAAATCCAATTCATCCGAATTGTTTATTGGGTTTAGTATGTCTCTGAAGTGGGCCTCTGGACGCTATGCTTCATGCTCCCGAATTCGTCTTCCGTGCTCTCCTTCGCGCTGAACACCACGGTACCCGGTACCTTATGTGCTGCAAGCCATTGCCGTCATGTACTCACACCGCCATTTTTTTTCTTTTGATTTTTTTCTCTTCTTTTTTATTCCTTATCACTTTCTGTCGCCAAGTATTTTCCAAATTTTCATTAACTGATGCCTTTAATACACACAGAGATAGGAGACAGCTGGTAACAATGTCATCCTTGGGATCGCCGTGACTGTGACCGAGTCTACTGTAACCTTGAGTTTCCGACGAAATGGCCAATGGTACTGATCTGACTTAGGTACTGTCAGAGTCAACTCTCGTTGTTTACTCCCACATCTGAGTTACTTCCTCGGGAGATTCTCGCCATGGAGGTACCCCCGACAAAAAGCCAAGCCCCGGCTCGAATTTCCCCCAAATGCTTCATTTTGGCGTTTTAGCGCCAGAATAAGTCCATGATCGCCTGCAGCCCCCTTTGACCTTCCTTCCCATCCACTCGGAGGGGGAAAAACAACCTCATCCACAGTGTTTTTCACTCACGTGCCATTTTCCAGCCCCTCTCTCAATTCTTGGAGGAACAGCGACAAAGGGAACCCCATGCTGTCCTTTCTTTGTTCTGTTCCGTGATAGTCGCCGTAGGCTGAACCTGAGAACAAAGTACTACCTGGGGGTCCTAGGTCTGATGAACTAAAGACCCCCTCCGGGGTTGCAGATAGTGCACAGTATAGCAGCTCACAGAGCAAGCTAACAGAAATACGTACTTTCCCAAGTGAAAACCAACATCAAAAAACATTTTGAAAACTAAATCTCCAAGTACGTATTTTGTTAGAAAGCTTAGTGAGCTGCTATACTATGCACTATCTGCAACCCCCCTTTTCTCACTGCAACCCCCGTTTTTTTCGCCCCCCCCCGTGAGGAGGGGGTCTTTGGTTTATCAGACCTACCTAGGACCCCCGGGTACTCTGGTAGGAAACTGGACTGGTCAATCGCGCTATCTTAGTGCGAGATACCCCACTGCCTGAGCCGCACACTCAGCGCTTGCCTGTCAGGCGGCCTGCATGCCTGCCCCGCGCCGAAACCGTAGTGGGCCCCCCGCCCAAACCACTTGCCGCCTGGCTTCCATTGACTGCACCTCAAACAGATCTGACACAAGCCTTGTCCTCAGAAGACATCTCCCTTCGGAAAACACTCCAAAGAACCCCATTTGCTTCTGACGCCCTCCATCCGACGACGCAAGGGTCAGGAATTCAAGCGCCTCCTCTCAGCCTCACCCAGTCCGTTCGCCCGCTGAGGATACCAGCCCAACTTCAGCCTCGCCACAACCCCACCTTTGGGGCATCACAGCGAGCTCTAAGTGACGACATCTGCCGCCCTTGACCAGAACCCCCACCCCCAGAGAGCTTCGTGAGCATTGACGAGAAGCTTTCAAGATGGAGCAGACGAAAGCTCTCAACGCGCTCGAGGTCAGTAATCCCCCAAGTCACTCCTTCCTCCGCATGCTAACTTATTCCCGCTCCAGCCCTTCCTGGCTCTGAGCAAGTCGGCCACTTCCCCACGCGCCGCAGCCGATCTCATCACCCGCGCGACTTCGAATCCGAACACTTTCCTCTTCACAGAACTCCTCGAGACCCCGCAGATCCAAGCCCTGTCCCAGTCCCCCGACTTCCTCCCGCACCTTCGCCTCCTCGAGATATTCTCCCATGGCACCTACACCTCCTACCTCTCCTCCGGCCAGCAGCTGCCCCAGCTCAACGACGCCCAGACCCTCAAGCTCCGCCAGCTCTCCCTCCTAACCCTCGCCAGCGACCGCTCGAACCTGAGCTACGCCGCCCTCCAGTCCGCCCTCGGCCTCTCCTCGGCCCGCGCACTCGAGGACCTCGTCATCTCGGCAATCTACGCCGGCCTCATTGATGCCACCCTCGACCCCCGCCGCCAAGTCGTCCAGGTCAACTCCCTCGCCGCCCTGCGTGACCTTGCCCCCGGCGCCGTCCCGCCCATGATCCGCGCCCTGCACGCCTGGTCCTCGCGCTGCGAGTCCACACTCGAAGACCTCGAGGCCCAGATCGCCGGCATCCGCGACGCCGCCGCCCGCCGCCAGCGCGACAAGGCCGACCAGGAGGCCCGCCTAGCCAAGCTGGTCGATGAGGTGCGCAAGGATCCTGAGGCAGGGGCCGGGACCGGGAGAAAGCTCGCCGTCGGCCACGGCGGCGGCGGCGAGCGCGGGAGCGGCTTCCTGGGCCACACGTCCAGGGCACAGCGGTACAACAAGAGGGGTAGCACGAGCATGATGGACAACACGGCCGAGGACATTGACGACGAGGCCATGGATGTGGACGAGGAGGACCCTGAGCAGGAGAAGAAACGTGCCAGTCGGCGGAAGCTTTAGCATGGGTGAGGACGGCAGTTCTGCTTTGAGAGGGGGGCACACACATACACACTCCTTTCCTGCTCAGGGAGCAAGGAGGGCCTTTGGAGATCGAGAGTTTGAACCGCGGCATTACGAGGACCACGAAGTATCAGTCAATGCCAGGTTAATGAATGGGAAGCGGGGAACAGCATGATCCGGAAAAGAAAAAGAAAACCAGGAGCTGGGAGCTGGGAGCGTAACCGGCACACCAGCAAACGGCAGCAGTATATCACGATAGATCACAAGATAGCATTCAACTTCAAGTCAGCCCCGAAAACGCGTTGATACAGAGGGGCCAATACTAGCCTCTTCCCATCTCGGGTTTGTGGTACCTATCTAGAAAGCCAAGAATGAAGATTAAGGGAATCAAGAAATGAATGCGAATGAATGTGTCGAAGCCAAAAAGAAAAAGAGCTCTTGCCCGACTCGCCTCCGCCTCTTCCCTCTCCACCTTGGGCCACCTCCACCGTTCCTGTTCCTGCTCAGACAGGACTCATCTTCTCTCGGCCCCCTCCAAAGTAATGGTACACCATGCCTCGTGTGCATGGAATTGTAGAAAAAAAATTAAATATCTCATTCTTGCCTCTCATTCAACGCCCAATGCGAGGCTGGAAATCCCATTTGGCCTCTCCCATTTGTCCCTACGCCGTCCCTCTTTTTGGGTAATGCGGAATCCTGAACGAGGTAACTGATGAAAATTGAAAATTTCGAGAAGGAGGAAAAAAACGGACTCTGTCGCTCAAAATCCTGGTGGGGGTCATAACATTCGTGAAAGCTCTCTCTCAATGACAAGGACCACAATTAGTACATCCCCGATGTTGATTGGGGAGGCCACATTGTTGTTGAGTTTGGGGTATTGCAAGTCATTCCTTTTTGCTTTTTGTTTGTGACATAGAACAACACAGTACAGAGCGACCTTTTAAAGCCGTTTGCCTGGGACAAGGATGAAGAGCACACAGAGCGCTGCGTCGATCAAAAGTGTGACGGAGAGAACCATGACGGCCCGCTTGATGAGGAGATTGCGAACGTAAGGCTCACGGATTTTCGAAAAGTTGAATGGCGTGTACTCGCTCAAGCCGACAAGAGCAAGCACGGGGTCCAATGAGTACTGGTAGGAGGCAAGGAAATAGACGCCAATGGTGAATGGGAGGATAAGCTGCAAGTTGGTTAGCGAATGGGCCCATAAGAGGTCATCAAGAAACTCACCCAGCATCTTGTCAAGCGATCAGCATCAAGGAAGATGAGAATAAAGCCAGCCCAGAAGCCACCAAACATGGACAAGAGGCCGAGAATCATTCTGATCTGAAGAGTAGTCGGGATGAGATTGCCAAGAGCCTTCATCCTCAGGAAGTTGGGAAAGGCATCGCGTTCCATCGCCTGGAATACGTAGTCCTTGGCAACGTCGAAAACCTCCGGGTCATCTCTGCCAAAGTCCTCTATAGCGGTGGTGACGTCTTGTGTGATGGATCCCGGCAAGATGATCTCGCGTTCGGCGCCAGGGAGAAGGAAGGTATACAGGATCTTCTCTGCGGAAGCGCGGATATCCTGTCTCGCGACGGTGTGAGCCGGGGAGTTGGAGTCGGTCATGTCACGCGGGGTACTGCTGAAGGCTCCACTGCCGCTATTGGGGGAGTCTTCGTGGGCCTCCTCTCTCAGGTAGGCGGACATCTGGGCGTCCTGGTTCTTCTCTTTCTCTGAGGCGTACATTGAAGGCCCAGCAGCGCTGTGGTTCATTTCCCCGAGACCCTCCAAGATTGCGGAAGACCGCTTGGAGCCTGCCTTGTCCAGATCAGGTGTTCCAATGAGAACGGATCTTCGAAGTTCGCGCACATAGTGCCGGCAAAGAGACATGTGCTGAGCGACATCGAGCCTGTGGTCCGTTAGTGAATTGTGACGCGTGCTTTCCAGATATCGTTTGCACGTACCAGAAATCGAGATAGTCGACGGATTTTTGCTGGTCTCTCATGAAGATATAGAAGGAGAAGAGGTCGACGGGAGGCAGGGTACGGCGGCTCAACACCTCGAACAGAGTCGGCAGTCGGTTCCGGTGCAGGTCTGGCTGAGGGGATGGCGTGCCGGACGCCCCGGTCCCATTTGATCGGTCCTCCATCATGTTAATCGAGTCGCAATGACGGAGAGAAAATCGGGGTATCGGATTCGGGCAGTAAGTAGTTTGATGTAAAGAAATCGGATCGGGAACGAAAGGTCGGGCGACGGAGTCGTAGTTGATTAATGTTGTAAAGTCGGGAGTCCAGGGCGTCGAGGGAACGCGGGTTCGTAGATGAGGTTCGGTAGGTGTGCCCAGAAACAGCAAGATTCGGCTTGGCTCGTCGTCGCTAGCCTTCCCCGTAGTGTGTTCTATTGTTTACTGAATGAGCGTAAGAAGGGAAGGATTGCGAGCGGCGCAGACTGACAGCGTCAGTGTGGTTGACGATGGCGCTCCAAGAATGGCGTTGCGGCTTGGATGGCACATCAAGCGTCGATGAGACCCAGACACTAATTTCCTTCAATGTTGTCTGGTCAGGGGGGAACAAACGGTCCACTCCAAAGGCTGGGTACGTACAGTAGAGCTACCTTAGCGGCACAGACGAGAGGGAAATCACGCTTTACCCAAGTGGGCGTTAGGTCGGCTTGCCTCTCGAGGCCAAGGTCACCTGACTTGTCAGGACCTCTATGCACCGCCACTCACTAGCCGCAAGCACGGACTCCCCACTTTCCAACTCGGAAGGCGCTTTCTAGGGCTTGCACCTGCCTTTTCGCTTCACAAACTTTTCGTGCTCGATTACGGGGAAAACCACCACCATCGACCGAACTTCTCAGCCAACTCGACTCCGCGATCCCGACGACCGAACGCCCAACGAGAGGTACCGCCAAAATGTCGACCAAGCAGAAGAAGCCCGCCGGAAAGCAGCGTTCCGCCATTGCGGACGTCGTCGCTCGCGAGTACACCATCCACATGCACAAGCGCGTTAGTATTTTCCCTTGAGAAAAACCAGGCCGCCGCCGTCAACCAAAATCCGACGGCGTCTGGTGACGGGCTACAATCGAGCACGGCGATGCTGACATTTTTCTCCTACTGCAGCTCCACGGTGTTTCCTTCAAGAAGCGTGCCCCCCGTGCCATCAAGGAGATCAAGGCTTTCGCTTTCCAGGCCATGGTACGTTTTACTGCCCCTCGATAATACAATCCCGAAAATCCAAGCACACAAGCACGCACGACATCAAGACCCGACCCACCGCCATCCATTACCCGTTCCTCAGGAGAAGACCACGAATCCGCCTTTCGACTCGAAGAGAGGAACGCTCGCTAATCCGCAATGATTGTATAGGGCACCACCGACGTCCGTGTCGACCCCCAGCTGAACAAGAAGGTCTGGGAGCAGGGTATCAAGGGCGTTCCCTACAGACTCCGCATCCGCATCTCCCGCAGGCGAAACGACGAGGAGGGCGCCAAGGAGAAGCTGTACAGCTACGTCCAGGCCGTCAACGTCAAGAACCCCAAGGGTCTCCAGACTGTTGTCGTTGAGGAGTAAAAAGTTCTCTTTGGGATGGTTTTAGGGCGGCATAAAGGCATCGGAGTTGCATTCGGCATTCTAGTCTCACATACAAAATCGACGGAAATGTGAACAACGCTTGATTCCCCACACACGAATTCGACGACTTATTACTAGTGGTCCTGGACCCCGCGATGTGGTGGGATGTTATTTTTGTCTGCGCCGAGTGCGCGCGCGAGAAGGGGGCGTTGCGTATGTGCCAGCAATGGTGACGGAGGACTTGGGACAACAGTTTACTTTGTGGTTCGTGTGTACACACATTGTCCGACAGGGTCTTTTCTATCGACTTGGGTTGTCTGCACGATGCAGACAACAGGATATACCCAATCCCAGCCAGGCCCCAGCCATGCAATGCAGTCCAATTCCTAACAAAAAAAGTTCCAAAAACCACCAGCCCGTAATCATACAAGACAGACTCCAATTCTCCAGTGCTCAAATCAATGCCTTCACTATGTCCACTAACCCTCGCTTGGTCTGAGCTTGGGTGTGCTCACTCGTCCTCGACATCACGGTGACGAGCGAGTACCTTACGTTTGAACTCTTCATGGTCCTTGTCCCAAAGCTCCGCGGCCTCGCCGTTCAGAGGGGAGGCGCTGGGTCCCAAGTATCAGCTACAGTACAGGTACGTACGGTGGACCACTTTTTGCCGGGGCAACTCACTTGTTTGGCTCGCCAAGCAGACTCTGCAAGCTGAGGAGGACGGTCTGGATGTTGTAGGCGGGCGTCCACTTGTCCTTGAGGATGTCCAGGCAAATGCGGCCGGAGAAGTCAAAGTTAGGGTGGTAGATGGGCGTCTTGAAGAGCACCGTCGGCGGCGCGTAGGGGTAGTTGGTAGGGAAGGACAGGCTGAGCTTCAGAGTCAGGCCGGCGTACGGTGTCTGATCGGGCCCCTCGATCGTCGCTGTCCAGGACATGAGGTTGCCGTCTGCTGAAGGGAAGGCCGAGACGCCGGGAGCGGGCGATGTCATAAGCTGCATCAGCTCCGTCTGCAATCTGCGACGACATTGTCAGCTCATCTTTTTGGGAAGAGGGCAGCGAAATACACGTACCTCTTGGTGACGCTCTGCGCGTCGGGTCCTTTCCTGGCACCGCCGAGCTTGGCCGCCTGAACGCTGCCGGGAGCAGCGTTCTGGTTTTCCTCCATGCTGTAGTCCATTGTCGCAACTGTGTATGTGATCTCAGGTCGATGAGCAAGCAAGTACTGACGTCGGGAGCAATGGAGCCGAGACGAAAGGGAGTTTCTCGAAACTAGCAGAGTGCTTGAGGTGAAGAGCTGGGATGAAGCAGGTAAGTCGTTTGGTAAAACAAGGAAGCAGTCCGGCCGTTCAGTACTTATGCTTATGTGCAAGGGGGAAAACGCAACGCGCAGGAAAGAGGAGGATCAAGGGGCGAAGGAGACGACAAGCAACGTCGAGAACAACAGTAGGGCACTTATTCTGCAGGGCGAGATGGGCTCCCGGGATTGGTGAATCGGCGACGCTGGTACCTGGGCGACGCGCAGGGGCTCGACTGGCGCTTTTGGGCTAGCGCCGTCGCTGCTGTATAACGGGAAACAACCGTCTGGTACGTACTGCTGAGACGGATCAACGTCTAACAATATGCATTGGACTTCAATTCATCTCCAATAGGCAGGCGCTTTACCTCAACGTTAAGACTTTGTAAGCACATCTTTGGCTTACCATTTGTATATATTGGGGCGTTGTAACTTTAGTCCGGGGCCAATAGCAGCTCCTGAGTTACATACTGGCTTCTGGTACGTAGATGTATCCATCAATGCCACCCAAGAAGGAGTTACCTAGATACTTCAACATGCAATAAATTAGTTGCCGAGGCCTGAATTTAGCTTGCAGACAAAAAACAAGTGAATGGAAAGACGTGTTATAGTGATTGTAAAGGACCCACTTGGACGACTCTGAACTAGAAAGGTCTGTAATCTGATTGTGCGCGCTTTCACTTGCATTTTACGATGATTGTTCAGACGACAATTTCGTCCCAGTTCCAACCTCAAAGGCCATCTTTGACTCGTTCGAAAATTCGTCACATTTTTCAAGGCACCCGATTAAAATATTTCCAGGCATGTGCTCTCCCCCAGCCAACCTTGTGGAAAGAAGACCAAGTGCAGTGACCTGGTTATCGAAAGCTGTGGCAGAAGGTTGACTCTGTCTGGCCGCCTCCCGCCATTTCAACTTTGACTGCCTTCATTTCTCCTTCCTCTATTCTTCTTCAGTTTTATTGTTTTCAATCCTTTTCCTCCAATGCTACAAGTAGTGGCCAGCCACAACTAGCTGGCCAGACCTGAAGCTTCTGATTCTGCAGGTGCTGGGATTTGTCCAGTTCAACTTTTTCTAGCCGGCCTGCCTCACTATCTTGCTTTCTCCTATTGAATATCGTCAACATGGCACAATTTCATCAGTGCCCGTGGGAGAACTGTACTCACGCTCAAGAGGAAGTGTCAGTCGGGTAAGTCATCTGATTTGTTCATTACCAGGTTAATGTGGCTAACTTGTGGTTGGCAGCATTGTCTCCTCGCCCGAGGACAACTTCAAGCTTTGCGAATTGGAAGACGTAAAATATTCATCACCTTTTCCTGCTCCATCGCAAGAGGGTTGCAGTGACGCCGCGAGCATACTTGAGATCACTACAAGTATCTCTGAAGCCACGTCCACGAAGGCCACGTCAGTCACCGCCAGCTCGTACCTGCCGAGCGAGAAGGAGAACAAACCGAAAACCCATTGTGTTCATGAGAGTTCGCGATATACATGGAAATTGGTCGACAAACGGGGTCAGAAATGCGATTTATGCGCCGGCGTACTACCAAAGTTCGTGCTTCGTTGCACCAGGTGTAATTTGCAAGTCTGCATGGTGTGCGGATCTCGAAAGGGATGGATTTTGAGACGATATCAGAAGTAAGTCTGGAAACTACGATATTGTGAAGGCTTTTCTGACGTTTGGAGGTTTTAGGAACCCTCCCAACAACATTCGACGATGGGACCCTGCCCATTGAACACTTGGTCGATCCCAGTTTCGTCTACCCCGAGTTGCCTTGACCGAATGACCAGCTGTGCGAACAAATAACTATTGCATTGGAAGAACGGGAAAAAAAAATGCACAATTAAGATCACAGTATCAAGGTTTCGTTAGTGCTTGGACTGGGATGTCATGGTTGAGGATCATTGGAGGGAAGCAACTATCCTCAGTTCCTCGATAGGCAGGGAAGGCAGGCAGGCAGGGAAGGAAGGAGTCCAGATGCGTGATGGTGGTTGAGAGTTCATCAATTCGCGATTCAACCGAGTCAGAAACTCAATAAAAGATGTCTGTCTACAATCATTTTGTGTCATTGGCTTACTGCAAAAGTAGTGATACCTTTTTATGAAGGATCTCCCCAAGGCGCAAGGCGCGGGGTGCTGCAAAAGCGGCGACTCCTCAGATGTCAGTCCCTGTCAGTTTAGAGGGGCGTAGTGGCGGAACTGTTTACCTGGCCGACGCTGCAGCAACCGCGATAAGAGGACTTATCGGCCAATGGGTTCGCGTCGCCCCAGGCGGCAATAAAACATTGCATCGAAACAAACACGCTCAAAAAGCTCTTTACGCGGCTGAGACGCGCGCTGGAGAGGCACCCGCGTTGGGACAGCTCGAGACACCATCTCAGACAACATGGTGAGTTCTTGCTGACTCTGGTCCCTGGACCCTTTGTGCGCAATCCGCCTTACGTTAGTCTGCTACGTCCACCCACTCTGTCGGGTTTCCTGTTGGGGTTTTCTTTGTCTGGTGTCTGCCTAAAAGAGAGTCGTCGTAAATGGATATCTGAGATCCCTGTTTGCCCATGTCATTTCCCGTTGGCCTTGGCCAGTCTCAGTTATGGAATAGTCCACCACCACAGCTTCTGCGAGGGAATCATCCGAACATCTCACCGACTGCGGTTTACTCACTAAGCAAAGATGCAACAGTCGCAGCTGGACCCTTTACCCACTGACCTGCCCTTCCGAATCATCTCCAAAACGATTGGGCGAGGCGCTTATGCATCGTGGGCCGCCCCCCCCTCACCCAGGTCGTTTGTGATGGACCCCTCCACTGACACTCTAGCACGCAGAATCAAGAAGGCCGTCCCCCAGGACACGCAAACGCCCGTGTTCGCTGTCAAATTCATCCACAAGGGTTATGCCGTCAAGCATGGCAGGGTATCGGCGAAGCAGCTGTTGATGGAGGTGTCGCTACACTCGCATGTCGGCCAACACCCGAACATCATCGAGTGGTTTGCTTCGGGAGAGGACACCAACTGGAGATGGATCGCCATGGAGTTCGCCGAAGGGGGCGACCTCTTTGACAAGATCGAGGCCGATGTCGGCGTGCACGAGAACATTGCGCACGTCTATTTCCTGCAGCTCATCAGTGGCGTAAGCTTCATCCACTCAAAGGGCGTCGCCCATCGTGACTTGAAGCCCGAGAACATACTGCTATCGGATACGGGAACCCTCAAGCTCGCCGACTTTGGCATGTCGACCATGTTCGAGTACAAGGGCCAGCGGAAGACGAGTTCCACCCTGTGCGGCAGTCCACCCTATATCGCCCCTGAGATTCTCGCCTGCGGCAAGGCGGAGAAAAAGACGTCGTCGACCGTGAGCAAATACTCGCCGGATCTCGTCGACATCTGGTCGTGTGGCGTCATTCTCTTTGTGTTGTTGGTGGGCAACACCCCTTGGGACGAGCCGTCGAACGGCAGCTGGGAGTATCAAGAATACGTCCGGACAAACGGCCGCAGTACGGATGCTATTTGGGGGAGGATACCGTCGAATGCCTTGTCATTGCTTCGCGGTATGATGAGCATCGATCCCGACAAGCGCTTCTCATTCCAGCAGATTCGTCAACACCCGTGGTACACCAGACCAAACCCGCACCTGACATCGGACGGCAAGGTTTCCGACCCCATCAACCTGGCCACGCAGATGCTGGAAAGTCTCAAGATCGACTTCAACCAGCATCCGACGGCCTCCCAAGGCAACCCGACCAGTAGCGACCCCATGGATGTCGACACCATCGGCCAGGTCTCCTTCACGCAGCCCGAAACGCCCATCAACGACGTCACGTGGGATTGGGAGCGTCCAGCCCTCAAGACCATGAACCCCATCGCCGTCCCCTCGACGCTGCCTCTGTCCAGGAGCGTAAGCGGCGTCGCCAACAGACGCATGTTCCTGCAATCCCTCGCCGAGGAGCCGTCCATGAGCCAGTTCTCGCAGACCCCCAGCGTCCCGTTGACCCTCACCCAGGCGGCGCGCCGGTTCCGCGACATCGTGCCGCCTGAGTCGCTCACGCGCTTCTTCTCGCACGTGCCGCCGCAGCTCATCGTGCAGATGCTCAGCGACGCGCTGCACCAGCTCAACGTTCCGCTGCCGCCCGTGACGCCGAGCCTGTCGGCGGACCACGTCGTCACGATCAAGATCAAGACGATCGATGAGCGGCGGCAGTCGATGCACGGCGAGATCCACGTCGACAAGCACAGGCTGCCGGAGGAGCAGGAGCTTTTGGACATCCGGTTCGTCAAGATCAAGGGAGACCCGCTCGAGTGGCGTCGTTTCTTCAAGAAGATTGTGGTCCTTTGCAAGGACGGTGTCTATGTGCCGGAGTCATAGGGAATGACGCCCCTGCCAGGGCCTTCGCGGCCGGGCTTGGATAGAGTAATGGATGTGAATGATGTTTACGCCGCAAAGATGTATGGATAGGACCGTTTTCCGAGGAATGAAGAAATGTAATACCCCACAAAGGTCCCCGAGAGTTTGGAGCGCTACCGAGCCGCGGTGAAACTCGATCACGGCGTCTCCAGCTGTACGTAAGGAAGGCAGACTAAGCCTCAAGTCGGCCATCGACAGCAGTTGAAGTCGTCGCCGAGAAGGAGAAGAAGGACATGCCTATTTGGACGTTGTTCTACAATCCTAGACATCGAGGGCGAGGTACATTGAACTCTTTTGAGAGGGAAACAAGGTTTGGGGGAAGGGGGGGTGTTAACACATAGGAGGGCCCCGTCACATATTGTCGGATCGATACGAAACATAGCGAATATTCTCAGCCCACACAAACAACAGGATTGCACAACGCGGGTATTGCCAATTGGAAAAAAACTACAAACGCACCTTCTATCAACGCATCAACTCCCGAGTAATCCGCCAACCAACACTCAGTCTCCATAAATCGCATCCAGTCGTGGTTTCTTCAACGCCCGTTTCTTCCGTCATGTCACCCTACACACGCCATCCGCGTCGCAGCTCTCGTCGGCCTCCTCCTGTCCAGGGATCCTTGACCGAGGCCTGCGGTAAGTGATGCTCATCACGGATATGCCATTGATCAGCTCCTCCGTCTGACGGACGAGATTCCGGGGGCTGTCGGCCCTGAGGGGCAGCAAGCCTCGGTCTCGACCGTCAGATTCCCATTCCTGACGCGTCATGGCCTCGAAGACAATGTTTTTTCTGACGATCGAAGTGCCGGGAATGCATTGGTGTTCATCCAGAGTCCCGAGTTCGGGGTGCCACTTCCGGACCTCCCCCAGGACCAGGGCGTAGAGCTTGACGAACGTGGAGGCGTGTCCAGTCAGGCCGGTTGTGTTGAGGATGTTTCTTTTGCACTGTGCGCCTGCGCAGACAAAAATGCTGAGGTACGCGTGCACCATCTCGTGGATCAATGTCGAGACATTCTGGGCGAATGGTAACCTCTGTGTCTCCCTGCCGCCATCTCGTCTCTGTGGGCTATCGCACGCAATTCTGCTCCAGATTCGTATACGAGCGTATGCATGGTCAGCATTGGTCCAGTGGTTAAGGTAGGTCGTTGTGTCGCCATAACGGCCCTCGGCGACATCCGCCTTCAGCAGGCCGAATCCCGTCTCCAGAACCAGCAACAGGTGCTGCTGGCCCTCTTGAAGGCGCGTCAGGGTGCCGAAGAAGAAGTACTCGTCGAGGCACTTCATCATCGAGCGCAGCGAGCCCTCGAGAAACGCCCCCTCGGCCTCGTCCTGCTTGGAGCCGCTCCCTTCCTCGAAGTTTTGCAGGCGCTGGGCGGGGATCTTGTCCCAGACCGACCCCCGCGGCGACGCCTCCAGGTAGCACTTGACGAAGGCGTCCCGAGCCGCGGTCTGGTGGGGCTGCAGCTCGCAGTGGAGGAAGTGGCCGCATGTCATGTTCAACAGAGGGGTTGCGCCGTACGAGAAAGGGGAGATCAGCATCAAAGGTCGAGGCTCAGGCGCCGGCTCATCCGCGTCCTGTCCGTCAGGTTCCTGTGGCTGAAGGGTCCTGGGGAGCCCCGGGTGTCGGCACGGCTTCACTTTCTTGACGCGATGGCCTCTTGGTCGGCGCTTTGAGCCGAAGCGGCGCGTCCTTCTCGCCCTAGTCGGCCTCGTGGGCCTCGTGGGCCCCGAAGATGGCATGGCGGCTGGTTGTGGATTCGAGGTGCGCTGTAGTTGGAAAGGTTTCGGCTCAACAGAACGGCTGGTCGATGATTGGGACCATCTGCTCGGGGCCCGGTATCCCGCTCTCGTTTATAACATCTCACAAGATGACTAGAAGATGCTCGCTCGCCGGACAAGATGCAACTCGCAAGCTCGCGAGACGGAGATCCGAGAGACTCTTGGCTGGACTGCTTTGGAACTTTGAAACCGGCAGAACGTGTTGTGCGTTTTGTTCGAAGTTGAGAAGTAGAACAAGGCTTGCTGGTTTCGACCCTATGTGGCTCGCAAAGCCCGTCGTGTTTCGTAGCCTTGTAGCTACCTGGGAAGTGTAAGACGCCCGAACATCGCTTTACGCAGCGTGTGCCGAAACACATCGAAAAGAAGGAGCAAGAGCTCATGTTTCCTCTCGAATATTGTAGCCGCAAATGAAGCTGCTGCATCCGGTCTCGAAATAAACCGGTTCAGGCGTGGAACCAGCGTGAAATCTTGACGAGTTTCTGCCCGAGAAAGTACAATTCTACGAATTTGTTAGTTCTTTCCTCATTCGTCGATATAAACGTTATTTGCGTGTAACAATGCTTTGGTGCTCTGTTCCGTCGTGTTTTTATGAACTTATGGGTGGGTTTGCGTGTCCTTGTCTCATCTTTGGTTGTCTCGAGAATTTAAGTAGCTTGATAGCTTATCCAAAACCATGGGTTGCCGACTTTACAGAGGGCTGCGAAAAGGCTGCAAGTCGTCCTGCTTATTAGTCTAGTGAAGAAAGAAAAAGGAAAGCCAGGAAAATAGTAGCACTCTCTAAATCTAGTTGACATCGTAGTGAATTTATTATACAAACAAGACAGACATAGCTTTAACCGCCTTCTATAGTCTGCAACAGTCTTGTTATGTACTATTTTATAGTATTTCACTTATTACTTGTATATCTTACCTCTTTATATATATATATAGAACTATTCTTTCTATAGTTATGCTTATGGAATCCAGCCTTTCAGACCTGAATTCTCCAATGCCCTGCTGTGTGCTCTGATTTATGACATATATCCTCTTCATACTGGCAGCGAGGGGGTCTGGCGGAACATCCCGTTGTGGAACTGCCCACTCTCCTCCACGAAATTGGAGAAATCGATGGGCGACTTCCTCGGCGAGTTCGTCGTACCGGTATCAACGGTCACGGGGCCCGAAGAAATCGACCTGCCAATGTTCTGGTTCGCTGAAGGGGAGGTCTCAGGGTTCTCTACATCGGCGGAGACGAGGCCCAGACGCGACCCAAGAGCCTTTAGAGTGGGCAGGCAGAGGCAGACCATGGCCCCCGTCAGCTCGCCCATCGACCACATCGCGGGCTCCACGTTCGCCCAAGTGAAGTCGGGTCCGATGTCGAGGTAACGAAGACGGATTATGGCAATGGCCACGACGCTAGTTTAGGGCCACGCAGTCAGTATGGCAGCTCTGCTGTACCGGGCTCACGCTCGAGGGAGACCACCCACAGGAAGCCGAGGCTGAAGATGCCCAACAGATAGTTCTTTTGAGAACGGGGTACTTTCAGCTTGGACAAGGCGGGAAGCGGCAGCAGGTAGATGATGACGTCCGTGGTGATACTGACGGAACTGAAAGCGTAAAACAGGACCTTCTGGTCCAAGCACCTGGCGGGGACGCGAGGGTCCCAAAAGCCCACGAGGGGGTCGCAGAAGTTGACAATGACGAAGAAGTTGCCCAACCCCCACAGCCCGATGAAAATCATCGCCGCAATGTAGATCTTTCGCATGTTTGGAGTGCAAAGCACATTGTAATACTGAACCAGGAAGGCCATCTTGAAAGACAGGTGTCCACAGCCATAGCACAAGACGGTGCACCAGAAGCACTATATCGAAAGGATTCGTCAGCTATTCGGAGTCGACAGTTTTCGGGCCGGAAAGTGCTCACCTTGAACACTTTTACGTGCTCTTCCAATGTATTAACCGTCTGCTGATGTCTCCCGAGACCGTATCGTGTCACTGTTGGCCGTTAGCATTTATATGCACAGGCCGGTTTTAATCAACGGTTCGTATCACTTACTGACTGCGATCGAGACTCCGCATCCCCATATCGATAGCTAAACCGAGTCAGCTGGTTATTCCACCAAATCCGAGAAACTGTCAGGGAATCACCAATGAGAAACATGCGGTGTAATCATCCCAGCCGACTTTCTGCAGAATGTAATGTCGCGTCCAGAGGCGGAGAGCCAATAGGGCCGTAGCAATGACCAGACACATGGAAACGACGCCAATGACCATTGGCGACACGTCCCTCGCTAGCTCTTCGGGGGAGAGCGGCGGTAGATTCATGACGGCTGGCGTTTGATGGAAGACGCAAGCCACGGAGATGTGCGTCTCTGATGGAGATGGAGTCCCCGTATGAAACAATCGGCGCTATGAGCAACTACTTAAGGCATGCCACCGAAGAGAACCACCTTGATACCCGGGCCGGTTAGGTATCCGGGCTGGAACCAAAGACACCTTCATTCCGCTCGGTTGGGATTGTTAGACAATGACAAGTCGCCTCTGTTGGAGACGCATGCGGCCAGAGGCGTACTTTCACGAAAGGCGCAAGCCACAATCTACGGAGCGAATCACAACGCAAAGAGCCCTAAGGCACTGACCGGCTCTGGCTAGCCCCCCAGCGTTTCCAGAAAAGATGACGAGTTCCCGAGAAGGCGGGAGAGATACCCTTTCGACGGCCCATCTAGAACGCGGGATACTGGGCACGCCGTTTCGATAGGCCGGCCGAGCCCCGCCGACAAACAAGGAGATGCAGATTGCGCATACGCTAGTCCTGTTCAATGAAAGGTATAAGACGGTGCCGATAGCCGTGTGTTGAGAATCGGCCACACGAGCGGCGTTCTCTCCCTGAATCCGTCGTTGTGGAAAAGCCCGGGATTGGGGGCCTCGGACAGTGCGTGGCCGCAGTCGCCAAAGGGAGAAAAACAAAGGTGACGTTGAGAAAACGCAAGGCGCGCGGAATATGAGGCTCAAGTCCGGAGGCTGAAAATAGGCTTTGTGTTTGCTGTTACGCAACGTCCCGTACCGAGAAGTTTTCTCATTGGTTCCAGACCACGCCGGCGTGATGTTCCCCGGCACATGCCGCACTTGGTCTCTGGCGTTGCCTCGATGCCACTCGACTCCGGGCACAGGTCTCGAAGATGCAGAACTGAGCCTCACCGGTGCAGTGCAGGGATGCAGCCCAGCCGGTATCTGCAAGTGGGCCATTTTTTGTCACAATTCCCCCTCGCGGCCAAGACTCGGACCGGTAAACATCCCCACTTCAAATTTGGGTTGATTGGCTTCCCTTCGTCTTCCCGTTGGCTCGTCGTCTCAACCCACGAGCGCCGCCGTAGTGTTAATTCCGACTTCACACATGATGGGGAGGGGGAGGGGGAGAGGGAAGGGGCTCTCGGATTGTGGTCGCGGGATTTGCAACGCCAATGTGTCCAATAAGTCCTAATCGAGTTTTGAGGAACACAGCGAGTGAATAGCAAACGTCCAAGCGGGCCAGTGTCTGTGTGACAATAGTCTTTCGAGACAATGTTGACAACACCGCAACAGCCGATTGTGCGCCTGGCTACGCATTACCAGAAAGGAACTTGGGCGATTGCAGGTCGCAAACTTGGGCGCCATGGAGTACAGAATGGAGCTGTCGCGACTGAGTCGGCCGTTCTCTCGAAGTTGTTTTCGATAGCCAGCAGACGTATTACCTCAAGTACGGCGGGAGCAATCAGTACGGACGTTGGTATGCATCGGCCAATATGCAACGCAAGTGTTGATGCGACGTAATGAGTCCTCTGTGCCCATTCCGACAACTCCTCAAGGATGTAATTCAAGCAAGGCTTTCCAGCAGAAGGAGAGAGAAGACGCGAGGAGGAGGATTCTGTGTCCATTCTGACAGCTTGTGAAGACTTGAACGTAGGTAAGACCTTCCGCTAGGAGAAGAGCGAAGAAGCGAGAAGGGGGGGATGGAAAGGAAGTTCCGAGGGGGACGAAAACTCTCGGGAGGCATAGAGGTGAAATCAGTCGATCGATACTGGCTTGGTCGGGATCGGAGCTCTACTCCGCACCTTACTACCATGGGTTGTCGTCAGGTGGGTTTGGGACAACCACGGGATCGTCCCATGTGTGCTCAATGAACAGATTAGCCAAGTTCTGGCGGTGAAGAATTCGTACGAGATTGACGCATAGTTGGCCAGGAAAGGGCTTGCCTATTGGCATCTGGACCGAAATATAGTTTCAGGTCGGTGATGGTGCCAGACTGTCGGGTTTTCGAGTAAAAGCGTTGTGTAATGCAGGAGCAACGAAGAATCGACACCTCACTTCTCACGTGAGGGTTCGGCACGGCGTGAAACCCCCTGCAGGGAACGGCCCTGTACCGGACCCGAATAAGCGGGATTGGCGCAGGAAAACCTGCAGGTGCAGCAACACTGCAGCAGTTCTCCGGCGGAACCGACGGCCAGCGAGCGGTCCCGGAGACGGAGTGTAACGGGGCCTACGAACGATTACATGGTTCTGGCCCTGGAGAGCCGAGACAGAATGTAACCTTGCACCAACAACACTCTTTCTGCAACACCTATCACCATGCATAGGACTATTGGTCCCGTCAAAAGGCCAACTAGTACGACTCTTCCTTTTCAACAGAACCCATTGGCTAGACCTTGGTACGCCGAGTGGGCGCATGGGTAGGAGGGGCTAATGTTACCGGGGGGGCGGGGGTTATTCAAGGAAAGCCCTCACACATTGACGATCTCAAATCCCGTCCTGTGTGATATTCAGGACATGCCCATGCGGGATTGATCAACCGCGGAGTCCGCCACATTTCCCGAAGACTGGTTATTTATACCGCAAGGTGTCGTTCTTTTCTTTTTTTTTCCCCCTGTCATTGGCGAAGCTAGGTTAAAGGAAGAATAAAACGAAGTCAATTGTCTGCTGCTTGGAAAGAATACAGGAGAAAGCTTTTGGGTATCCTCATCGTTACAACGCTAAAAACCGCCCTTCCGTGGAATTCCCTTCCCCCCCCGTTAACACCTCGAGATAAGCCCGTCCTGGAGATGGCTGACGACAGACAGCCATCTTTGTTTCGGCACCTCTCGGGGTTGCCGTCAGATCTGGGCCGCGAAACCAGCCATCGACGACGATGATGCGGGCCGTGGCGGCTATCTTGTGTCGGTGGACCGCGTGGATGAGGTCGCCCTGCTGCTACCTGCTTCCTGCAGGATCCTGGCCTCCTCCAACGCCTCTCTCCGCGCGAATTCGTCGAGCAGCTTATGCGCGGTTTCCAGAGGCAGGTCGGCTATCATGGCCGCCAAGTACTGTAGAAGAAAAAGAAGAAAGAAACGAGTCAGTTCAATGCACTTCTCATGCAGCCTGGGTATGCGAGATCCCCTCACGCTGCAGGCGACGGGGCAAGGGACAAAACGGGGAGGAGGCGGCGTCGTTTGTTGGTAGGTACACATACCTGGGGGAAGATGTCGGAGGGATGATACTTGAACTCCTCCATCATACGGTTCAGACGCAGGACCTGCTTCCACGGCACGATGGTGTCGCCAATCAGGAAGGTAGGGAACCTGGCCATGGCTATCTCCTCGAGGATCCATCGGCGTTGGAAGTACGGACGGCCCATGAAGTCGTTGCAGCCTATCCAATGCGGCAACATGAAGGGGATCTCGCCGTTGGGCCCCGGCTCCCACAGGTGCGAGACAGCCTTGGCCCATTTGTGCATCGGGGAGTAGTCTTCAGGATGCTTCAGCCGGTCGCCGGGGTCTCCCCAGTGGGGCGGCATGGCGTCCTCGATCTGTGCGAGGGCCGCCATGGCCAGATCCGTGTGTTCCGCTTTCTCGCCCAGCCACGCGACGACAAGCTCGGCATTGCGGTAGATGTTGCGCATGTCCGAGTGCTGCTTGGTCTTCTCCAGGTCGTCCCTCTGGTTGACGCAGAGGAAGTCACACCAGACCCGCAACGCCCTCGGCTCGTCGTCGCTCGCGCGGGAGCTGCTTATGCCGAACAGTTGCCTCAGCCATCGCGGAGCGCCGTGAGGCCGCCTCGCCGGCGTCCGCTGGAAGCGCTGCGAGATGGTCGGGTAGAAGACCGCGCGGACATGCTTTAGGGCTTGGGATAAGTGGGCGGTGATGGTGACGGGCTGGCCGCTCACAAAGATCTTGTCGGTTTGGGACGCGTCGCCGTAGAGTGAGGAGAGTGCGATGTACTCCCGTGACAGGTCGTCGGTAAGGCGGACGGTAATGAGCCGGCCCTCGACGGGGTCGTTGATGCTGCGCGCCGACTGAATCTCAAGCAGGCGGATCTCGCGCTTCGAGGGGTCCAGTCTCCGGTATATGATACTCATTGTACTCCCGTACAGATTGGGGCTATCAATCGGTCCGACGGTTGGCGCAGCTTCCGAGACGAGCCTCTGTCTGTCTCTCTTTGTGTGAAGCGAACCGACAACGACTCCTTTTTTTTGACCTTCCTTCCTTCCTCTTTGTTTTTTTTTTTTGGGGGGGAGGTGGATTCCACACCTCGGTCTCCGCCCTTGCCTCTTTCTGGGATCTTGTTCAGAACTCCTGTTGGTTGTCTCTTTCCAGTTGTTGCAGAATGGAAAGTGGCAAGGCAGGGGTGGTTTCCAGGTTTCTGCAGGTTGCACCAACGATGGATGCAACACGATTGATGAGAACTGCGTGCGACACAGGACGGGATGCCGGCGTTTATACCAAGAAGGCGCAAAAGGCGGGCCCTGCGGCTCGGGCAGGGTATCTCTGGGGCAGCGCTCTATCAACCGTTGATTCTGCCGCCTGCACCGCTACCAGGTCGAGATTTTTTCAAGGCACAAGGGTCCAAGTCCGAAGTGGTAGAAGGGGAGGGGCAGGAGACGAAGACGAATGGGGGTCGAGGTGACCTCCTCCTCGCATGGCAGGGTATATTTGTACATGCCATCGGCGGGGTGACAAAGTCACGTCTTCATCTCTTGACGTGCTCGCAACGTGACTGAAGGAAGCCAGCCCACTACTCATTACCGGTGCAAAGGGATTGCTTGCCAACTCGAGGGTTGTCGGCTGTTGATGCTCTGTAGAATGTTGTTGTCTGTCATTTCGCCGTCATCCCTACACTTCGGCATGGTTGCCTTGAGTGCGGAACAATTGCCACGAGCTGTTATTGCGAGATGGGCGACATGTGGGCTGGTCACTCCATTTGGCGGGCCGTTTTATGGCATCGTTCAAGGACAGGGGAGGTTTCTGTTCGCCATCAGACAAATTGGCACCTTTTTTTTTGTTTTGTTTTTTTTGTGCGCGAGCCCGAAACCGCAGCAAAAGTCTTTTTAGCCTCCTCCTCCTCCTCCTCCTCCTCCTCCTCCCCCATTTCCACTTCCTTGACTTGCCGGACTTCGCTAAAATGACCATGCGACCCTACCTTGTCACCTGTGGTAGACTGGCAGAGGAATACCCACTATCTTTGCTTCCTGCGTGCATGTTTGTCTAGCCCAACGCAACCTGGGCAACGCTGGTGATATCGCCCATGCCAAGTAGGGCTTTTCCCAACTGCAATCTCCAGTGCCTCTCGACGTACCTTCGCCGAAAATGGCACCAACTACCGTTAAGAACACATTAGTCGGAGACCACGTACAGAGTAGTGTACAACGCACGCTGGTTCCGTTGACAGCACGTCGGTGATCATGGCATGTTTTGGGGCTTGGTCTTGACGAACCCCGGATGACCCCCACATCTCTCAAGCAGGGGGTGCCATGTCGCACTGGCTTTCTCGGCCCTCTTATTCTCTCTCTTCTAGAATGAACCCACCAACTCCTGACTCGATAAGCCCAGACTGAGCTGCACGTGCGTTGTCATTGCCGGAGCGGTAGCCCAGCAAGGAGAGCCGATGCCGATCCAAGAGTCAGGATGAACAGGTAATTACATCTTTCTTTCGCTGTATCTTTGACCGGGAACGGGACTCGCGTTGGGGAGGCTAGATACGAGACGTCTGCGGTTCGGGTGCTTGACGCGAGGTTTCGAGTCGGCCGCCCTCGTCTCCCAACCGTCCGTCCATCAAACAGAGAGAGAGAGAGAGAGAGAGAGAGAGAGAGAGAGAGAGAGAGAGAGAGAGAGAGAGAGAGAGAGAGAGAGAGAGAGAGAGGGCTGGGCCTCGGACTCTCCTCCGGCCATGTCTCCCGTGATCAGGCGTGTGCGTATGTACGTATGTACCCGTCTTCTTTACCGGTCGACCTGCCGCGCAGCCGACCACCGACACTTGTCGACTTGACCTCGATTCGTCCAAACACACACACACCCCCCCCCCCCCCCCCCCCCCCCCGGCAAGCTCACCCCCACAATTCTGCATCAAGTGGGAAAGTACATGCAAAGTCTGTGCCCATATGGTATCGTACGGTCCGAACCTGCATGATCAATGGTACTGGCAACGGCGGCTGTCACTACTCAATCCCGCACTTCTACAAACCTACCAACGTAAACCACTTAGCTAGGTACCCAGAAACCCGCATACAACGAGGATGAAACTAGTTGACCATCTGGCTATCGTTCCAGTCAGCTTGCTCGAGATGGAGATGAGCAATATCTCTTACCCACATCTCTCCAAAACGGCCTCCCTCGTCCCGATTCCTATACCGTCCGACGCTATCCATAAAGATCCAGGTCTCCCCCGTATAGCTATGGTCCATGGATATAGTTGCTAGTGTCAAGTCTGTGCTCCTTCTAGACCATCCGTTGGCTTTCACCGACTCTTTTAACCCCGTAGCACCCTTCCACGCCCGTTCTTCCTTCTTGCCCATTCCTGCCCAACGAAGATCCTAGTATATTTAGGTTCAAATCGTTGTAAGGATGATTAGTCCGTCCCAACTCACGCCCGGGGCTCACGACGCCGCCGTCGCGGCTGGCAACCCGCTGTTCCGGATGCTGAGCTCGCTGTGGGGGCTGTTCTCCCCGAAGCGCATCCGGCTCGAAGATGACCTGGCAGCGGCGCCGGACAGGCTGGCCTCTCTCGTCAAGCCCATCTGCACAGATATGCTGAAGGAGCTGAGATATCCTGGCGTCCCGCAGATCAAGGAGGAATCGGTAGAAGCGCTCTTGCAATACATGTACAAGAGAGCCGTCGAAATCGGCTACCCTCTCGACACCCCCATCTCCGCAAAGGCGTTCCGCCTGGGCCACTCGCTCGGACTGGTGAGTTACCTCTCCGTTTTCCACCATCTTACACTACAGCCTCTCACCGCCGGGCTGTCTACCCTGGTTCAAAAAAAAAAAAAAAAAGACCCAATTGCTGACGAGGCGGCAGCTCTGTCATCCTAACCACCCGACAGAAGTGCAGGGTTACGTTGGACTCTTCACGTGGCTCGTCGTGCAGTACGATGACATTGTCGGCCAGAACGACGAGATGGCCGAGGCCCAGCTCTTCCAGGAGCGTTTCTTCAAAGGCGAGACGCAGCCGAATGCCATGCTGGAGGGCTTGGCGACCCTGATGCGAGAGGCTCCTCGCTTGTTCGACCCTGTCATGGCCAACCTGCTGCAAATATCTACCCTCAAGTTCTTGACGTGCAACCTGCTGGAGCGCCACAAAGGCTTCATTAACATGAGAATCACGCGAGCCGGGGTCAAGTTCCCCGACTTTGTCAGGGACTTATCGGGCATCAACGTAGCCTTCGCCGTCTTCTGCTTCCCCCAGGCCCAGTACCCCGACGTTGAGCAATACCTCGAAGCAATCCCTGACATGGCCAGGTTTATTGACATTTCGAATGACGTCTTGTCGTAAGTCCCTGCCGAATAGCAAAAGTCAACCCCCCCGCCCCCCTGTGAACCTTGCTTACGGTCGTCTCAGGTTCTACAAGGAGGAGCTCGGCGGTGACACCAGAAACTACGTACACAACCGTGCAATGGCAACCGGCCGGCCTGTGCTCACCGAACTTGAAGTGATCAAGAACGAGGTGGTGGAAGCCGCGAACCGAGCCGCCGTGATCCTCAAGGGACGCGGCCAGTACGAGCAGTCGCTGCACGACAGCGTCCGGGGCCTGTTGGCGATGCACACGGCCAACCCCAGGTACAAGTTGAAAGACCTTGGGCTGGCCGAGGAGCACCCGCTGGCCCCCTTTGAGGACCAGATTGGCGAGCTGTTCGACCGAATGAGGGAATAATTTTTATGAGTTGGGTTGGCGATTTCCGTGAAGAAGCAAGAGGCATGAGATACCCCCTGGGTGGCATTCTGATTTTTTTATGGCAGCACAACTGCTTTTTCTTATGTCAGGGGTCCTTATAGTTTGTGTTTATTGTATCAACTGGCGTATGGGTAGTAGAGGCTGGAGAGAGAGAGAGAGAGAGAGAGAGAGAGAGAGAGAGATCGAAGAGAAAAAAAGAAGAAGAAGAAGAAGAAGAAGAAGAAGAAGAAGAAGAAGAAGAAGAAGAAGAAGAAAAAAAAAAAAGCCGTCAATGAAGGCGACGGGCAGTTCGCCATCCAGTTTATGGAACAGACGAGCTGTTCCATGCCATACATAGGTCCTCGCCACAATAATACTTTTCCATGACGCTCACGTGGACTCTGACGAGTTTCCCCTTGCAGGAGTCATCCCCCGATTGCTGAAGATGACGATCGACATCTGCTAGCCCTAACCACTTCCCATGTGCGGTTTCCGCCCGCTGCTAACTAGGGCCCTGGCTCAATTACCACCACCGCACAGGGCCGCGACTCGAATGGCCCGAGCCTCGGGATTCCTACCAAGTGTCGTTAGACCTGGCGTCATGTGGAGAAAGAAGGCCGGCTGTGAGCACGTAGAAAGAGAGACTGTGCGGCAGTCGTCGGCGACTTGTCGGTTTTAACTCGGCTCAGAGAAGACGCATCGCCATAGAAGATGATGTTGACCGCCGGGGGGTTTTCCCCAGACTACTGTCTCAGTCATGCACATCATCATGTCGAAGCAGAGGAACCCTCCCCTCCCCCCCCCCCCCGACCGACAGATACTGGTATAGTTTACGAGTTACGGATACAGCCGCCTCGCCAAGGTTTAAGAGAGTCCGAGATCCAGTGACTAGGGGCCACAAAAAAAAACTAAATCACATGGCTGTGAAACCTAGTCGCACTCTCGTAGTTTAGTTCGATGCCGGAACCCATGGTCTCGCCATGTTCTAGATCGATTCCAGATGAGCAGCGGCGGGGTCATGACGGTCAGCAGAACCAAGGCAGGCATGTAATGAATCGGGCGCTCGTCAAGTGTTGAGCCGCCGATCTTAAGCCAGAATCCAACGGCATGTTGAATATTCCTGATCGACGCATGTGCGGCATCGGAGTCTCCGGCGTAACGATTGTCCTAATCGAATTTCTCAAGTGGTCGTTCCACTCAGGGATTTACCATGGAGGGTTTGCTTTACATGCATATGCGCGATTGGGGTTTCCCAAATTCATGGAACCCATCGGGAGAAAAGATGGCGGTGTTCACTATTTAGAGTTCAGCAACTAGGGTCCATGGAGCACGACGAACATAGTATACGCCCCTTTCCTTCAGTCAGCCGTACATCATGAAATGGTCCACCGCTCAAAGTGGGTAAATTGAAATTGCCGACGAAAAATAAACGAAAAAGTGTCCTGAGGAACGACAGATGGATGGATGCGCACAGGATCGGAACGACAGAAGACAGATAGATTCAAGACTCCCCAGTCGAAAATATAACAACGCATGTAACTACTTAGAGGCTGAGTTATACGTTTGAGCTACTGCGTAACTTGTCAGACTATAAAATTCGGCTCCGAGGTCCTGGTAGCTGGAACACGCAGGAACGGTTCTGATATAGCGCCAAGTCCGAATCCGGTCTAGTCGGCTCGCTGCCCGCACGTGCAGTCAGCAGCTTAGCTTCCATATGACTCGTAGCGATTGGTCGAGCTATCTAAGCATACATTGCGTGCGGTACGAAAGACAAGCGAGCTGGATCAACCCATACAGATCGCTACCGTGGGTCTGGAAGATTCAATCATATTGCACAACTTTCTCCTGAGCGAGGGGGGAAGCCCCCTTTAGAAGACACTGGCAATGCTGTCGTTTGCTGACCATGCATTGTACGCGTTCTTTCAATTACAATTACAACAGATAGGGACGTCGGATAGATTGCTAGTCTGGCGGAATCTTTGGACAAGGCGACGACGCGCCACTGGCTTATCCATGATATGAAGCTCACATGAATTCGCGAAGCTGCCCTGAGCTATTTGGAGCCGCAAGAGCCCTTCCATGCCTCCTAGACATCCTCGGAGCCGTTAATAAGGTTTTCTAACGCCCATCAAGTTCATAAGGATCTCGCTCTCCAACTCTCGGACCTTTTTTCGAGCCCGAGAGAGAACACCGCAAACACCATTCTTATTGGACCGACGCGTCGTTGGAATATTCAGAGGTGCGCGGACCCGTTTTTCCATCGTAACGAAGTATCGCTCTAGATAATCAACACCCCATTTTCCCGCCCAGGCTCTTTCACTCTATCACGAGTATAAGTCCCTCACATCAACCAACACATGATCCTGTCTTGCTTGGTCGCATCCGTCAATGAAGTCCTCCCCGAAGCCGCCCAGAGTGTCGTCCCAACCCTGTATGCTCTCGTATATGTGCTTCAGCAATGTGCGGGAATGGCGCCCATGCCGTCCCCTGTTGTCATGAGAGTATCGAGAGCAACCGCCGAACTCCTGGTAGGAGCCGCCTCGACACGAGAATAGCAAAAGGTACCCGTGCACCATCTCGTGGATCAGCATCTCGACAATCTGGCCAATCGTCCACGCCCCGGCCGCTTCGATGTCGACATCGACGACGGGAAGCGATCCGACGTTGTCGTTCTGCACCCCGACCCGGAAGCTGCTGCATGAGTCTTCGCAGTTCTCGTTGCCGTCCTGGATAGTGATTCGGAGATAGGGTAGCTCCCGGCCGGACGGACGTCTGTGGGTGTGGGTGAGCCAACCTTGCAGGAAATACTGATCAACGATCCGCGCCACCTCGAGGATGTGATCAAAATGCTCTTGGCTTTGGCTGTCGTAGAGCTCGTGGAGCCCTTCGATCAAGGCATATTTCAGTTTGTCCTTGGCATCGATTGCGTCCTCTACATCGAGAGAGAGGCCATGCTGAATGGTTCTCGTCACCAAGTCGTCAATGTAGTAGGCCCCATACTGACCGTGCGGCTGAAGGTCGGAGCTAGAACCGGGTATTCTGTTACTCATGTGAACGACACAAGGACGAAGAACGACGTCTATCTGGCGAGATCCGCCGGCATGTCTGTTCATGGCTTCCGTTCGACTATATGTGACTGGCTCGGATGTTGCGGTCTTTTGAATGGTTGGGAAGGATCGTGAGGTTCAATGGCGCGGACAGCCGTACTTATCAATACTGTACACCTGCGTTTAGAAGCCAACACTGCAAGGCCATTGTTTGGCTGTCGACCTTGAAGGCCAGGGCCAGAGTTGCGCATTGATTTGACCCGACTGCCGACCTACACAGCGCTTGATGGCCTGGCTCGACAAAGAACGAACAATGAGTTGGTTTTGTGTTGGGGTTGGAGCATTGTCGAAAATGTCACAAAAGTTGGCCTAACACATCACTTCTCGACTTTGTCCACGGTTGATGACTGACTGGAGAGCCTTCACACAAAACACAAATGCTGGTTGCGTTTGCGCCTTCGGTACTCAAACCTCGCTGAGTGTGCAAGTCATAGTCGCTCCACAACTCACACGACAAAGTCGTCCAGAGCGAGGCTCCATCCCGCCCCCCCCCCCCAAACCGGATTGTTGCCCCCACGGGAGCCGGGGCCCGTGCCGTTGAGATTTCGATTCCACCTCTGACAGGTGCCGTTTACAATTGAACCGTAAGGGTCACGTCACACATGTACAGTGAAATATCGTTGAACTAGAATTGCTGCTATAATTGTTGTGGAAAAGGCGGTGCTAGAGCCCGGGCCGTAACTGAAGGAAGACACATTCATGTTGTCGCATTAGAGGTGAATATAGCTCGACTCCAGCGCGAAGGTGGTATTAGCCTCCGCGACCTGTATAATGGTAACGCCAACAATAGATAAGAGCTCCTGCTCCATACCGCTTGCCGTGACATGATACTAGCATGGATTGCCGTGATCCTTGGGACTGAGCGTGGGTGTCAAAGTTGACCACATCCGCCGGTCGGGCAACAATTCCGGAGCGGGTTTCAAGCATGCGCAGGATAGACTAGCCGCCAAGAGGCGAGACTTCACAGACAAGCAGGAAGAAGAATGCGAATACCTAGGTTGAGGGCTCGCAGCTGATAGTAAACGATAAGAGTGCCCACCGCCCACAGTTCAGCTCCCTATTAGGTACTCGAGGACTCTCCTCGTCGCTCCTTTTTCCAAATTTTCATCATGTGGTTTGCGCCATCTGACGGCCGGCAATTGTCGCGAAAATGATCTGGGAGAGGGTTGCGAGCTAGGCTTTCCCCCTGCAATGAATTCCCTCACCGAACGACATGATTCGGGCAGAGAGCATTTCCGATGGTGATCGCATTCTGATACCGCCCATCAAGGCCACCCTCAATCTTCTGCCCATCGGCCCGCGACATCAAAAAGAGCGAATGCGAGAATAAAGAGCTGGACGAGTGACTGCAGAGACACCGGAGAGGATCAAAACAGATCCCCGTTAGCCTTTCAAAGCTAGTGCGCCGTG
Source organism: Colletotrichum navitas (assembly GCF_030913465.1). Lineage (NCBI taxonomy): Eukaryota > Fungi > Ascomycota > Sordariomycetes > Glomerellales > Glomerellaceae > Colletotrichum > Colletotrichum navitas. The sequence continues at coordinate 449,000 of NW_026850554.1, read as the reverse complement.
CCAACTTCTGGGGCATGGCTCTAATCTGGTAACGTGTCGTGCTCAACGTCTTAGCCTGGCCTCCATGCATATTCCACGTCCTCATAACGCGGCGTCTTCGTCAGAGAAGTTTGTTCCAGAGGTCGGTTCTCGATATCCATCGTGCTACCGCATCAAAGACATCAGGTTGAGAACAAGAAAGGGGTTCTTTGAGGGGTAAGGTCTCCAGACCTCCCGGGCAAATTTGTAAGGCCTGTGGATATCATAAGTAACAGACAACAGCGGGAAAAGTAGCTAACAGGATTCTCCTGCAATCCTTCAGGCCCCGAGCTGGAATTGCCAACTCCTGAATCAAAATGACTAGAAAAGAAGGGAAGAAAAAAAAAAAATCACGACCGGCCTTGGCGCGTAGCTGAAAATCACCTCCCCGCGTCCAAGGTCCCGTCGGCAGATCAACCCATCAGTGGTTAGGCAACTGCTACATGCTGTTAGCACTCACAGCTGGTTTCGAATAATTAACTAAAAATAAGTAGTTTAATATTCAAACCAGGTATATTATAGGAATTGCAAACACAGGAGCGATGGTGTTGAATTGCAGCAACGCATGTTACCGCGACCTCTGAAGTAGCTTCACACTGGAGCAGCTTTTTTTGCAGTTGCATCTTATCAACGTAGACAGTTGATTACTGAACGAGGCCAGCTTAAGACGAATCGTTGAGCCATGCTATTTCCAGCTCTGATCTCTTCCAACTGCGTTGACCTTGTAATGGTGCCAAGAACGCATGTGAGATATGCCTCGCTCGCTGTGAACGAAGATTTACAGAATAGGGGTCTGGCGCAGAAACCTCGACATTCCCCCCTATTTAGCTTGAAGCACCATATCAGAAACAAATACACAGAAATCACAACAATTGTGTTTCGGTTTCGTGATCTTCAGTTCAAACTGCCTGCTGTCACATCTCATGGCGGTTTTCTTATACGCCACCATCTCCCTCGGCCGGGCTTTTCCACCGCTCAACGTCCCCAGGAACAACAAGCCCAGAAGGGAAACGAGACAATCCGCAAGCTTGCAGCTGGTACAAGGCCCACAAGCTCTTCAAAGACGGCACCAATCGCTTGTTCGGCATGGCAACAGAACAGTCCGTACGTCAGTTAATCGTCCCTGTTCGAGGTTTCGACAATGTTGATACCTCCGGCTTCACATCGGCCTCGCAGCAAGCCACCAAACGCGCTGCCCCTTGCTCCGGGACGAGATCCTGTCCCCTCTCTTCCACAGCTCGAGCCCAAAGTCCTCGTACGGGTGGATTGCCTCGTCCGTCAGCCCAAAGTCCCCCAGCCCGGGCGCCCAGCTCTGGATCTGGCACACGACGGCCTTCAGCAGCGCGACGAACGCCAGGCCGTGTCCGCCGCCGTCCGCGTTGCGATGCATGACGTCAAAGTCAACCTCACACTGCTCCCGGCGGCAGGAGAACAATATCAGATACGCATGCACCATCTCGTGGACCGCAATTTGAACAAGCTCCCTGAGTGGTAGTTGCGTCCTCGTGCCGTCGAGGTGGTAGCGGACCGTGCTCAGACGGATCGCGATGCTGGGACCCCCAGACGACTTGTTACCCCGGAGAGGCTGCGTCCAACCTACACGACCCCGTGCTTGTCCGACTTCTAGAAGTACGGGGTGGGACACGTGATTGATCTGAGATGTCGGGAAGAGCACGCCCAAAAGGCACAACTCATCGATGGCCTTCATGAGGGAGAAAATCGTGCCGGGTGAAACGATATTCGGATCCGTTTCGGTGCCTTGATCGGATAAAACGCGGGCGACACTGTTCTTCAGCGACTTCTCGCACGTGTTCCACTGGACCGGGCCCAAAACACTTTCGGATAAGGTGATGGCGACATCGTTGATGTTGTATGAGTGCGGTTGAAGGAGGTCATCTTGGTGAGCCTTTTGAGAATGGTGTGGGCATTGTTGTGGGAGGAACCTGGCTCGCTTCGATTCTGCCATTTCAGTCTGCCACGTTATTGTATGTGTGTGTATGGTATGTTTGTGAAATGATTTCCAAACGTTTCTTCGTTTCTTGGTTCTCTCTTTCGACGATCGTGTCGCTGGCAGGATCATTTTGTAAATTCAACTCTGGTCCGCAGCGACGCTTGGGTACGTGCGGCACATCTGACACCTGTCGCAGGCGCGGGCACGCTCCCCTCAAAAAGCGCTCTTGAGAGAGGCGCATGGTTTCGAAGCAGAGGCTCGATCGACTTGATCCGCTTCGTCGGTGACGATAGATGGTGTAAGCGTGGTTTGCACGCTTTATAGCGGGTTTTGATGCCGCATTGCCGTCAACGGCAACCGCCCAAAGCACGGAGAAGACCAGTAGTGAAGCCAATGCTTGCTTGATATGAGTGATGGAAGGGTGGTGTGGCTGCCTGTCTGGAAGACGGGCCCGTAGATGAAAGGTCTAGTTAATGACGAGGTAGAAGACGAACGGGATTACAAGATGATAGCCTGGTATGATATTCCGTCCGCCAGCCCATAATAATGCACCAGAAAACCCCCGATGGTGGTAGAGACGCCCGCAGTAGTATATGGAATAACTCCGTCGCCATGCTTAAGATGCTTTTGAAACCAATCCAACCGCCTTCTTGTGAGCCCCAGACAAAAGAGAAGGAAAAAGTGGTGTGGATAATGCCCTATACACATGTCGGAGATGCATCTCGACATCCCCCAACGTATGGTGAGGCGACCGATTTTGGAGTATTGCCGTAACCCAGTACAACGATCCCTCTCCGGTCGTCGGGACAGGCCCATCGCCCGTCATATGAAATAGGCCTGTCGTGTGACTCATAATGTCGTTCGCGGTGGTTCGACGAATGCCTGCTGGGCACGTAGTCGTCCGGGCATAAGCGTCGGCCACGTCGCTCGCGTATCTCGCCTTCTTCTAAAGGATCCACATCTTCCGAGTCCTCCTCAGTTGTCGTGGGAATTGGGGAGGTGGGACTGCTGGCCCGACTGGCCGGGAAGTATTCGCGGTGGTCGTTGATGCAATAGTCCCATCGTTCCTGGGATTGATATCGGGATCGCTCGTGATATTGGCGTTCGTAATGTGTATGATGGTGAGGGCTAAGATTTTCATGGACCTCGGGAAACACGGCCCTGAATGTTGTGTTCATGGAATTCGTGTCGTCAACTGGGAAGTACTCTTGATCTTCCCGAAAGTGGTCCAGGTCGGCTTCCATGTCTCGGAGGTGCAGGTTATCCGAACCTGCCCAGAGATCGATGAGTTCGGCGATCCTTCGAAAACCCGCCGTGTGGCCTCCGCATTCGCGAGCTTTGACACCGCATTTGATAAAGAGATAGCTGTGGATGAGCTCGTGCAAAAACGTAGAAATGAGCAGCCGTCGGTTGTACTGTTTGTTCTTGAGAATTGGGTTAGATAGAACGATGAGGGTCTCAAAGCCTCCCATTTTAGAACGTCGAAGAGCCGTAGTGCCGATGATGTGATCCTTGTACTGGGCGCTGGATGCATGGGACCAGTCCCATGTGACGCGTTGCGATAAGCTGTTGTGGAAGAAGATTTCGTTCGCGGCAGAGAAAATGCTCTCCAAAGCAGCATTATCAATGGAGAATTCGGCATCCCGGGATCGTGGGCGGATGAGGGACCGCAGGATTCTCTCATGCTGGGTGTCCTTCGTACGTCGCCGGCCTAGGTGCAGTCGGTCTTCGACCAGTCTCGCCGCGGCGTCGTCGTCCAGAAGCGTCAAGTCGTCGTCGTTTTGGGCGCTGTAAATGTTTGTGTCCGAGGAAATGGAGAGGCCGGAGGCGGTTCGCTCCATTTGCGATGAGCTGACATCGGCGTCGGCTGGGTCGGGTGACGGCGACGCTTGCTCTCGAATGACCAGAAAAGACAGGTTCTGGACAGGCACCGAACCCCTCGGGGAACAGTTGCGGTGTGCACCTGGGGCAAGATGCGATATCCGGGTTCTCTTGTGCGGAGGCGTCTCGTCGTATGCGTACGGATGGTCGTCGTAAAAAGCATCCTCATCAGTGTGACCAATCCTCCTTTTGCCACCCACAACGTAGAGATCGGGACTGAAGGCCTGGCCGTTGCACTGGGACAATGGGCTTGCCTCCCCGCCAACCACCCAAAACGCCATTGAACATGCTTGAGATATTACAAATGGTGGAAAAGGGCGAAGTTGGAGGGAATGGGCAAACCTCGGAGTGTCGGGGAAGGACGAAGGATGAAAGGCCCGGGGGTTTCTCAAGGTGAAATACGGGGGGGGTCTGTGTTGGTTTGGGTGTCATGTGCGCCCGGAAACCGCATGAACACCGGTGGAGAAGGGTGGCCGGCCCCGGGTGTGTTGTGGTTAAGTACGGTAACTAACGAGGAATGGGTATGTAGCTTGGGAGAACCATGCTAACGAAACGAAACAGAGTGCCAGTCCGAGGGCGGAAGAAGTGAGGCGAGGAGCAGGTGATCCCGCCGTTTTCCGTCAACCAGTCTGTTATTTTAAAGAGAGATAGCTGCATGGAGAGACCCAGCTCATGGCAGGACAGCGTTGCAAGGCCCATCTAGCCCCCCCCCTTGGCTATTCATCTGCAGAATCCCAACGAGAAGAACAAAAGGAATGTAGCTTCGGGTGGACGATAGCCGGGCGGCGGACGACAGGCGGTCCTGAGCGGTGAGGGAGGGAGCTAAGACGGATATGCGTATGCGGCGTTGCGCATCGCAGATTTAGTGCGAGGGCCATCGCTGCCGCCCACCCCGACCGGTGCAAGGAACGTGGCGCCTCCAGGCGGATTGTTGTTGAAACTTGACGAACCTACGCAGTGTAAGCTCCAGCTCGCCCCCCCCCCCCAACCTTGTACCCACCGAGACTGGCTGTCATTGCACGCCTCAGTTGTGAGGTGGTGCTGCGCTGACTGGGCAGAGCATTGCTGGTTATGCGTGCATGCGTGCATGTATGCATGCATACAACAACAGCATGGCAGGCTTGATGATGATGATGATGATTGATGATGCTGTTGCCGCTGTCTCGTATATATGTAGGCCATCCGCCCAAGAGCTTTTATGCTTCTTTTTCATTTTTTTGTCTCGCAGTTGTGTGTACCCCCATCGTGGTCAGACAATGGGAATTCGCGAGTCCGCCGCAAGTTCGGCGGCCCGCCGACTCGAAACAGGATAGGAAGAGAGAGACAGGGTGGGAATGCAAGTCGAGACATGCAAAGGGCAGTGGGAGTGAGCAAGCGTTGTCGCCAGCAGAGCAGGGAGGCGAGGGAGTCGGAACCTGGGCCGTACCTATTCAACAAGACCTCTTGTAGCAAAGGGGCTGGATTTTTGCCCTGCATGATTGGCCCTGCATCCTCGGCCTCGGAATTCCATTGGTTGCCTCATCTCCGTGCATATGTTGCTCCCTCGTCGGCTCTGGTCGCCTCCTTAGATGAGGCTTTCCAATACTCGGACCCTGGAAGAGATTGTTATCCACTGAGATTGCTATCCACTGAAGCAACGTAACGCTAGCCTCTCTTCTTGTTGCTGACTTACTACAGTGGGGTGCCAAAAGTCATGGTACACCCACTAATTTCCCAGCCACCAACATTATGACTACATCACTTTAACTAGCAACAAAACCATCAACTTTTAGAAATATATAGTTAAACTATAGTAAAAATAAACCTAAAAGTTTACCTATTAATATTGTGTATACTAACCCTGTGCTTATATAACTGCCTCTAAGCGCTATAGCAATAAATAGATTAATACCCTAATTTTCTCCTATAGGATAGCCTCTTACGCCTTAGTAATTTGCTCTTTAAATAACCCTATATCTAATTAGTTTTTCTTAAGATAGAATATATTAGGGTATAGTCTTTATAGGTTAGACTTTATTATCTACTAATAATGCTTAATAGGGTTAAGATCTAGTAAGTAAGGTGGCTATTTTATCTAGGAGACTGCCTTATCTAAGAGCTACTTTATTATATTTACTAACGCGTAAATAGGGGCATTATCCTAAACAAAATGCCTTATATTATTACAGCTAGGTAGATATCCTTCTTCTAGGCACTAGATATAGCTATTAGCGCTATTGTCACAGGACAATATGCGGCCGACCTTCGGATCCACTTTCTCGGCCTTGCCGATGGATCCATCGGTTGGGCCGATATCCTGCCGACAGCTGGTGCCCCACTAGGCCCCACCTGTCGCCAGTCTATAAGACCGGCTGTTGCCAGCTGTAGCTCTAGCTTAGTTAGTTATCGAATCTATTACCTATTTAACTGTGTCAAGTGGTAGCACAACTAGTTGCGATACCATGGGTAATTAACCCTCTGCCGCCGTTAATAACAATAAGAGGCAAATACGCTAATCGCTGTTAAGAGCTATTTAATTAGTTATCTTAAAGGTAACTAATTAGAGGCATCCTTTCACTAGCCTAGCTACCAATATGCGCCCACTAGCAGATTTTTTTGCCGCCGGCCTACGCCGGACTAACCCATCCGGCCAGATCCGCCACACCTCTAGCTAGCAACACTACTATTGCTAACCTTTACTTCAACAACCTCACTTTTCTTACCCTTCTTTACACTCCTTTATATCAGTTATCTTACCCCTTTGCACGTTAAGGTCACCGCCGCTAGAGCTGCCGTCAATTAAAGCCCTTAAACAACAACAACAACAAAGTCGCTGGCTAAAGCCCTGCTGTAAGTGCAGTGCCAGATTTCCCTCAAGATCTACGCTTTTTTGCCATATATACGCCAATAACTGTAGCCAACAACATCGCTGCTAACTTTACCGTCAAGACTTCATATCTCAGAATACCCTTTTTTGCCACCTGCTAGACTGCTAGCCCCCATTGCCCTCACCTTCAAAGCCCTCACTGCCTTTGTCGTCAACTTCACTATCACTGCCGTTAATAACAACTGTCTCATCGCTACCCTCCTTACCTATAAGTAAATAGTCTACATCGCTAGTAGTGCTAACCCTCCTCTTAGCCGCAAAATTTTATGCTACCGTTAAGGCCCTTACCTAAAGGATAATACTAATCTAGAACCAGGAGGATATAGTCCAATAGGAGAGTGAATAGGCAAGGGACACACAAAACCCCTAGCCAGCGGCAAGATACTCAAAGCCACCGCCGCTAACACCGTTGCCAACGTACGCCTAACTAGCGTACGCCTAACCAACAGCCTAACGTGGCCTCAAGTCATATGCCCAGCTACGCCTTCAAAAGCTACATTAACTACACCCTGGATTTAGAGGAGGTTACCCGCCAGGAGGTAAACCCATCCATCAGCGCCTTCAAGAACAAGAGGAGGAAATCCAGTCCCTTTAGCAACAGGTCCACCAGCTTCAGGATAGCCCACTGCTGCTGCTACCGCTACCTTGTAAAGCTGCCTAGTACTATAGTTAAGATACCCTAGATAAAGACAATAAGGATAAAGACAACAATGCTACTAGTTACACTACAGAAATAGGTCCCTAGGATAATAATAATAGATCTATTTGTACAGGGGATTATTACTATAACTTTAATAAATTTAATAGCCAGCTAGTAGCTAACAGCTAGCTAATAGCTAACTGCTAGCCTACTTCTAGCTAACTTGCTTATAGTTAGCTAGTATCTAGCTAACTTGCCTATAGTTAGCTAGCATCTAGTTAATTATCCTATAGTTAGCTAGTATATAACTATTAACACTGCTAGCCTATGTATATAACTAACTAGCCTATATATTAACAACCTATATATACGCCTAGCTAGCTAGCTTATAGTTAACTAGCCTAAAGTCTATACCTATACCGATATACGCCTAGCTAGCTAACTTATAGCTAACTAATTTATAGCTAGCCCACGTATATACCTAACTAACTAGCGTACTAAGCTAACTACTATTAACCTAACTACCTAGCTAGTAATAATAACTAGGATTATAGCAGTAATAATAATAGTAACACTATTAAAGACACTAATAAATATAGAGACTTTAATAACTATAGGGATAAATACAGTAATAATAGATATAGTGATAGTTATAGTAATAATAATAACTATAATAAGGACTATTAGCCCTTGACTATTAACCCTTAGGTATATCCTTTCTACAACAGCTATAACAGCCTTGTAGAAGCCTAAGGCACACAGTTAACTACCCTGTCAGCCAGCAAATAATCGCTATACAACAATTATTTCCATTATTAGGGGGGCACTTGTCACAGGACAATATGCGGCCAACCTTCAGATCCACTTTCTCGGCCTTGCCAATGGATCCATCGGTCAGGCCAATATCCTGCCAACAGCTAGTGCCCCACTAGGCCCCACCTGTCGCCAGTCTATAAGACCAGCTGTTGCCAGCCGTAGCTCTAGCTTAGTTAGTCATCAAATCCATCACCTATTTAACCGTGTCAGCTATATTCTCTTCTTCTTAAGGTGTTATCTCTCTCTAAGAAGACTAGCTTACTTTAACTATCCTCTTATATTATTACCTACACTATTATTATAATATTAGCCTTAATATAACTTATAAGGTTAATAAACTACTTTTTTTATTATTCTTAAGGTAATCTAAATACCTAGGCAGTTAGATTATTTATATTATTCTAGTATAAAGACTTATCTAAAAACTAAGACTTTACTAAAAAATTAGCTTAAAGACTCTAATAAACACTAAGTTTACTAGAAAAGGTACTATTATTAATTCTTTAATATTCTTTAGCTATATATATATAAATTAAAGCTATTAAGTAGCTATTTCTTTTATAATAAATAGCCTTTATATTACTTTCTATTTACAGTAGTTAGCGCCTTATAGGATACACTTAAGGGTCTATAGGCTTATAATATAGCTATACTTATAAAGGAGCTATTAGTAGGTAACCTAGGAGTTTATTTTTACTAATCTAACTATACCCTGTTTCTAGGTATATAAGAGTTTCTTTAGCCTTCCTTTTTAGGGTATACCCTTAGTAGATTGCTTATTTTTCTATTATTAAAGTGTATAGGCGACTACGTTAACAGAGTAGTTAAATAAGGCTACCGCGTCACAATAGCTTCTACTGCCTAACACAAGGGCAATAATTGCTATACATTAGTCCCTAGTAAGCTTATACCAAAATCCACGACTTTCTAATAGATAAGAACAAAAGGCTTATAAATTAGCCATAATTTACTGAAGTTATAGGAAAAATAAGAAGAAGAGGTGAATGTTGGAGGACGTGTTGTGACGCGTTATTAAGTGGGGTGTACCATGATTTCTGACACCCCACTGTACTATAAGCTTGCCTATCATCTATGACGCCTCCGCGAGACCCACGCTCCGCGGGACAGATTCCGGTACAAGCCCAATCGAATTGGCAAGGCGTGACCAAATATGACCGGGAAGCTGACTCCTGCACCTCGTCGTCGGGCCAGCGTATCTGTACCGCAAGCAGAAATCCGATCCACGGCTACGCCACGATGCCATGCCCATGCGATATGTTTGCGATGCATCAAGGATTTATTCCATTTGTTTGTTGTTGTTGATGCCGCTCGGCGAGATGGCGAGCTTCCAAGGAAAGAAACTAGGGTCGGGTCTGCTGCATTGGTGGCACTTGGGGCGACAATGCTCTTCGCCTTGTCTTCGTCAGGGATGGGTCCCGGGCGTCCAGTCCGGTGCCGATCCTTGCTTTTTCGGCTTACCCAGTTTGGGATCTTGCTTGTTCATCTGTTCGTCGAGTCTCAGCCGAACCGAGGGGTCATGTACTGTATGTCGTACCGTATGTGCGAACACTACGGCCCACCCGTACGAAGTATGCAGTCCCACCATTCTTTCCGTCGTGAGGCCCGCAACGCCATAAAGTGCTTGCGCCTGTCAATCATCGTGAGGCCCCGTTAGACTCGGACGAGACGAGCACGGACTGCGGGCACGCCAGAGTTTACCTATTCATACCTCCCTTGTGTCTTCGTCGAGACTTCGACCAGAATCCATGATTATAGCATGCCGGCCTCCCCTCCCTCAGTGGATTTTGCGGGGATTTTGGAGATTGACGCTACGTGTGAGCGATGCCGTCCCAAGGTCATTTGTTGTACTCGATGAGGAGATTTGTTTCGTCTTCTGTAGATCGGCAACGCACGAGCAGATCCTTTGCCGCGATTGACAGGCTTGTCGGCATCCCTTCGCTGAATTGGATATGAGAGACCGGCGGCTTCTGTTGATCGTAAGTTGCGGAAGGTTCGACCGATGCAAAACCGTCTGCAGGTCTCAATTTGGGAGTCAACAGGTGGAGATGCGTGACATTGGAATGGAAACAGACGCTGCTGAAGGACTGTTTGGAACCTTGGAGTCTTTGAAATACGCCGAGATATGGGAGGCGGTGGTAGTGGACGGAGAAACAATCGCCTCAGATGGTGCCGACGATACACGGAGTGGAAAAGCGGTTCTAGAGGCCATAACTACCTGTCAATTTGGGTCCCCTCCCCTCCCCTTACCTAGTGTAGGTAACTAACTGGTAGATACTTAGGTACCTACCATTTATACCGGTTGGTTGGTTAGGTACCTAGGTACCCCGTAGGTAGAATAAATAAACAGAAAGTTCTAGGGTTCGGTCTTATCGATTATCTTATCGCATCTCACCAATTCCTCGCTCCAGGAGTCTAGAACTCCGGCCATTGGCCTGTGGGTTGCCGGTTGTGCCTGCCTACTCCAACGACGTCTCATTCCTTCCCGGTAGACTTGTCTGGATAGCCCCCAAGTTGCCGGTGGGACGGGCTTTTCACATCTTGCGATAACGCCATTGCCTGGAAGATTCAATACAGGTCAAGGGAACAAATGGTTTGTTGAACGCGTCTTCCAGCAACGGATAAACCATTCTTTGTAGAAGCATTCGTTATAAACAGACCAAACTACCTTTTGCCTCCAAATCGAGTCTTTGTATGCGTTTTGTCATGTATATTGAGAAGAATTTCTCCGTAGCCGAAAGGTTGGCCATCAAGAGCCTCATCTTCAATCCTGTCATCTAATATACTAGATCTCCAACTTGGTTTCGTACATCCTCATCAAGAAGTACTGCAATAACTAGTTGAAAAGTTGATTAATTAACACACTCTTCTTCTATCTGTTGTCTTTCTCAATAATTATGTTATTTGCATTCTGGGCCAGCCAGTTCATAACTGGCTACTTCAACATGAAAGCGAGAATGAGTCGAGGGCCAACCGTGGCGTGGTCAAGGCACTTACGCCAGCCACGAAAGTCAGGCAAGGCTCTCACAATGGTCTAGTTGCCTTCCTTCAACTCATTGGTCCAATTACTTAGCAATTATCTGTATATGATGTTCTCCTCTCTGAGGCCCAAGTGACTGAAGCAGACATTGGGAGGATACCATTCGCTTCCCTAGTATCAGGTTACCGATGTTCGAATAGCCTAGATGTTGTTCCTAATGTGTCTTGCAGTGGATAACGGTATTCGATTTCGATCAACATGAGTTACAATACTCAAGTACAGGCCAGTACACACATTACGGGTGTTATCATACAAAACCAAGATGCTGCAGAGCCGCAGTCCGCTGTTCATTCTTTGACCTGAGAAATACAACTGTAATTATGCAGTATGGCACACATCGGGGTAATAGACAGCCTACCGAGGAGGGGAGGCTGAAGACCCGGCATTCACATTTGTGCTGGCTGCCATCTCGAACTCGGCATCACGTCTCCTGGCCGCGCGACCAAATCTACCCGCGTTGTTGCTCCTTCCTTTTTGCAAACAGAAGCACCCGATAAACTTCTCTCACACACCTCTGCTGCCCCTTTTTCTTCTCAATCTTTCCTCCATACCGCGTCTCGAGATATTCTTCTCACCCGCAACCCCCTCACCCACAACCCTTTCCACCACACTTTTCCTTTCACCCATCCAAAATTCTGTCTGCAACCTGGGAACATTCTCATCTTTCTTCTCCAAACTGAACATCGACCTTTTTTGTTTTGCTTCGAGGGCACTCTCTCATCTCTCTTCTTTTGTTGCGACCAAGACTTCTTGCAAGCTTCAAACGCGAAAGCAAGTATTGCATTACAAAAGGGCTTTGACCAGAATCACCGATATTTTGCAAAGTCAGCTCTTCAAGATTATTCTTTGGAAAGCACAACTTGTATCATCACTTTGAATGGTCGCTCACTTCTAATCTTGGAGACCGTGGCTGCCCACCGACTTCTCACAGCCCGTTAACGACTCTTGCCTGTTCTGTCACTCTATTTTCTCCCTTATCCCATCTGGACTTCGTTCTCAACAAAAGAAAAGGTTCTGCCGGGTAAATTCACAGACTTTCATCGAACAAGAGCCTCAGCATCTTCAGACTTTTCTACTCCCTGCGGAAAGACTCAGGCACTTAGTCAAATATCCTTTGTCCTCATCAACCCCAGAGCATTCCAAGAGGACAAAATCTTTTGCCCCTTCTACTTTTACGCAACACAGAAGGACTCATCCATTACAAGGATGTCGAACAATCAGGATACTCAAGAGGTAAGTGTCCCTCATTTGTTTTCTTTGAGCTTTGAGCTTCGAACTGACTTTGTTCAGCGGCTATCTAAGCGGTCTCTCACACCCAACCGACCTCTGTACAATTCTTTCAATGAGGCACATCGACACATTGTTCCTACCACTCCCAGAATTCCCATTGAGGAAGAGCTTCGCGTTGAGGAGCAACTCACCCAAGAGCAAGTTGAAGAAATCCTGGAAGTATCCAACGCATCCAGACAGCCCAAGGGACAGGCTGAAGCGGAACGGTCACAGCAGTCTGTTGCAGGGAACCAATCTGGCCATGAGAGCAAGTTCACCAACCAATCCTCCACCTCCGCCATTGAGTTTCAGACCAAGACGACCGACCAAGGCCCCCATGCGTCTGTCTCCCTCTGTGGATCGGACAATGAGAACGCTTTTGTCGACAGCTCGGTCTCCTCTATCCATGAATCCAAGGACCAAGTCAACCAATACAACACTGCTGAGAACCCCTTCAGTGGTCAGCAAGCAACGTTCGATTATCCAGATGCTTCCTCCTTCTATCCGGAAGATGGCGATAATTATTATCCAGCCTCTACTGATGACGATTCTTTTCAAGACAAGGTCAAACTTGAGCCCAAGTCTTCCCCTGCTCTTGCATCATCTCCCACTCTACCTCCCCCCATTGCTCCAAACTCTGAGCACCCACCCCATCAGTTGCTCCAGTCTCACCTGGATGATGTCATCAAGAAGAAGCGTACTCTCGATAATCTTGAAGCTACCCATCTTTCTGGTCAGAACGGCACTCAGTACCCGATTTTTATCGACCGCGGTGTTCTGCCCCCTCCCGCTATCCCTGCAACGCAGCCTTTCTCTATCACAGAGCAAGCTACCCACCCTGAGTCTCATTATGAAAGAGACATCTCGGATATCTCAGAGGGCCGGTTCATTGGTGAGGACAAAGGAAAGGCTTCTGTCAGTCGTCTGAACCCATTTCATGCTTTCTCAGGCATATCATCCCATGCTTCAGACACTGATGCTCAGCCATCCGAACCTGAGGACAACAAGGTCTTCTTGCGCCCTCATGCTGAGAAGGAGGTCTCCCGGGCTCTTCATCATGCGACCGGACTCAGTCTGCCTTCTAGTGGTCTCATTGTTCGTCAAGGCCTATCTTCACGGACCTACAATTCACAGCAGTCACCTTACCGCATGCGTTCCAGTCAACAAAAGAAAGACTTCTATCACGCCCCAGCCATAAACTCAGACTGGCAGATCACTCAGTCCGGTATCAAGGTCCCTGTCTCAACGTTATGCAATCAAGATGAGGTCGACATGCAAGCCACAGAGCCCTACAGTGCTATTGACAATACTCGGATGGCAACAGTGGCATCAGGCGACACAGAGAACCGAACAGGCCTTGAGGGAGACGAAGACTGGCGAACCGTCACTGATGACCGTGAATTTCTTACTGGCGCTGTTGGTCGTGTTATGACTGGCAGCAGCATTGCCAACGTCTCTGACACGCTCTTGGTCCAACAGAATCAGCGCACAAGAGTTCCTGCCAGTCGCAAGACCTCAGCTACCAAGGCCTGGTGGGAGAAGGGCAACCAGCAACCTTCGATGCCCTCACGTTCTCCGTCCCCTTCCTTTGTCAGACCCCCAAGCCGTGTGTTCCAGCAGAGACAGCCTAACCAGGAAGGATGGGAGGAGATTGAGCTGGAGCCCATGCCTACCCCATACAGAGACTTTTCATGGCCCCGCATCCGAGCCGAGCGAGAACGGGCTCAGCAAGCCATGGAAGCAACACAGCCAGCTAGCAACGTGTACGCCAACCTCCCCTTCCCCTTGGTCGCCCTCGAGGATGCTGCCAGACGCCAAGCTGTCCGCCGCGCCAGTGGTCTTGAGGACCAGACTCTCTCCGGCCGTATCCTCTTGCCTGGTCTGCCTTTGTCTTCTCAGGGTGGTAGCCACAGTCTCCCTCGCCCAGCCATGCGAAAAGATTCCGCACGCTCAATATTCTCCCGCATTAAGAACTCCGACTTTGATTGTCGCAACCTCTCTAACCCAGGTAAAGTACCCGCTTCTCTCACTCATGGCTTGCCCTATATATTCTTGCCCTCCCACACCTTCTGCTCTTGTCTTCCTCTCTTCCTTCTTCCTCCTTCCCTCTTCAACAACAACGCTTCAAATCTACCGCATTCGAATTCCGGTTCGAAAACCCACGCTCGAATCACCACGTTCGAAACCCTCACTGGAAGATCTCATTCCCTCTCGGCGCTCCCTCGTATGAACAAGCCCTCATTCTGCCAAGCTACCTTGAGTCAACCGTTTTTTCTAACTCTTCTCCTCAATATAGGACACCGGGAAAACACCTTTGGGCAACCCGCCCACGAGTACTGCTCAACACAGTACTCGGGGCGGGCCCAAACCCCCTTGTCGAGGGAGCGGGCCTCGACCGCCGCCACGGCCAGGCAGAACGCCACGGCCAGCCACCGGGCTGCGGTCGAGGCCCTGGCCAACGACCCGTCGGCGGGCCGGAGGTCCTCGCCTCACCTCTACTCAGAAGAGGTGATGGCGAGGTACCGCGCCCTGCAGGCCGTCCGTCAACTGGGCGGCCAGGGCACCGACTCCGAGCTCGCCGACATGGCCGCGAGCATCAGAGACCTCCCGCTCTCCGAGAGGGCGGTGCGCCGCCAGAAGGCGTTCTACTGCGCCGCCATGGCGACCACCGGCGTCCTCCCCTTCGTGGGGTTCGCCATCCTCGCCCTCTCGGGGGACAGACTGCTCGCGGCCATCACCCGCGGAGAGTGCTCCGGCCTCTCCTTCCACCAAAGGCGCAACTTGCGCATCATGCTGCTTGTCGGCTGCGGTGTGTGGGTCGTGGCCTTCGCGGCCGGCCTGATCTCCCTCCTCGCCCTCCGCCACTGAGCGGCTGCGGCCTTTTTTTTTGTTGGATTACGAGGTAGGTCCTCCTTACTCCCTGCCCTTTTATCCTTATGTCCTAACTTGGACGCTAGCAGACGATGTTACGATTGCGATTTTGGGGTCACTGCCTACGGGCATACCCAGTTGGTTTGGTGCGGCATAGCGAAGGGATTGGGGGTGTGTCGGATTTACGCGTGGAAAGCATGCCTACCGTTATATCAAATAGAACACGTTGGGCACCACTCATCAAAGGAAGCTTGTACACATTGGGAGGCAATGGCTAAGATCGATGAAATCTGCTCACTGTATTACCGGAGCAACAGGCATGGTATCTAAACGCCCACGGTAGCCCCCCAAAGAAAAAGAGTTGATCGCCACCTTGGTTTCCTGCTACGTACTTACCCACGGCGGCGCGTGCTGGGGCCTTTCTTGGGCGTCGTCGACCTGGCCGTGGAGGAGCCGCTGGACGGAGGAGCGGCGGCGACGGGGACCTTTTGCTTGCCCTTGGCCTTCTTGGAGGGCGCGTTCCAGTAGTACGCCATCTGTGCGGCGAGCACGGCGTTCAGGAGGAAGCCGGCGATGAAGTTGTACAGGATGAGCTTGTCGTCGACCTCCTGGAGGGTGGTGAAGATGCGGGATAGAGAGCCAGCGAGGTAGTTGAAGACCTGGGAACCCGCAACGTCAGCAACACAAGTCTCGGGAACGATGGGGGTGGAGGGGGAAGCGGCAGAGAGGGGAGAAACTCACAGCGAAGGCGCTCAGCTGTCCGGTGCCGCCCTCCTGCCAGATGGCCAGGATCTGCGGGACCTTGCTCGCGACGCTCAGCACGCCCGCGCCAGCCTGCAGGTACCCGAGGGTCTGCATGTCCACCAGGTTGCCGGTGAACAGCGCGGCAACGGCGGCGGCCAGGACCGTCACGAAGACGGCGGCGAGGCCGGCGCGGCGGGTATAGTTGAGGACCAGGACCGTGATGATGACGTTCTGTCCCATGATGAGCGCCGTCTCGCCGTAGGTGCTGAAGGGGAACTGGTTGCGGTAGTTGTAGGCCAGGGACACGATGTACGAGGCCGTCTCGAGGAGGTACGAGAGCACCGAGATGC
This sequence comes from Colletotrichum navitas, assembly GCF_030913465.1. Lineage (NCBI taxonomy): Eukaryota > Fungi > Ascomycota > Sordariomycetes > Glomerellales > Glomerellaceae > Colletotrichum > Colletotrichum navitas. Next base: position 432,536 of record NW_026850554.1, on the reverse strand, counting down.
CCTCGCCCGATTGCGAGGCCGTCAGCTTGCGGATCTGCGGTAGCTTGACGATGCCCGAGACGCCGACGATGCCGAGGCCGACGCCCTTGGAGAGGCCGAGCTTGATGCAGTCGACATCCTCAATGTTGATATCCAGGAGGAGGGACTTGTAGCATTGCTCGCCGATGATGGAGACGCCGAGGTCGCGGATCGGAGCCGGGAGGTTGTGGGTAATCGGCTGGAGGGCGGAGCGGACGGGGTCCATGTTTGCGATGTGAGGCTTCTGTTGACGGGGGAGGGGAAACTCGGTCAAGTTTTGTTTTGGGTGTGTCGCGTATCGCGAACCTTTGGTTTAGCACGCCGTCGAAGCCTTGAGGGAGCGTTTGTGCCGTGAGTCGGGAGAGTGGGCGGAGGTGGAAGGAAAAAGTTAACAGGCAGCGATTGTTGGGGCTGAGTGCCACCGCACGACGGACACGTTGAAGGAAGGGTTGAGGTCACTATGAACCCTGAATTGGAGGCCAGGGGGATGGTAAAATCATCCAGTCGGAGAATATCATGTGGGGAGCTAAGCTAGACTAGTTGGCCAATCTACTGTCGGCAGTTACCAAAGCTGCACCACCACCCCCCACGTCATTCCGTCCCTATGCAAATGCGAGAGCAACCTGCTCCCAGGAAACTCAGTTCGAGGCGCTCTCCTATTCCGTTGAGCCCTCGATGTTCCTTTTCCATGAGCGTTGACCGCCTTAAAGTCAAAATGAAAATATCCCCGCAACGCAAAGCACAGATTCGAGCCAGGTTGTCGACTTGAGCATTGATAACAACGATGCAGGTCAAGTTGTTGACATAGCCTGGCCAGCGTCCTTTACTTCCTTCCCTTTCTCCTTCCCTTTGAATTTTGAGAGTCGGTAAATGTCTTGATAAGGGAACTGCATTTTCCAAGATTCTTCACCGGCTCCCAGGTGTTGTCCTTCGCGGTGTAATCCTTCCACTTCACCATATACATATGCTCTTTGGTGATGGGGTCGATGCGGGAGCCGACGATCTTCTCCACGACATACTCCTCCCTGGTGAACTGCGGGTTGCCCGAATCTCCTTTGCGGGGAGTCTTCTTGGGACGACCAACACCTCGGCCATAAGAGAAAGAGGCCTGTCATTCTCTTGGTCAGTTCGGAATCTCGAAACACGAAGAAACAAGACGCAAATACCCTCTTAGTGGGAGCAGCCCGAGCCTGAGGGGTTTTGGCAGGAGCAGCCTTCTCAGAACCAATGCGAGTAGAGGCGCGGCTGGTTCGAACCGAGTCTATGATCCCACGTTGATTAGTTTTTGTGTATCGCCTGGGGAATAAGCGTCGGGAGACGAGCAGAGGCAGCTTGGCTTTGGACTTGCCTTTACCAGTTGTGTTGACCGGAATGGGTATCTGGTTCTTTCGCGGGCGACCGCGCCGGGTATGAACTGAGACAGGCTCGGGGACAGCGTCTTCCTTCACATCGTCATTGGAGTTGTGCACACTGGCACCTTGACTGAGCTCTCTAGCAGATTGTTGCATCTGAGTCACCTGGTTAGGCACATTCTTAAAGTATTCGCCGGCCTTGCGAACCTTCCGTTTATTGAGAGAAGGAGAGTCCGGAGTCGCGTAAGGCGAGGAAGACGAGTTTTCAGCCGATGGGACAGCGCTCTGCGGAGTTTCGGCCTCGACCTCGGGGCTTTCGGCCAATTTGAGCTTTTTGACAGCCCTACTCGTCTTGGAAGGGCGACCTGCTTTGCGCTTCTTGGTCTCAGCGGTGACGGGCTGTGCATTGGCAGCTGGACTGGAGGCTATGTCGGATTTGATCAGGGGTACATCCCCAACGTTAAAGCCTCCGCTGGTTGACTGGATCTTTCTATTAAGGTATTAGTACAAGGGAAGCTTGTCTTGGTTTATTGCTTATCACTTACGCTGTAGCGCTCGAAGCCGCGAGCTGTTCCATCGTCATCTCCTCCTCGCGACCCTTGAAAACTCGAGGCGCGGACATTATGAAATTCGGACTTGTTTCTGATGAGGGAAGATGATTTCGAAAAGATTGAATAAAGGAGGGAAAGACTGGTATTAAATGACGGCGGAAGGAAGAAGGTGGAAGGAAGAAGGTGGAAGCGCGGTAATAAGTCGTACCCACCTAGGCCGTATCAGAGGGTGATTGGTTAAATTGACTCTTTTCAGACTTTGGGAAAGAGCCTTGGTCATGTACCTACCTTACTTACGTTCTAGAATGGGTTGGACAATAACGGAAGTACAAGCCCTTTACCTAGGTACCTACCTAGGTAAGTAGGTAGGTAGACGGGTACTTCGGATCAGATTGCTGAAGCCAGACAGGCGCGTGATCCCAGAAGATTCGACTCCCGCTTTAATTGGCTGATATTGCTTTCGCTGGACAGGTAGCGCAAGGCTACGTATCAGGGCTTTAGGCCGCGAATATCTTGGGCGATACTGTTTGCTCAGGGTGACGGTATGAGAATGACGTACTGCGTCAAAGAACGCAACTGCAGGGGCTTAAAAGACAGAAGACCAGGGAAGCAAAGAGTCCAGAAGAAAGCGACTGGAGCAAACAAACCGTTCATCCCTGGCTTGTCGATGTTGGGCGCTTGGAGCCCAGGACACATGCTCAAAAAGCATGCATATAGTAATCACAAGGAGCGCCATGCGAAAATGGATTTGATTGAAGCACTCACTTGGACTTGAGCAAATTGAGCGGGAACCGCAAGACGCTTGATACCATTTCGCCTTCGATAAGTATATGGGCTTGAGTTCATTGACGATACACTGACCGGTCACCGGGGGCAAGTGTAGTCCACCATAGTCACCTTCCGAGTTGTTCCAACACAGCGCTCATTCATCGACTTCCTCTACTCGTTTATCTCCAAAATCGTGAAGTTGCCCAGATCTCGCTGCCATCTCGACCGGGTTCTGGACATCGACGACACCCGTCTTGCGCAGTCTTCCACGTCGTCAGCATGAGCTCAAAATAAAGAGCCGGGCTTGGCTTACCTTTCAAACAGTACAAAAAGCCTCTCCGCTTCTCTTGTTTTCTCATCTTCCGTCATTTCCGGGACATCCACGTGCTTCTCGGACTCTACAAACTGTCCCGTAATAGGGTTGACTGGCTTCTGGGCCTCGCCAGTGCTGAAAGCTTCAGATACACTCGCGGGGACCGGGATGTTGTTCTGGAAGAGAAAACCTGAGGCAAAGCCGTATCCGACGTTCTGAACAAACTTGGACGCATCCTGGTCTGACATGTCGAAGAGAAGACGCGAGATGGCGTCGCGCAGATGAGGAGTCAGGGGGTTCGTCGAGTTACGCAGCAGCCGTGACGTCAAGGATGAACCGCGACCAAGAACCTCTTTCCTGTCTTGTTCAGTTGGAAGAAGAGTCTCCCTGAAATACTTTTTGACCTCTTCAGGAGCACCACCATAGACCCGGCGCAAAACGCCGACAAGAGGCGTCACAAGCTGCTCGAGTTCGTTGTCGGGGTAAGTCTTCAGCGCCGGGTCCAATATCTCAATCAACCGCTCCGCCAACATGTTGGGTTCGGCCTTGGGGTAGATAAATGCTTGGATGTCCTTGTCCTCCAACTTCAAGTCGAGCAGCGCGTTGACGAGGGCATTGAAAGGTGGGTTGAGGGGTTTGTCGGAAGGAATGTCGTGCTTCCAGAGCAAGGCAATGATGTGTGGTGTGCAGCCCGTGAAAGCATCCACCTCAGAGGGACAGTAATGAGATACGTTGAAAAGCAGCTTCAAAGTCTCATTCAGCGCCATGTCCTCCATAGGGTCAATAGGCGCCTTTGGTTCGCGGTTTGTCAGAAGCTTGGCATGCTTGGATAAGTTTCCAATAATGATCTCTGCCAGCCGGTGTTTCTGGATCAGTGCCAGCAAGTCAATATTGGTGCCGTACGTTGTGAGGAAGATAACTCTCGAGACAAGAAACTCATCATCGAAGCTGTCGTTTCTCAACCTCTTACAGGCCAGGTCTTCATAGCCGAGACCGACAAATGTTTGCCGGGCCGTGGGGTTCAGCAGCATGGAATTGGCCAGAACTCTGAGAGCGGCTCTGGCTGTCGAGTTTGAAGGGCTGGTGAACGCGTGTTTTGCGAGGATTTCGATGCCCTATTAGTTGTAAGTACCGAAAGACCTGGGAAAAAGCGGAGAAACTGACCTCTGGAGTGAAAATCGGATCAGCATTGGTGGGATCCCGTCCGTATACCTTGAGTTCTTCGAGTGCAGCATCGCGTTCTGCAACAATCAGCTATAAGCTCTCGTGAATGCATATGAGCCAGGTGAGCTTTACGTTGAGGGAGCAACACAGGCTCCTTCAAGTCTTCACCCAATTTGTCCATTAAACTTTTGACCGCCTCTAGTTTCGCTAACGGGATCGTCAGCTGAAGAGTTACGAAGCCGCACGGAACGATGAGGACCTACCAGGGCCAGTGAGGTTGGCCTGCATAGCGGGGGGCTGCGACATGATTTTTGAGTGCCGGACCAGGCTTGGAATCGAGACTGGGAGCCTGAAGGAGTCTCGGTAAACTTGGCGAAGACAGTCGTCGGTTGACTCTGCGGTCCTTGGCGCTTAGCATTCGTTTCAACTTGGATGCCATGCTGAGTAGAGTGCTTGCGTGAAGATGGGTTGCAAGTAAACTGTAGTACCTACATGTTGAAATGTAGTAGGATTATCGCTTGCCTGCAGTGTTTGAGAAAGCTTGTACGATTCAATGAGCGTGCTTTGTGACACTCGAGGTCGATTTCAAGTGGTGGCTTGATATTTGACCATGATAATCCGCTAGGTTCACAGGTTCATCAATCACAAGCTAGAGGACCCTCGATGAGATACCCAAGACAAACAATGATAGCAGGATTCGAATCTTTGAAATGTGGGCAAATAGCGTTGTTTGAACGTTCACAGATGGGGGATGTCGGTGTTCAGGTGAGGTTGAAGCCGATATGGAGAAGAGAAACGAATAAGCACATTGGCCACGACGTTGCCGAGCCCATCGATCGGTCGTCGCACAATCAAGAGGGGCGCCGCAGTGGCTGTCAATGATTAAGCTCAGGGGTCCGAAGCCACAGACGAGCCAGGCGAGGGTCCTGCTTACCTAAGACACATGGTCATTCCATGTTGCTGTGTGACGGCCGTTTTTACGGATACAGGCACAGGCTATGCAAATTCCGAGATGGAAATTCCACTGCCCCACTCGGGGTTGCTCAGCGGCCCAACCCCCCGAGCAACCAGGCAACGAAACGACCGGGATACACGCCTGGCACGGGCCACCACTTTAAGTGGTTTCGCGCGCTCACCTCGCGTTTTTACGTGCATCGTCGACGTGTTTAACCAAAAGTCGTCAAGCGCTAGCCAATTAACCAGCTCCGCTACACCCTAACTTTGACAAGGAGTACTCGCGAGCCACGACTCCGGCCCCCCAACCCCATCCTCATATCCGTACGGATATCTGTGCATGGCTTCGCTCTTTCTTTCTGTCTCCATACGGAATCTCTTACTCTCGTTAACGCTGGAAAGAACCCCCTTTCTACCACAGCCCTTCCTTTTTGCATAGCTATAGTAGGAAGATTGTACATTACCCTTGGTTCCACGCATCGCCATTCCCTCCGCCTCTGCTGGTAGGAGTCCAACGCACGCATGCGCCAGTCTAGATAAGAGCAGAGCTAGCTGGTCTTCGGCGTCCCCTCCCCACACCTGACGGGAAGCCTCCTCGCAGCCATGGGATCTGTTGAAGTTGTGTCGAGCCGACTAGAGTCGTTACCTCCTCGTCCGCCGACACCACCCCGCGAGACCAGCCAAGCTGCTGATGCCACCCTCGCACCGAAGCGTCTTATCGTCCTTCCTCCCTCCTCCGACCCTCGTTCGAGTCTCCACACACCGCCGAGTGGCTGTTCACCACTCTCCGGAACCGATTCTACGAACCCGAGTGTACGAAGAGCAAGGAAACGGGTGGGCTTCTCTGCAAAAGCCCAATACAACGAGGCGCCCCATTACCAAGGCGTCAACGTCTCTGGCAAGCGATCGCCCCTCTCGGTGCCGTCGTCGACCCAACCCAAACCCGTCAAAGGCATTCTCAAACAGACATCTTCGCCGAGCCCCCTCAGCACCAGTACCAAGGCAGATGGTTTGACGACCTCGGTCAATATCTCCGACATGTTGGAATCAACCGTGAAGCAGCTCGCCGGAGCTGACAGAGACTCCAAGCGGGATGCCTATTCAACTTTGGTCAATACCCTGAAGACGTCCAACAATCTCCCCGACCGGATTGCCCTTCAAGCCAAGATGGGGCTGTTTGTCCAGTTCATTCAGCGAGACATCACCGCCAAAAACCCTGCCTTGAGCGGACCGGACGCACCTCTCGTCAACGACGCCCTCCGCCTCCTCGCCACCTTTCTGCACTTCCCTGCCATCGCCTCAACTATACCCAGCGATTTCGGTGTTTTCTTCATCGACCACTGCATCCGATCCTTCGAGAACCCGAGCACACCGAAAGACATTGCTCGACACCTGATGCACGCTGTCGCTACCCAGGACTTCTCCCCCAAAGTCATGACCTCTGATCGTGTCAGGCGTCTAGTCGCCGCTCTGCGCAGCATTGAAGACATTCTCAAGGGAAAGAGCATAGTAATGTCTCGGATCTTGATCTATAAGCGCCTGGTTCAGCAGTCGAAGCAGCTGATGGTCCTCCACTCGGACTGGCTGAACGACCTTCTCACGGATATGCTGAGCAGAGTTAAAGAGCTGCGATCGGCTGCGATATCCCTCGGTTTCGAAGCTGTCTACACCTTTGGAAAGGAGAAATCGCTTTCGCGGAAGGTGATGGAACTATTCGATACATCCATTGAAGAGATGAAGTTCGCAGAGTACTACCACCAGCAACTTCGTTCCATGGCCAAGGACAAAGACGACAGGCAATTGACCGCTGCTGTTCCCAAAATCTGGAGCGTCATCATCCTCTTCTTGCGCTGTCCGCTCGACCGGTGGCAGTTCTTCAACCAGTGGTTGCAGATAATTCAGATGGGCTTCAACAACAACGACCATCCCCAGACTAAGCAAGAGGCAAATTTTGCCTGGAACCGTTTCGTCTGGTCTATACACACCGAAGGGCAGTCGTTCGCCAAACTGCTACCTACACTGTACCAACCTCTAGGCAGCCAGCTCAAATCGAAATATAGTAGCAAGCACATCCGAGAGGTCGTTTTCGGAAGCGTTTGCAACCTCCTTTACTACACCTTCAAGCCTGGCACGAGTACAACCCTTCTAGAAAACCACTGGGATGCTTGTGTCAAGCCCATCACAGAAGCCCCCAAGGCACATGCAAGGAATCCTGATGCCGTTGACGAGCACATGCGGCAGGCAACCTTGATTCTCACCGGCCTCTTTGACTCAACCACACCGCGGTTATGGAAGGAAGATCGCATTAGAGAAACGCCTCTCGCCCGACCACATGAGTTGCCGGCTATTGAACCCAAGTGGCTTCGGCGTAACTCCTCCCGCGTTTTTCAGGTCATTGAGCCCATCATGGAGAAACACTTCCTGGAGCTTTCGGACAAAAACAGCCCTGTTCATCGCCTGTGGAGGACCTTGGTCGGGGCGATGGTTTCTGCAGCATCCAAGGAAATCAAGGTCTCCGTCGATACTACCGCCTTCATCTCGCAGATGTGCGGACTTTTGCTCAAGCGTTGGGAGGCTGGCCTGGCTGAGATTGAATACTTGCGCCCCGAGACAGCAACACGGTTTTTGGCCAGTGCTGGCGAGCTTGTTACGGTTACTGTGGAAGCCCTCGGCCTTCTGCCTTTCACCGAGAAGATGATATCTCTTGGACGGCTTCAAAACTTCACTCCTGTCTCGACCCCTTCTCATAAGCCCGCAAAAAATGCAGGCGATGCTCGGACACCACTTCAGCATCTCGCCGGATTGATGTCGAGGCTGCCTCCGGGTATCGCCGACAACGAGGAATTCGTCGATTTTTACCGGACCGTTTTTAACCCATTCTTTGCGCCAAGGTCAGCGAAGTCTCGGTTCGACCTGGCACAAGAGATGTTGTCCGCCACCCCCATTTGGTCCCCTCCAGTTGCCCATTCTCCTTACGCATCATGGGTCATCGCAGCAGAGTGTTTGGCTTCTACATTTGGTTCGTCCCAAAACAGTGTGCAGACCACAAGCTCTACTGGCGAGCCCGCCCTTGGCCACGAGTACCGCACAGTTGTGCGCCTTTTGGAGCGAGGGTGGAAGGAGGTGCCTGATCTACCCTGGAAACACTGGCGTTTCCTTCTCACGGCCTTGTCCAACCGTGTCAGCGAAGAGACTGGCGAAGCTGGACGAGCCTTGGGAGTGATTGAACCGCTCGCGAAGGTTATTCACGAATCCATCCATACCGATAGTACCTCCATGGTATCTGCGAAGACTGTTACAGCTGCAGCAGAATTGCTCTCCATTGCCAAGCACCCACTTGATAGGCAGGCTGTAGAAGCAGCTCGGCGCCGGCTTTGGGGCACTGCCGCTACGGGGCCCAAATCGTCCTCTTTCGATCCATTCAATAACCTGTACAAACTGACCAACGAGCTGCTGGAACGACTATACGAGGCCAATGACCATGACAACATCGATGACTCGGCCACTCTACTCAAGGAATGTGGCGGATTTTTGTCCCGCTGTAACCTTGAGCTCGCTCCGAGAACGGTGTCAAACTTGGAGAGTGGCCTCGTCATGTGGATTCGGGACTCGCAGGGTATTATCAAAGCTCGCCAGAGCCCTGCTGCCTCTGAAGCTGTAAGTTTCTCGGTCAATTGCAAAGTTCATCTTGCTAACCATGGACAGGCCAAGGCCCTTTGGGATACCGTGAGGGGTATCATCCTGCCTGACGCTACACCAGCAGAAATCCAACTTGAGGCGTTTGAGGAGCTTTTCTGTGCCGCCTTCGAAAGCAAGCACCGGCACATTGTCAACTCGATTGCTCAGGCATGGAACCGTATCTACGAGAATGCGGAGAGCGTTCAGTATCCTGAACATCTCAAGACCGTTTTGCTTACCGTCCAGCCGGCTGTAGACATTGTTCTTCCGGGCCTGGAGTCGACTCGCGAGGCATCCACAGATCAGAACCGTATTTTCGTTGAGTCCCAGGACGATATTGAGATGCTCACCATATCTTCAACGCGATCTTCTCGAAATAGGCCAATCAACTTTTCATCCCCTCTCAGCTCGACCAAGGCATCATTGTCCGCGAGGAAGAAGCTGGCTAGCACCCCCAGGAGAACTCGCAGCGGGGGCCGACGTAGTGCTGCTACTGCTCGTCTGAGACACGACGACTCACAGATTCAGTTTGCCCCTATCGAGAATTCGCCATTGAACCCGGCAGTCAACCCCGAGTCTCAGGTGCTCACCGAACGGCAAAAGGAAATCAGAGAAAGGCAGAAAGACACTGCAGCATTGTTTCCGGCTATGCGCTCTAGCCCTCAGGCGCAGACAGAGGAAGATATGTCTGTCGAACCCAAAGCCGTGGTCCCTGAAAGCGTCCCAGAGACATCCAAAGACGTTACGCCAAAGCGCAGCGTAAGGTACGAGGATTTCGTCAGCTCAACTCCAACACCGAGACGAGGCCAATCAGTGGCTATGGCAGACAATGATCAAGATATGACGGACCCACCATCTTCGCCCCCGGAGCCACGGCCGTTTCCCCTACTGCCACAAATCAAGTCGCGTACCAGCAGTCGGAGTGAGCTTGACGACTGGCACTTCAGTTCATCGCCGGTGTCAGGTTCACCGTCTCCGGAAATGGCAATAGTTACCGATGAACCTACCGAGCTTCACCTGACAAACGCTGATGCTTCTCTGCGTCAATCTGGAGAAGCTAGCCCGGATCTTTCAGCAGTTTACGATTCGTTCCAAGTGGTGCCCTCCAGCGCTGGGGACGAACCAGAGCTGCCACCGCCTGCTCTCGAAAAGGCGAAAGAGGCTCTGCCTCAGCAGTCTAAGCAGCCGATAGCCGAGACCACCTCAGCACCGCAACCTGCCAGCACCCCGTCAACCCCTAAGAACACCCGGGTGATCAACATGGAGGAGCCTAGGTCTGGCAACGAGGTGTTTGTCGACGCACCATCCAGCCCCCAGCCTACCGTTCTAACGAGATCCGCAACCCGGGCTGCGGCTAATAAGGATCGTTCTTTCGAGATGAGCGACGGAGATGAGACCAGCATGCTAAGACTTATCGTTGAGTTGGATCGTAGAAGGTGCGAGCTCCCGATTAGCAACTACCCTGCGACGTCGCCGCCCAAACCCTCCAAGGGCCCCAGAGACGGGAAGAAGAGGAAGGGGAAGCCCGCTGTTCTTGACTGCATCACCGTCCGCGGCGAGGACGACGATGACGATGACGATGACGACGACGACGACGATGAGGGGGACGAGGACGAGCCAGCAGAGCTTGCTCTTTCTCAGCCCCAGCCGGCGCCGCACGAGAGCAAGCCTCACTCACCTGGAAAACCCTCGACTCCTGTAACCAGGTCGGCTGCATCTTCTCCTGACAAGTCGGCCAAGAAGCGGAAGCGAGGCGGTGCTTCTAGGTATGATACCCGTCGCAAGAAGAGAAAGTCTACCGCCGGAGAGGCAGACGACGAGACCGACGAGATGGAGCCCTCACAGCTCGCCATGTCACCCGTCCTTGGCGAAGAGGCGTTCTGCGAGAGTCAGCACTCGTTCACCGGGGATACACCATCGAAACTCTCCACCGGTTCCAGAAGCGAAGATTTGGAGGCTGAGATCCACTCGCAGCTGGTTCATGAGCAGCAAGAGGCGGATCATCGCGAGAGCCAGTCTTTCGAGGCGCCCGATCCGAAGCCGTCTTTGACACAGACGCAGCTGACAACCGAAGACTCGATGGATGTTGACGTCGCGGATACCACCGATGCCGTCATCGCGCAGCCTGAGCCTCAGGCCCAAGTCGACACGAAAGACGTCTGCATGGTGGACTCGTTGAGCAGCGTACTTGACCGGCTTCGTTCCGCAGCGCTGTCGCGCGAGGAGGTGTACAAAATGGAGGATATTCTCATGGACATCAAGAGGGAGCTCTTCGCGGCTGAGGCCCGCGGACGTGCCTGAGATGACTACCACGGCCAATGCCACCACGCACAAAAAACAAAAACAGAACAAGATCACATCATTCATTCCTCCTGTAATTCGACGGCTTTTTTTTCCTTTTCACTTTTTTCCTGTTTTTGTCAAAGTCCTCATGAGGATATGTCGATATTCTTCGCTCCCCCACGTACATGCTTTTACGACCAAGAAGAGGTGTCTGGAACCTCTTTTTTGCATCATCGGCGCAAATTTTTGGCTACGAGGTCGATGGAAAAAGAGAGGGAGGTAGGGAGAGACTGGAGGGAAGGGTCTGTGGCAAACCATGCTCCTTTCTTTCAGCTCTTGTACTGGGAGAGGAGGAAAATGTGTCTTAACCCGGGTTGTAAGGAACTCATGGCATGAAACTGAAGACCGGTTTTTTTTTCTTTTTTCGGCAGTTTTTGTTTAACAAGCATGGGGGAAGACGCCATAGCTCCCCATCATCATGTATAAGATTTATCGCGTACGCATCTGTAGGTCGATCGCCGCCTGGAGTAATGGCCAGAAGAGGAAGAATTGATGGATCATCATGATCTTATGCGTTTCCGTCCCGTCCGCCTCACACGTGTACCTGGACAAGTATGTGCGTCTCGTTTCAGCGTGATCTTCATTCAGAAAAAGGATAATTTCCAGGGCCTGCTCTCCCTAGCGTGCACCTGATTGCTCATGGTGGCACTGGGTCCCCGGTACCCCCGTTCACGTTTCGGCCGTCTAAATGTCCCTTTCTAGCTGATTTGAGCTTCGAGCGGTAGGGGATATGGAATTTCTCCCGAGATGTTTTCATATGGTGGTATCTTCCCGACCCTGTATCTCGGTCACAGATCTCATCACCCTCTCAATCAATGGCTTTCTCCGCATGGAGCCTCACAGCCTCTCCCTCCTGATTCCCTTGCCTCAATTCACCGAGATGACCTGCGCGCCCTCGAACGCGTCGCCAGGCTCGAGCTTCTGCCAGCCCTTGACGGCCCCGGGTTCGACGCAGATCATGTTCTTGTAGCCGTCGTCCGGGGAGAAGTCGCCGATGCTGGCGGCCTTTTCGACCCAGGGATTCCAGACAACGACATCGTCAAGATTGTCGCGGACGATAGAATAGACGGGCTCGCCGTCCTCGAGGACGACGACGGGGGCCTTGGGGCCGCCAGTGGGCGTGTAGATGCGGTCCGTCTCGGAGGTGATGGTGAGGTCGCCGGATTGCGTCTTGGCGGCAAAAGCGTCAACCTTATCGATGTAAGGGGCACCGTCGAGGCCCTGAACTGTGACTTTTGTGATGTCCTGCGAATGAAGAATTGTGGGTTAGCATTTTGTAACACGGGGAGGCAGTACATATGGAACGGGAGGGGCATACATTGACGCGCAGGTAGGTGTGCATCAGGGTTTGGCAATCAAACGCCTCGTCACCCTCGTTCGTGATGACCATGGCGGTAGACAGCGTGTCACGGTCGAGCGAGACGCTGTAGATGGCGCCGAACTTGTACCCCCACTTGGCCTTGGTCTCTTCGTCGAGGTTGGCCGACGACAGGCCGAAGTCGAGCTTGACGGAAGACTCGGAGCCGGCGGATCCTTCGCTCGTAGATTTACCGAGGAACTCCCAGCGCGAGCTGCGGGCGAAGCCATGCTGGGAGAGGGAGGCGGTGGGCGGGTGAGCGTCGGAGGGGGCGCCGAAGACGGGGAAGACAAGGGGAATGCCGCCGCGGACGGGGCGGGAGCCGTCGAGGACGGTGGAGGAGGAGAGCCAGAGGCGATCGGCGCCGGTAGCGGACTTCCAGGAGATCACGGTGGCGCCGTGGAGGAGGATCTCGACGGACTCGCCAGTGGGCAGGGTTGCCTCGACGCGCGAGTTGCCGTGGGTGATGGAGACGGTAGCCTGGGGCGGGAGGCCGGGCGTGGTGGCCAGGGCGGTGGGTTTGTTGGGCCGGTCAACCATGGCTGCTACGTCCTTGTGCGGTTGTTGCGATGGGAAGACTGCTTTGAGAGGTCGGGATACGCGGGTGTTTCGGAGGGAGCTTCTGTGGGCGCGCGGGGTAGAGGCGAAGTTGATTCACGAGGGTGTGATGGGGTTTGGGTGAGTGAAGTCCTTGTGACGAAAGCGTCCGAATTGGGGAGAAGAGAGGTTGCGGAAAGAGTATGAGAGAGGGTTGAGTGTTTTGGAAAGGATGGACGGTTTCCAATGTATGGTATCGGCAGCAAGTAGCTGTAGGAGACAATGGAACCGGGTAGATGCACGGGTAAAAGAGAGGGGAGAGGATGTTGTCGTATGTAAGCAGAGGTTAAGGAAGATCTGCAAAACCACGGAAAAACCAACCCAGGGTCTCCCTACTTTACTGAAGATGCGAGGTCGGTCAGCGTCTTTGTCGGCGTTGAAGAGATGGCGGGGCGGGAGAGGTAGAGGCGAGAAGAGGGGGAAGCTGTTGGTGACGGGTGAGGGGGAGGGGGAGGGGAGGGGGGGGGGCAGCCCTGTCTAGCTAGCGTATGTACGAATAGAAGGGGCTACAGGTGTCTGCCTGCCTAACTGCCTGCCTACCTACTGCAGCGAGCATCACTGTGGTTCGAGGCGCGCCCCGTGTGTCAAGGTTCCCTGTCCCCATTTTGTTATCGTCAGACGTCTGACATACTTAGGAGCTCTCTAATTAACCAGGTAGCAAGAACGCTGTGGACCACGGATACATGTACATCTTCTGCGGAGCTGTAGCACCATCGAAGCTCCTCACTGTTTGCCAATCCGAGGAAAGGGGGGCAAACGACATCAGTTCTTTCCCACCATCGTTCCTCGTCTTTTAACTTTGCTCTCGGTCCAGTCTCCATTCTGGAGGAAAGGGGGGTGGAGGCCCCATGCCTCACGGGCAAATGTCCCCGTTCAGTCGTACCCGTCACTCTGAAACGAGCTTCACCCCTCGACCAGCTCCTCCGAATAGGACTGATCGTGCACTGCCTTCCACCCAACCCCCCTGTCATACATACTGCCTTGGTAAGCGGGGACAACAATCTCTAATGCGAGTTTAGCTAGGCCATCGAGTCAAAGAGATGTGAAGAAGGGAAACCCAATCTTCAGGAGGTGGGTCGCTTTCTCTAATGGCGAAACAATGTATCGCTTCTTGGGGCTTGACCTCCAAGGTAAAGAGATCCTGTTTTGTGAGAGAATCATGATGGGAAGAGAATTGACCCACGTCCACCACGTCCAGGGGGGTGATGATCGTAGGGGAACAGAGCTTCTCTCGCCTCGTCCTCCAAGCATGATGGGAGAAGAAAAAGAAAAAAATAAACAAAAAATAAAAAACCTGCGTGAGGCAGTAGTCCAGGCTAGGGGGACGACGATCGAGGCCCTTTGTGGGGATGGGCCCAAGTTGACTGTCGCACTAGACGGCTGGCTATCTGATGGACGGTCCCGGTAAATTGGGTATCTAAGCTTCGCATGCATATTGCCACTCTTTCCACGATGTCACCTTTACTGGTCGTCATCGACGCATCCTGGTAAGGGAGTGTTGAGGATCAAGACTCACCGGCGCATCAATCGCGCGAACACATGCAGTTGTACCCATTTTATACATGCCTATGAACAGCCCAAAACAAAGAGACCCAGCCATCACGCCTGGTCCAGCTTGAACCCGATGCTATCCCGGTCATCGTTCACCACGCGACCCCATTCTAGCAGCAGCCGGAACAGGTAAATCTCCATGTCCTCCCTCCGGAGCGCCTTGTCCGCCCACCGTGCCCCCTGTGTTGCGATCCACTCGGCGTCCTCCCACCGCGCCTCGAAGTCCAGCTCGCGCCCGTTGACCTTGCCGCGGCCCTTGAGCCCGACAAAGTAGGCCACCGTGCTGTGCAGCGCATGGAACCGCGTGTCGATGGGGACGAAGTGCAGCCATGGAATCAGCCGCTCCGAGTACCACTCTCCAAATACAGACGACAGCAACGGCACGCTGCCCGGCGACCGGACCGTCCGCAGCAGCCCGCCCGGCGGCGCCGTGTCCTCGTCCAATAACAGCACGTACCGGTTCTCGAGTGGGTCCCCCTCCGCCCGCTTCTGGCCCAGCTCCGCCTTAGCCGCGTCGCAGCCGGGGCCGCCCTCGCACGCATATTCCGATATGCCCACGTCGAGCGGGAGCACGGCGTTGGCCTCGCGCGTATTGACCGTCTCGTAGCTATACCAGTTGCCCTGCGCCGGTGCGCCGAGCATCATCGTGGTATCGTCCGCCGCTGTTGCGTTGTTGACAAGGTGAACCAGCCGGTGCTTGTGGTTGCCGCGCAGCGCCTCTTCGCTGATGGGCTTGTCGCCGATCGTGCCGCGCCAGTACACTCTATCCTTGCGCTGCCGGAAGTCCTTATTCACGCCGGGGCCCTCCTCGGCTGGTGGCACGAGGGGTATGAGGATGTCGTTGAAGCCGTCGGCCTTGTGCCTGCTGAAGACTGGGAGAAGCTCCTGGAAGGGGGTGATTGGCGGAGCCGACGTGTGGAAGCTGTGGAGCCGGGTGAGGTCTTGTTGGTCACACAGGCTCTTGGATTGGGGGTAGCGTTTCAGGAACTGTTCGTCGGAGTGCATCTTGGCACATGAGGTGCAGAAATCGCGGACGTTCCAATGGAGACCTGACCTGCCTGGGCTGTCTACTGGGCACACGGCGGCCTCCATCTCTCGCCAGGCCTTGGTAGATGAGAACATGGCCCTCTTCGTATAAGGTATGACGACGGACGAGCCCGCTGCGGCTTGACGTTCCGTCGCCGGTTTGTCGCCGGTGCCTTGCTTCTCTGGGCTTTGCTGCGCGGCGGTCCCCTCTGGCAGGGAAGCCTCGCCGGCACCATCTGTCGCTGGATCCTCAGCTGAGCGCGTTGACAGATGCTTGAACTTCTTCTTCATCCCCGCCACATCGATTTTACGAAGATCGTACCACGGGGTCAGCACTCTCGGCTGGTTGCTCAGGTTGATGGGAAGCTTCATGTCGGCTAGATGCTCTACAAACCCCTGGATCATGGTGACAAGCTCGTCGAGCACCCTCTTGTTCTCGCCGTCGCCTTGATAGTTGTGCGATACGTGCTTATTCTCGATCGTGACGACCGCAATGTGTGGCTCTTTCGGAACCCTTTCGTTGTAGGCTTGCCGAATCGCTTCTGGCTTGACGCCCCAAAACGGGAAAATGTCACTCTCCATCTGCTCAAAGTGGTCTGTGATGGCCGTCTTGCGCGCCTTGGCAAATTCGAACCACTTATCAAAGTTGGGAGGTGGATCTCTGCCATAGTGTCGTTCATGGTACACGCCGACGGCGGCGCGGACGTTCTCGCTGGTCTTGACATGCCGGAGCCAGCGGTCCGATTCCACTCTGGTCTCGTAAATGATTGTGTTGAGGGGGTGGTTGTTCTGGGTGGTCGACTTGACGAGGCCGGTGATAGTCATCGCAATGAGCGTTGCCAACAAGAGAACCAGCAGCAACATCCTGGGGATGAAGAGGATGGATCGGGCGTTCGTGCTGTATAGGAACAAGCTGTAGCCCGCACTCAGCAGGTAAAATGGTCCGATGGCGACAAGCTTAGACTGCATTTGCCACGTCCCAATGTGAACAATGTTCTGGAAAGTCGCCGTCATGCCACAAATGAAGGTGATGATGCTCGCAGGGGCGACAGGACTCGTTTCGCAGATGAGTATACCCAGAGAAATGACAAGGATGGCAAAGGCAAAGCTGTCGATGAAGACGTCGAAGATGTACAACGAGTCGATTCCGCCAATGGAAGCCGGGTAGCCCTCACTGGTGGAGATAATTGGGGATATGAGAATCTGGAAGACCTTGATGAAGACTCCCGAAAGGAGCAGGATAGAAGCCAGCGTCCTCAGACGAACCTTTGTTGTCTTCGTCCACGCCAAGATACGCCAAAACAGCGAGATAATGACGGCATCCAGAAACAGTCCGGCGAGCTGAAAGGCGAGCGTCGATAGCCGACTGTCCAAGAGAGACGAGCAGAAGAAGGTCGATCTGGTTCCCTGAGAGATAGCGACGAAAGTGCTGTAGCAGACAAGGGCGATGCTCCCCAGCGCGAGGGACGCAGAGCCGCTGGCCCATACCGCAAGGTCGTCGAGGGGCGTGGCCCAAGGGTCCTCTTCCGGAGGCGGCGGGCGGGCTTTCTGGTAGTAAAGAACGTGGTATATAACCAAATATATGCATAGGAAAGCCTGCGGTCGTTAGTCCGCCCGATCTCTCATCAAGGGGTGGGCTCCAGAGCGTGGGTACTGCAGCTCACCTGGATTCCCGGCACGGAGCACTGGAGCTGAGAAGTCACTCGATGAAAAATTTCGAGGCGCAAGAAGATGCAGAAGATCAAAAGGGGTGCAAAGTAACGCCGTGGCCTGGCTGGAACAACATGCTCGATGACTCTCGTGGAGTCGGCATCGCGCTCATCTGGAACACGGTTAACATACGTTGGAGGGTCTGAAGGGGCAGGCAATAGACTCACCGAATCTGCCGTCAGATCCAGGCAACCACGCCGCGAGGTAGCTCGCAAGCCATGTCAGACCCCCCGATACCAGGAGGATCAAGACAGAAGACAGACGGGGGTATACTAGGAGCGGGTTGCGTCAGTGGATAAATGCCTTCACACAAGGCCGCAGCGGATGGTAATGAAAAAGAAATCACACACCAATCAGAGAGTGGCGCTCAACATTGGACGAAATCCATAGAAAAGAACCGACAGCACTTTGAACGGGTTAGTTGGTTGTCTTTGACCGGACAGTGTCTAACACTTCGCGAGGTGGGAACGGGGAATAGAGCTCCGTACCAAAGCGCCGTCATATGTACATGTGCATCGCGTGCCATTGGGAGAGAACCTGGGTAGGCCTGAACGATTGCAACGCAGCCACAGGTGGAATCATGAGCACATTCGCATAGAGAGGAAATGGTCGCACTTGGGTCGGCAAGCCATGGAATTTTCGGTTCTGCTTTCCCAACTGGCGAAGACCTGATAAACTTGGAAACACAGTTAGGCAAGAAGAATCGCCCGCAGGGAAACGTGTTTGCCAAACAGCATCATACCTTACATAATCCACTTGAGCCAGGCTTCCCCCCTATTGAGACGCGTCTCACCCCCCATAATTCTCCCTTGCACTGCCCCCTTGGCCCGCGCCAAGCTCCCCTTCCCCAGTCCATCCGACGCTCCGTACCCCGAGCCGTCCGTTCGTTCCGTCCCGGCACCGAAGGGTTCCATCGCGGACTAACAGCACCTCACTTCCTGACCTTCCGACATAGGCCTCAAACCCCTGCTTTTCCGGACACGACACGTCCCCACACCGAAGCAACATTCCCTCTCCTCCGGCCCTCGAACCCCCAATGGCGCCACAACAATGGCCGGCCTCAACGACTCCCCTTCCCCCTTCGTCAAGCGCCTCGCCGTGCCCGGCGTGTGCCTGCTGATCGCCTTTCTCGCCTACACCTCGCAGCTGCTCTTCTACCTCGCTGACGACTCCCTCGCGCCCGGCCGCCTCTCCCGTTCCGAGACTTATACCTTCAACGGCCTGGTGCTCTGCCTCTGGTACACCTACTACAAGTCTTGCACCGTCGACCCGGGCCGCTATGTCTTCCGCGACTCCGTTATCGAGGTCCCCGAGCCGGACGAGCACGGCCTCGTGCGCCGCTGGTGCAGAAAGTGCGCCGCGCCCAAGCCCCCGCGCGCGCATCACTGCCGGCATTGCGCGCGCTGCATACCACGTACGTAGGACCCTCTCGCCCCCCTTCAGCCGTGTTTGTTGTCGTGGCTGACGAACCGCTCTCAGGCATGGACCACCACTGCCCCTGGACGGCCAACTGCGTATCCCTTACCACCTTCCCGCACTTCCTCCGCTTCCTCCTGTACACGAACGTCTCCCTCTGGTACCTCGCCCGCCTGCTCTACCTGCGCTTCGCCGCCATCTGGGAGCACCGCCTGCTCCCCTCCTACCTCGGCCCCTCCCTCCCCGCCCTTGTGCACCTGACGGTCCTCTCCCTGGTCTGCTTCTTCACGTCCTTCGCCTTGGGCATCCTCCTCTTCTCCACCCTCCGTAGCTGGGTGCTGAATGAGACCATGATCGAGGGCTGGGAGGTCGACCGTCACGCCGCCGTCTGCGACCGCCGGGATCGCCTCGACGGGGGCGCGGGGGAGTTCTGGTCCATCGCGGGCCCCGACGGCAAGAGGCTGCGGTTCGGCAAGGTCGAGTTCCCATATGATGTCGGCATCTACGCAAACCTCGCCCAGGCCATGGGCACCCCGAACCCGCTCATATGGGTGTTCCCTTTCGCGGGGAACCCGGACCTGAGCAAGGACGGGCGGGGTGTGGGCTGGGAGTGGCCTGAGAACGGACTGAACCACAAGCAAGGCATGTGGCCACCGCCGGACCCTGACAAGGCGCGCCGCTCCGCGCAGGGCGGCTGGCCCGCCGCGCGGGACCCCAAGAGCGTGCGGGTGCAGCGGTATGGAAGCAAGGAGGAGGAGCTCGAAGCGTTCCGGACGCGGCAGGATGCGGATCTGCGGCGGTGGCAGGGCCAGCGGTCGCGGTTGATGGCGGAGCTGGAGGAGATGGATGACTACGACCTCATCGACGACGAATCCGACGAATCCGACGACGGGTACGAGCAGGGCGCTGACGGAGAACCCGGGTGGACCAACGCCGACGGTGAGCGGCTGCAAGACTTTGGGGTCGACGAGGACGAAGACATGAGTGATGAGGCCGCCGACGACGACGACGACGACGACGACGACGTACCACTTGCCGAATTACTGCGCCGGAGAAGGGTACTGCAAAAGGACGAAGAGGACTAGTTTAGGTGGATAGACGCATGAAAGAAAAAAAAAAAGGTAAGAATGAGGTTGTGTAACGATAAAAGTCTTTTTTAGGACACCTCCCAGGTTTCTATACTAATCGTCGCCTAAAACCATCAAAAAAGGGTCATCCAAAGAGGGCTTCACCCAGACCATGAATCCCTTTGACCTCCCGCCTCTATCAAGCAAAAGGCGCATACAAGACAGGACAAAATCCTTCCTCCCATCCGGGGTTGCCCTGATCCTTGTATGCAGAAGGAACTAAAATAAAATAAAAAGAAGAAAGAAGTTGCTGGTCGTGAAATGCTTGCCTCTCTAAACGCAACTCACATTCCACAATCTCGCTTCCACCATCGGTCCAAAGAGCAATCGTGTCGTGCAATCATGAAGCATCATTCCGGGTCTAGATCTATCGACCCAACCTCATCCCTGACCTTCCACATGCGTCTCGATTACCAGTCGTCGTCGTCGTCCTTCTTCTGCATCGCGTTCTTGCGAGCGAGAAGAGCGTCCGCCAAGCTGTTGCCCAAGCTAGGAGTCGGGGTGTTGCTGCGGCTGTTGTCGGAGCCGCTAGCTCCGTTCAAGCTCAAGCCCGAGTCGCGTGGCTGAGCACTGACAGGCTTGCGGCCAGCGGCAGGTCGCTTCATGGGCGGCTGGGGAGGAGTAGGCTTGCCACGGGCGGCAGCTCCGTTGGCCGAAGGGGGGGGCGGGGGAGGACGAGGAGCCACGACAGGAGCAGGGGCTTGCTCTTCCACGTAAGCGGCAGGAACCCAAGCTTGACTGCCACCATTCTTTCCGAGCCACCAGCCTATAGCATGCAAGATCAGTCTCCATTTGAGAAGCTGTAAGAGTAGGAGGGGAATGCGCTTACCATTGGTTTCCTTCTGGACGATCTCGATCATGTCGCCAGCTCTGACTGTCAACTCATTTTCCTTCTGGCCTGCAAAGTCGTAGAGGACCTTGGCCATGATCTTGTTCTTCGCCGGCGGCGCGGCAGGGGGGGGTGGAGGAGGCATCCTAGTAGCTGCGGAGCTTGCTGCTTGTGGTTTCGTGTGTGTAGGAATTGATGTTGCCACAGCCGCAGCTGCTTGTTGTTGACGTCCGAAAGGTCCAGTCTTGGCTGAGCTGACTGCAGCAGGAGGTTGAACAGGTCCGGTCCTGGAGGTCGAGGCAGCAGGTCGAGGCTGAGGTGTCCGGTTGGTGTTTGTCATCCGGGATGGTCTGCCGTTGGGACCGCCAGGCTTGATCAGTTTGCCACGGGTGATAGGCCGAGCAGCAACCGGCTTGCCCTTTGGTGTGGGCTTGGACACGGATGAGGGGGGCTCGCCAGGCTGGGTGTGCACAGCTCCACTCTTGTAGTAGTCGACAGCCTGCTGGGAGTCTTTGAGGACCTTCACTGTCTGCATCTTGCCAGGCTTCTTTGCATACTCGATCACTTCACCGATCTTAAGGCTAAAGCCACCGGGCATGACGCGCTGCATCTGTGTGAACAGTTCGGTCTTCAAAACACAGTTCAACAAGGGGTCGGCCTCCTGGGGCGATCCCACACCGAGAGAAAACCAATCATCGCGAGCCGTTGAAGCACCAATGAATTTGATGGCACCCAGAGGCATTGACCGTTCAACTGAGATCTGCGGCTGGCCGTTGACGAGCATCTGAGCAACAATGTAGAACTTGCTGCTGGTAACAATCAGAATGCGGGGGCTCGGTTTGCTGGATCTGCCAAACTTGGCTTCCAGGATCTCTCCGCGACAGGAGAAGACAACCTTCTCGTTGTTGGAGATCCCGATGGCGTTTCTGATCTGGGAGCCAGGGCCCATTGAGGCGTTAATGCCGAGATAGTCGCCTAAGAATCTTCGAGAGCCGAGCAAACTGTATCTCCGTCTCTCCTTGCGGTTTTGAAGGACTCTGTGGCCTTGATCGCGAAGCTGCAGGTACTCGGCACCAGTCCTCTTCTTACGCCAGAACCGCTGGATACGAGTAGCAGACTCAGCTCTGTAAGCCAGATACGCTCGCCACATGCGCTGGATACGCGTGGCCATGTTATGCCAGTATCGATCTCTCATGTGCTCGAGAGCAAAGAGTGTTTCAGGGGACTTGATGAACGCCTTTGTCGTACCCATCTGCCATTCCTCCTTGGGAATGCTAGTGTCCTTGAGAATCTGCTTGACAGCATCCTGATACGATCCCTGCCAGGTGTACTCGCCGGCGTATGACGTCGCAGGTGATAGCAGGAAGAATCGATCCACAAACTTTTCGAATGTCTGGCGGTAGGCAAATCCGGCACGACGAATACGAACGTTCTCCTGGAGACCAAGGTATTTGACCTGATGCAGTACATTGGGCACGTTGTATTCAGTCGGCGACTTGTTTTCGTTGGGCTTGATGGTTCGGATGTAAGAAGGTTGGCACTTCATCAACGTTTCCACCAGCGCATTTGCAGAAGCTCTGATACGATCACCGGCAGAGGGAGGTTGCTTGCGGTTGTCCTGATCGACCTGATTGGGGAACAATGTGTGGACAAAGCGGTTGCCGCTACCGGAGAAAAGGTTAAGCAAACCCTTTAGGAGCAAGTCCTTGTTCTTGTCCGTTATCCCGTCAACTGTGTAAGACACATCGCCTGCATAGTGCTTGATGATGAAACTGCCTTGACGGGGGGTCAGGTGGGGATTGGACATGCCGTTGATGCTCTGCATAAAGGTCCGGTCAGAAGCGGCAGGGTCTGCGTGGGCCGTCTTGGTGGCATCCTTCATGGCAGACAAAACACCAGGAGGCCGGATCGACTCGATGAGGTCGCACACAATCTTGTTGTCGAAGTACTTGATAGGTGTCCACTGAATCTGTTCGCGCGCGTATTCGTCCTGCTCCGCCTTCAGCGTGAGCTGAATGAAGATCTGCTGTAGCTTCTCGTTGACGTAGTTGATGCAAAGCTGCTCGAAACTGTTCTTCTCGAAGATTTCGAAGCCGTAGATATCGAGAATACCAATGTTGTTGGTCGTCGCCTGCTTAGCCTTTAGGGACTTGTTGACGCGCTCGACAATCCAGTCGAATAGATTGTTGTAGATGGCCTTGGCCAGGGCGTCTCGTGTCGCAACAGCCTGGGCGGGGTTCGTGAGAGACTCGATGACCTCTCCGTGTCGCGGGGTAAGGATACGAATGGTGATGGCTTTAATGAGCTGTTCGGGTGTCACCTCCAGGAGGTAAGCCAAAAAGTCTACGACCGACTGGTCGCTGACAGCGGCGTATCCATCATCACCTTCGTGGAACTGGATGTTGCCGGCCCACAGGATCGCAGCCAGCATGCGGAAGATCTCGTCCTGCTCTGCCTGGCTAAGGCCAATAACCCTCATGGCCTCGAGCGTGTCGTTGAACTCGGCCAAATCGTCGATTCCGTCGACCTCGAGGCACTTCGACTTGCTAGTGTAGACGTACGTCTCGGGCGTCTGGATTCCGAATTGCTGTCGGTAGGTCTGTGAGGCTCCCTTAGTGAATTGGTAGAAGATGTGGAAATTCCGCTCGTTGGTGATCTGGCCGACGACGCGGGACTTTTCGAGGAGGTAGTTGGTGATGTCGGCACCGACGGGTTCGCCCTGCGCATTGAAGTGAATCTGCAAGTACTTGCCGAAACGGGACGAGTTGTTGTTCCTCAACGTCTTTGCGTTGCCAAAGGACTCCAGCAAAGGATTGGTAGCCAGCACCATGTCCTTGATTTGCTTGATGTCGCCCGACTCTCCTCCCGAGACGTTGGCGATGTATTGCATGATCCGTTTGGCGGCCTCCGTCTTGCCAGCACCCGACTCTCCAGAAATGATGACACACTGGTTGTCTTGGTAGGCCTTCATGTTGTAGTACGCCGATTCGGCAATAGCGAACACGTGCGGGGGCATCTCGAGGCGGTTTTTGCCCTTGTAACTGTCGAGGACCTGGTCGGTGTAGATGCCCAGGTCCCGGAAAGGGTTGACTGACACCAATACATGGCCGATGTAGGTATAGATCTCTTGACCTTCGAATCGTTTCTTAAGGTTTTCGTTGATGGCTTCGTTGGACACCTTACTGAGCAACGTAAGATCCGAAACGCCGATCTCCTTCTTCTTGGTGACTTCGTAGGTGGCCTTCTTGGGCTTGCCGCCGCCCGCTGCGCCGGACGAACCGGCGGGGCCCGACTTTGCGGATTTATCTTTGGGACGTCGTGAGATACCCTGTAGAAAAGCATACGCGCATCGGTCAGTCTTGTCCTCTCGTGCTCGGTGGCCGGGTGGGATTTTGGAGTAGCTGCAGCCGCGGTTGGGGTGGTGGGCGCGCGGGGGAGGGCATGAAGCGTCTCACCATGCTGGGCTCTTCTCAATGGAGGGGATGCCGGTATCTCTCGTTGGTTTGCGCAAAGCAAGCTTGACGGGTTGCTTGCACGCTGGTGATGAATGAACGAAGATTGAGTTTCTTTCCCCCTCGGCTTGGGGTTGAGTGAGAGTCTGGAAAGAGCGCGCACCCAGGGTGACGTTGCGGTGCGGACGGTGGGATTACGCAGATGCAGTGTGGCTGGTTCTCGCCCGAGATGCCAAATCCAAGCGTTTGGCCGACTGTCCCTCCGGCCGGTGCCTGACGACAACTCCCAGTCTGTCCTCGAGGGAGGGGCTTGAGGGGCTCAGTTGACCAATCACAAGCGTCATTTGCGAACCAGCACAGCCTCAACCCGGAGAATCGGTGGCGCCAGATTCCGCGTAATGCTCAGTCGTGCTTTAGCGCCGTTTAAGCGAATCTCCACTTTCGTGCTATGCGCCCATCTTTCCCCTGTCCATGCCGCAGAAGGGCGGGAGACTTGCTTGGAACCTTACGCCAACTAAAGGATTCTCTGTCCCTGTCGTCCCTGTTCTGAATAACGGCTCTGAGGTCATAGCTTTCTATACGCCTCCGGCTATTGGTTGAGATGGATTGTCATGTGTGCGTGTCGTGCTATGCCATGCCACGCCATGCAAACACAAAACCCTCGTCTCTGCCCAATTTGCAGTCTAATTTGCCCATGCTCTCAATTTAAAGCCCGGATATGGTTCGTCCCAGGCAGCGCTTGTCGTGGGTTTGTAATGTTTCATCCTTCAGAGTTCTCAGAGTTCAGAAGTCCTAGCCGACGTCGCTTCTACCATCTGTGCCAATATCGGCGTCTCCTGTTCAATATTGATGTATTGCACAATTGAACCCATTCGCTGCTTGCTACCTCGTATGCTCCTTGCCAATAGTCCCTTAAGCGATTCCTCTAGTGCTCATCGCCTGGAAAATCTCCTTAGACATGGTTTATCTCACTCTATGTCGCAAAGTCGTGGAGTCATCGTAGAGCCATCTATGGTTCGTTGGTGTCTGGATCCCCGCTCGCTCATTTTTTACCAGGCTGCGCTATGAGAAAGTCTTCCTTCCTCTGGCCACACCATATAGTCGTCACATTATCCCATTAAACCCAAGCCCAGACCCCTTACAAAACGGACGTCGTCCGCTTGCCGTTCAAGGGCTAACCTCATTCTCTCGCCATACTCTTTCTCTGCCTCCTCCGCCTTCGCCTCTTCCTCCGACTTGGGCACCGGCTCGTCGAAGTCATCCGCGGCGAATCCAGGCTTGCCAGAGAAACTGACGAGCCCAAGCTTCTCGCCTGTCCAGAACAAGATATCGTCATCATTGACATTATCCAGTCCGTTGCGTGTTTGTGTCGACAAAATCTTCCGAGCAAGGTCGTCCGAACCAGGCATTGACGCAAAAAGAGAGGACCGTTCCGGAACTTCGCTGTGGCCAATCTTGTGCCGCCTCACTTCGGTGAAGCCGTCGCGCTCGAACCATTTCAGGAGCCCGGAGCCGTCCGAGAACACAATGCGAGTACCTTGATTCGAAACCGAGAGAATTTTGGACTGCGAAGACGTCTGCCGGTTCTTCATCGTGGAATTCTGCATGAGATCCGCCGACACTTCGCCCGGGTGTTGGCACAGTCCGTACAACTCGAGTGAGCCCTTGGTGTTGTATTCACCACCTGCAATCAGAGTGCGGCCGCCTTCTCTCGTCTTGGACGCCATCACTTGTTCGGCGGACAAGTCGCTCCTCCGACGTGTTTCGCTGTCCAGCGTGGAGAAGGGATACGGGAGAGATGCGAGGCTGGCCAGCCGAGCGCCCGAGTGAATGGAGCCCACGATGGAGGGAAACTTGCGTCTGTCATAGTGGAGGATGTTTGAAAAACGACCTGCCACATAAATGTCGTCCGAAAAGGAGTACTCGTCGCATGGTTTGGGTAGATGTAAAATGCTTAGGGGCGTCGGTTGTGACAACGGTGCGTACGGCGGAAGCGGGTCGTCGAATATGTTTGTTGACTTCTGTGCGTAAAGCCCGCTTCCTCTACGCACTGCCAACACGTCGACCTGGTCAATTGTTTCACTCGGTGGCCTTGCCCGCGCTCTGTAGTCGTATAAATGTATCCCCAACGAAGTTCCCACGGTCAGCGGCAGACCTGGAGCGGCCGACGATAAGGCCGTGATGGACCACTCGAACGACTGCTCGCCGACGACCGCCAGGCGATTGAGATCCACTTCTAGAAGATGACCCTGGACTGCGACAAAGGCCTTGCCGGCGAAGCTGTCAATGCTGATGCACTCCGATACCCCGACATCGATCTTGCGTGACCTCCCCATAGTTTGAGGACCGTCAAGGTAGAGAATCCCTGCCGAACTCGTCGCAACGATGGCGCCTTTCCGACTTGTCGCACCCTTCACGTCCCACAGGCACACGGACCCGTCGTCTAATGGCGATACAGCCAGCAACTCGTTACTCTCTTGATTCGGGCTATAGAGGGCCATCCCCCGGACATCCAGAGTATCCACCTCGTTGCCGTCTCGAATCTTGGGCTGCTGCAGCCAACTCGTTGTGGTAGGTGCATACCGCTGTATGTATTCATTATACCAAAAGACCGGCTCTGTCGGAAACGAGGGGTCCCAGTTCACCATATCCCTGTGCCGCTGCAACTCGCGCTGCTCTGCCGTTTCTTCATCGTGGAAGTGCGGGGACAATTCTGTATCACCATGCTCATGGCGTAGCTGCACGGCAGCGCTGAGGAGAGGCTCGTCGCTGACGTCGTCGTGGATGGTGTGGGTCAGGCGCCGGCGCCGTCGGATCGATTCTAGAAAGGGTGACTCTTCAAACGTCCTTGACCGCCAGTGGTTGTTGTCGAGAGAGATCTTTTGGAGTTTTCGGCATACAAGTTGCAATCCGGGGAAATCGTAGGGCTCTAGAACTAAGCGGCACCAGGCTGTCAGCTGGAAATCTGGAAATCTGGGGCGCGCCGTCGGCTAAAGAAACATAGGTACTCACATGATAGAATGCGGAGAAGAATCTCGTCCGGCAGATCGTCCAGCTTCTTCGGAGAGACCAGCAACGCCATACTCGGTGTGGTTTGAAGTACACTCGAGTGCACTCACTCAGTGGTTTTACTCCGGGCCTGGTTTTCGGACTCAATGTGTATAGTAGGGGAGTTCCGGGCGAGATCCATGAAGAAGAGGATCGAAGGATGGTCCTATCGTTATCGTTATCGGGATGGACTGCCAGCGCCCTAGCCGATTCAGGATTGGTGCAGATCCGGGGGTGGGCCGTATAGAAATGCCTAGACTGTGGGTGGACTGGCCCGGCCTGGCCCGGCCTGGCCTGGCCTGTCAAAGCTCCAGTTGGTTTGGGCTTACCAGCACGAGCTGTTGTATCTTGTATCGCAACCGTGAGCAATCAACTTATGAAACCCAGTACAGTCACGTCCCTCGTAGTACAGTTGCTAGGCAAAGCCAACCGCAGATCAACTCATGTTGACACTGAACGCTAGCCCGGGGCTTGGCAGCTACCGATTTCCCAAGTCTGATCGGCCCTAACACCCAGAAGATACTCGACCACTGCTAGAATTCCGCTCATCGTCCCGACAGTCAGTCTTTGAGCCACTCTTCTGCCTGTGAATTGTATGTATGTAGGCTCGGTTTCCCCTTCTGGCAAAATCACCAACGCAAGTCATGTATGCAGCCTGCTTGGAAAACATTATGCACAATTCGCCTCGTTATCTCCCCTCTTTGAAACATTTGTCGCATGTACCATGCATACAGTTTAATCGCATTCGCGGCAGGTCCATGTTCGACTGTAGCAAGATCCTAAACGGTCAAAGCTATGAGCGTCTCGAGGGCTAAGGGAGTACTAACGCATGCACCTTGGGACTAAGCTTCACAATTCAACAAATGGTAGTGTTGGTTTCACCAGGGTATTGGTGATACGATTGACCGTACGTATCAGTGGCAATTGACGAATATTAGGGGTAGCTGTTGATCTCTATTATGCGTATAGAAAAGAAGGGTAACTATCGTGGGTTGGTTGGTTGATTAACCAACTACTTGCCGCGAATTTTCGGTGGATCCGCGGTCCGATTACCCGAGAATCAGCCGGCAATTAGTTATCGGAGTTAAGGCGATAACTCCGATAATTATCCGCCATGGTCGACATCGCAACAGGTAGGTTCCTTCTGCCTCGCTGCGTCATAATGAACGACTTCTTCCATCTGATGGTTTTATACGTGCTCGAATATAAATTTAACTCTTATTTGTACAGGAAAGGCTCCGTACATGAATAAATTCAGTCACTTTCATTGATAGCGCTCACAAATCCCGTTGGTGAGACGATGTACAAGTAACTCAATCGATCCAAAGCTCTATTGACAAACCACACGTCCTGAAGCATTGTCGTCAAAGGAGTATTCCATAAGAAAGCTGGGTGTTTGAACTTCGCGGCGCAAGTCCTCGTTGGACTGTCAATACGTTCTAACACTCGCCAATATTTATTCTAACCGCGTCTCTGTATTGAAACGAGGCTATTGTTCTGTAAACTGGTGCCTCCATGTGTGATATTAAACAGTATTTTTTCATGCTTGGTTATTGGTTGAACATCGCCCATATCCGAACTTCTATGCTGCAAACTCATTCTTCGAACACACATGTGTTTGTCGTGTTTTAGTCCGTCGCTATTTTTCGGCTGTAATTGTAAGGGAATACGTGGGAACTTCCTTTAATAAGTCTATGTATGGTGCAATGCTGGCACAAAGTGCCAACATTGGTTGATCTTTTGGGTATTTGCCTGAATGGTCTATGGACGGGCTCAGTACACCGCCTGGGTTCCCTGACAGTAACATTATGGGTGTTTTTCAGCTAAGCACTCCAGTCGTACGCGGGGACTAATGGCCCGATTGATGGCGTGTCTCAAGTTCGTTCATGTCGACGTATTCTACTCACATGATGACAGCAAGTATTACAAATCATTCCTTCGAAAGGTTAGAAGCTTAGCCAAACTTCTGGTCGATTTAGCTGCGAGTTCGCTGCAATAGGGACAGAAGACTTTCCCCTCAAGTCATATGTCATCAACAAGGAACAACGCGGGTTCCAAATTCAAGATGCGCTGCATTTCACTAAGTTCGCTAGTGTTGCTCGAGGGACCCAGTGACCAGATTGATGCTCTCTAGTTTTTCTGTTTGGTGGGTTTGTTTTCTGCCCCCCCCCCCCCCCCCCCCCTTTTTGTGGAGAGTTGTGTTATTTATTGGACTCAGTCTCCAAGCGACATTCTCTTCACGTGATTGAGGCAAGGCCATTATTGCTTGAGGATGATGGTATTCAAGGGGGTGTTCCGCATGCACGCGAAGGGTCCAAAGAGGATTACCCAATTCTATGGGAATGTTGTGTTTATGCTTATGTTCCGAATCGTCCTGTCGGGGCACCACAACAAGATAGTCACCGCACCTATGCATTGTTCGATGTTTGCTAGGTCAGGTAGCCCCAGACTGGGGTAAAGAGAAAAGAGGCAGGCGGGTGGAGTCGTAAGCCGGGAGACAAAAGGAGATAACGAGACAATAAGATTAAAAAGGTTGAGAGATTGGCCGTTGATGATATCCGTACAATGAACACGTAAAGGTAACTAACACGCGTGTCATGTCACCGCCCCTCCCGCTGGGTCGTCTCGCAAGGATGGCCGGATGCACCGGAGAAGAAAACCACCAGACCTGGAAGAGATCCGCATCACCTCTCTTACTCGGTACAAGTCACCCGGAACTGTTTTTTCTGCAGGCAAGAGAAAAGGCAGCAGAAAACGCAAAAGAAAAAGGGCACTGAGTTGCCCGGATTCATGGTGTGTTGATTGCATGCATTCTGATGAATACTTGTTCGCCTTACTCATGACGAGTATGATCACTGGATTTGCTTCTCCTTCTATAATATTGACAGATAGTCAACGTCTCGAACGGCTTTGTGACTTCGGACAAACCTCTTCCCCGGATTCCATGTGTATTCTCTCTTCTGCAGAAATTTATCGTAATACATTCTCTCGCAATCAGCTGAGTGGTGGATACCGTTAATAAACTCTGGGCACCACGTGTCGCTGTTCTGGAAGCTGTACCCACTCCTGCCTGTAATCGCTCTCAGTCTCGCCTTATATGTGTTGACAGATGTCAACGCTCGTTATAAAAGGGTTTGGTGATAGGATCTTGAGCGGGAACCATGGGCGTTCCCAAATAGCTAATCAAACCTCCCACATACTACTAGTAAGCTGGTAGCGGTTAACAGGCAGACACTTTGTTGGTCAAACCTTAACATTTCAGACTATCTCAAAGTACTGACCCACCTCCTCTTGAGTCACTTCTGTTGTCCCCACACCACCAACTTCAACTCCTCAACTCCAAATCCTCAACTCCTACATAGCAAGTCAACAAAAAGAGAAAAAGAGCTTCTCTAATAGTATATACTATAGCCTAGTTATCTTAAATTAAAGGTAGTATTTCTAGGGGTAAATTTCTCTAAAAAGTTAATTTATACTACTGTATTTTAGATATACTTTAAGCTAATAGAGATATCTCTGTTGTCTTCTTTTTTTTCTTAGCGAAAGGGTGAGCTAGTCTATGTATAAGTCTGTGCAGAATAAGCAAGAGACTTCAAGAGGTACTTTGATGACTTAAATGCTGCCCCGCAAAGTGTCTGCCTGTTAACTGCTACCGGTAAGCTTTCTGCCGACAGTCACCGTGTCATGATCGTCAATATGCTGATTTCTCGCGGGATCAGCCTTGGTGTAGAAATGACTCCCAGGTTCAGTTGGTAATTGGTAAATGACCACGGGGTCCACCAGATATCAAAAAATGCAGCTGCAGCAACACGATCAGCGTTGAAGACTCCCCTACGCAGTAAGAAGGGGTCGGGATCCGTAATTGCTGATGAGGTGCTTGAATCGTGCTATACGAATTGCAAAGGGCACAAATTGAATATTTGCGTTGACAGGGGTCAGGCCTCGAGACTAAAACCTGGTCAGGTCAAGAGCTTAAGCTCCATCCCAAGGTTCGCAATGACTAGCTACCCGACGACAGCCCCCACATGGGGGAATAGAGCTCATTTCCAGCACATCGTGACAACGTACACTGACGTCTAGCGAGAAACCCAAATTGATGAAGCCGTGCCTGGATCTGCGGCTTAACATTAACGCACGACTATGCCGGATGGTTTCCGTATACCTTCGTTGGCTGATGTGGCTCGACCTTCACCTATATATATAAAGGTCACAAACACCTCTTGCTGATGTAGAATTCCCTTCTCTACTGCCACCAGCTAATCTAGTCACTCTTTTCCCCAATACCGGGTTGTCGCTCTTTGAAATCAGTCTTTACAAGTTATTTTTTGGTACCTTTTCCACAAGTATTACCAATCTCTAATTTTATACCCAACCGCCAAAATGCAGGTTTCCATTTTCACCGTCCTTGCGACCGCCGCCAGCCTCGCTGCAGCCCTTCCCGTATGTCAATATCAAATAAGCTCCATATCTCTGAGACAAAATTAACAATCGTCTGCAGGCCAACATGAATACCCCTACCTGCGGCCCTACCTGCGGTCTGCCTGGCAACTTCCACAAGACCAAAGTTAAGGCTGGCCAGACCCTGACCACCATCGCTGAGCGCTTCCATTCCGGCATCTGCGACATCGCCTGGCTGAACAAGCTCGAGGACCCTAACGTCATTTTCCCCGGCCAGTTGCTCTTGGTCCCTGTTGACGTCTGCAAGCCCGACAACACCTCTTGCATGAAGCCCGTCGGCGAGGCTACTTGCGTCAAGGACGGCGCAGCCACCTACGTGATCGCCAAAGGTGACACCTTCTACGTGGTGGCCCAGAGGCTCGGAATCACCACTGACTCCCTCACTGGCGCCAACCCCGGCGTTGTCCCTGAGAACCTTCAGGTCGGCCAGGTCATCAACGTTCCCGTGTGCAAATAAATCACGAGTCTCGTCATGACGTTATCGGGGCTCAGTTGATCCCACATGGGTCTGAGTAGTGTTACTCCCTCTTGTACACAATTTTAAGCATATTATCATAGCTTGTTAATCCAAGAGGCGTATCCACAATAATTACCATTGAATGCTACGCTGTTCTCAAATAACTAAAATCATAAGTAAACCGCAGCCCAATTTTCAAGAACGTTTGACGGGTTCACCCCGGATGTGGATGGAAGGGAGACACAGTCAGCCACATAAGACATGAGCCCAGGCACGAAATGACCCCAACGGAAAGGTCGCAGACTTTGACTAATTCCCATTGAGAACTTTTTGAAACTTAGGAGGGGTTTAGGGGACTCTTCGGGCCAAAACATATAACTACTTGTAGTCAACATGTTGTTAAAGCTTCAAAAGTCTACCGCCTTCATTCTGCCCTGCGCATGACACCTTTTGGAGGAATGACTGCACCCTCTTGTGATTCATGCCATTGTAGGGCTGTCTGATGGCTAACGAGGTCTTAAATGAATATGTAGCCATGGTGATCATGCTCCGTCATTTGAAGCAGCTGCTCTGAGATTATATTATCGTGGCAGGGGGACTAGCCGTTCCTGTTCTTTCGATTGCTAGGATTTCTGGGCCGGGCCAACTGCCTTGAAGCGCATAGATCAGCCGCAAAGCCGCCGAGACGTAGTTCCAACTCTCGGGCCTTTGGCCGCTAGTCATTATGGTTATCTAAGAAATCGAGTCCCGATTTGGACAGTTTCTGAAACGATGGGCCATGCCAAAAATGCGGACAATCATCTGGATAACATACCTTAAGTTGTTTCAATCTTCTCGGCAAAGCGTCCAACAAAAAAAGCTCGCTGCATAGCATGGTCGCCTGAACCGTGTTCGATAGTCTAGTATCCATTAATCGTGTACTACTAATTAGGCCATTTATGGTTATGCTGTACTCACCTATAATGGTCTCCGGGATCTTTAAGTGCGACTAGCACTGTACAACTGAGCACACGGAAACCCCTAGGGGACACGCGTGACACGTGCCCTCTAGGGGATGCCGTATGGAACCTGGACGCTGAAGCGCCTTGGGCACTTAACAGCAGGGAACAATTCTAGTTGAACTCCTAGGACGTTGACGAGAGACAGCAAAAGAAATACAGGGGATGGACAGAGAGACATGTGTGGATGGATTGGACTTGGTCTTTACTATGTATATGCCGTTGTACGTTAAAATTTAGCTACCCTAGGCGCCTTTTGTCCTTTACAGGAACGGCCCGGCGTTAAATATAACAACAACAACAACAACAACAACAACAACAAATCCGGGATCTTTAACATGAGGATCTCTTTCCTCTGCCAAGCTAGGTTTCCTAAACTATAGTCGGACAAATTTCCACATGTCTTCCATTACCACTGGCTTAGGCATAAGGATCAAATATATTTTTGTAGCATTCTAAGGCTCTGATGGGAAGTATATAAGCCATTGCAGTGAGACTTTCTGGGTTCAATGTGACACTCTGTTTTCACTGACACGTAGTCGAGATTCCCGAGAAAGGTCGCTTATGTCATGATAGCTTCATACAGCACCTGTCAGGTGTCATATCACGTGGTGTTTGACTCATTATTCGCATCAGTCATGTATATACAGGATCCTTTCTTCACATCTCTACTTCTAGGGGAATAAACCTTTCTTACTCTTATTCTTGTTTGCTCTGCGGTGTGCTCTAACTTGTGACAGTTTATGACGGACATATGATAAAGTTCAAAGTTAAGTAGCTAACCATTAAGTCTTTTTTCTGCCTGATTATAATGCATGATATTTCCGCGTACCCTTGTGAATAGAAAATTTGACCTCTGGTGACCCCTCTGGTTCTAAGTTTTGGTGTATGAACCTGTTCAAAACGACAGAGACTTGTAGCCAAGCCCCCTTCCCAGCTCTGGGTTAAGACAAATGTTTTCGATCAGTACTTTCGGTTGGGTTAGCAGCCCAGCTGGGGACTAGATGCACTGCGTCAGATGAGCGATAGCACTGGGGTCATTTGAGTCCTCCCACGG
The DNA here is from genome assembly GCF_030913465.1 of Colletotrichum navitas. Taxonomy (NCBI): domain Eukaryota; kingdom Fungi; phylum Ascomycota; class Sordariomycetes; order Glomerellales; family Glomerellaceae; genus Colletotrichum; species Colletotrichum navitas. The sequence goes on along the minus strand of NW_026850554.1, from coordinate 398,312 downwards.
CCCGATCAATCGCTCAAGTATCACTTTTTGATGCAATCCATAAAGTGGCTCGTCGAATTTCGATGCCAGTCCACATGTTCGCAACCAAGCCAATGTCGTAGCGAAGTGATCCTGTATCTGCGGCTTCTTTGCCGAGCAGTCTGGACAGGCAGCCTAGAGGAACGAGAACGAGAAACGATGGCGGTTTCACTCCATGAGAACTTAACTGCATGCCAGTATTCCAACATGGCGTCATCGGCCGAAAGCCGAAGTAAGGTGCATATCTGCGGTAGGTATGAACCTGGGCACCTCACACGTTTAACATCGGCCCCCCTTCTCAAGCCACCCCTCGGCAGCTCATACAGCTACTGTATAATCAAAACACTCGCCAAGACCCAAACTTGCCACTAACAACCTAGCTTTCCTTCTCTCCATTGCTCGCTACCATTCATAGCCGCACTCCAGAGTCTATATTCCCGCAGACCAGGACAGGTGCAGCAATAGGCTATACAACTTCTCTTACATCATAACAGCCTGCCGGCTCGTACACAGACAAGCATTCACAATCGGCACTATAGCCTCCTTTACCGCAAAACTCTCGACCTTGGAGCAAGCCTTCCCTCCCCACACGGAGAAGAATTAGACGCCGATCGATAAACGGCAATTTCCCATAACACGTAATCAACAGGAAGAAGCTACAATGACCAGGTCGCATACGATCATCGCGCTAGATATCAAATGCGTATTGCATGCTCGTCGGCACTTGCCATAAATGCCTGTCGGGCGAGACGTAGAGGCCAGTTTGCCTCCCCTTTTATTTTTTTCTTTTTCTTTTGTGCGGCAGACCTCCCCTCCAAAAGTAGCGGTCGCTTCTACATACTTCAAGCCTCGACACTACTCCCCGTCGCCCTTTAAAGACCAGTCTCGTCAAATGGATGTATATCCTTATTCCAAAGCTGTGCTTAAAAACCAAAGAAGCCATGCGCCGGCTCATCGAGCAGGCTCCAAACACGCCGCCTATTCCCCGCGATTTGGCGAACGGTGCCTATGGATAAGGCGGCGAAACCGCCGACAAGCCTGGTATCTGGGCAGAGTCGCGTATGAAATACAATAACGAGGAGGACATTTCGTCCGTATCTCTGCGCCCGGAACAACTGCGTAAAGCGCCGATAATTGTAGACTGGCCTCGGCCAGGCTTTTCAGTTAGCCTCCGAACGAGCGACCGTTCTACTAGTCAACTATGGTAAGCAATCGAGATTCGTCTTTATGAATACTACAGACAGACGCACGCCGCGTTTAATAGAACTGCCTAGATCTATGTCTGTTATAGTCTCTCGAAGAGACAAGACTTAGTCTGAATGCGTAGAAATCAAGGCCCGGAACAGGACCGCAGACGCGGGCTGCCCCTCTTCCATTCCTAAATCACTGTGCCATGCCTGGGCGCTCTCCCTTTAAGCTAGAGAGGTGGACTATTGTAACTTGGTGTCGCAATCACTTGGGCCATAGAACGGCACGTTGATTGCGGCACAGACAAAAGAACAACCCTAAAATGGATTTTCACGGGCCACGTACGAAGATATTTTCCTGCGGCAAGGAACGTTTACACATTATTATCTGCACTATTATAGAAGATAAAAAGACCAAGTCCGGACGTCTCGTCCTCCCGGCTTTAGAGCGTCGAGAGCTGGAATAAACTGCCTAGAATAGGAACAAAAAAGAAATGTTGTAGCCAGCAGTACTGGCTGATGTATGACGAGGCGTGTGGTTCATAGCATCGGCCGAATACCATGGGTTCAATGGGGCTTTGGATTCTGACCCGAGTGTGCTGAACGAAAGGGCCGGGGAGTGGCCTAGCGTTCGTGGCACTTGCGTCTGTCCAAGGCTCGGCGCAGTGTGCACAGTCTTCTTTTGTAGCATTCCCTGAACAGGCAGAGTACCCGCACTATGAATCTACCCACCAGATCACTGGCACGTCTCCAAAGTACGGCCGTTATGACGCAGCCGAGAGTCGCCACGGAAAAAGGAGCAAAGGGGCATGTGTCAAATGCTCGATGTCTGACTGATCTGGGCAAAGCAGCAAGGACCTTTGTTCGTAGGGCCTGCGGAGCTTTACTGTTGCATGCGTATAGTGCACGACAAGACTTCGGGATGAGATATTTCGGTTTCATCCCTTAATATCATCCGCAGATCGCGCCTTCGACGCTGGTTGATACAAGATAGGGGATAGCTTCAGAAGTTCAGACGCGGGGAAACCGGGATGCATGATTTTAGACCGAGCCAACGGCTCTGCGAGAGCGTGTTGAAGCCCCAAGACAACTGTTCCTGTCACAGCGTAACCTTGGAGGGTGGCACTCTTTACGTTCCGAGCTGCAAATAGGTTGTCTGAAGGATGAGAAATATCTTGCCCATTCACTTTTGGAACGGGTTCTCGAATCTTCAGACACTTCTAGTCCCTTGCGCCGGCGAGCCGTACAAGGGCTCGTTTCCAGGATCATGTCTGATAGTCTCGTTCGTGACAGTACGCGTATTCTGCAAGAGCCCAGCCAGCCGGTTCAGTGGTGCGACAGGATAGAAGATGAGTCCTAAGATCGGCGGTCAGTAGAGGCACAAAGAGTTGTGCAAAACATCCAGAGTCCCCCTTTTGCCGATCCAAGAAGGCGTGGAGGCAGGATGTTTGGATCGTAAACCCAATTTGAAGCAGTGGACTATACGGAGGAGATACTGGACTGGCTCCGTCGGGTAGGGTGACATGGCGAGGCTCGAATTCGACATCGGCAACTGCCATTAATGGCAAGACTACCCCTTGTTAAGGGATGAAAGATTAGGAGGAGTGGACTAGCGCGAAGCTTGGCATAAAATGCGGGGACCGATGTGAGATCCTTGTAGGCATACGGAGTACTCCGTAGAGAGAAGTGAGTGACTTGAGTATGTGTCAGTGACGATCATGCAGGTGGGTAGGGATGGCACTTGATGCGGGTACAAAAGCCGTTTTGAGTGTGGAGACCGGTGCCAATGTTTGGCGTTGCCCGTTTCACCAGGATTTGGCATTGTGGTGTCGGCCTCAGAGTGACGGCGGCTGCAGCAACGCAGAGGAGCCGGTGGCTTGCTAGAGTGCCCATGTCGAAGCTGTCGCAGGTTCCAAGCCCAGCCTGGGGCCAGGCGGGGGGCTGTTGAACGAGGCTAGCTGATAACCCACGTCACATGCGTCTCGTGGAGGGGTTCGTAGACACAAGACAATGCTGGCGGTCTTGGGGGTCCGGGTGGCCGATGATACTGAAGGCGGAACGAGTCGAACTCAGGGCGAACCAAGCCGAGGGTGACGGGTAGGTGTTAGGCTCCTCATCATTGAGTTTGCGGGAGTATTCGAGTTGGATAAGGTGCCGAGTCCCGAAACGAGCAGGGCGGGTACTGGGCGGGTGCTGTCAGTCGTCGTGTTGCGTAGTGGGTCGGAGGGAATGTGAGCGAGGCAAAGCTTCAGCCTCGCTCAAAAGGCGACGTTGAGCCAAACAAGAGATGGGCCGATGGACGGGAGGAAGAAAGCGAGATGCTTGATCTCTTTAAGCTTGAACAACGGAGCGACATACGGTTGATTTGGCCGATTAATTAGAGTGAATCAAAGACAGGTGATCTGTAAACAATATCGTACGAGTCTGACGTGGAAGAAGGCATGGATGGGTCGATGGAAGGCTTCTTTGCTGGGTAGTGTGGACGAGTGGCACGTTGAGCAAAGGGGTCAGACATGGAGAAAGAGCGCCCCGAGGTGAAGGGCCATGCACCATTGGACCCGACCCGAGCTGCAGATGGCTCTTTCGCGAGTGCCAAGGAGCAGCAGGCCACCTGACGGAAGGGGCTAGAGGCGCCAGGGGTCAGAGCGGCTGTCATACGAACCTTGCTCGGGCGACAGGTGGGTTGGATGAAATCAAAGTGACTGACTGACTTGGATTGGCGTGTGAGGTTACATAGCATGGGGGGTGGGGCACTCAGCTAGTGACCAGGGATGGAGGGCGTTGGCAAGGGCCTGAACGAGAGCCTTGAGGTTTGATGCACACCACGGGTCGATAAAGCCGCGAGGGATCTTGTAGGTTTCATGACGGGGATAAGGTATTGACCAAGGGGGGGTGGGTTACTTCACTAAGACCAAAGTGCTGGGATGACGAGTTTGGAAATTGACGGGTGCCACATGGACTACAACGGCCAAATACTGAAAGAAGACAATGAAGACGGACGGTTGTGGATAGGGGACCCTCTGTAACCTTCGTCCCCTATCGCTAATCCTAAACTAAACTAGCGCGACCAAGAGGATAACCCCTGGTGCGCCTGCCGGTTTTCCGTCATTTATTCTTGACTTATTTTTCTCTTAGTGAGGAAGGATGGAAGAGTTCCCCAGGTGACTAGCCGACTGACAGGTTGGCCAGAAAGGCCCCGATGCATTCTCGCATACTGCCTATATACTATTATCGAGTGAGGTGAGTGCATGGCAAATGGTTTTGGTGCTGCCGAGTCGCAATTTGCAGAACAGCTACAAAACTAATTTGGGCACCTTGAGGAAGCTACCGCCAGGGGTCATGCAGGCCGTCGAGTTAGTGTACATCCATCAGCATGCATGCAGGTAGGTGGACGAAATAAACGTATCTCGGTAGTCGAATCTTGCCATAGGTGTGCCTAGGTAGTCAGAATAGCACCCTCTAGAATACGAAGCATGCCTAGGTAGGTACCTAACTACCTAGGTAGCCACCTTGGTACTCTATATTCGTAGGTGCTGAGAAGAACAAACCACAGCGAATCGTGTGTCACCCACAATCACCAGTCAGCTAGGTACTGCATCCTCCCGTGCATTTCTCTCTTTTACCACCCACCGTTAAGCGCCCAGCGAACATGGACCCAACCGAAACGGGTCTGGCGTCCGTGTTCCCAAATTACGCCTCCGCCAATCAGCAACCGTATTTGCTTCTTTTTTACGATTCCCATCACCTGTTTAACTGTCCACTCTAAGATCCGTTCGTCTGGGCGCGCGGCAAGAGAACAAAAATACATGGGCGGTCCTGCTCGGCTGACCATTAACCGTCGTCGCTCGACACGACGCCGCGCTGGAGGAATTGGACAATGGCCCTCCCCAGGACCGCAATAGCTGCATGCGCCATGCGATCAACGTCCACGGCTCTGGCGGAGTCGATGTGGAAGCGCGGATATGAGGATCCGAACTCGACTCGTTGCACCTATTTCCCTTTTGATTCCCTGGGTTTCCCATTCCTTTCCTTTCTCCCCTCTCTTCCCAACAGTGCGGTACACCCTATCTTATTTCCGGCCATAAAATCTCCTGTTGGTTCCAACTCGCAGCAATCGAGTGGCGTGGCATCGCACCTACGGCGCATAACAGAATCGAGCCGCATTTGCCACAGCGGCATAGCTGAGGACGCTGTGAAAAAAAGAATCAAAAAAGAAAGAGAAAGAAAAGAGAGAGAGAAAGAAAAGCGGACACAATAGTCGGCCCCCTGTTGCAACCGAAACGTCAGAATAGCCTCGGAGCCCCTCGTCAAAGCGCCTCTAACAGAGGTCGTCTCAACTCCGCCCACCACCTGTCGCACCTGGCCCTGCCGTCCGATGAGTATCGCCTCTCGGATCGGACTGACACAGCTCCTTCCAACTACGAAACCCCTCCAACGTCTGATCTACCAAATCGCCCAGTCCATTGCCCAGAAGCCACCCCCCCCCGGCCCTGCCCTGTCCGCTGCCCCCCCCCCCCCCCCCCCCCCCCGTTACCAACTCACACAATTTTTGTAGAGTTTTTTTTTCCCTTCAATTTCTTAGCGTTACCTTTTTTCCTCCTTGGTCCATGTGTCAATCCACCCTCACAGCAAGTGGATGAACGGCACCCTGCTCAACAGCCATCGATATCGACAGGGGGCTCATGGGACATTCGACATCCGAACAACTTGGCCCCAATATCATCATCACCATCATCATTATTCACCCCCCTCTTTCCGCATCGCACGGCACCGCCAGCGACCAGCAAACCTCCTCCACCACTACAACCCTCCATTGCCGGATTCAAGTCTATCCATCCCACAGCGATAGGCTCTCCCTGGTCCACCCTGGTCTCCTTCCAATAACCGATTCCCGTCCAGAGCCATCCCTGCTACGCGAGCATCAGGCGCGCCAAGTAGACAAATCCACACTCACAACGGATACTGCTCGGTGTTGACCGTCTTCCGGCTCGTCTCTTTATGACTTTCCCCCCACCCACCCCAAGCTTCGTCTTGTCTTCTACCACCTCCTCCTCTCCACCCTCATTTTTCTCTTCTTCTTCTTCTTCGTTGTTTCTCGGCTAGGTCGAAGAGTCAAAAGTAAAACCTCGAGCCCGTTGCGACTAACGAGATTCCTTCCTTTCCTTCGCTGCTGGCTCAGATCATTCTTTATTAAACCATCCAAACCCGTTTGCTTGGTGTCTTTTTTCTATTCGCTGCCATTGTTCGTCGAGCGCGCCGCTTCGGATATTCAAAAGACTTTTTTTTTTTTTTTTTTTTTTTAATTCGGAGATTGACAAGAAAGAGACCGGGAAACGAAATTTGGTACCGCGACGCTGTAGTGGACTGGGTTTGCTGGAATTCGTCACATCGCCCTCGCCCGACGCCCCCTCACGAGCCGTTCGACGATACAGGCAGGCACGACCCTATCGCCAATTTGCCAATACTGTCGCAGGTCGACACCCTAATACGTCTATACAAGGGAGGGACATCTAACTCAACATGTCGGGTGATCTCACTTTTGGGGTCCTGGTTCGGAAGCAGTTTACTGGCCCCAAGTTGCTGTTCCACTTCCTCTTCTGGAGTTTCCATTGGGGTATTTTCGCCTATGGCTGGTGAGCCTTCCTCTATTCTCCATATGGTACATTGGCCCGTATACTAACCCCCCTCCCAGGTATAAGCAGGCCGCAGAAACGAGACTCGCAGGTCTGAACACTCTGCAGTTCTCCGTCTGGATTTCAAGAGGTGCCGGTTTGGTTCTAAGCGTCGACACAATGCTCATCCTGCTCCCGGTCTGCCGAACGATCATGCGGTGGATCCGACCCAAGCTCCGCTTCGTACCCCTCGACGAGAACCTTTGGCTTCACAGGCAGCTTGCGTACGCGATGCTCATGTTCACCATCTTGCACACGTCTGCCCATTACATCAAGTAAGCCAGCCCACTCATCTAGGACGAGCTCGCAAATGCTAACACGCGCAGCTTCTTCAACGTCGAGGTGACCCAGATTCGACCTGTCACGGCCATCCAGATCCACTACGCCCAGGCCGGTGGTATCACTGGTCACGTCATGCTGCTTTGCATGCTTCTGATGTACACCACCGCCCACGCCCGCATCCGTCAGCAGTCGTTTGAAACCTTCTGGTACACTCACCACCTCTTCATCCCCTTCTTCTTGGGACTTTACACCCACACCACCGGCTGCTTTGTGCGTGACACTGCCCTCCCGTTCTCTCCGTTCGCCGGAAAGGACTACTGGGACCACTGCATTGGTTACCTCGGCTGGAGATGGGAGCTCTGGACGGGTGGTTTCTACCTCATTGAACGTACCTACCGTGAGGTTCGTGCCCGTCGTCTTACCAAGATCACCCGTGTTGTTCGCCACCCCTACGGTCAGTGTGCAATCTGGAAAACCCTCCCGACCGTAATGCTGACTCATTTACAGATGTCGTTGAGCTTCAGTTCAACAAGCCGTCGTTCAAGTACAAGGCTGGCCAGTGGCTCTTCCTTCAGGTTCCCGCCGTTTCAAAATATCAGTGGCACCCGTTTACCATCACCTCTTGCCCGTTCGACCCCTACGTCTCTGTCCACGTTCGCCAGGTTGGTGACTTCACTCGGGCTCTTGGTGACGCTGTTGGTGCCGGAGCTGCCCAGGCCAAGCTCTACGACGGTGTGGACCCTATGGGCATGTACGAGGTTGCTCTGCAGAACGGTCAACAAATGCCCGATCTCCGCATTGACGGACCTTACGGAGCGCCCGCTGAGGATGTCTTTGAGAACGAAATCGCCGTGCTGATTGGTACTGGTATTGGTGTCACTCCTTGGGCCTCGATCCTCAAGAATATCTGGCATTTGCGCAACGGCCCGAACCCGCCTACCCGCCTCCGTCGTGTCGAGTTCATCTGGGTCTGCAAGGACACGGGTTCTTTTGAATGGTTCCAGACCCTGCTTTCTTCTCTCGAGGAGCAGTCTAACGAGGCTGCCCGCGTCCCTGGCAGCTCCGGTGTTGAGTTCTTGAAGATCCACACGTACCTTACTCAGAAGCTGGATATGGACACGACACAGAACATTGTGCTCAACTCTGTCGGCTCCGAAGTTGACCCCCTTACCGAGCTCAAGTCTCGCACGAACTTTGGCCGACCCAACTTCTCCAAGCTCTTCAGCACCATGCGCGATGGCATTATCGACAGAACATACCTCAACGGCTTGGAAGGCAGCATGCGCACAACTGTCGGTGTCTACTTCTGCGGTCCTTCCGCTGCTGGTGAGTGCCAAACTGATGACAGCGTACAGAATTTTGCTAACAGACATTTGCAGCTCGCGATATCAAGACTGCTTGCAAGGACGCAACCGTCCGCGAGGTCAACTTCCGTTTCTGGAAGGAACACTTCTAAATGGGATTATCGCCCCTTTTCACATACAAAAACACCAAAAACAAGCACCTTCAGCGACACGGTTGGGTTCTGTACATGTAGGAAGAGATCATGCCTGGAGACGATACCTACAGCTGTCGGAAGCTTCCCAGCTACGGACGGTGGTTGGTGACGCCCAGAGGAAAGCCAGCTGCATAGCGGCAGGCGGGAAGGCGTTGGCTGGAATGCATTAAGACACCCACTCAGCGGTGTGCATCATCTTACATCTTTTGCCGCCACTCGCGTCAAAGTTCTATTATTTGTTACCTGTTATGGAGGCGTGGGTGGCGGGCGGTCAATGTTCTCTCACATATATAAGGCCCATATATAACATTTTTCAACTGCAACAAATCGTTTATTTCAAGTCTTCTTTTCACTCCGTATCATCTAGCGGGAGACGACCGAAGACGTCGGTCCGGTTCAATAGGGTTATGTTACACAACCTTATGTGATATGCCCATCATCCAACTGCAAACCGCTCCAAAGAGATGGCTTGACCAACTTCCTTGCACCGGATGCGGATAGTCAGCGGCCCGTTATACTGAATCGCTCTGCCAAGACCTGGGGTCCCATTAAAGTGAATAGGGCATTGCGTCGCAGAGCAGGGGCAATATGGTCGACCGTACGTCTACTGGGGATAACCATACAGGTAGGACTTTCGTCAGGGTGCATCCGGCAGTATCCATTTGGTGCTGCCACGGTCTCCTTGCCCGTAGCTGCCGTGGCTGCCGTGCCGTTGGACCCCTTAGTCAGCCTTAACCCCCCCCCCCCCCTCGTCCTGGTTGTGAAGGGAATCTCTGCTCCGACGACCAGGTGGAGAAGGGGGTTGATGCGGCAGTGGTACGTGCTGATGGTCCATAGTTATGTGGTTCTGATTCTGATCGTTTTCCAAACCGTTGGCGTTTCGAGTCCTCCTAGTGGGACGGGTTCCCGTGGCCCGGTTTGTGCGGGCTCAAGGCGGGAGAGCAGTGAGTCGACCGGTGTGTCGACAAGTCATTTCAGGATGAGTCCCTCTTTCTTTCTGTATATGTATGTCTCTCTGCGTTGCTGGACGGTGGTCATTGGTTTGGCAAGTTCAAGACATCAGCACATGGTTGGGCGGACGCGCTCGGTCGGCGTTATGATTGTACGACGACGAGAGCCCCGGACGAGAGGCCAGGCGAGAGCGTTGGAGAAGGTCTGAGTCCTACCCGAGAGATCCGGATTGGAAGATTGGAAGAGAGAGAATAAGTGGAGAGCGAACGTCCGGGGTTGCCGCTGCCCCTGGCCGGCAAAAGAAGAGAGTGGCCCAAGTGACGAACATGGAATTTGGTGGGGGTGGAGAGGGCGGTTGTAAACTGTAAGACAAAAGATGAAATGAAGGCGGCATCTTTGGAGTCGCTGGTACGATGTGGCATTACGTCGCCAGCCGAGCTTCGCAAAGGGAAGCGAACAGTTCCGGGGGGTGGGGGGCGGTGGTTAGCGAGGCGTCGGGTTCGCAACGGAAGCCGGTGCTTTCGAACGGCTTCTGAGGTTTGTCCCAAGAAGGAGATCTTTCTGTGGCTGAGAAGCAGAAACGGGGAAGACGTGGCTGCCCGCCGGGCGACGGGTGTCAAAGGGGGGGGGGGGGGGGGGGGGCTGGCAATTTTTGAGCTTGTGGTTGAGCAGATTATTGAAAACTCGACGGGATTAGGTTCCGTGTGTTGACGTGTAAACCTTAAGGGGGTCGGTTTTCCCACTTCCCATGCTTTTCTTTTTCTTGCAGTGATTGCGTTTTGATTTTGGGATGACTAGGAATACATGTTGACTGTGCACTGCTCTGCATGCACGAAGATAGATTTAGGCTATTTCCACTTGGGGCGGTCGAAGTGGAAAAGTTCGTCCGAAGAGCATCCCCCGCTTACAAAAAAACGCCTTTAACCCTGTATCGAGGTAGAGTTTGAGGGCTGAGACACCGCCTGGGGTTTTTGAGATGGCACTGGAACGACTTTAGGCTAGTTCGAGGTCTCACGGGTCACCAAAGCAAGGTGGGGGTTTTTGAAAGGGATGGGCCTCGATCATGCATGGTAGAGATGAAGTCGCGTTTAACTACACATCGTTGAAATAGATAAAGATCAAAAATAAAAGTAGTAGTGATTGATTGCAATGGAGGTTGAGCTGCGAAGTGGTGACTACCCGGGCAAAATGATATGGCTAGGGTTAAAGCACATGGCGCAGATAACTCTACTTGTCAGGTGTTACTCGTTAAGACAAGCCACGAGCCCCATGCAAGAACGAGTCGCACTTTGACCACATGAGTACGGAGTAATAGCAGTCGTATTGGTTGTCCAGACTACACCCGCTGCACCAAGTACCCCTCCCCCAAAGGGCATGGTACGTAGCTATCACGTGTAACAACTATAGAGGCAGAAGTCCCAGGCCGCCATATCATTCTTAAGCACGAGACAAGATTATCTACGGCCGTGTTGCTTTTTTGAGCATCGGCTCGGTATAACGACAGCGCAAGAAGTCGGTCAAAAGTCTCGTCATTTTCCCCTTCAATTTTCCTCATCGCATTGAACACTTAAACTACCACAAGAGGCCAGCTTTCGACGGCATGGAAGAGCGAAATAGTAAATGAGCCTTAACCCTTTACCAGTATCAAGTGCTGAGCACGATCCGCAAATCACTCTCCCGCACGTGCTCCCACGCCCGTTTTGTCATGCTCTACCTGCAGAAGTCGCTCTTCCCGCTGCCGCCATCTACACAGTTGCCGCAGTAGACATTCCAGCGAATCCATCCGTCGCTGCCGCAGTGGAAGAGGGAATGTCTCTCGTACGGGTCCTCACGGGGGAGCCCGACTCTCTTGAGCTCGTTGTCGATCTCGCTCATGTACTTGCCTTTTGGTCCAAAGAGTCAGCACATCGCACGATAAGCGAGAGAGTGGGAGGATGGGGGTTACCCTTCTTCAATAGGTTGTAGCCGCAGTACTCGAGACCCTCGGTACAGGCTTTAGCCTCAGCAAGGGGGTACATAATGCTGGTCAGCGCAAGAAGAATAGTCATTGGCTTCGTCATGATGGATATGCTGGCAGAAATTGGATTGAAAGCGGGTGGTATGGATGGAGATGCTAGTTGATAATGAACTGTTTGAATGAAGCTGCCCTGGTGGTTCTTTCCAGTTATCAATTATTTGCAAGGACAGGAGAGTCACTTAACTTATAGTTGTAGTCTCGAAGGGATTGTCTGGTTATACTCTAGTCTCTCTGCTAGGGTTCGAAAATTGTCAGCCATCAGATGTTGTTGAGTCAATGTCCACCCAGCTGAGTGCTAAATCAGCATAGACGCCCAATTGTATGCAGCTTATGGATCTGTACTTACTGCGTAGTACAAGGAACTCAGCAGCCAATAGTTGGAAGTAAGGGCATACGAGACACAAACACAGCCACCAGCAATGGCTATCACTTGCATATACTATTGCTAGTGTGTGGTGATTGGTGCTTAGGTCAGAACTGTTTACGCAAAAGTTACTGTCATAAAGCCAATTAACATCCCATTGCAGAGAAGTATCTAGATTGTTTTCTTCACGTGTTTGCTTGGCAGGCATATAGACACCTGATTCACAGACAACACATCGAGAAATGCTTCGCCAGCACTGAAGGGAAAGAACACAGCGAGTGCGCATGTTCAGTTACCCCTCCATCGTTAAGTCAATATTGCTTGTAGTTTTGAGGTCTCCTTCCCGGCAGACGAAGGAGGCTAGAATTCAAAGCTCTGCCGCTTCCAGCAACACATCTGTACTTTTAGTGATCAGCTGGATTCAGCCGTAAAACAACAACGATGTTTTACCTGCAGTAAGACGACCACTTGTCAGCATATCTACTGCTGGTTCAACCGCATGTCTTGGCGTGTATTGCACGAGAGAGCGGAGATGGTTGTAGAGTCTCCGGAGAACAATCACGTCCGTATGATGAGACAGTACAATTCACGTAACAGAAAAGTGGCCATGGAATATGGCGCATATTGCTTCTTCCTACACCTTGACATCAGACCATGTTGGGCTCGCGACTCCGTAAAACCAGCGAATCGGGGTTGAGGGGGTTTGAACAACTGGCTTGCAGCAGCGCTGTAAGCATGCCCACAACCTGTTTGGGAACGACGCCACGCATTCTGTGCGGGGGAACGAACTGATGTTTGATCGTATCAGCTGTGGAAAGATGCATCGTGGACGGGCGGCTGTCACGAATCGGGCAGTCCAGATAGACAGCAACTTATGATAACTAACTCATCGGCACCTCCGGTATGTATGCGCGGGGTTCTCACTAAGCGCTTGCCTGACTGGGTGTCTGGCTAGCATCAGATTGCATTCGGGCCAGCGCGCAAGCCGTTTTTGTTGCGCCTTGATGTTTGCCAAGCCTAAGAGTTGATCCGCCGTTGCTGTGGTAAAGCTATGTATACCAGTCCGGCCAGTGTGATGATTCGTGCTTAACGCTGAAAACGCCATGCCACAATCTGCACGCCTTAGCGCTTTACACCTCCATGGGCGACCGAGAAGAGTCGGTAAGAAAAGCCTTGTAAATTGTCAGTTCCAAGCCCCATATTCGTGTGCGAGCACGGCAACCAAAGCATGATGTTAAAACCCTACATTTGCAGGATGCAGACAACCTTGTGCGTCCCAGCTGGCCATTGTTGCATACGAGCCGGGCCCGGGTTTCTTTTGCATGGAGCATTTCAGCTGCGGTCACTTAGCCCCATGCAGCATAAGCCGGAGAACGCCGCACGAGTCTTGCATCGAGGATTGTCTGCGCCAAGCTAATCGGTATACGTAAAGCGCAGCGATTGAAGGCCTGTACGGCGAGTTGTTTCCTATCCCGCCAGATGTCAAACCCTTTCGCTTATACGTTCACAATGAATCTTCTTCAGACCGATGGGAACTAGGATCCCTATAAGTATAGCAGACTCGCTACCAAGGCCCTAGGGCTTTAGAATCAGAATCTTTGCAACTCCTCGAGCAACGCCTCGTCTGCGCTCAACACAACTTTTTCCAGTCCTACCAGCCAACAATACACTATGATGCCCCCAACTCTAACTCAAATTTTCCATCTTCTCATGGCGCTGTTCATGGCGGCTGCTGTCCTTGCTGAGACCGGCGTCACCACCCGGTACTGGGACTGTTGCAAGCCATCGTGTGCCTGGCCCGGCAAGGCACAGGTTTCGGAACCCGTGCGGACCTGCAACAAGAACGACAAATGGCCCATCCCGCTCGACCCCAACGCGCAGTCGGCTTGCAATGGCGGCGACGCGTACACATGCAGCAACAATGGCCCGTGGGCTGTCAACAACAACCTGGCGTACGGCTTTGCGGCAGCTAAACTCACCGGGAAATCTGAGCGAGACTGGTGCTGTGCATGCTACAAGTAAGTCGAATCTGATGTGACCTAGCCGTAGTGTAGAAGATCGACACTCAAACAGTGGAAAATGAGAACTCTGAGGACCAATCGTGGAGGCATTCTCTAGCTTGTTCTACGCGGCTGACAATTCTCCCAACCTACCAGGCTCACCTTTACGTCAACCTCTATTGCCGGCAAGCAGATGATTGTCCAGGTGACCAATACTGGCGGCGACTTGGGGGCCAACCACTTCGACATCGCCATCCCTGGCGGCGGCGTGGGCATGTTCCCGCAGGGGTGCCAAGCGCAGTTCAACGGTGCCTGGATGGGCGACACCTACGGCGGTTACCGGAACAGGAACGACTGTAACAACCTCCCCGCGGGCCAGTTTCGCGACGGCTGCTTCTTCCGTTTCGACTGGTTCCAGAACGCCCAGAACCCGACCGTCGAGTTCCAAGAGGTGTCTTGCCCGCAGGCCATGATTGACAGGTCGCATTGTGGTCGCTGGAGCTCCAGGGTCTTGGTCGACCAGAGCCAAGAGAGGGTTTACCAACAGCCCGGCGAAGAACTGTAGATCGATCTGTCTCCCGGAAGAAGCGCCGGGCCATGGACTCTCTTGGCTCGTAGGGGGAAATTGGTGACACGGAACTGAAGACGGCACTATTCTTGTGTGATCCGAAGGTTGTAAGGAGAACAAAAGGCAGTTTTGAATTTGCTAGGCTTGAATGGGTAGTCATTGGCTTATTGAGGGGAAATTGATAAATGCGTTTCGTTGGATTAGACTATCCGCTAGTTTTGGCATTGCCGCTAGTTGCTGACAACCTGAACTAAGATCGACCCTGCGCACCACCGGTTCGGATGTAGGTATGTTGCCATCTGATCTATCTCACCCACAGATGATCAAAGGCAGAAATGCCGGGCCGGCGACCCTTACCCCAGAGTTGGCATGCATGAGTGGCTTCCGCCGCGTTGTTGCACAGCAAGAGAAATTCGCAGTGCAATGAGACAGAAACCTGGATTGGTCTCACTTGAGCAACACTGCAATTTCCTACTACGTAGAGCTCGACTTCTGACAAATAACGCCCCGGGCTGATGCCTGATAGCAGAGAATCACTCTCTGGCATTCCTTTCCCTCAGCGAGGAAATCCACCTCATGGACAGTGCCACTTCGTGTACGTGTCGAGGCACACTTGCAAACGCCCGCACGAGCAGTGAAAGACAACAGGTACCGAGCTGCCAAGAATTCCAAACCGTTGGTGTGAACGAACGTCCCGTATGTTCTGTAATCTTTCTGCCTTGTAAGCCGCGGCATATACAGCAGCCTCTAATACTCGTGGAACACGACTTTGAGTCGCTGCGGATGTTGCAAGAGTACAAGGCCCATAATGAGGCTATGGCTGTAGGTAGCCTCTCTCATTAATCATTAAAACCAGTTCACTTGATCAGCTATTGATCGCGCAATGGGTACTACAACCACCACTACTCAGCGGTGAGGACAGCATCGTTGATGCCACTATCATCGTACTGGTTTTCATAGTCTCTTGGCGGTCAAAATGTTGCAGATCGAACAAGAATTGCCCCTCCCCGGATTCATGTCTTTCGGTCGGTCAATAGAAAGTCAACAATAAGGCGTGTTTTCTCCGCTCTTACTCTCTTCGCTAGTTATGGCTTTGCCTCGGATCCCATCCCCGCCATATTTCGCTGCGCACATAGACACTCACAGCCGATTCTGTGACCATTTATAGACACGCTAAAAAGCCAGGAGCCCGTTAACCTGGCTTTGCAAAGACGGCACCTCGCGCTTCTTCGGGCAGAACCTTGATAGGGTCAATCAAGACCCTGCCTGGGGAACGATGATTTCTTGCCAGGGGTCGCCTCGACAGCAAGTTTCTAAAGACCGACCCCGTGCTCACGAAGGGCAGGGGAGCTGGGGAATCACTATGCTGTGTCTCGTCTTCATCTTTCGCAGACAGGATGGAGGTCGAGAAGAACGATCATAAAACAGACTCGGAGCTGGCCAACACCGCGTTGACAGAATGACTACAGAGGCGAGGCTTCGTACGCCCCCAAGACATTCATTCGTGCGGAGACCTCCCCTTTTATACCTTCTCCTCTACAACGAGTGACTTATAGTCGTACCCTTGTAGTATTACAAAGAGCCTTACTGAGTAAAAGTATCACAATATATAAGCTACTATTACTGCCTACGTAACTAACAGTATTGTTTTATTACATAACAGTTATAAGCCTAGCTTCTGCCTGCCAGTATACTACAATAGTATATATGTTAATTTAAGTGCAGTAACTAGCTATAGATCTTAAGCACTGTGGGTTTAATTCCTATTAGGGTCCCCTAGTTAAAAATCCTACTAAAGTCTATAGATCTTCACCACCTATGATTAGCGAGATGTACCTAACTAGGTTTTCATCAAAAGTGTGTTCAGATCTGACTTTCTAGGTTAAATCTGGGGGGTGTGTCACGATATATAAGCTACTATTACTGCCCACGTAACTAACGGTATTGTTTTGTTACGTGACAGAAAGACTGTCAGCAGGCAAGGTGGCAGCAGCATTCTGTTATGCCTCGGCCGTGGAAAAGGGCAAAGCTGATGACTGACACAGCAAGCGGGATCCCAGCTTCGGTGCCAGTTTTGCATTTCGTCACGCGCGGCTCGACTACTGGAAGACACCATTTCCTGTTAGAATCCTCCCAAGCTGCGCGGTTGTAACAGGGACTTGGCCGTGGCAGCGCAACACCTGTCGCCATGAAGTGATACATATAACCTGTTGATACACTCTATTGGCTTCGGGGTATCTCATGGGGACTTTCCGGATTCCTAGGTTCCTTGACTTTGACAGCCCGTAACTTTACATAGTACAGACTTCCACATACTACAATCGCCATTTACGTTTTTAGTAGATTTGTGGCTGTTTAGAATTCGATGAGCAACCTGTTTGTACTCTTGGGAAGTATTGTCAGTGTCACGCTCCGTGACAGAATCGCCATGGCTTTGTTTAGGGTCGTGACAGCGTACATCGTGTGCCGTTGTCTATAATCAAAGTGTGGAGGACGTTACTCTTCTAGACCAGCACGACCGAGTGATTAACAACGCGCTCAGTGGTCGCTGCAGAAGCGACACGCATTTCTATCTCGCGTGCAATGAGGTTGAGAGGTAGAGGCATCGAGTCGCCACAAACGTGGAGTCTTGTCCGCCTGGGGTTCTTCAATGGAAGGCAATGCAAACAGTTGCCAGCATAACTCTGAGCACAGGACGGGACGGAGAGAACGCCTTTTTCTACCAAGACGGCCGATAACGGTTTTGGGTACTATTCACGTCAGCGAGAACAAGAGGCCGGGAGCATAACTCTTCTCCTCAACTCCGTCAGCCAGCTTGCCTAGTCTCGGTCGTAGCCAGGTCACTGCTTGAAGCGTACTCCCGTTATCTGTTTCTCAGGTGATGGATATTGATCGAGTCAAGGCTTGAGAAGGCCTTGACTTGCCGTCATAAGAGCACAACAATAATTTCATAGAAGGAATGGTTTTTCATATTGAATGTTTTTTTTCCCTTTCCATGTATCTCATAATAAGTGACATTTAGCTCGCCGCACCTTGGCCTTTACGCGCAATCCGAAAAGCGATGCTGGAGCAAAACGTTAACTAAGCTAAAGTCAAACAACGCCCTTATCAGACTCACACAACTTGTTACCTAAGCGCGGTGATGAAAACTGAGCAAAATGGTTGGGGACGAATTTCACAGGCAACCGACTTGGATATTGCCGAGACCGGGACATGCAGGCCGTTAAGTATCACAAGCCGCCGAAGGGCTCACCCTTGCTCGTGATTGAATGTTGGGAGGGTGGCGTCCGCTCTACGGCAAACCCAACACAGGTGAAGGAGACGCTACGTGATGAGCTTGGAGATAGCTCGGTCATGTGAGTTTGAGCCGCAAACCTACCCGCCAGTAGAGCAATTGCCCTTCACCGACCCCATGACAATACGATCTCCACATCTACTAATGCACGTCGAGCAGTTGTCGAAGAAGCCCCCATCCGGTTTGCAGCGACTGCCGAGGTTTCGACTTGCCTTTAAGAAACAAGATACCCCACAAGAGGCGTGTCGTGTGACTGAGGCCTCTGAGCTGGTCCATCGCGTTGTCTAGACGCCGGGCACCGACCGACCCAGAGGCCGTTTGCGTCCGCGTTGCTGCTCACTGTCACATCTCGCTGAAGCGGCATCGGTCGGCGGGAGATTCCCGACCCAGTCCTAAAACGGCAAAGTGCCATGCCAGTGCTAGCCAATCCAGTTGACCCCACTGGCTGCTGCATGGAGCCATCACCTCCTATCACGCCGTTCCTTCACCGTGCGGAATTTGAGACCGTCGCTCCTCTTTTGGAACCCCAGAGTTTGGAATTGGGCAGACATATGACGATCCAGCCAGTGAGAGTCGTTGTCCTGTTGCCGGCCGCATTGTCAGTGGCCGGAGGAATGCAGACCGAGATGTGACAAGCCCGGAAGGGTGGGGTCCCTTGGGCTCACCGGGACCCGACAGGGAGAGACGTGACATCCGGTGTCCGTTCCCGCCACCCTCTTTTTCTCCTACCCCTTCAGGCGCCGCCAATAGAAGTGGTTCGGTCAGATGTGAGTATCATGTACTGACTTCATTGCGGTTGAGCGCTCCTCTTTTGATGGGGCAGGATGGCGAAACCGAAAGCCTGGAGCGACAGAAGACGCATACCGACAAGACGCTCAGCAGTTGGTTTTGCTGTTGTTCTCCCTCTACACAGCCTGCAAGCTGACAAAAACAGCCGGTGCAACAGCTATCTGAGGCGCAAATCCCACCAGTGGGTGCGTGACGTGCATATGCCGCTAATGGTGGACACACATTAATGGTGCCAGGTCGCCAACTCGGCAAGAGGACCCAGAGGAATGAAGACCAGACATTTCGTCGAAGTGGGGATGCTCTTGATGTTGGCCCTTTGACGAAGGAATCGACTGAAGTTGCATCGTTGTTTGGCACGCCTATGAAGGAGACATAGCCACTATGCAACTCGAGGCAGGTGCTTCGTCAGTCGGCACCAGATTACGATAACGCCAGCTCAGTCCAAATCCCCAACCCGGACCGTGACCCGACCCGATGTACATGCCAGTTTTTAATACGTGACCTTTGTCACAAGCATGCCAGACGTGGGAAAGCATGTTCGGTCTTGGGGTGGTTGCATTGCATGGCCACAAAAGGAGAAACCCATGACAAGGCATGCAGCAAAACGTTGCGAGCTTCATCTTGTTCGAGGGGAAGCGCAGATGCAGCGGGATTGAGGGCGGATGGTGATTCGTGGTTCTGGCCAGAATAAACAAAGACTAGGTTTGCTAGTGTGGGGGTGAGCGGAGACCTATCGGAAAGAGAGTTGCGGTGAGGCTGGCGGTATATCCCGGTGAGGGCACCGGCGTCATTGGCCGAAACAGAAGCAGAGAGAGGATCGGAGAGAGAGGGCGGTGGGCGGTCGCAGCAATTTGCTAATTGCATCGTGGGGCGGCAGGGAAATGGTGGTTGTGACCGGCTCAAAGCAGCCAGCCTACCATGAGGGCGGATACCGAAGGTGAACGGGCTGAGATTGGGACGCGAGATAGGGAAAGATATGGGCGCCTAGCTTCGTGTGAAGGGTAACTTGAAGCGCGACTATGCACTCACTTGGCCTAATGGGTCGTTGCGACATGAGTTTGATCCTCGAGTTGATGCTCGGGTCATTGGCCTTCGGGCGTGGAACGAACCAGTTATGTTCGTTTCGGTGCATTAGGCCGTTGATGTCTGACTTGAAATACGGTCAATTGTCAGATGCATCTTACAATTGGCTCTCGACTCTGGGGACCGAGGTATTCCGAACGTTTCATTGGAACTCGAGAATTGAAGGGCAGTTGTCAGGGTCGCAGCCCGAAGGTGGAAGAGCGGCGACTCAGCTACCCGATCCCGTTATCCGGTGGGCGGAAGAACAAGGAGGGGGCGGGCAGGACGAGGCCATAGGATGAGGAGGTGCGGCGCAGTGCAGCGCAAAGCGAAGGGGACAGGGTCCACGTGGTGCGCATGACATGTCTTTCTTTGGCCAGGGCCATCATCGGCATGAGGTCGTCGTCGAAGGCGCTCCCATCGTCTGCTGCCTCGTCGCAACTTGCCTTGCCCAAATGGATCCGGTGAACTGATCCTTCGATCCGGTCGGGCAGACAAGACACAGACACTTAGTTCTGAGCGGCTCTCGTTGACAGGTTAAGGCAAAGTGACGTGACGAGACGTTACGAGCGTGGCGTGATTTGACACGACGTGACAGGACGCGATGAGATGGTAGATGTGCCCGGTCCAAGAGATCGAGTTTCTAATTCGCATCAGTGGCCATCCGTTTCCCGCTCTTGTCCGTGGTGAAGCCACACACGTGCCTAGTGGACGGGATATGGCTGAGATGCCCCTCAGCCGAGAGACACGGAGACCAGACGTTCACACCACCTCTGGTCGGTGAGCGTTCCTAGTGGGCTGTTGAAGATCGTCGGCCGGGCCGTGGGCTTCATCTGGCGGGCTGGGCCTTCTTGACCACGCTGATGGTTGCTTGGGTGGGTGGAGAGAGACTGGTGCATCCTGCGTGACTGTCTGACAGCCTGTTAAATCCCCTCCTTTTGGCGATGATATCCATATGTGCGTGAGCGAGTGTCAATGTGTCCGCGACGAGGCCAGATACTTATCCGTATATCCCCGATCCCATGCAGCTCTGTATTGTAGCAGAGGGTGGGTGCTGTAGGTTTTGGGGCTGGCTTGGCTTGCTCGTTTTAGTTTGGAGACGGTCGTTGCCGTGTTGGCCTGAACGGGGGGGAGACGCCTCCATAATTTTCCCTTGATTCAAGCATCTCGTCTAGATCTCAAAGTGGATCGCGGGGGGTGGGAGGCGCTTTAGAGGAGAGGGATACATCAAGGACAGCGAGGAAGCAGGAGCAAAATAAGAAGGCGCAGAGCAAAGAGGCAGGAGCTAGGTAGTTAGGAGCTAGGTGCAAGGAGCTAGGAGCTAGGAGCTAGGAGCAGCGGTTGGGCGGCAAGAACAGCCGTCGTGCTTTCCCTTTTCTTCACCTGCCAGCCTCAGACTGCGAATGGGAGGAAGCTGCTTTCACCGTCGGAGCAAGTCACTCCCCTGCCAAAAAGACATGACGATATACCTTGGATATGGATGGGGGAAGGTCTCTCTGGCCCCGCCATCCCACACTTACCACTCACCACTCACTCGCGCACTCAATCACTCAGTAATTATCGCACCTAACCCACCTTCAGCTTCGTCCCACATTCGCTGCCCCTCGCCTACCCACATTTTGCAGAATCTAGTGCGTGCGTGCGGTCGAGTGTGGGCATGTGGAGGAAGGACAGGAAGGACAGGAAGGTCACCAGCCCCTGGACCCCTTCCTTTTGAGTCTTGACATGACATGACATGCTAGTGGTCCGTCCCCCCCCCCCCCCCCCCCCTGCTCTCACAGGCCAAGGTGCTGTTTTCCCCTCCTTCCCCTTCAAGGGTTGGAAAAATAAAATAAATCGGTGCCGGGTCAAGCGCTCCGCAAAGCCTGAGTAGTCGTAGCGAGGTGTCCAACGTGCGTGTATCCGTACCTCGCCCAAATGCAGCGCATGGCATGGTTCATCATGGTCTAGGGGGGCAGGCCACGTAAACAGGAAGAGGAAAGCCACGGTGCAATGGTAGATCAGAAGAGCTCTACAGAGCAAGTGCGGGTGCGGCTTCCTTTCCGAGGTGCAGTGTGCAGCCGGAGTGTCAAAGCTGACTTCACATTTTGGGGGTTTGGGCATGCGTACTTGGGCAATGTATTCTATTGGCAGTTGCCATGCTGTTGAGACGTTGTCGTGGGTGGGTATGAACACAGGCCAACAACAGAAATAGACGATTAGGTAGAACATTTCGTAAGGTCGGCCGACTGGGCTGTGTCGCCCGTCCACTTCCTCTACCCGACGACTTTTGCCCTCGTGGTTGTATCGGGGTGTCCTGCCCGGCCTCCAAAACTTTTTTTTCTTTTTCTTCTTCTTCTTCTCCCCAAGCGTCGTTCCATCAGCCTGTTTGCGAGATCGCGCTCATCTTGCATCGAGTCTTTATGGGGAAGGTGTGGAAAGTACACTCGAGGTAGAAAACACTTGTGTACCTAAAGAAGAAAACATGATGCTATAAACTGACACAAGGTCAAGGGAGGTAAAGTGAGCCACTAACATCCACGACCCTCGTCCACCACCGACATAACTGGATTACACAGTGACCCGAAAGTCAGTTCCAGTTACTGTGCGGCGATTCCTGTTCAGCCCTTGGCAAGCATTGGCAATAAGCAACAAGCAGCTGTATCTTGGCCCGGATCGGAAATCGGGATATCAAAAGATACAAACGTCCCATCAGCACAGAAAACATCAGACCAGAATCCCAGGCTCGGATCCAAAGCCCAGACTAGTTTACCTAGGTAGACCCGCCCGACAAAAGTCACAACCCTCACTCAGATCACCCACTCACTCAGCACCGAAACCCAAGCCATCCCACTCTCTCGACCCGAAACCCACAACATCCACGATCCCTGCCACTAGGTGGTTCTCACCTCTTTTTTCGACACACAGAAGTGGCCCTGATCTGGTCACACATTCATCTGTCTGTTTTCTCAAGCCCCAGTTTTTGATATATGCTGCGATCAGAAAGAGAGAAAGGCTAGGTATATCGATCATCTTGACTAGCAATCACCGGCTATCCATCGTGCCACCACCTTCCCGTCTTGTTCATACTGCGTTCCTGGACTGGGAGAACACACACACACACCTACACCTACACACAGACATATCCTAACCCTCGTCCTCTTTTCCTTCTTCCCTCCCCGTCCATCTGGGTGTGACATCCCAGGCCGGCCTAGACTGATCGGTACTTTTCCAGAAGTACCTTCCGTCCTCACCTTGCATGCTCCTCCTCCATCGCACTCGCACACGCCCGCAAATACACGCACACACACACACACACACCCCATCGAAACCATAAGTTTTGAGAAGTACCTGTACCACCAGGGTCAGTCACCACCATCACCACCACAATCGATACCTCCATCGCCGCTCACCCGACCTTATTTAGGTACAAACACCACCCTTTTGCCGTACACTAGGTAGGTACCTAGGTATATACAGAGGTGCTATACCTACCAGGGGGCCTGGCCCGTGCTTTCTTCCCTCTTTCCCTCCCCGGTGCTCTGTGCACCGACCTTATTTTTTTTTTAATTCGTGCACCTTTGGCCTCGGCCTTCATCCTCCCATCTTCACACACCTCGAATTGGGACGGTGGATTGGAAACCAAATATCACTTCCTTTGTTCTTTTTGATTTCTTTTTTACTTTGATTGATCCTCGACCGTCCGTCCCTGCGGTGTTTCTGCCCGGCTCCCGGGTCTCAATTGCTCTCCCCAGCCTTCGGCGCATTCTTCTGTCTAGCTGCTCCCCGCAGAAAGGGCCCGTTTCTTTTACCCCTCACTTTTCTCTGCTCGCACGTTGCTCGCGTCGGTGAATCTCGGTGGGGCTCTGCTCACACAATCTGCTCCGACTTCAGAGAAAACGCGCGACAGCCACTCGGAGCAAAAAGTGAAGAGCGAGAAAGAGGAAAAGGCGCAGGGCTCTTTTGCTTACCACACACTCTCTTCTCGTCATCATACCTTTTTTGCCACACACACATATAACGCTTTCACATCGAGGATGGGTCAAGGGTAGTTGCTGTTGTGACAAAGGGATTTAGACAACATACTTGCAAGCATGCATCCGGCTCCGAGTCTGCTGGAGGCACCTCCGAAAAACGGCAGTGAGGATTCTGGCAACAGGCCCCAAACCGGCTCGCCCTCCATGTCGCAACATGAATTGCCCCAGTCTCAGCACTCTCCAGTCCAACAGCACGTACAGCCGTCACTTCAACAGCAGCCACAAGAGCAGCAGCAGCACCAGCAGGTTACTCCTCAACAGCGCCAGTCTTCGCAGCAACCTCCTCCCACCCCCGGCCAGTCGGCTTCTCCTCCTCTGAGAAAGGACACCAATTCGTCCATCTCAACTCAGGCCACTGCGGCCTCCGCAGCCACCAATATGTCCGCGGACACAAGCAACACATCGTACAGTGCCGACACCTCTCCTAACCTAACATCCATATTCCATGTCAAGGATGGCTCCGACGTCTCTAACCGGGTCCGCGCGAGCAGGAGGCGAACCGGTCCTTTGTCCCAGCAACAGAGAGAGAAAGCCGCGCTCATCAGGAAGCTTGGCGCCTGTAACGACTGCCGTCGAAGGAGAGTTGCAGTATGTCGCCTCGATCTCCAACCCAGCCGTGTCTCCAAAGGTGCTCACCCCTGCTGACTGTTCTGCCCTCGTCAAGTGCCATCCCAGCCATCATAACATGACATGGGAGGATGCTGTTAGGAAATATCACAGGTCTCATAGCCCAACGATCCAGGACATCGCCCCGTCCATGTCGGCGCAGCGTCCGCTCAGTCCTGCTCCTGTCATGAACAACGTGAAGTCGATGTACGCGCATGACCCTCAGGAGATGGATATAGACTCTCCAACGCCCCCAGGACAGCACCGACTGAGCGAATCCCGCATTCGCACACCACTCCCGACCGGCCCCAGGCTCGACAAGCCGCCAATGTTGCCGGGTATCGAAAGTCTAAAGTCGGATCTGCAGACGAACGTCTCAAGGATCCTTTCCACGCCCAGCCGCAGCCGCTACTCCAGCGCACAGGCTCTACTGCTGTACTGGCAAGACGACCCTGACTTTACTGTCGGAAGCTCCGTCAAGGATCTGGGAGAGGTTTTTGACCAGTATTACCGGTATACGTTTTCCATCACCACAATCCCGTCTGCCTCGGAGGCCTGCAAGAGCCCGTGGAGATGGCTTTCGCGGAAGATCACCGATTTCGTGGAGGACCGCGACCAACGGGACGTCTTGAAGATTGTCTACTACAATGGCCACTCCTACCTGGACGGGAACCGGGAGATGGTACTTGCCAGGTGAGTTGCGTGCGCGGGATTGTTAGGCGCCTGCAAACTGACCTTACCCCAGCTCCAAGGATAAGGATAAGGCCGAAACGATCCGATGGAGCGGCATCCAACAGGTATTGGAGGAGGCTTGCTCGGATACTCTAATCGTCATGGACGCCGCCTTCTTCCCGTCTTCGAAGATGCACCGCCAGCAGGGTGTTTTGGAACTTATTGCCGCAGCCGTTTCCGAGGAACACTTCGATGCCCTGGACCGCTGCACCTTCACAAAGGTGCTCACCGAACACCTCAAGACTCGCGCTTCGCAACGCTTCACGAGCCCCTTCTCCGCGGCAGAGCTCCACTCGAAGCTGCTGTCCAACTATCCATCCCTCGTCCAAGACAGGAATCCTGAAAAGGAAACTATCACAAGCTTTCCCTCGCCGCTCCATATGCAGATGTCCGGAAACGCTCGACTACCCTCGATCCTCCTTGCCCCACTAAACATCGGCCCCTTGAGGACGAGCTTGCCGTTCGGTACCGAGGGCCAGCAGCTTGTCCTGTCTTTCCGCATAGGCGACGAACCCATGGACATAGATAACTGGACCGAGTGGTTGAGGATGATGCCAGAGGGAATCAAGGATGTGAGGGTTGACGGTCCTTTCCGGCCGTCGAGATAGCCCTTTCGCCGGCTTTAAAGAGTCGCCATTTTATACGTTTTACCAAATCTCCTGGGTTCTTTGTAAGGAGGTATTTTCCGAAAAGGGGCATCTCGAGGGGAAACTAGGCAGCGAGTGACGACGGGCAATGAGTGTTCCGCCATCGAGATTGCAGGCACTACTCCTGCTCTCTCCTCGTCTCCTCGCCTCCGCATACAGCCCAAACACCTCTTCTCTACCCAGCCCGTCAAAGGGCTGGCTTTTCATGCGTTAACGAATTTTTTTTTTTTTTTTCATGACACAACCGCATCATTCATCCCTCTCGTCAGGCTTGGGGGAGGGCGAAAGGTCGGGCGGAGTTGGAGAGTCAAAATTTACAGATCCATACAGAGTCCATACCCAACAAACACAACCGGCATTCTCCTCCGTTTATATTTCATTTTACTGACTGATTTTTGGGAAACCTTGAGAACGTTTCGACTCTGATATCGGGGGGTGGCTTTTTTTTTTTCCAGCGCGGAATTCATGGAAAGGGAGGCCTCATGGGGCAATGCATGCATCGCAGGCTGAAGAGTCAATGCGGATGCCATTTGGTCGATTTTTTTGAAGAGAATTCTTTGCATAAGTGGATATCCCAAGCTCGCTTTTTCGAAAGACTACCTCTGGAGAAGCCCTCTCCCCCACACTTCCCTCTCTCTCTCTCTCTCTCTCTCTCTCTCTCTCTCTCTCTCTCTCTGGTTGCACGCCCTACCATGCACTATGCTGTCATCCAAATGCTAACCCACTCCTATTCCAGTGTCCCTTTTCCTATTTCCTATTCCCAAGGAGTGACAATGCAAACCACCATGAAATCCGATATAAGAGAGCCGTCTCTGGGCCGTGTCCGCGGTATACATACAAGAAAGAGGCCGTTAAATAAATCAAGAAGAACCACCCCCTCCCCATCTGCGCATTTTACTATTTCTTCATACCTGCTTTCACAGACCTCAGAAAGCATGCGCCACAGCCACCGCCGCCGCGCCCATGATGCTCGCGACCAGGCTGATGTCCGCCCTCGCCGCGGGGCTGTTGGATTCGACGTTGCCGATGGCGAAGCCGGGTTCGTACTCGGCGACGTCGCGTGTGTCGAGTGTGCCGTTCCAGCAGTACCGCTGGAAGCAAGTGGTGCACGCCGCGGGCACGGGTTGACGTTCACGGGCCATGTTGCGCGAGAGGATGGCGCAGGCGACGCAGACGGGCCATTCGGCGTCGAGGGTGGCGTTGCCCTGGGTGGCCGCGTCGTAGCCGTTCTGGATGATGGCGTCGCGCTGGTCGAGGCTGTAGCTAGGGTCGAAGGTGGACACGTTGGAGTGGGCGACATAGGGCGCATTGGGAATGTATACGACAAGGGGCGGCGCGCGCTGGCCGCTGCGGAGGGTGAAGTTGGAGGCGTCGCAGCCGAAGAAGGCCGGACGGCGATTAAGGCCGAGGTTGATGAAGGTGTTAGCATCAGGTACGGGCGGGAAAAGGGTGCCGTTGGCGATGGGCTCTGAGACGCGGTCGTAGGTGGCGCGGATGGCGGTGCCGTTAGGCCAGTGAAAGTTTGTGTCAGCTGAGGAGTCGACAGCGAAGATAACGTCGACGGCGCGGTTGGGCTGGATCAGCGGGTGAAAGGGGATATTCTGGAGGTCCTCGCCGCCGTCGACAAGGGTAAGCTGGGATTGGTTGGCGTTGATGTTGGTGCGGGGGTTCCAGCCGAAGAATGGGTTCGGCGCATACTGCGCGATATCGTTGTTGTCCTGGTCAAGGAGGTTAAGGATACTCGTGAGGGCGCTCTGGATGAAATCGGGGAGGCCAGTCGTGGACATGTTCTGGAGCAGGAACTGGTTGAAGAGGCTGGACGAGGTGCCCATGACGAAGCCGGCCTGGTCGAAGCCGCGGACGCAGGACCCGTTATCGGCGATGCGGCCGGCGGAGAAGTTAGAAGCAAGGTAGGCGAGGGGCGCGAAGCCGAAGGCCGTGTTGTCCCAGGTGCCGAGCTCGAAGGGGTTGAACTCGTAAACGGTGGCGTTGAGCGAGATGATGCGCTCGCCAGGGGTGCGGCCGTCAGCGACCAGGATGGGAAACGGCTGGGCGCCGGCCTGGAAGTCGGACGACTCGGCGATGGAGGAGAAGGTGTAGGCTGGGCCGCCGTCGGTAGCATTGATGAGCTGGTATGAGAGGGCGCGGCCCCAGTAGTCTGTAATGGAGACCTCGAAGCCCTGTTCTTTAGTTTCCACCTGGCGGAGGATATCCCTCCAGTACTCGGCTGTGTTGACGATGGAGATGCCGCGCTCCCGGGGGCCAGAGAAGATTGAACGGTCGAATTTCCAGACGGCTGAGCCTGGAGAGCCGCGCTGCAGGTCGACCACGGAGGAGAAATTGTTGGTGAAGATGGAGCCGACAAGCCAGCCGCCGCCGGACAGACCGGCGAGGTAGGTGGCGGACTGGAGGAGGCCGCCGATGCCGCCAGCGGACGTCGAGTTGGGCGTGCGGCTGTCCGCGGCCGCCAGGAAGCCGGCGCCGTTCATGAGGGCGCGGTACCCACCTCCTGATATCGCGATGGCAACGTTGGGCAGCTGGGACGGCGAGGAGCTGAGGCGGTCAATGTAGGCGCCGGCGTCGAAGTTGGGGATGCCGGCGCGAGTGAGGAAGTCGCGCATGGGTTCGACTGTGGCGCTGCGGCGGCGGGTCAACCATGCCGTCTCGTTGGGCGACAAGGACGACGCGGAGCGAATTGTGGGACGGGCGGCCGGGCAGTCGACAATTGCCGGGGCGTAGCTTCCCGAGGGGGAATTGGGGAGGGCGCGGGGGTCCAGAGCCTCCATGACGATGCCGGCCGCCATTGGCTTCACGGGATCGGCCGCCCACACCGGGGCGACGGCGGCAGCTACTGCCAGCAGGGATGGGAGCAGCATGGTGCGTATCAAGCTACCCTTTTTGGGACTTGGTCCAGAGCGATTGGGGGAAGAAAAAAAAGTCGGAGGGGTATGTTGTGAGGATGGGAACAGAAATGTAAATCAGGGTGCTCAGTAGGGGGTGGGGGGAGATTGGGTATGGAACATATAAGGATAACCCTGAGCCCTCGACTGAATGAAAAGTTGGACGGCAGGGGCGGCAGAGAAGAGCGGCGAAGGACGCCACTAATAACAATAGACTCGAGCGATCTGACTACCCTGCGAGCATTGCCCAGCGGCTGTGCGGCGATGGCCTGACTTAAGTCAGCTTAACGGGGGCTAGAAGTCTTCGGCTTTCCTCGCGGACCCGTCGCGCTAAACAAAAAAGAAGGTTTCCACGCTGGTGTCTGGCTGGGTTATGACGTCTGATGTGAGAAATTGACGGAATATTTGCGAGCGCTGCCTCTTTCCCATCAAGGACGTCGGGGCCTTTGCTCTTCCCGCCGCAGAGCCCCCTTGCAGGCCGATGCGACTCGATGGACGGGGTATTGGTGTAGCGTGGCCGGGTGGGTGGGTGGATAATTGGTGTGAGTTGTCAGTTGACTAGGGGTAAGGATGGGATGAGTTTGAGATTTAGCGAGTGTTTTCCGTCGTGATCTGCGCGAGCGAAGGAAGGGCAATTGGAGTTTTGGAGCTTAGTAGATGCGCCATCCAGCGAGAGAGGTGGCAGAGTGTATTCGTAAGACCTACAGCCTACCCCCCGACGGCATGCCCTGCAGGGCAGATCAGCGGAGACTGGTGGTGGAATCAGTTCGGGGTCTGAAGAGGGGGTTGGATGATGTTCGATATCTTACCCTGTGGACGGTCAGAGTATTGAAAGTGGTTGGCGAATGAGAGGGGGATGAAGGCTCATACAGCCCAGGCTGGGCGTTTCTGAGTGTCTGGGCAGCTAGGCAGGCGGGCGAATGGCTGAGATGGGGACGCGGAAATTGTGGCTTTGGGACGAATGGAAGCGTCCGGATCGCCCGGCTGGGCTAGTGATGATGTGAGCTTGGGGTCCCAAGAGCTCTTGGTATACGCGTATACGAGCTTGTGCCAACCACTACTGGAATGGGCTGCTGCCTTTTTTTTTTCTGGAAGAGGGAGCGGTCAGAAAGCCACGCCAAGGCCTAAGCCGTAAGTTGGAATAGGTGTGCGAACCCCGAGTACGAACGTGAAAGGCGAGACGGCGAAACTTAAGGTCGTCGGGGATGATTTGGAACTTGTCCGGTTGAGGCAAGGAGACAACAACGATACCAACCCTGTGAAAAACTGGGACCAGAAAAAGGGAGGGGAATTAGAGAGAAAGTGAGAGACTAATAGAGAAAGAGAGTGTGAGAGAAACACCGCGGAGGGTGAGCATTGAGGTCAAGCGCCGCACTGCCGGGACAGCCGGGGCAGCCGGTTACACTCTGAGCCCTTTTGTGAGACAGAGGGGAACCTTTCGTCTTCTGCGCTGTCTCAGCTTGTCCGTCTCGTGCCTGTGCTTGTGCCAATACTACGTCTGTGCATGTGCTTGTGCTCGAGCTGCTGTCACTCTCTTTCCCTTGCCGTTGCATGTCTCGATCTAACTAGTGACGATGTGTGACGGTGACACGCCGACTACAGCAGATATTTAGCCTGCGATACTCTCCGTAATGCAACATGGAATTCCCTGCACAACATTCTGTAGCTGGACATGCTCGACTTCATATACAACCGCCAGTGCCAAGAATCGTGCCTGGGACCGATCGGCGGCAACCGAACTAATATCTAGGTACCCAATAGGATGACCTGCTCGTGGTTGACCTACTCGTGGTTGACCTGCGCCACGCTCAACGCCACACAGCTAGAGCCACACATAAAGGCACGTTGGCGCAATAGGTGAAGAAACAACTTCTCGACTTCTCAGCCATGACGTCTAGGCCTCTATCGCAGCCCTCACCGGCATGCTTTTCGCCGAGGAGTATCTTATTCCAAAATGAGGACCGCTCCGTAGTTCTCATCGATATCCCCGCATCTCTGGAGGAAAGCCAGTTTTTGCTGGATCGCCGTGCTGATACAGCAGGACCCCAAAGACGGCTCCTCTCGGCCGACCCCATCACCACGCCCTTTTGTGTGCCGGAACCCCGGGACCCCCTGACCAACAACCAGACGCCGGCGAGCCAACTTGCGGGCCTCATGATCGAGGCGGCTGTGGGGAGCGCCCTCGACACGCTAGAGAAAGGCTACAGCGCGCCGTTCTGCCTCCCCCGGGTGACCGGTGGCGGCGGGAGAAGCAGCGCTAGCAGCGGCAGCGAGTGCAGCAAGAAGAACCTGCAGGATCATTCCGCATGCCAAGATGCCGGGCAGGATACGTCTGCGACTGCGGCAACGGCAGCGGCGCACTTTATTCCAGAAGAGTCTGCCTACCTGAGCGGCTCGATCCAAGAGACTAGAGAGGCGTTCCTCTCGACCGCGCCCAGGTTTGATCTTATCGTCCTGGACCCCCCTTGGCCGAACAAGTCCGCGAGGAGGAAGACTGGCGGCTACTCCACCGCCTACGGTCTCAAGGAGACCCGGGCGCTTCTGGACCAAATCCCTGTTGCCGGCCATCTCGCCGAGGGCGGCCTCGTTGCTATCTGGGTAACTAACAAAGCCACTCTGGTAGACCTGCTCACCTCGCCCAGGGGCGTTCTCGCTAGCTGGGGCCTCGAGGTCGCCGCCGAATGGGTCTGGGTCAAGATCACCACCCGGGGAGAGCCCGTGCTCGACCCCGGGTCCGTCTGGAGGAAGCCGTGGGAGAGGCTCATCGTAGCCAGGAGAAGAGGGGACAACCGCAGGGTGCCGCAGAGGGTGATCGCCGCGGTGCCCGACGTGCACTCTCGGAAACCAAACCTCCGTCACTTGTTCGACGACCAGCTGCCCCGGGGGTACCTGGGCCTCGAGGTATTCGCGCGCAACCTGACGGCGGGCTGGTGGGGATGGGGCAACGAGGTGCTCCGTTTTCAAGAGTCCCGACACTGGATCGCGTGTCCGAAGCCAGAGCTGCGGACTGGGCCGGAGAAAAGCGAGCTTGGCGATACCAATACCAATTGACATGTCTATATCTCATGACAACCTTTCGTGTGTTGTACAAAACATGCAACCTGCATGTTAACAAAGTGCTCTCCTGGATTTTGTACACGTAACAACCCCCGTCATCCGTTTGCCCCCTCCCCGCCCCCTCCTCCAGTAACCTCGCTCTGCCTTATGATGAGTTTTTCTTCCCCTTGGATGCCTTGACGATCTGGTCCCACTTGCTGTCCAACTGTACGTCACTCTTGAAGTCCTTCTTGCCTTCCATCAGCAAGGCCGCCTCGCGGCGCAGCTTCTTGCGCTCGGCGCTCTCCTTGTCCTTGCTCGGGTACGGCAGCTTGCCGAGCTGCCGGGCGACGTCCTCGCGGGCCTGCTTCTGCGACGTCGCCTCGCGCGCGTCCCACAGCTTCTTGTTCCACGGCTCGAGGTCGCCGGGCGGGCTGGGCCACACAAAGGCCTTGGTCATCTGCACCGTCATGAACTTCTGGCTCTGCGGGCGGTAGTAGCCGGCCGAGGCGCCCTTGCGCTCGATGGGCGACTGCTTCACCCACGACCGCACCGCCGTCACCTCCACGCCGTACAGGTTCCAGAGGTAGTCGCGCAGGTCGAACTTTGTGAAGGTCAGGGGCACGTTGAAGGTCGCCCAGTTCGCCGGCGCGCGGTCTTTGCGGATGAGGGTGACGACATGGTTCGGCCTAGGAGGGAAGGGAGGTCAGCGTTTTCTTGCGGCCTGGAGATGCGTGCGTGGCAGGGCGCGATGGGCAGAGTTTTTCTTTCTCTCGGATCGGGGTCGAGGCGTAACGTACAGGAAGACTT
Organism: Colletotrichum navitas; assembly: GCF_030913465.1. Classification (NCBI taxonomy): domain Eukaryota; kingdom Fungi; phylum Ascomycota; class Sordariomycetes; order Glomerellales; family Glomerellaceae; genus Colletotrichum; species Colletotrichum navitas. The sequence continues at coordinate 365,862 of NW_026850554.1, read as the reverse complement.
GCTTCGTTCCCAGCTTGAAGTTGGGTGCTTGGCGGACTACCGCCTTTGTCAATGCTTCCGCCATCTTGTCGTCGGTGGTCTGCTGCGCTGGATCGAGGAGCTGCTGCTGCGACTCGCGAGAAATCCAAAAAGTTCCCCCAAAGGCCCAGACCACCGATTGCAGTTTGCTGATTGGCCCATTCGGGCTCACGTATTTCCGCGCACTACGTTGCGTGAGTGGAGACCGGGGCCGCGTACTTGGTGGGCCCGGGTGCCGAAAGTCAAACCTCCACACGATTCGCCCGGCTCCGGAACAGATACAGCGGCTTTACAGTATAGTGCCCAGGAGACATCCCTTGACTTGCGGTCCGAAGGACTGCGGGATAATTTTTGGTGTTGAACGTCGCTTGAAATTGCGAACAGTTTTAACGAATCTCCGTACAAGAATCAATCGGGCGAGTACATGCACCAGAACAGAAGCTGGATCATGAGTCAGGCGCTCGCCGTCCTGCCTTCTGAGCATTTCGAGTCTAAGCTGGGTCCAACTGGGATACTTCCATTGTCATCAACGTAACTCGGATATGCAGGGAAGGACATGTCGTTGATTGCCGGGAGGACGACAACGATGGGCAAATATTTCAATGTTGATACATCGTACATTCATCTGGAGACAGGGGTATCGGCTGAGACATGGCTTCGTGGAACGCTCGCCTGTCCAATGTTTTCACCAAAAACAAACCAGCAGACCGACCAAATACGGAAACGAGAGCGCTGATCAAGGGATTGCCTTGCCCGTCAAGCTGCAACCCCAGAGTCCAAGACCGGATGGGCTTGGTTATGTAAGGCCTCCCACAAGCCTGAGCAGAGCTAAATCTCCACTGGTTTATGAGGGGGGTTGGAGGCTAGGGCATTTTTGGGTTCGAGGAAAATTTTGATTGTAGCCAAAAGGCCTATGCTGCGTACATAACCGCTTTCGCACGATCCTGAGAACATGTCCAACACGCGTGAGACATGGAACTCGGTTGGCATTGTTCCAGCTTCATGTCATTGGGTGCAGAAAAGGTCTTTAGATAGTTTGGATTGCGACTAATAAACACATCAATGCTAGCAACATGAAGATGCCAATATCCCGTACATATCTGGAAGGCTTTTCCCGTCCTTCTTACAGATATTCATGAAACATGATGGACTTTTACCATCCATCCGTCATGGCTAAATGACGTCTCGCTCAGACGTCCAGGCCGTCAACGACAATGCCCTTGCTCCAGGTCCAGTTCATCTTGCGAGCGACCTCCTCAGCCGACGCATCATCGACAAGAGCGCTGATGAGATACAAAGCTGCATCCACACCAGCGCTGACTCCAGACGCCGTGATGACACGGAGGCCACCGAGGCGCATAGCGGCGCGGCGAGTGATGGACTCGCGGCGGCCGGAGCTCTTGAAGGACATGCTGCCCTTTCTATTTGTTGCTGTTAGCCTTGACTGTAACCATGGCGTGAAGATGAATGCTTGTATCACGTACCGGGCATTGGAAGGTCTGCGGCCAGAGTCGGACTTGCGGCGAACATACGGGTTCTCGTCCTCGTCTCCGAGGTCGAAGCGCAGGTTGTTGACGACGTATCGGGCATCGTCTATCACGTCGGTTCGCTCCGTAAGGTTACGGGTAGCGGCCTCACTGCAAAGGATCTCGAACTTGGTAATGTAGTCCGAGTGGGTAGTAGCCGACAGGCCGGCGAGGACTCCTTGCTTGGCAAGGAAGAGAGCACCCGTGCAGACGGAGAGAAGGGTGCGTTCGTGGGTGGGGTCATTCTGCTGCAGCTCGGAGAAGGCCTGGATGAGGGGGAGGGGTTCGGCATTACTCTTTAGTACGGTCTCGCTGTCGCCGCCGACGATGACGAGAACGTCAAAGTCATTGAGACGCTCGTAGGCGTCTTTGAAGGAGATCTGGGTGCCAATGGTGACGCCGCAATCGGAGACGACCTTAGGCTCTGCAGCCGCGATGGTACACTCGAAGGCCTTGGAACCTGCGCGCGGTTGGGATCACTGGTTAGCACTGCTGCGTGAGGGGGGGTAGTGGCAGATTGGGGTGGGGAAGCGGTTTGATTGAGGAGCTCCTTGCCAGGTAGATCTGGGTACGCACTCGGGTTCTTCTGGTCATGAAGGGCGGTGGTCAGGGCCTCCATTGGGCCTGCCATGTCAAGAAGATCAAAGTTGGGTTGCAGGGCGAACAGAACCTCAATGGGCTCGTCCGCCACTGCAGAGCTCTTGTTTGCCATCTTAACGACTGTTCGTGATGTGGTTCAAGGGGGGAAGATGAAGTAATACAGCGTGTAGATGCTGTTGGAGTAATTGGAGTAATTAAGACCGAGAAGAGAAGCCCTCGAAGGTCGATGCTAGGGATTGGATGTGGGTTGTTTGGAAAGTGTCAAGCTTGTTGGTGGTGATGGAAGAGAAGGAGAAGAAGACAGCTCAGAACTATTTGGACGAAAAGAGGGAGGGGAGGGAAGTAATAAGGGTCGAGTCATCTGGACAAAGGAGGGGTTGGAACGCCGCCCGATCTCTCGGTCTCTGCCTCCTTTACCTGTCTTCCAACTTGTCTACCTCCTCACGCATCACCTTGAGGTGGACGTTCAGGTACCTCACCTCACGGCATATCCCTCCAGCATCCCCCCTTCGGATCTGCGCAGCTGGCCAGCTTCAAAGCACCCTAAGCAGCCCCTCAGCTCAGGTCACTGTCTGTCGGCGACCGATCAGGTGCGTTTCTGGACAAGGCCACAGCCCACAACAGCTTCAAGTGGTCCAATGGCCCCACTATCTCCCGTACGTTTTCTGGGGTCGGGTGCATCAGTGGCCCATGGTGCATGGCGCACTTTCGCGGATTGCGGGGTTAGACGACGAGCGTTCTACCCGTGAGGTCACTGGTGGGTCCCGGTACACACCTGCAGGGCAGACAAACCACCGAGATGCAAGTATCCCGTCGACGCAGCGTAGGACCCGCAAAAGAGGGCTAAGCGAGCCCAATAGAGTGCTGTCCAGCCTACGATGTCTGGCCCGCGTCGGCCGGGCCTGCCGCATGGTGGTCTTCTGCTGTACCCCTCCATAAGTACCCCGGTACCTACCTATTTAGTTTCAAGTGACCCAATTTTGGCCATTCGCCATCTTGTAAACTACCAGAGAGGGTCCTCTGACAAAGCTTGTACCTTGCATCAGCAGATTCCGTTGCCTGACAGTTGCATGATATCGACTTCCACCCACGCCAACAGACGGACCTCGCCTCACTTTCCGTTACAGACCTAAGCACCGCAAGTCTCGATGAATACTCTTCGGTAACAAAATGGCGTTATCAGCGTAAGTAGCCAGATTTCCTAGTATGCGCTGCTGCCTCATGCGGTGCGCGATATTCATTCTGGCGGCTTTTTCCAACCCTACCGCAACCCTCGCGATAAGACATACGGTTGACTGACGCCACGCTGCATAGGTCACTCAAGGACCTGTCTAAGGTACTGGCGTCCTTCTTCGTCTCACCTTCCCTCCCGCTGCCCGACGACGTCGCCGAGGTTATCGATGCCTACCTGAACAAGCACGAAAAATACGATGATTCGAGCGCCGAACGACTGCAGGATGAGCTCCTCAGCACCTGGGAGAAGCAAATCAAGGACGCGCCGGCCAAATATGCCCCTTTTCTACATATCTTCCGCCTTCTGGTACCTGCGATCCGCGCGCCCGCCCGCTTGCTCAAGTGGTGGGAAATGCTTCACAACCCTGTCCTAGAGAATATCACCCGGGAGAAGGATTTGATGGAAGAGTCAAACTTGGCAACATTGGAAGTTTTGATGTTAGGAACACCTGAAGACGACGACTCAAGTGCCGAACCCGGCACCAATCCGTTTGCCAAACGGCTACTGCTGGCATGGTTGGAAAGATACCACAAAATTCAGTCCGAGAGCGACTTGAGTGCGCAATCCAGCGAGCGCACGCTACGTCAGGCTTTGATCACATACGGCAAGAAGAAGCCCAAAGTATGTCTAACCATGTGCTAAGCGTTGTTGCGACTGGTTGTCTGACGATATGAAAGGATTTCCTCTCCACATTGGATACGTGCTTCGTGCGGAGTGAATTCCGAGCGAGAGTCTCCAGACTGCTTTGCGAATTCATTCAAAGTCAGCCACCGCACCTACACCTGATACTGCAGACGCCGCTGTTCAACAACTTGATGCGATGCTTACAGCAAGACACATCAGCAGCCGTCATTTCCGTGACAATCACCGCTTTGATTATGATATTGCCGCATATGCCAAGTTCGTTGGTGCCGCATCTCCCGACTCTGTTCAACATATATGCACGGTTACTATTCTGGGATAGCGAGTGGACTGGAACCATTGAGCCCACATCGGATGAAAGCGAGCAGAAGAGTCTCGCATTGCCGTCAAGGTGGGAGACCTGCCATTCTCCCCCAGAGGCCGACGATATCGAGATTCCCCACTTGGCCAACTACTTCACCATTCTCTACGGCTTATATCCTATCAACTTCATGGACTACATCCGGAAACCACAGCGATATCTTCGACATGCAAATGCAGTCAATCCGGACGAGCTTGAAGTCCAACCAACCGAAATACGGCATAAGTCTGAACGCTACAGGCAGAGCCACCTTCTGCATCCCAACTTCTACACTCTGACGATCGACTCCGAAAAGACCGACTTCGGACGTTGGATGACAAGTGAGCCCGCAGAAGTCGTGGCTGAATGCATGGCGCTACGTTTTTCCCCCGAAACCTTTGCAACTGTCGACCAGGGCCATGGACAGGCCACTGAGGCACACAACTCTCTGCTGAGCGACGAATCAGATCAGGATGGTCTCGGGCCTGCCTTGCTCAGTGGCTCCAGTTCGGAACCTGGGGCAGAGAGCTGGAAAACCACGCAAAATCCAGAACATGACGAGGGAGCGAACAGCCATGCCCATGCTACTAGCCAACGCCAGAGCTCACTGTCTAGTCAACCTTCACATAGGACCTCACTCGAAGCCCCCAAGGCCGATATAGTAGCTGACAGCCCGACCCTACCCCCGCAGCTCATTAGATCGCCCTCTCATACACAGTTGCAGGACATGTTGCACTCGAATAAGGTCATCAAGTCAGAACTCCATCAGTCACTGGCGAACGACAGTGTCCCGTCACTCGCACTGAGCCATCAAGAATCCGCGGCAGAGAAGTCTAATAGCTATGTCCCCCCTCCTCTACCGGCTGTTTCAGCCCCTATGTCTGTTTCCGATGGCCAATCTCAGATCGCGCATTTGCAGCGGCAGATCCTCCTCCTGCACAATGACCTGAATTTTGAGAGGTATCTCAAGCAGCAACACATGGCACATATCGGTGAGTTGCGGCGAAGGCAGGTTAGGGAAGCGGCAAGCGAGGCTGAGACCCAGAATCTCATCCTGACCAACCGAACATTGAGAAAGCGGTTGGAAGATTCAAAGAAGGCGGAAATGCAGATCAGACAGGAGTCGGAGAAGAGCCGTACACTGGCGAAGAAGTGGGAGTCCGACTTATCCGCAAAACTGAGAACGCTGCGTGAGGAATCGAGGAAGACCAAGACGGAAATCCAATCGTTGAAGCAGGAGCTCCAGAGTGCAAGAGAAGAGTGCGAGAAACTGAAGAAGCTGGTATGCGACGCCGAGGTCAAGGAGCTCAATTCAAAGCAGACCATGCAATCCATTGAGATCAACGCCGCCGAGAATGATCGGCTGAAGGCCGATGTGGAGCGCCTGTCGATCTCGGAAAGGAATCTCCAAGCTAATGAGGGAGAGAGGCAGGCGGCGATCACGTCTGCGACGGAAGCAGAAAACCGAGCAAAGATGCTTGGCTTGCAGCTTCAGGCTCGCGAGGAGGAGCTCCAAAAGACCAAGAAGCTTTTCCAGACCCAGATCGGCGTGCTGAACGCGAAGCTCCTCGAAGCGCACACCGGGCTCTACAGTAAACGAACCGCCGAGACCAAGGCGGCTGTCGAGAGTGCCCTTGCAGCGAGCCGGGCGAAGCAGGCCGAGCTGCAGAAGCAGTATACGAGTCTGATGAGGAAGTACACGGTACTTCAGTCGCAGGTCGAGGAGAACCGATTCTCGATTGGATCGTCCAACTCGCATGGACGAGGTGACTTGGTCTTCCGCATGGATGGCGACGGTGAGGGCTCAATGCACTCAACCAGTCCCGCCACGACGCGGGGAAGCCACTCGGGCTTGCACAGGGTCTTGTCCGACAACGATTTCATGACGTACAATGCGACACCGCCCATTATGTCCAAGCCGGCGACGCCGGTGCCGGCGGGCCTGGGGCATCTGGCGCCAGTGCCGTCCAGCCCGCTGGATTTGGACGATGGCGCATCGGCCAGCCCATCATTGGCGACGGCAGAAGCGAAATATCACGGTAGAGGTGAGTCAGCAACAGCACGAATTCGGTTCAGTGATGGCTTTTGGTGGATCAACTAACCAAGAGCCTTGGTTTCTTTTCTTCATTCAGGCGGAGTTCAAAACCGACGAAAAGACGAAAAGGGCAAGAAGTCCGGAATGATTCGGGGCATCCGCGGATACATGTGAAGGAGCAAACAAAATGGACGGTGCATGCTGGATCGGTATCGTGTTTCGAGTACGAGATGCATCGCGAGAAGAAGAGATGCCCAATGCCTGGTGATACGGCGCTTTTCTGCATTCGTCATGTCGCAGCATGCTGTAGAGGACCATAACGTAGAGAGACTGCGTTGACCGATGATTGTATGAGGAATTCAAAGCTACCAACAGGAAACCCGCAACTCTCTCACCCCGTGCTACCTCCCTCGCCCCTTCGCCCAGGCTCGCGCGACCCGCAAGCTCTCCATAGACCCTCATCCGCGCGCGCATCGTCACCAACCAGACAACAAAAAAGCCTGCCCGGCTAGCTCAATCGGTAGAGCGTGAGACTCTTAATCTCAAGGTTGTGGGTTCGACCCGTAAGCGCACGCCCTGTCAGAGTTCGTCTACAAACGAACGTCTGGACATTGTCACTAACTCGATACCAGCCACGTCGGGCTCAATTCCCGTCCGCGATTGAAGCGCCTTCTCTTTGTAATTTTTTAAATAAAAGAAATACAAACAAAACACTCTGACCGATCCCCGCGCCGCCGTTCTTTGATATCCTAATGCAGCGGGAGGGGGATCCTGCGGTGTGGTTTGGACGAGTAGCCGTGGACGGAGAGGGAGATGATATACAGAGAGTGCTGTGTGTGCCCTGCTTCAACATCCAGTCCATTCGTCCAAAACACTAGACCGTCTTGGTAAACTAGACCAAACATGCCGTCTCTGGTGGTGACGAAAAAAAAATACTAGTTTTACCATGCCGAGCGCATAAGAAAAGAAAGAAAAAGGGGGGGGGAGGGGGTTTGTGGGAAAAAACACAAAAGAGCCAATCAACCACAACTCACACGCAACACCAGGGGCTGTCCCATGCCATGATTCCTTCTTGTATTTCTCTAGGTTTTAATTCCTTTTTCTAGATAAAAAAAAACGCCCATCTCGGCGGTTCCCATGTATTCATACATTTTGCCCCTCCTTTTTTCGGCGTCTTCCTCCCCATCTCATAAGTCTATCGCTCTCATTAGAGCACTCATGTTCGGGCCGGTGTGGCCGATGCTACGTGAACGGAAAATGGGGAGGGCGCTCAATCGGCGGCGTTATCCAAAAATAACAAGCGGGGGAGAGGCTCATAAGTCTCACATGACGTGTTTGAAAAGGTACTCCGTCACATTGGACTCATTGAGGCCAGCTCGTGCATCGCCCTGGTCGACAAGATCCAGCAGGGACCGATCCAAGTCTTCTAAGGGTCCTCAGCAGTCGCGGCGGCTGCAGCAGCGGGCACGGACACGTCGGCGTCCATCTCCTCGGGGGTGGGGGCGTCCTCCATATCGATGGCCTCCTCCTCCTCCTCCACCGCCTCCTTCTCTTCGACGGAGGCGCCCGCCGCCTTGGCCTTGGCGGCCTCATCAATCTGCCGCTGCTTCTGCAGGCTGTTGTTGATGAGCGGCGTCGTATCGTTGAAGATGCGCAGCAGCATGGCCGTGCGGTCCTCCTTGGGCAGCATGAGGTTGAGCGAATGGATGCTCTTCCACAACGGCAGCGCCATACGCTCGCTGAAGGCCGGGTCCGAGCCGTCGGGCTCGACGCGGAGCACGCAGCAGCCCATGCCGATGTCACGGACGCGCGCGCCGATCTCGCCCATCTTCTCCCACTCGCCGTCGGCGATGCGCGGGAACATCTCGATCAGGAGGCGGCGCAGCGTCTCCTTGCTTGTGAGGCGGATGACGCGCTGCTCGCCGACGTAGCCCTGCAGGATCGGCATGCCCTCGGACTGGATGCGCCAGCGGCAGATCTCGGCCGAAGGGGCATCCTGCTTCATGAACATCTTGACGCCGCCGTGGATGACCTTAATGCCGCGGCCCTCGTTCTCGACGAGGATGTCACGCGCGAGCGCCGAGGTGTAGTAGATAGCCTTGGCGGGCTCGCCGGCCGCGTTGCGCACCATGAAGCGGTCGTCGGGGAAGCGCGATGAGATGTGGTAGAAGTTTTGGATGTTCTTGATGACCTCGTGCGCCGGGTTGAGGTACTTGAAGGGCTCCTCGACCTGACCGTGGATGTTGCGGTTGGACCTCTTGGGCTTCTCTTGTGACGCCTCCAGCTTGGGCTTCTTGGTCTCTTGGGTCTCACCGTCAGCGGTCTCGTCCTCTCGCGCTCGCTTCACGCCGTTCGTAGCATCCTGTTCGGGCACTTCGGCCTCGGCCGCGGCGGCCTTTTCCTCACTTTTTTCCTCAGGCTTGGCCTCGGCGGCCTCATCGGTGGCAGCGGGAGCTGCCTCGGTCTTCTTCTCTTCGGTCTGTTCCTCAGACTTCGTCTCCGTGTCGTTCTCAGCTGCGGGGGTGGCCGCCGCGGTGGTTCCATTTGACTTGGCCGGGTCGTCGACCTTCTGATCCTCGGGGCGGATCTTGACCTCGGCCTTCTTTTGCAGAACGGTGATGAAGAAGCCACCGGTATCCTGCTGGTGAGCGTAGACTCTCATGCAGCGCTCGAGGGGGAGGTCGGCGCACACGCTGCCTTCCACAGGCGGGAACATGGTGTCGACGATTCTGCCGGGCGCGATGCCGTCAGTGCTGCTCTTGGTGTATTCGTCGACCTCGGCCTGCGAGCTCCAGAGCCTGCCGGACTTGTCCATGATTTGCCACTTGCGCATGCCGGGGGCACGGACAAGACCCTGCAGCTCGCTGCTGCAGTCGACGATCTCGACCTTGTCGGGACCACCAGCGCGGTCGATGGCGGCCGCGACAACAGACTCGTTCTCGACGGGGTTCATGCTGCACGTGGAGTAGACGACGCGGCCACCCACCTTGAGCATGGCGAGGGCGCGCAGGAGGATTCTGACCTGGGTGACGTGGAGGCCCAGCGCGTTGCCAGGCTGCCAGTCCTTCCACAGGTTCATGTTCTTTCTCAGCGTGCCGTCACCCGAGCACGGCACGTCGGCGAGAATCCGGTCGAACTTGAGGTACTGGGGCCTGTTGGGAGTCGCCGGATCGGATGGGAGCTTGATGGATGGATACTGGGTGGCATCGTGGTTCGTGACGAGCAGGTTGGGGGATCCAAGACGCTTGAGCTGGTGAACAAGCATATGGCCGCGCTTGTAATCGGCGTCGTTGGCGATCAGGAGACCGGTGGTGCGTCCAGCATCCGTCGGGTCGGCGTCGAGGTCGACCTGGCGCTCCTCTTCGGTCTCCTCGCCGAGGTCGAGGCCGTCCTCCTTTGCAAACGCGCGCAGAACCTTTCTGACCCTAGCCTCCTCGCCCTGATGGATCATCTCGAGGAGTTGGCCAGCCTTGCTGCCCGGCGCAGCGCACATGTCCAACACGGTCATGCCGGGGCGGACGTCCATCAGCAGAGGGGGGATCATGCTGACAACCTCCTGTCTGCTGATGTTGCCGATGGTCGTCTCGGAAACGAGGAACTTCTGGAAAGCGGCGAAGGGGGGGTATTTGCGAATGACGTTCTTCGGGGTGGTCATCCACCAAGCAAGTTCGTTGGGGTACCAGGAGAGGGGCTTGGGGGGCTCGACGGTGCTTCCGTCAGCGTGTTCGATCTTTTCGATCTCGGGCATGTATCGGCTTTGTAGGAGCTTCTTGACGGCCAAGGCGTGACTGCGGAGAAGTGATCAGTATAGTTGTACGGATAGAAGCACCGGTCGAGTCGATGCAACTCACCCTTTGGAACCGCAGAAGCGGAAGCTGTTGGGGAGGTCTCTGCGCAGGGCATCCCAGAAGGGGCCCTGCTCCTCCTCAGAGAGGCCGATGATGGTGTTGTAGTAGCGCTGGAGCCTCTCGTTCTCCTTCTTGACGGCGGGGTAGGACTGCCACGACTCGCTACGAGGCTGGCGACCGCGATCACCGCCCCCGTTGCCGCCGCCACGGCCCTTACCCTTCTTTCCACCCTGACACAATTGGAGTCAGCGCAAAACAACAGTGTAAACAGCATCGTGGAAAGACTCACTCTGAATTTGCGACCCATTATGCAGGATTGTTTCGACGTGCGTGGGGTTGGTGGATTGCGCACGTGTGTGTGTGTGTGTGTGTGCGCGTTGTCTAGTTTGGAGGAGGCAGGAAGGGATTCGAAGACGAGCCCAGTCTTGTCGGCCGTCGAATCGCGCGGTGTGAAATTTTGCCGTCACCCCAGAAAAATAAAAAATAAAAATAATGACTTGGAGGTTCGGAGTTGGAATGCGCCAGCCTATGGCGAGCCCCTCGATTTGGGGTGGGGCTTGATTGGTCAATCAGATGCCCGTATTGTCCACTATCTTATCACCCCGCATCAAACCCCCTTGCCCCTCAGGGTCCGCCCTGGCCTGCCGCTTTCAAGGAGCTCCATCCGTCACGTCTTACCTAGGTGCGTGTACTTCTCATCATTCGAGACAACATGGAATGCCCTCGAGTAATGTTCTGTAGCTCTGAATTAACGCAAGGCATTTGCCGGATTGAATACTTCATAGCTCTCTCTAGGTTTACAAGGTCCTGGAAATCTTCGGCCTCCGTTCTGTCCGCAACGGGCCACGACAGCGTAGGTCATGGTCACTGAGATGAGCTGGACTCTCCACGCCCGCCTCGCACCATCCGTTGCGTGGGGTATTCCTCTCCCCACTCATGCCTGGAAACCGACTGGGTTCTCATCCTTGGCGTGAACGCTGAGGTCGGCGCCGAGGCATAACGACTTCAAGGATAGCTCGCGGTGCGGGGTTCCGCGGCGACCGGTATCTGGTGACTCTGCCCCCCCGAGTACTACGATTCCCCTTCTTCGCCTATGCAGATGGTGTCCCCGTCTGGCAATACTAATTTAGCTTTCCAACCAATTGGATCGGCATGCCATCAACCTAGGGCCGGTATCCTGTACGCCAGAAACCTAGAAGTCTAAAGGTCGCGGAGCGACATCCGCGGCTTTCGGGCTTGGGATCGGCAAGTGCGCTATGGCCACTCACTACTTTTAGCTGGTTGGCAGCCTTCTTTGGATATCATAGCTTTCTCTCTCTCTCAACCAACTCCAACCAGATTCTCCTGACTATCCATCGCTCAATACAAGCTACGCTCGGCTCAACATATAGGACAAGTGACTCACGTACAGAGATCAAGCCATGGCTCCCTCCACCTCCGTCAACCACCCACCCCAGAAAGATGCCTCGGATGTCAGCCACAGCAACGGCAACGGCAACGGCACTTCCCACGTCTCAAAGCCGGCTACCAAGCATGACGAGGAGACTATTCTGAAGCCGTCGGACTTCCCCATGCCTCAAAAGTTCGACGACCCGTACAAACAGCGGCAGCATCTCAAGGAGCGGCTGGCCCTGGGATTCCGCATCTTCGCCAAGAATGGCTTCGACGCCGGCGTGGCAGGCCACATCACGGTCCGCGTATGTGCCCCTTGCTTCAAAATGGTGTCGCGAAAAGGGAGAAATTCAATGTTGAAAAAACGACGACTGACGTTATCTGCGTAGGACCCCGTGGAGCCGGATACGTTCTGGCTGAACCCTTTTGGCGTTGCGTGGCCGCTCCTCAAAGCCTCTGACCTCATTCGCGTGAACGCCGAGGGCAAGGTCGTCGACGGCGGCCCCGTGAAGCTCCTCAACACGGCCGGTTCGTTCACGCCCCTCCCGCCTTGACAAATGTTTCTCTTGCTCTTGTGTCTCCTCCCCGGCACCGCCTCCCTTTCCCCGCCTGGCAAACTGACACGAAAGCTTACCCTCAGCCTACATGATCCACCACGCAATCCACGAGGCCCGCCCGGACATTATGTGCGTCGCCCACTCCCACTCCCTCTACGGCCAGGCCTTCTCAACCCTCGGCCGCAACCTCGACATCATCAGCCAGGACACCTGCGCCTTCTACAACGACATCGTCCTCTACAACTCCTTTGGCGGCATCGTCCTCGGCAAGGAGGAGGGGCTGCGCATCGCCGCCGCCCTCGGCGACAAGAAGGCCGCCATCCTCCAGAACCACGGCCTCGTCACCTGCGGCAAGTCCGTCGAGAGCTGCGTCTACTGGTTCCTGAGCCTCGAGCGCTGCTGTCACCAGCAGCTCCTCGCCGACGCCGCCGCGGGCGGGCGGGGCCACGAGACGGTCAAGGTCGACCGGGAGGACGCCGAGTTCACGTTCAAGTCGATCGGGACGGAGATCGCGGGCTGGTTCTCGGGAAAGCCGGCTTTTGACATGATGGAGCACGAATCGGGAATTGAGTATAAGATGTAGATTCATGTTACTTTTTTTGGTCCACTCCCCTCACACCGGGATTGGCAATGATGGCTTTAACGATTAATGCATCAAGATGGTGACCAACACCTATCGACGATTGTACGATTTGTTATTTGCGCCCATGCATGTGATTGTCCGAGATGCAATGATGGGAGCAAATAGCCCATGATTTCCTCATCAGTGGGGTGGTATTACACAATGATAGTACACAAACTACGATACATCTATTCGTCAAGCAACCCCACAGTCCAGTAGACAATCCGGTCCACTCCCTGGCCGTTGATGGCGCTCACGGGAATCGCGGCACACTTCTCCGTCCAAGCATTCTCAATCCCGCTTGGATGAGGAGTTGTTCCTTGGTTGATATCATGCAGGTACTGCTCCAGCTCCCTGAAGTTCTCCTGGGTCTCGGGGAGATCGGCCTTGGTGGCGACCACAAACCAGGGCTTGGCCGCGATATGCAAGCCGTCCTCCCGCTTGGGCGCCGGAGGAGCGTCCGCAACCATCATAGTACCCTCCGACGGTACGCGTCCGCTAGCACCGGAGGTGAGGTCCCAATCGACACGGGAGTCGATCTCACGGGCGCGCTCTTCCTCCTCGCGCATCTGAGCGTAAAGACCGACTTCGTTCCACAGCGCCTTGAGGGCCTTAACGGCCGGACCCGCAGAGAGGTCAACGACGAAAGCGAGCACGCCAGCACGTTCAACATGACGCAGGAAAGCGATGCCAAGACCCCGATCCAGGTGAGCACCCTCGATGAGACCCGGAATATCGGCAACCGTAAAGCGAGTTCGTTGCTCGACGAGGACCTCCTCCTCGCCTGAGCCGCCATCGGTGGCCGGGTAGCGCTTGTAACTCTTGATGACAGGCCGCCCCTTGTAGCTGTCCAGGACAACTGTTCCGATATTGGGCTGCAAAGTCGTGAAAGCCCAGTTGCCGACGCGCGTGCGCGAGTTTGTAAGCGCACGAAGAAGCGTACTCTTGCCAGCGTTGGGCAACCCAACAAGACCGACGTCGGCAAGCAACTTAAGCTCCAGCTCAATTTCCATGGTCACAGCACGCTCACCCTTTGTGGCGAAGATGGGTCGTGGGTATTCTCGCGATACAAAGTGAGGATTGCCAAGGCCGCCAATACCGCCGACGGCGAGCAGAATGGGCTGGGGCGAAGGCCGCGACAGATCGAGCTGGATCGGGCCAGGCGGTTGGTGGTAGAGACGCGTACGGGTCGGAGCTCGGGGAAGAGATATCGTCTTCAGGTCAGACTTTGAAAGACCAGGATATAGAAGGAACTTGTTCCGATCGGGATCATCGGGTTCATCAAAACCATCGTCGATGACCTGCTTTGTGGCACTGTTCTCCTCTTCCGCCATCTCTTCATCGACGTCTTTCGGCCCTTCCTCTAGCTCTCGCCTCGCCATTTCCGCCTCGCGTGCCATTTTCATCCGCTTTTCAGCCTTCTTCTGCGCCTTCAGAGTACGCTGCAGCATCGCATCCTCGGCAACTGGGTCTTCTCTGCTCAGCTCGCGCACCACCGTACCGACTGGCACCGTGATGATGACATCGTCGCCCCGCTGGCCACCTTTCGAGCTGCCCTGCCCGGATTTCCCTTTCCCGGCCCGAATAAAACGACGCCTGGCTAGCTTGTGCAAAGAAGTCTCGCCGTGCACTGCTTGTATGTAAATGTTGCCTCCGTGGCCGCCGTCGCCACCATTTGGGGGGCCGTCGGGAAGGTATGCGTCGCGGAAGAAGGAGATGCAGCCATGGCCACCGGGGCCAGCATAGAGAGTTACAGACGCCTTGTCAGCGAAGATGGGCGAAGAATAATCGTCGGGAGCTGGGTTCAATCGGCTGGTCTTTGGTTCACGGGCGACGTGGGTCGAACTATGGCGACGACATGCGACTGCTCGTGTCGCAAGTCGAGGTGCCGCGGTGCTTCTGGAAACGAATAACGACGGGTAAAGGAATGGAAGGAAAATCGTATGCCCGGCGGAGCACCTAGAAGCCATCTTTGTTCCTCGTCCGCGCCGGTTCGAAGTGGTTGTCGTCGTCGAGTAATTGAGACTCCTTCGGATGAATCGAAGCTATGGAAATTTTGGGACTTTCCGCCATGCTATAGCGATAAGATAAGGCCATTGGTTACATAATCGAGCAGGGGCGGGAGCAGCCGCTGTGAGACTGGGATCAATCACCCAAACGCTGTTGTCAAATCGGACCAGTGCCCAAATCACTGGGAAGGAAGTAACCGGAGTGCACCGCTTCCCTCACAAGCTCCCCTCGAACTGCCCGAGGAAGGCGAGAGGAACGAAGATGGGTCTCGCTTGTCTTTTCAGCCTCTTCAACGTCATGTCGTCATGTCGTCATGTCGTGATATGCGGCTCTTTTCGCCGGCTACGGTGCGGCAAGCTCGGGTGACCCAGAGCGCGTTGCTAGAGCTTACCAATGACGGGTTGCCACAGCTTCTATGTGAGTCCAGAATATGATTGATCAATTTATACATGTAGATGCAGCCGGCCCTCATGGAGAGGCCGGCCAAATGGGAACATGCGGTGAGAGAGCCTGGAATCTCGACCAGAGAATACCTCTCTCCGTCGGGTAGTGCAGTATCGCAGACATAGCTTTCAGAGCCTGACGGAAGGCGCCATGGTGGGAGCGATGGCAGACTAAGTAGTCCATCACGGTCCGGGACATGTTCGCTAAGCTGGGCCTGGGGAATCGTTCGCCAGGCGTTCGTTTGTCAATGGGGGCGGGCCCCTCGATGTCGCATCGGCGGGAACCTAGTGAGTGGTTGGTGGCTCCCCAGCTGATCAGTTCCCTACCTACCTACCTTACCCACCTACCTAGTTACTGCTGTCCCGGCCTCACAGCTTGTCTCGTTTGGTCTGGTCTCTCTAGTAGCTTCTGCATCGTATTTTATTTTACTTTGTTCTCCATCGTATCTAAGTAGCCAAGGTAAGTGTCTGGTCTGGCCTGGTCTGGCTGGTCTGGGGCCTTAGGGAAGGAGGGGGAAGAGAAGTCCAGCCACCCCACCCCGCCGGTCGTCTCGGCCTCTGGAATCTCGTGCCCCTCTCCGCTTTCTCTCCTCGTCGGTGTCTCCCGTTGGACCAGCGGGGCCCACCAACGCATCGTGAGCGGTACTTCTCGCTCCTCAGTCTAGTGCCGCTTCTCGGTTTCTCGCCCAACCTCCCAACCCCATCTCCCCCCGCCCCGCTTCACTGCAAACCGCTCCACGGCCGATTCTGACTGCAGCTCTCTCGCATACATACATCCATCCATCCCTCTCTTGCCCGTCCTTGCCCCCCCGGCCCCTGCTTACCTAGCTAGTCCTTGACCGCCTTGAAGCCCAAAAGGCAAAGAAAGCGAGGGGCGGCGACAACGCACACATAATCTGCTCCTCCACTCCTTGACCTGCTTGCTGCTCTCTGCCCTCTGCTCTCCGTCTGCAGACTGACTGGCTGCAGTTTTCAACATTTTCCCCCATCTTCCACCCTCTCTCCTCTCACCCCCTTCTGGCTGACCAAGTGACGCCCAATCTTACTGGTCGCCTGTCAAAAGAACCCATTGGGACTTGGTCGGGCAGACGAACTCGCTATTCTCCTCGCTTGACCCCCCTCCCTTCCCTCCATTGGGCCACTCACCCCCAAGGCTTGCATATTGGAGGACGCTGGCATTCGAGCCACGACACTCGCTGCAGTCAAACCCCCGTCCCCATTCGATCTTCTCCTTCACCTACCTGCGTCCTCGTGGATCAGACTATCTTCTCCCCACGCCTCCTCCCGCATCGTCTGCTTCTGCTCTCCGCTGAATGAGAGTCCGTCGTTGGACTACCGCCGTCTCCGTTGCTGTCAACTCGGCCTTCTCCATCGTACGCCTTCGAAGCGTTTCTCACTGCCTGCCTGCGTTGTTGTTTCATGCTTCGATGCTGCAGGATACATAGCACTGGCCGACGGCAGCAACTCGCTTTATTCGTCCTAGTTTTGTTTATTGCCAACTCTCGTCCATACTGCCGACGCACTTCCGCACCGTAACCAGTTCCCCTCTTAATAATAACTTAAGTCAGGTCAGTCCATCGCCGGTTTCCTCTCTTCTTCCACCCCCTCCATCTCACTCCACGAGCCTCTTTCCCCCAACCCACCAGCGTCCCTCCATGAGACCCCGTTCCTGGGTCTCGAGAGGAATAATGTCATTTGTACTAGTAGTAGATGATCCATCTTGACCTCATTGTACAATATACTTCCACATCGAGCCTCTTCCCCTCACCCACAAAAGACAGGTTGTCAGTGTCCCGTCCGGGAAACAATCTGCTAAGATGTATACCAGAGACTATAGGCCGCGCACGCCGCGCACTCCGCGAACGCGCAAGACCACAGTTAGAATGGACCCTGACTGCGCCATATGCCATGCTCCTGCCTCTGTGGCATGCGACTGCGAGGCCAAAGGGCTGGACGTCGCCATTAAGCAGGCTGAGCAGCGTATGATGCAGTCGATATACAACGATATTCGGTAAGCCAGATACTAATTGTTCTGACTGCCATTTGTGCTGACTGCCTGACCAGGAGCTGGGTCCGCGCTCACGCCCAAGACTACATCTTGGAGTATTTCCGCCTTCTCACAGAGCGCCGGAAGGTAGCCCACGCCGCCAATATCGATCGTATCAACGCCACCGCGTACCACTACTACCATGCTGCCCCCCACCCCAGCGAACTCGCCCAGGCACAAGCGGACCTAAAACGTGGTATTGATGAGGACTGGCAGTCCAGCGTCCAACGATACCCCGAGGTCTTGGAATATTTCTTCAGTCTAGTGGATCTTACGGTGCCTCCCGACGATGACCCCATTGTCAAGGACCCTCCCCTGAGCGCCCTTAGTGGCTCAAGAAAACAAACTGGAAGAAGGCTCGCAGGCGGCGTACCACAGCCACCGGCTAGACCACCAGCCATTACTGCTTCTATTGGACACGAAAGAGATCCATTTGCAAGGAGAACGCCGCCCACCATGGAGCCGCCTGGCAGGTTGGACAGGAGAACTCCGGGCTTGGGAGGCAGAGACAGGAGATCCATGCCGCCCATGGGACACCCAGGTCCACCCCCGGGTCCTTATGGACGACCACCACCTCAGGCACCTCCAGGATACTATCCATGGGGCGCTTGAAGGCGCCCCGTGTCGCCAATAAACGTTCCACAAGGTGGATCCCTCCCGAAGCTCGAAGACTCCTTGATACCGAAAAATACGGCGCATCAGTGTGTTGATGTCATGTTTTTATGAGGCCCACGAACTGGATGAGCAATTTGCCCGGCGTATTGACACGATATTCATCAGACGCCCTTGCATTGCAGAGCGGAGAGGCGTCTTGGGATAACCCCCATCTTTGTTCGTTTTTCCCTGCCTTTTTTTTCGCTTTGATATGTTAGAGACACCATGAATTTGCGCTTCTTCTCTGCCTGTTTTGTACGTCCGATATCTCTTCTATGTTTCTGGCAGTCGGCACTGGAGTATGGTTCACGGAAAGAGGGCATCATGGTTAGCATTTACGACGGCGCAGGCCGGACACTGTTTTTCTTCTTCGTACCTGCCATCCCGCCAGCAAATAATCCTGGAAGAGACGGGCTGCTAGGCAACAATCCACACAAGATGTAAACGTCTTCGAAATGCTCCGATGTTGATGTGATGATACGCAACGCGACATGACTTGCGAGCCGAGTGCACACTCAGGTTGACGCGCAACATAGGCGAGACGTTGACAGAGAAGACAACACGACAAGTCGTTCCTATGCAGTGGCTCCAGACGGATCGGCGCGTCATACCGCGCAGCCGACGGGCGACCGGGGCGTGCTCAACAAAGACGGAACTCCCTGCACAAGCACACCTGCCCGACCACGGCGGCCCAAGACGACGGGGGGGGAAGAGGCCAATGGCTGCGGCGGTTGGGCTCCGTGATTCGCAGAAATGCGTGGGCTTGCCGCATGGGACCGGGCCCGCAGTAGGTAACTCTACATCGGCGGACGCCAGCGCAAGGTCTGGCCAGCGCTAGGGCAATGGCCGCGTCGATACCGTTTTCCCGGCCAGAACCGGTAACGATGGCCGCCTTGTTAGCTAGAGAGAGTCTGTCGGTCGACATTTTGGATGATGTGGCGATGAATGGGGAAGCAAGCATGTATGAGATCGGTTGTTGGTTTTCGACAGCCAGATTGACTCGGACAGGCGACGAATCCTCATGTTTATAACATTCACGATCACGCGAACAATCCCAGTTAGATCCACCTCCTGCCTCATTCTTCACTAATCTGACTGACAAATCAAGGCCTAACGTAAGATACGACATCTCCTCCATCGAATAAATGGTTCATACAATATCACCAACCCATAACTAACAAGTACACCATCGAGCCCAGACAGACATATCAACACCTGGACCCTCAGCCGGATTGGGGCATCGGTTCCCCCCCCCCCCTGCACCCTTCTTTGTAACACCGGCAGATCAGCACTTTGGCTCTAAGCCAGATCGGGGCATTGGTCCCCCTGCAATTGACCTCAAGCTTATGTAAAGTATGGGCTGATTCGAGCAACACGAAGTGTTGATGCACTCGCTATGTTCCAGTGAATATAGGAATGGAATCTCTAAACGGTTTTTACCTTGACACAAGCGTGATTTAGTATGTTAGTAACAGACCAGATGACTGACATGCATGGGCTTAAAGCCTGCCGTATTGTCAGCTACCTAGGCAAGGATAAGCTGGATACCCGCAATATTCGTCACCTATCTAGAAAGGTGCAAAAAGGCTGGGATAACCAGGCATCTAGAATGTCCCTTATAAAGCAGCAAGTCCACCATCTGCAGAGCCATCTAGACAACCGGCGGCAACTCAAGAGGAACAAGGTCCCTATATCGCCCAACAGCACATTCGCAACGATATCACATATCCAGCGGGCGCAAAAGTTACCCATCGACGATAGGGATAGTTCAGACTGATCCAGAGCATCCAAATTATCCAGTGAAGCCGAAAGATGCATATGGGTGGGCGGCAAGCCTGAAGAAATAGATGGTGATGGTGGTGGTGGTGATGATGGTGGAACAGTGGGGGGGTGGTGTACGAGTAGGGTGGTTACATTTACACATCTGTCAGTGAACCTCGCGGCGGGGCCACCAAGGGGCCACAGCTGGTAGACGAAGTTCCCGTCTACCCCTTTTCCATCCGGCCATCCTCCTCCATCTCCCATTGATGGCCGAAACTCCTCAAGCGAGAGAAGTCTGGAAGCACAGGAGAATGATCGAAACGGGGAAACGGGAGGGCCGTTTCTGAGGCTTCGACACTAGGACAACTACCCATTACTTGAGGCTTTTTTGCACTACTCTGCTTTAACGTCTCTTTAGGGCTGTCCACGTGGCTTAACATGGCCATGCTATTCGAAGTTACATTGGGCTTGCTATCTAGGAAGAGTGCGATTGCATCTCTGTTCAATCATCAAATGGAGGAGCCGGGGTGAGCAAAAGCCACCCTGATCAAGTCAAGGAGAGCGGGTGGTATCTGCTCCACAACGACGACAACAATCAGACATCTTCCTCCTTCCTCGCTGCCACTACACTCCTGTTCTCTTCTCTACGTCTCAAATTCGACTCAAGAACGCCAGCAGTCTCGGCCAGAGTAACATCCCACTTGCCTTGGTGCAAGTGCTGGAGCTCCCGGGCAGAGGGAGAGTTTTTCACAAAAGAATCGAGCGCCTTGGCGGGAAACACCTTGTGTAGCAGAGCATATACCAGACCACTTGACAGAAGGCCGCACATGTAGGACATGTAGTACAGCTCGGTGGCCCCTTCGCTCACAGCTACTGACGCGTCGACAGCAGCAACAAATCCAGGCATGCAAGGAACAACACCTACGAGCCACTACAATATGTCAGTCAATGAAGAAGCAAATATACTGTCGGAAGAACGGCCTCCACTTACTGCCACAGGCGCCCGCCAGTTGCATCCGTAAGAGAACCAGTAGATGCTCTCTGAGCCGTCTCGGTACAGGTCATCGACGTTGATCTTCCTCTTATTGACGATCAAGTAACTCGAAATCATCAGGCCTGTCATCGGGGCAAGGAATACGCTGTAGCTCGAAAGCGCCGTCAGAAAAGTCGTTGCGGTATTGACGAGTCGCCATGGGTTGACCACGATGCTGAAGATTGCCGTGATGCATGCACCGCGGCGGATGTTGAGATACTTCGGAAAAGTGGCAGCCAGGTCGAAGCCGCCGGCAAGAGCGTTACCAGGGACGTTGACGCCGATTTGAGAGATTACAAGACACAGACCTGCGAAGAAGCACGCCGCACGTGTCCTTGCGGATTCATCGCGGGCAAGCAGCTGGGCGAAAAGCGACGGCGGGTTCCAAATCGCCTCGCCGCCAAAGCGGTGCTGCGTAGCTGCCGTGACAAGGATGCCGATGAGCGAGCTGAGGATTCCATAAAACGGGAATGAGACAGCTTGGCCCCATATCGCGTGCTTAGGCTGCGTGGCGAAACGGGAATAATCGTTCTGGTTGAGAATACCTGCCGCGATAGACCCGATCGTCGATACAATCCCGTAAACCATCAGCCAAGCCACACTATGCGATCTATTGGTGCCGGAGAGACTCGACCCGGAGGTTATTGTATCGCCGAAACCAGACGGCCCCATGGTTGCAAGAGACCATATGAGGAGCACGAGGAAGAAGGCGAGGGTGATGGAGCAGGCAAAGCGGAAGAAGTTTTCGAGGCGATGAGGCCGGATCCAGAGGACGGGGAGAGAGATGACGGAGAATATAATGTAAGACACGAATTGCGCCGTCGTCATACCGGTGTCTGCAGGCATCGTGTTCGGAACTTGGGATTCGAGTCTAGGGTCCCAGGAAAGGAGGATGACGTAAACACATTCTCCTCCAACCCAGGCCGTGAAGCCGTACCTAAACAAGAGGTTAAAAATTGACCAAAAACAGATTCCCAAGGACCATCCAAGTGCCAACCAGACTGTTCCAAGGTAGAGTTGTCAGACCCAGAAGCCCAATTCGCGAGGGTGTTGCTAAACACTCACCAAGTGACAGGAAGATGCGGTTCCAGACGACGAATTGGGACCCCCACATGCCCCAGACTACTCGACTAACGACAGGGAATCCAACTAAGGATGTTTTAGTGGCAGAACCATGGAGCAGGAAGGCTTTCGGCATGGGCCGTACGATGATAATGACTTCCTGGGAGCGAGTTGATTATGACAACCACCGTAGCGATGAGGTTTCCGATAGCGATGCCTGTGTCGCATGTTAGGTGATAGACTGCAGTGACGACGTCCTGTCAAGCCTTACATATGAAAGCCTGCCACCAAGTAAGGCCGAGGGGAATGAGGGCGCTGCCGGTCAGGTATGTCGTGATGTTGCAATTCACCAGTAGCCCTAGAGCCTGGTCAGCATGGTGTGGCTCCCACCCGGTCTTTCACCGCCCTGACAGAAGTTATGAAACATCAAGAAGCCCCAGGTGCGCCTCTGGGACTCAATCGGCCGAATGTCGTCGTTCTGTCATGACAGCGATGGTATTAGCCAACGCATCGGCATGGCGGAGCAGCTGAGGGTCGGCTCGACATACGATCCATCGGGAAACGAACGGGAGTTCCACGCGCCGCACGAGCGCCTGAAGACCCATGGTAAAATTCACCAGTACAGAGACGGCGGATAGTGTTGTTGTGTGAAGGTAGCGATGACCGACAGGAGAGCGCATTTATCCGCTCGTCGAAGAAATGCGGTCGAGGCAGAGTCATTCAAGTCCGGAGTCCGTTCTCGTAGGCGCTTCAAGTGAGTAGACCGACCACCTATCATTTCCACGACACTGCTATCTCAACAACAAGCCGGGTACAGTCTGTTACGTTACACAGCAGCGTGGGGTAGCCCTCGTCCAGCTGGAGGTCGGCCGACCAAGGCGGGTCTGATTCGCTTACTTGAAGACCCCTGGTAGATATGATTTACGAAATCAATACTGAAGACATCAACTTGGACTGGCGGACGATCAAGTCACGCCACTCACGTGGGACCTCGTTGTTTACCGATCTCGTCGTCCTTACTATCTTGAAGAACGGATCTTCTGGTTTACTAACTTCTTATCGGAAGTTGAAGACGAGCCATAGGCCAAGATTAACCACCTCGACCTGTCGAGGAGAACGTGCTTGCGCCCAGCCATTGGCCGAAGGAAAGCGCCCATCGAGAGGAATTTTTTGAGCATCATTCCATTTGTTCATCGTTGCTCTTTCAATTCTTGTCGGGCATCATGGCACTATACCGGATCGGCGTCGACGTGGGCGGCACCAACACCGACGCGGCCATCTTGGACATCACAGCCGCGGACGCCCCTGGACGTGGCGTCCTCGCCTCTCACAAAGCTTCAACGACCCCTGACATCACCAGCGGCATTGAGGCAGCCATCCGTGCCGTCCTTGCGAGCTCCGCGGTCGAACAGAGAAGGGTCCTCAGCGTCACCATAGGCACAACTCACTTCATCAACGCGTTGGTGGAGGCCGATACGCGGAGACTCAGCCGCGTCGCTGTGGTTCGTCTTTGCGGCCCCTTCACAAGGCAGATCCCTCCGTTCTCGGATTTTCCCTCTGGGCTGCATAGGATCCTTGATGGGGGCGTCTATTATCTCGACGGGGGCTTGGAAATCGACGGTCGGGAGATTGCACCCCTCAACCATGCGCAAATCAGGCAAGCAGCGCGGGGCATCGTGGCCTCTGGTGTGCAATCTGTCGCTCTTGTCGGAGTCTTCGCGCCGCTGGACCACGCTGGGGTTCACGAAGAAACATGCAAGAAGATTATCCTGGAAGAAGCGCCCGAGCTCGACGTCGTTTGTTCCCACGACATCGGCCCTCCGGGCCTCTTGGAGCGTGAAAACGCCACCGTCCTCAACGCGGCGATCCTCAAGACGGCACGAAAGGCCACGCGAGGCTTCAAAACGGCGACGGCACGTCTCGGACTATTCTGCCCTCTCTATCTCTCCCAGAACGACGGCACTCTCATCGACGCCGACACGGCTGCCGAGTACCCGATCAAGACCTTCGCTAGCGGCCCAACAAACAGCATGACCGGTGCCGCATTCCTCGCTGGCCTGGGTCAAGTGAAGGCCATGAAAGCGGACCCGGCAGAGCCCTCGACTGACACGGCGGAACCGCAAGTGCTTGTCATGGATATCGGTGGCACGACAACTGACGTCTGTGCTTTGCTACCGTCAGGTTTTCCTCGCCAGGCTCCTGGCTTCGTTGAGGTCGGCGGCGTGAGGACGGCATTTTCCATGCCTGAGGTCGTGTCCATTGGCCTTGGTGGCGGTAGCAAGGTGGAAGCGGCTTCGGAGTTTGGCGAAGTCACGGTCGGGCCCGCGTCGGTTGGGCACTTTCTGACTGAACAGGCGCGGGTCTTTGGTGGCCCCACGCTGACAGCGACCGATATCGCCGTCGCCTCTGGCAAAGCCCAGCTAGGAGACCCGAGCCTCATCAAGGATGTACCTAGCTCAACGGTCGGAATCGCTCGTCGGAAGATCAAGCAGATGCTCGAGGGTGTTGTAGAGCAGATGAAGGTCTCCGCTGCCCCGGTCCACGTGCTTCTTGTGGGCGGCGGCGCCCTCCTCTTCACAGAGGACTTGGACGGCGTTGAGAAGTGTACGCAGCCAATCCACCATGGAGCTGCGAATGCTGTTGGCGCGGCGATTGGCAGAATCTCTGGCGAGGTTGATGTGATGGAGATTCTGGAGGGCCGTGACGAAAAAGCAGTGGTCGCAGCTACTTGCCAGAAGGCAGTTGACCTGGCTATCCAGAAGGGCGCAGCGGCCGAGGACGTCCGTGTTGTGGAGGTGAACAAGATGCCGCTTCAATACGTTGACAACGGAGCCATGAGGATACAGATCAGGGCGGTCGGTAAACTCAGCGTACCTGAAAACCCCGAATTTTCGCCAGAAAGCACCCTTGTTGTGGAAGAGGATGAGCAACAGGATGAGGCACCCAAGGAGAGCGTACCGAACGCCCTTGAGCCAACCGCAAAGCCTTCACTCCACGTCGACCTCGGGAGCTACCGTCCGGAAGTCAGGGGCGGTGTATGGTTCGTCTCTGGGGTTGATCTCGAGCTCATTTCGACTGGGTGTGGTGTGCTCGGCACCGGTGGCGGAGGTCCCACCCACCACGAGTTTCTTAAGAGTCTCCACGCTCTACGGACGAGCGAGTCTGGCAAGATGAGAATCATTTCCCCGAAGGCATTGAAGGATACGGATACTGTGTGTTTCGGTTCGTGGTACGGCACGCCGAGCGTCATCAATGAGAGAATTGCGGGAGGCAGCGAGATCCCCGACGGCATCGACGCTGTAACCAAGATTCTGGGGAACACACCTATCGACGGGGTATTCATCGACGAGATGTAAGTGGAGCCGTGTCGTAACTTCTTGAGAACGAGCTGACAGTGAACAGCGGTGGTGGAAATGGTCTGAGCGCGTTCCCAACGGGAGTCCATTACGATATTCCAGTCGTGGACGGGGATGCCATGGGCAGAGCGTATCCGACTATGTACCAAGGTAAGCAATGTCGAAATGTGCACCCGAGCTCGACGAGGTTTGAATATTGACTCGAACCTGAACCAGCCACGCTGAGTGTATATGGTCACCCTCTGACTCCTTGCGCTCTGTCAGATGCCAGGGGCAACGTTTCCGTTGTCATGGTAGAGGTGTTCTCTTCTCAAGATCTCCTCTGCATTGTACTGATATGAGTGCCTCAGAACTCCGACACTCCTGTTCGTCTGGAGCGCTTCTTGCGCACAGCAGCCATCGAACTGGGCCTGGGATGTGCCGTCTGCGCCAGGCCACTGTCTGGTTCAGCTATCAAGTCCCACGGCGTGCCCAACACGCTATCTCAAGCTTGGCACCTCGGACGCGCTGTCCACATGGCAAGGAGGAAGAAGTCGAGTTATGTCGATGCCATTGTGAGTATTGCGCCTTGGACACGACCTTGTTCCAAATGCGGGCCTACCCCTATCCATACCTTTATTTGAATTGCCTCCCTTCACCTCATCGAGGAATGATTGATACAATAGGGACACCTTCTAACACTTTCCAAGTTCGACGTCTGTGCTGGCAAGCTCCTTTTCACTGGCAAAATCATTGATGTGAGGCGATACGTGGGTGGCGGTTACACAATGGGCGGTGTCCTCATCGCCCCCCTCGCCAACGAAGACCGAGACTCAAAGGCCCAAAATGCCACTATATCCGACAAGCACATGCTCGTCCCCTTCCAAAACGAGTATCTTTATGCCTCACTCACCGATGCGGAAGGCTCAGAGAGCAGTGGAGAGGTTATTTGCACGGTTCCGGATCTCATCTCAATTCTTGGGCAGGATGGGGAAGCCATCGGCTCCCAGGATCTTCGTTACGGTCTGCGTGTTGATGTTATCGCCCTGCCAGCCCACCCTCTCTGGTGTACGGAGGAGGGAATGCTGGTTGGGGGGCCGAGGGCGTTTGGTTTGGATATGCCCTTTGTCGGAGTTGGAGAGTACACAGAGCCAAGGAGTGTAATCGATGAGTTCGGCGTGTAAGCTTCAAAGCATCAAACTGGAGGAAAGAACCCGGTACGAGGGCAGCATGCATGCATCTAATGGGTAGAAATTACATTCACAAACATAGAAACACGAAGCAAGTCATGTCATACAGTGGACGTCTCCCTTGCGCAGAACCTGTCGAGAGATGCTTCGTGTTATGCAGTGCATCTCAAAGAGGCATCCATGGAGCTATAGTAAGACTGCGCGACTCACATTCTCCCTTCTGTTCGCAACGGTCTTTCTCTGAGTAGGCCATTCTAGTCTATTGGCATCGTAAGATGAAAACCCAACGCTGTCTCAGAATTCATAGTAGCAAGTGATGCTACGCTTGATGCTGTCCTGCATTGATGTTGTCCTGAGAAGGGGAAAACGAGAGAACAGAAGGACTCTTACCTCGGCGATGGCCGAGCTGGTTTCCTCACACCAAGGAAGGGAAGAATTGTTCTTGTTCTTTTCCTGGTACACGTTCCACTCGAGTGCTTTGTTGCCGTGTTCAGCCTTGAGCTCGATGATGCAGAAGCTGCCAGTGAAGCCGATGTCCAATAAGCCCCCAGTCTGGTGGTGGTGTAAAAGTGGGAGTGGTGCATAAGCAGGGTAGGGGGTAGTTAACATGAGAAGCGTTAAACAAGAACCACTGACAAACCAGCGACCCTGTGGTCTTTGTATGTCTGGCAAATCCTTGTCAGACAATATCGGCCGAGTATGATCGATCGGTCGAATATCCGACGTCCCCACACTTCGCCATAAGCAAACATCGCTCTGACTCTGGTTGACCGAGGAGGTAGAATCTCAGATACCAGGCCGCGGCCTTGAGGCGGTTGCTCAGCCAAACTCAACCCCTGCCCGAGAGGGCTAGGTGAGCAAGCCAACAAGAAGAACAAGACAGGGGGTGAGAGGGTTTCTGATGTTAGAATGTTAGGTTCGGTCCTTGCACGCTAGCCCAGTGCTGCAACAACAACACGAAAAAATAGAGGAAGAAGAAATCACTCGACGATGCGCATTCCCGGGTGGGTGCGTCAGGTGCCCTTCCCCAAACCCAGAGACCATGTTCATTGGCGGGCAGCGGGGTAGGTTCTGTGGCATTGTCTTGTTGAAGAAATCGGAGAAGCCCTTTGTTTTCTCGCTTTTACCCTCTCTCAATTTCTGGCAGGAACTAGTAGGTTTTGGAGGTAACGGGGAGGGATGGTGCTAAGTACAAGAAAGCCGCCTCGAGGGATCCGGGCTGTAGAAAACGACGCAAAAACAAGCCAGAGAGTTTTCTTTTTTATATATAGGAACAAGAAAAAGATTTTCGCGTTCCCCCCGTGATCCGAAGCTTTTCTTGGTTATTTAATGCAAGTGTTTTGGTTTCGTGTGTGCGTATATCGAGTCAGCCATCTCTGCCTGGGGACCTTTTTTCGCGTGGTTCATCATCGCCATCAATACTACCACCATCACGTATGAGACGGGAGAGGAAACCAGGACCAGAAAAAGAAAAAGAAAAAAAGGCGGCATAGATGGAGACGAGGGTTTAGTCAACTAATATGGTGGATCGTCATGTCGATTGACTATGCCTTGTCCTCGACGGAGGTCTCCTCGAGGTTCTTGGTGACCTCCTCGACCGCATCGCCGTTGCTAGTGACGCCGTTGGCCTCGTCGGCGTCGAGCTTCTCAAGTTGCTTCTTGGCCTTCTCAATGTTCTGGAAAGATCAGTCAGCATCGGATGAACACCAAAACTCGAAACACTCTTGGACGAGCGAGAACTTACGCGCTGCGTCTGGGCCTCCTGGTCCGACTTCCAGTGCTCAAGCTTGGCCTTGACCTTCTCGACGACGGCGGGAACATCGGCCTGGCTCATGGGAGGGTCGATTCCCATGAAAGCGCAGTCCTCGACAACGGAGGGCGGGCAGCTGTACTTGCCAGCCTTCTCCTCCGAGGCACCCGTCTTCTTGCCCTTCTTACCCTTCTTGGCGGCGGGGAAAAGCTCTTCGTCGCGGTCCTTCTTGGAGAGGATCTTGACGCCCTTGAGGCCGGAGTCGTCGACGGTACGAGAAGCCTGAGCGCTGAGGCCGCTGTCGGCCTGGAGAGGGGCCTTCTCGACCTTGTGGGTGGGGTCGAGGAATTGGAGCAGGCTGTTGGCGCGGCGGATCTCCTCGAGGTAAGCGGGGTCGCTAGCCTCGGCGAGGATCTTCTCGGCTTCGGCCTTCTTCCGCTCTTTCTGGTAGCGCTCCTGCTCGGCCTTTCTTCTCTCACGAGCCTTGTCGCGGGCCTCACGCTCGTAGGCTTGGGCGGCCTTGCGCTGCTGCCAGTACTCGTCCTTAATGGTCTTGACGGCTTGGTACTTTTCGTTTTGAAGATTGTGGAGTCTGGACCGCTCATCGCGGAGCGAAGAGAGGTTCTTGTAGGCCTCGTCGCCCTCGGCCTTGATGGCGTCCAACTCGGCCTGGATCTTGTTGTACTGCTCCGACATGGCCTTGGCCTCGGGGTCCTCCATCGAGTCTTTGATCTCCTTGATCTTGGCCTTGAGGTCGTCGATCTGCTTCTGCGAGTCGTCAAACTGGGAGAAGTTCTTCTTCAGTTTGCGCAGGGAAGAAATCTCGGCGAGGGCCTTCTTCTCATCGACGATCTTCATGCTGCCCGAGTTGACCTGAGACTCGAGCTTCTCGATCTGTCGGTCGACCTCCTCGACGCTCTTGAAGTTGACCTTGGAGCGGGCAGTCTTCTGCTCGGTGATGCGCGAGCGCAGCTGCTCGTCGAGGCGCTTGATCTGGTCGAGCTTGGAGGTGCGGGCGTTCTTGCCGGCGCCCTGCTTCTGGCGGATCTCATTAGCCTGAGCAATGAGCTCGCTGCGGCGCTTCTGCGTTGGTGATTGCTGGTCCTTGTTCTTGTTGGGCATGGCGATATCGATCTTGGCCTTGATGGCGTTCTAGAAGGAGCTCGGTGTAAGCAGTTTGCGATTCGAATGGCATGCGTTGTATCCCATCACAGGGCGCCTCCGCGGTTACGGCCACCCAAGAGAGTGTACAACAGGCCGCCAATCGGCATGATGATCCGACTTACCAGCTGGTCAAGCGCTTCCTTGTGCTCCTTCTCGGCAATCTTCAGCTTCTTCTGGTATTCGGCCTCGTCCGGCATGGTTGGACGGGTCTTCGTCTCGGTCTTGGCCTCAGCCGCCGCAGCGGGTGCTTGCTTGGTGTCGGCCATTGTGAAGGTTGACGGTGCTTGTCTACCGGTGCAAAAGAACGAACTGTCAATTGGACAAAGCAGAAGATGGCGCGCACTGCCGTGGGTGGGAGCGGGCGGCAAGGGTGGTGATGCAGAGGAGAAGGAGAGATGGGGAATCGGGATGCACTGCGCAAAAGGTGAACTTTTTTCCGTAAAAAGCTCCCCCAATTTTGTTGAAATTCACCCTTGGATTCCGTGGCAGGTACTTTCTCCAGGGGGAAAGGCCACCTGCCATTCTGGATTCAACTGTGGGGTTCAAATCCGACGGGTGGCACGTGCATGCACTGTGACTCTGGACCCTTGATTGCATCTGTCCATCATCTAGGTACGTACCTTCGCCCTCCCAAAGCCCAATACACGTTGGGGGTTCTTCCGGCTCTGCCTGTCTCGGATTAACCTTTACCGTCGATTATTCCAGAATCCCGTCCAATCCCGACCAGGACTGAGCAACAGCAACCGGGAGCCCCACTCAAACTTTTGCTCTGGCTGCAAGGCTGAACCCGCCGCCAGAACTTTTTTGGCTTATCCGTTTCGCGACGCCAGTCTTTTTTTCGATCTTGAACTTCCCGTCGTAGTGATACCCATCCACCGCCCACGCCTTCCATCCCGACAAGCCCGTATTTTTCCTTCGACGGCGAATTCTTCTTCTTCCTCGGGCGCCACACGACGAGAAAGCCCCCCCTCGTCGATTAATACGCACCCATCGCAACGATGTCGGACCAGAAGGATGTGAACAAGGAGGTTACCAGGCTGTGGCGCGCTTGGCGGACGGCCCACGAGATGGCTGCGGATCGCGTACGACGCCCTATGAACCATCCATTTTGAGGAGCTGGAGAGCACGATTGGGCTCTTTCGCTACTTGGAACGGACGAGAGACTTACGGCTTGGCGGCATTGGCACTGACGACGGATGACAGGGCTATGAACTTGCCGAGGATGAACTCACGATTTCGCTCGACCGCTTCAAGATGGAGTACACCAGTGCTGACGGCAGCGTAAAGTACGCGCCCCTCGCTTGAACCCTTGGCTGGTCCATGGCAACTGCAACTGACAACTCGCTCGTTCCAACAGCCGCAGCAAGCTCCAGTTCTCCGCGAACCCCTCGGCCGACATGATCCGCAAGTTCACACCTCCTGCGACACCCCAGAACCCGAACCCGGCGCCCGAATGCGGCACTCTCTGGGTCGAGTTCCTTGCCGACACGACCTTTGGTATTAAGGAGATCAAGAAGTTCATCCACCACCTCATCAGCAACAAGTACTCGTCCGGTATCATGATCACCCACGTGGCCCTCTCCCCGGCGGCCCGCAAGATGCTTATCACCATCGAGTCCTTCGCCAAGGTTGAGTGCTTCCTCGAGGAGGATCTGCTCGTCAACATCACTAAGCATGAGCTCGTACCCAAGCACATCCTGCTCAGCCGCGAGGAGAAGATCGCCCTGCTCAAGCGCTACCGCCTCAAGGAGACCCAGCTTCCGCGCATCCTGCAAAAGGACCCCGTCGCCAAGTACCTCGGACTCAAGCGTGGGCAGGTCGTCAAGATTATCCGTACTTCGGAGACGGCCGGTCGATACGCCAGCTACAGATTGTGCGTATAAGCTTCGCGTTGCGCCTCGCCCCTGGCCACGGGGGCTGAGAAAAGGGACGACATAGAAGAAGGAGAAGACAAGACGGAATAGGGGAGTCGCACGGGCTGGGATTGGGTCCCCCCCCCTTTTTTTTTTTGACAGGATGACTGACGCCCGGCGGATGGGGGAGGGAGTTTAACTATACTCTTTGCATCACTCTTGAGTCTGGCGTTGAGGGAACGGCTATGGTCTGCTGTTTTGTGTATGACAAGAAAAGAAAAAAGAGGGGTTCTTCTAGAAGGACAACATAAGGTTACCTAACTTACTATTTACATCGTTTTCGTCATAACGCTCCGCTTGGGTTGACTGGTGATATCTCGGGAAGGCGTCAGAGGTCTCCTCTAGGCCTCGAATGAACGGAAACATCGGCATAGTGGGATACTCTG
This sequence comes from Colletotrichum navitas, assembly GCF_030913465.1. NCBI lineage: Eukaryota > Fungi > Ascomycota > Sordariomycetes > Glomerellales > Glomerellaceae > Colletotrichum > Colletotrichum navitas. Next base: position 334,300 of record NW_026850554.1, on the reverse strand, counting down.
CCTCGATATGTGACGAGCCCTAGGCGTGCCGTCGTCGTCCCACGTCGGGGCCAGGACAGGGACCACGAGCGTAGTGGTCTCGATGGGGCCTTGTGTGTATGAATGCAGCAAAGTCGGAGAAGGCCGAAGTCAAAAAAAGGGGCCGAGACAAACGACGACTGGTTTTCTCGCCCCCACTGCTCGAGTCGTGACACTCGCAGCCGATGAGTCTGGGAAAGTGGAGAGGGTCAATAAGAGCCGTACATCCGACCGCCAGTCTTCCATCGCAGCAATGCATCTCCCGACTATGTAGAAAGCCTCCATCTTTCCGGAGAAAAAGAAACCAGGGGGGGTGGGCAATCTTGTCTTGTCGTTCGGCATTTGCGGCGTGGGCAGCAGCTGGCTGCACCCACGAACGATCCGTCGACGAGGATCCCTCCCGGCGGCTCCAAAACTCGCATCAAAGGAGAGAATCACTCTCTGGAACCCCCCCACACCAGAAGATCTGCAACACGGCAACTGGCGCCGCGTGCGCGCGCATGGTCACTGCTCTTTTGTATTTCATTTCATCTTATCTTGTTCTCCTATGCATTCCCTCTCGTCCTTTCCGCAGGTATATCCCCCCCTCTCTCCCACCCTACCCATGGAGATGTTTATAACGCAATGCGCGGCGGGCATCCATGAGAATAGAACCAAAAGCCCCCCTATAACAGTTCTTTTTCCTCTCCTTCTTTGGCTCTGAGCGCCAAGGCACCCTCCCCACTTTCTGCGTCAATAATAGCACCTCACATCGGCAATAAGTGTTCCTCCCAAAGTCCCCAGGGGAGAGGGGGAGTCCCGGCAGGATCGTGGATAGGCACCGGACGAACTCTTTCTTAATGGAAGCCACAACACAACACAACACGAAACAACACATAGCCTCAATATCAACCGTTGCGAACGGACCCCCCGAACCCAGACTGACTGTTATTCTCTAATTCTCCTTTCTCTCCTTATTTCATTCATGCTGCGCAGGGCTCGGTACCGACCCATAAAGGCCTCGTGGGTGGTACGAAAAGGGAAAAAAGGAACACCCTAAAATAAAACAAAAAACCCCTCGGAAGGTCGGAAACCGCGGAACGGTGGTCCACGGCTGGTTTCGCCGTTTCTCCCCCCTACAACATCCGTGCCCGTTCGGAGTTCGGCGCCGGCAGGGGCACCACCAGAAGACGTACCCCTGCACATTGGACGGAAGGAGTTTGCGCCAAAGGAACATATACTGGGGCGGGGAAAAAAAGAAGATGGGGCAAGGGGGGGAAGTTGGAGGCATGGAGGTCTGTTCTTTTGGGCCAAGTCGACTCGGGGGGAAAAAATCAAATCGGATTAGGTTCAAGAAATCGAAAGAAATCGAAGCCTAGAGAGAGCCCAGAACGTAATGACTTACTTGGAGGGGAAATTAGATGGAGGGGAGGTGCTACCGGCACCGCCGCCGGGACCCGGGCAGCCGGGATAAAGTCAGTCGTTGTTGCCGTTGGTTCAGGAACAGGGCCCCAACCGATCAGATCCTACAGGGACCAGGCTGTATAGGTAGCAGACTTCGGGGGCTGGCATTATGGTGTGCGATTGGGAAATTTTGAATTACAACGAAGCACGCTGCAAATATACTCCATGTACCATTCCATTTAGCGCAGAAATTGTCGAATGGTAACACTACTGCAACAGGCTTGAAAATACAAACATGATGGCGGATCTCGCCGGGTATATGTTAAACGACAAAAAATGCCAGCAGCTCGCGATATCATCGTAACGCCCCGCAGGCGCACATCAGAGAGGCCTTCGTACGTCAGATCGCATCTTCTCCCAGCGCTCCAAAACTCCCTTGGTCATGAACCGTCCCTCCTCGAAATGCAGGACACTGCGATTGAATATACCCAACTCCTCCTTTGATTCTACCTGAAAACAAACGCCGGTTGACGGCTCTAGACCTTTATAACTCCTCATTCCTTCATGATAATAAAAGTTTGTTCCAACATGCCTGTTGAAAACCGTCGTTATACACAGACACATGATATCTCGTAATATGTGGTTGCCGATTTATGGGTGCGGCAAGTTGAACCTGGTGGCGAGAGCATGGCAACTTGCTCGGAAACGCACCCTATAGTTATTTTATAGCTACTTCAAGAGGCCGCCCGGGTCACTCAGAGTAGGCTCGCCGGGTCGAGGGTTGTACGAAGGATGATCGTCGTACTGCGACTGCGGGATCGGTTGTAGCTCGGTGCCTGTCCTGGATCTCGGATATGGACTTCTCGTGTTGAGAGGGCCCAAGAGACCACCAAGGTCTTGGAGGAGCGCTGTCGAGCCGCGCCGTAAGCCGTTGGATGGAGCGGGCATCGTCGGCGAGGGTATGCTGTGGCCATCGACCGACATCGGATCCACGCTCGAGACAATGCTGTCCCTGCGGAAAGCTGTTCCTACTCCGGCTTGGTCTTCCGATAGCAGGCCCCCCACATCGAAGAAGGAGACCTTCCGCGGCGTCGTGGTGGAATTGCTTCTCGAAGAAGAGAGGTCGTGGAGTATAAGCGACGCATCGCTACGTTCGGCGTTGCTCCTTTGCCGCTGTGGGAATTGCCACTGCCTCAGCTCCTCGCCGAATGGCCTGGCAACTGGCGCAGGGGTGTAATGAAGCTGTTCAACATCAGGATCGTCTTCCCCGGCCCCTTCTCGTAGATCGGCGTCGACCCCTAGACCAACGTCACGCACAAGATCCTCGTCACTTCCCCAGTGTCGGTGAAGCGTCGGCCGGCGGAATACGGAACCTCGATCCACAGAGTCTGCACCGACGGAGCCGTATTTGAATTTCTGCTTCTTGAGGCCTCGGTCTCGTACGAACGAACCAAGAACCAGCGCGTTGGCCGCCGTGGTCGCAAACAAAAGCTCGACTGATGCCAACACCGATCGCAGTTGTTGCTTGCCGTGCTCCTCGATGACGTGAGGAACGCGGTAGATCGTGACGCCGATCACGGCTAAGCTGAGAGAGAAGAGCAACGTGAGTTGGACTTTTCTCTTGATGTTCATCTGGCTGCGCAAGATGATCGGAATCGGGAAAAAGACGAGGAGTAAATCGGTGAGGATGTTGCAGGCCGCCATAGTAATGAGTTGCGCAAAACCTTGGCGGCACTGGCCTCCCGGGTCGGGGGTGACCTGCCAGTAATGGTTAAATGGCTGGCATTCCACCAGGTCGCTAATAATGATGGCGATAAACGTTGCGACCAAGGTACATCTGATGAAAACGAGCGTCTGTTCGTAAGAACGTGCCCAAGTGACGCCAGTCAGACGCTTAAAGAACTCTAAAATAGTGTTCTTTAAAATCCACAATCTGCACAGACAGAGTGTTAGAAACCCATTCTATCGTCTTGACGAATGCGGGACTTTGCGAACCCGCTGTGGGCGGAATGAACGGACGTGGCTGGGGGTTCGGTAACTTACGTCGCTGCGTAAAAGATGCGGCTAACAAGCACGAGACAGCTTGCGATTGTCTTCCTACGCACCTCTTCGCTGGACAGGGTGATACTGTCGAATTGGGCATTGTTGGTTCCATAGAGCAGGACGAAATGCACGCAAACCATTCGAAGCCATAGCGGTATCAGAGCGAGTGCAGCGACTTTGTCCTCTTGGAACAGTTTCTCGGTGCGGATGAAGCGGCCGGCGACCCGCAACAGGATGATGACAGTGCAGAACGACGTGATCCACCAGCAAACAAGCAGAGAGGGCTTGTCCTGCGAGAACTTGCGCAACTCGGGCGGCTCGGTGTAAATATTCATGGTGGATTCGGACAATCCACGCCCGTCGACCTCCGCAGAGGGCACGACGAGCGAGGAGGTGGCTGCGACGTCGAAGTTCGAGGAGTTAGCTGTTCAGCGTGCGCGTCCACTTTCGGGGGGGATCGGTTCGTGTGGATGGCACAACGGCTGATATTGGCGATGATTTTGAGCTAATGGGATTCGTCGGTTGGCGGAAGACGAGCAAAAGGCTGTTAGGGTGGTTGGTAGGCGTATCGTAGCGACTGTTGCGTCTGATGCATGGACTCTGCGGTTGCGAAGGGACGAACGATACGACATGAAGCAGGCCGGGTCCGGACGAGACAGAAACCGAGGACGAAGTCGGGCGTATAACCGTCTCGACAACGACGAGAAAGAACGCTACGGGTTCCTGTCTTTCTGCACCGACAAAATAGCAGAGGAAATCGCAGGAATAGGTCAAGCGTGGTGGAAGGAGAACATGAAGCCTGGCACCGATGCTGCGGAGGAGCGGATGGAAGTAATAATTTGGTTGCACCGAGCAGGGCGCAGATAGCGACAGGTCTCTGTGAGCATACCTCTGCTCTTCTATATTAGTGTGGCTCCCAGTAGCCGTACGAAGGTGGGTGATGGGATAGGCTGGTCTGGGATGGCCGAGTTGGGGGTAATCAAGGATACCTGGTGATGGTCCCTTTGCACGCTAGGGATGGATGGATGGATGGATGGGGGGGATTCAAGCCCTTGGAGGAATGGGAAGATGGGGGCGTGGGACATGGTGACAAGGGGCCGGGTGAGGGTGTATGGTTCAGGAACTTGATGGTGTGCATCAGCAGCTTTTCTTGGCCAATCCCAATCCCGTCGGTTGAAGGACCAAAGTTCGGAGGTTGCGACGAGGTTGGATTGGCGGTGGGTTCGACTCGACCAGAAAGCACAGGGGGGACCATTTCAAGGCTGAGCCGTCGGTTGCCCGTCCTCAAACGGACAACTCTCACGCCTTACAGCGCCTCCTCCTCCGGCACCACGTACCCGTCCGTATACGTAGTTCGTACTGCGTTGGACCTTTGTGCAGATACAAACACAGCGGCCAGCTGAGGTAGCTGCCAACCGTTGGTTTGCTCGCTGGTATGACGCTGATCTCTGATCCCAAGCGTGAACGATTCGCTCATGGTAAGGGGATTCGCCGCTGGCTGCAGAGCTCTGAGCTACACTGATAGTTAATGTGCATAGCTTGCTGGTCGAGTCGCTCGCTTCGAGAGCAGGTATCTTGATCCAGAGGCAATGTCTCACTCCAATCGAATGTTGGACCCAAAAGCTAGGTAGCGTGAGAAGAGCTTGACGTCGTTCCGTCATTGGGTGACTCGTCGTCCTCGCCACACTGATTGCTGCGGCTGGACAATGGTCGAGACTAAAAGCAAAAACCCGGCATCTAAACGTCGTCGCTGGCGGTCTTGCAGCATACGCTCAAGCTGCGCGCCTCCTTGCCAAACGTGAGCAGCTGCCGACAAACGGGTGATCTCGCTCAATCCGTTCAATCCTAGTCGTGACTCGTTGGTACTCTTCAACCACTGCGACAGCGACGGCACGACGTGCAAATACTACCGGTATGCTCCTCAACGGAGCGAACCGACCGTGCACTCTGCCATGGGCTTGGCTGCGTCGCCATGACTGACCGCTTTCAACATGCCACTGGCGTTGTCTAATCACGGCGAGAAGCAGCGCGTACCACTGGTTCCAGGAGCTGAAGTTGACCAGGAGCTTCTGGCTGCATTGGCATGTGTTTCGTTATCGTGTGCTGGCGCGAATAGCCAACGAAAGCTCTCCCTGCGTGTCTCGTCTTGTCTTGACTGCCTGCGAGGCCGTCTCAATCGTTATTTCCCAGTTGCGTGCGCCTCTCTCCACTTAGATAAGGCGGTGGCAGACGAGAGGCCGATTCGTGTTCGTAGTGGGCCGGCCGTTTAAAGGCCGTTGCTTTGTGCGCACGCCCCCTTGGCCGATATGGCCGACATGGCCGACATGGCATGGCCGAAAAAAGTTGCGAAGTCAGTATCCGTACCTTGGCTCATCAAACCAGCACCAACCATCTCCCTGCCCCGCCCCTCCTACTCAATCGTCGGTACCACAGTCAAACGTACAGGTATGGTGCTCCATCCGCATGCGCGGAGACAATGCGGAGGCGATTTGGCCCTTGCCCTTTTTCTTTACCGGGGGCACGTCCGCGCGGGCAACTGCCAAAATAGGCAGCCGAGCCACCAAGGAACGGCTGCTGAGTGACAGATCTAGGTAGTGTCCGTGTGTGTCAACAGGTGCTCTGCCCTTGCTGATTGAAGGTTGGCGGCAAGGTCCAGCGCATTGGTAAGCTTTATATTATCAGAGAGCTAAGGGCAGACAGGATTCATCTTGCTGCAGGCAGCAGAGTGGCATGTGTTGTCTCGATGCATTCGACTGCAGATATGGCCTGATGGTAATGAACGGATGAGATTTGGGGGGCCTTGGAAGGAAGGAACAGAGATAACCGCGTTTGGCGTTATTGGGCTCATGCCACAAATCGAGCTGGGAGACATGGGTCGACAACGTCCATGCGTCGTCAGGGCATTAAACTTTCCCTGGCGTTTTTAACGGCACAGCAAGACTGCTCAGATGGACGGAAAGCTCGTTGTGTTGGGTCTTGGTATGTGCAGTATCGTGGGGGGATTGATGCCTAGTGGCCTGGCCCGGTCGACTGGGCTGGAGAATGGTTGGATTAAGTCGCGTTTCGGTAGGGCTCCAAAAACGGACAGCTGCATCGCCTCGTGTGCTCCCCGATATTCAGCAGTATACATCGTATCTCTAGCTCTAATATGTACTAGCGTTGATATGGCGCGCGGGAAGGAACTCGAGCCAAGGCGATAATTGAGCTGACGCCGAGCTCGCTCATGGCAAACCACACAGCGGTGCCGAGGATGCGTGCATTCGGCCAAGGGAGGGCGCGCGAGCGAGATAAAGACAGTGCCTATAGGACGCAATCGAAATCTGGAGATAGCGGCTGACCACGTGCCAAGGTGCCCAGTATACCGAGCAGCTTAGGGAAACAAAGTTACGGTCGTCATCGTCGCCCTTGCTGGATATCTCTTGGGACATGATGCACGGCCTCGGTGAGCAAGCGTGGAGCTGTTTGGTCAATTAACGGTGGCGTGGACGAGACATTGGCTGCGGTATGTCGCACGTGGGACGCGCTTTAGGTGAGGTAAGACCAGGCAGGCGGCACTGGCGGCGTTCCGCGGAATCAACATGACGACGGAATGCCGACGTCTTGAAGGGAGAGGGGAGCTGAGGGAACGTTGTGGTTGCAATCAGCTCGAGACGTTCCTGTTTTAGAGCGAAGTGATTTCCGAAGAGGTAACTAATTAGTTTAGCATTGCATCCGATTTTGAGTTCAATCAATGTCAGCTCAGAGTTGGACACCCAAATGAGAAGAGGATAAGGTACCTACCATGTAAGGTGGTGATGGGGGACGAGTTGGAGACAGATCGCGGAGGGCCAGACCTGAGGGCGATGGATGGAGGAAGAGAGTGTAGCTAGGGCGTGGGGGGGGTAAGGCAACGACGGCAAGGCAAGGACGGCAAGGAAAGCACGGTGAGTGGGCCAGCATCGCTCTTCTTTGACACTCGATTATCTTCCTCCGGGCTTATTTTCGCTCTTTCCTGTTTTCTGCTTCCGCAATGCTGTGACCTAAAATCTTTGGAGGCTGGCTTCATCTTACCTAGGTCACCCTACGGATACACGTATCTATCGCCTCACTCAATCGGTCTCGGTTCCCTGACGAAGGATGATAGGTCTGACTTGGGGACTGGCCTACCTAGCCACAAGGGGGCCAAAGATCCCCGTTGCATATCATATTGCACAGGGCTTATGTGTGTACAGTCAGAGAGGTCCTTGACTCACTCCCTCGACTGACCAATCACACACGATAGTATGTGGCATATACTAATTCAGTCCGGCAATGCCTATCATAGGTAGGTACCTTCCGATAGGCATCCGCACGCGACCGGTACCTACTTACTCTCCCTTCGGATGCAATTGCATGTCGCGTCCAAAGAGGCCCGCCATGTCTTGCCTTGTCGCCCTGCGCTGCACTGCACTGCACTGCACTGCTTCCCTGCATGTGGCCTTGTGCCTATCCACCCAACAGTGGGCAATGCGGGAGAGACCATCTCGTCATCTGTTGGTCGAGGCAAAGCAGCAAAGTGGGTGACACAGCCACCGCAGCTGGGGAAGCAAACAAGGCACCGGCAAGACAAGACAGCGAGCATCAGGGGAAGCATGGGCCACCGCTTAAGGTGCCTGGGTAGCTTATGATCCCCCCCTCTCCCGTTTCCCAGTCATCGGGAACACTTGACGGGATCGACGGCCTGTACTCCGTACTAACTACATGCTATGTATCTACCTACATACGTCTACCTAACCTACTCACTACCCAGTCGTGACAGTCGTCATGGACCACGGGGGAGGTGGTGGGCGGTTCGAAGGGTCTCTTGAATGGTAATAAGCATGTCAGCTGGTCGCACAAGAGCAAGGAGCCATACCTACACGCACAGTACCTAGTGATGCATCGCAATGCAAATACCCCTAGGTACGTGTATTACTAGTAGTTGGGCAGGATGCCATGCCCCCCTTCATCTCTTTCCGTCTCACGCACTCGCGGCTCGGTTACGGTCCCAGCCGCAGCGACAAACCGTAGTATCTATCTAAGGTACCTACCTACCTGCCCACCTAGGTACTATATAAGGTACGTAGGTACGTAGGTACATAGGTATGTATGCGATACTCTGACTCTTTTCCCAACGATCCTTGCGAGGCCAGTGCCACCCCACCTTACCTCATCATACCGTTCTGTCATTACCTCGCAACAACCATTATTATGAACGGATGGACAACCAGAGGTACTCAGAGATAAGGCGAAATGACCTCTTCGCCTCTTCGATGCTGCCGCTGCCCCCCCACCGTTCTTCTCAACCCAAGAATCCCGCAGGCCCGCAAGGACTGGCTTACCGAAACATGGCCCACCACGATCAACGATCCGAATGCAACCCGTTGTCCATCAAGATCCCACGGTCACGCTCGGCACTGTCAGCCATCCCAGACGCCGATACTGCTGCCTTCTGTCGGCCGCCCCCATCCCTTTTCCGTCATGTCCACCCCCCCCTCCCCGCCATTTTTCAATCGAGGCTCTGCCAGCCGAAACTGCCTCCAGCCACTTACTTGTCTTAGACGGCCTGATATCGTCTGTCCCCAGGCCGTACACGGCTTGACTTTGAAGCTATTTCAAGCCAGATTGATGGCTTCTCTGGTCTATCTGTCATTGGCGCCAAAGCCCTTGGGAAATTCGACAGGATGCCTCAAAGGCTGACTGACGGAATGCCGCAGCTGTGTCTGTTTGCCTCATCACACCGCTGCTCACGCGGCACCGTTCCAAGCCTTGATCCGAGCCAACGAGCCAATGTCAGTCCTTGTGTTCGTGCAGGGTACCCACACAACCAACAGACATCGAAGCAGCGAACGTCTGACTGGGATGGGAATACAATACAGCACGCCGAATCATGAAAAACCTAACTCCCCGAGGGGAGCTCATCGCCGACTCTTTTGATGTGGCTGGCGACCGGACACAATCTACACGCTCTTGAGGGCCAGGGGCACGCCGTTTCTCTCGCTCATGATGCCGACCAGGGGACAATACTCGGCTCCACGGCCTGTTGAAGAGTTTCACTGCATGCCTGCCAGCTTGCCCGACTGCGTAGGTCCTTTCCGATGATACCAGTCACTTTGGGGGTGGGCGCTAACATGATGCGAGCCAATTGACCAATCCCAGCCTTTCGACATTCAGCCATCCAAGGTGATTTATCAACGGCCAGGTCGATCGATGCCCGCACTCCATCCGTCCGCCATGCTTCGTCTCCGGACTAATTACCACTCGCCAGATTGGGCCACCTGCCTCCGATAGCCATTTCTACTTCAGGCTTGTTCGTTCACCAGCCTAGCCAGAGGTCTATATCATCCATCACTTTGCGTCTCTTTTCGATGCTGATTGTCCTCCGGGCTTTATTGTCTCAACTCCACGTGCAGGAAGAGTGGCCCATAATCGGCAAGCGAGCAATACCCCGGTCAAGCCTACGTGGGCCACAAAGACACCTCAGCATGGGGCTCGTCGAAACCCCTATTGATAGTACAAACGCAGTTGCATCTCAGCATTTGAATGAGCCAGCCTCCTTGAGCTCGGCCGCAAGCTTCGAACGTTTCTGGGTTGCAATCATGCGCCGCACAGTCCACTACGATCTCCCGCCGAACTTTATTTACTCCCAAGTAATGTCGGGTGGAAAACGCCCGGACAGCAAAAGGCACCAGACTGCTACTACTGGGTTACAGAGCGATGTGTAACTGACGTTGTCCGTCGGAAGCTCACAGCATGCCAAGCGGCCTTTGACATGACATCGTCCGATGAACAAAAGGTTCCGACGTCCGTGGGTACGGCGACTTGACCTTGCGCAACGGAGACATTCAACGACGGCAACGGTAACGGTAACGGCAACGGCGACGGCTATCGGATGTCAAGCCAATGTTGGACCCGGTTTGTTTTGCGCCTCCTTGGTTCAAATCCTTGGTCGGGAGCCGTTAAGCATTAATTTCGAGCTCGTCAAATCGAACCGAGATAATCCGCCCTGACACTTGCTATCTTGGATTTAAATGAACGTAATCTCGTCTCCCGCCCCAGTACCGCCTACTATGTCTATTTCAAAAGAACAACTCAATCTGGACTGCGAAACCAGGTTTGGTTCGGGTGTGGTCGGCGCAACGTCTCTGGGATCGGTTGCAAACGTCCTTCGAGGCTTAGCATTATTCAATCTTTGGCCGTGTCGTTTCGGACCAGTACACCTACAACATCCATCCACCCGAGTTACAGATTAGAAAATCGATCGCCAAGACCATTGCAGAACGTGTCGCAGATATCCGTCCATACTCCTTGGGATCATCCTTGAAAATTGCCAATCCCTGTTTGCCATAGACCTGCGGCTGGTTTGTGCGCAGCTTCCGGTGGTGAAACATTGTCGAACCCGAGCACGTCCATCTGTTTGGTGCGGGTCTACCATGACGTTGGAAACGCTTGATGGGCCATATCACAATTACCCGAGTACGTCCAGTATCAAACTTGGCCCTACAGTAGACGTCCACGACCCCTTGCACCGTGTCATTCTGCAGCATCGGCGTGAAAGTTGGCTCTGGAAGCATGTGTCTGCCTGTCTAAAAGCCTCTCAAAGCCACCCTCCTTGTCGGGCACCACGGCCTTCGCAGATGTCCGTCATCCCGGTCTGGCCTCATTCTGTCGCAAATCAGATGGTGTCCAAATGCTTTTTTAGCAGCTTCTACTTTGAGTTTCGCCCCGACTTAATCGTCCCACTCACGTTTGCCACCCGGTATATTGATTCAGATATGGGCCGAAGGCGGCGAAAGCCATTCCGAGTGTTGCAGCATTTCCAAGTGGAAGTTTCAGCAAATATGCCAACAACTACGTAATCTTTCGTTACGTTCCAGAAAGCCTTTGGCTTTCTCCTGCTTCTATGGACGTACTTATCCTGCCTGTCTTAGACCAAGCTGGTCCACAACGAGGGTAAGGGACGCTTTGTCGGCTTTGCTCCAGTCGACGCTCTTCAAGGAGTCCGCACGACCGCTCTCACCGAATAGTTTCCACAGTTCGTCGACAACAAGGCTTCTTACCCTGGGCCAGGGGTGAAACATCAAAGCAGCCAGCCTCTTCCTGGCCTCCAGGATGCCGGCGCGTCTCCTATCTCCCAGCGCTACCGTTACAGGGTCCGGACCAGCCTCCTCGCTCTCCTCTGCGAGCCCAGCCACGCAACCGTAGACCTTGATGCAGGCCTCCAGCTTCCTCACGCTGCCCGTCTTGTACCCCGCCTTCTGGACCTGCAGGCACAAGTGCCGCACGTCGACGTACGGACACTTCTGGAAAAGCCCGACGTGGCAAAGGAACGCCACGATCTCTAGCGTCGGCACTACGACGCGGTCCTGCCCCTGCCCCTGCCTGGTCTTGACGTTGCTCACCAGCGCGGTGCAGACGGCGGTCAGGTTTTGCGGCGACACAGCGCAGAAGTCGGCCAGTGCCGCGCGGGACGCGATCACCAGGTCTTCATTGCCAGTGTCGGCGGAGGTGACGTAGCCCGCGAGCAGCTCGGCCATCCATGCGCCCGCGTCGGCCTTGGCCGGCTTTGAGATTCGAGGGTGCAGGCCCGCATCCGACGAGTATAAGTCGAGCAGCGTCCGGAAGTACTCCTTTGACGAGTAAGTGAGCTTGGCAAAACCCGATGCGAAACTGAAGGTTTCTTGTCAGTGAAACTTTTTCACCGTCCTTGGCACTGAGTCGCGCGACTCTGCAAAAGGGACCTTACCTTGATTCTAGGTTTAAAGCAAGGACCGCATGCGCCTCGGTGCGGACGCGATCCAGCTTCTCGGCAGCCAGCCGCAGGGTTCTGAGGAACAGCATTGAGACTGCCAAGGGCAACCACGCGTCGACCCTGTCGGAAGCCGCATCGCCGTCGCCACCACCACCGGAACTGACCTCCACAAAGGCGGCCTTCCACAGCGATTTTGTGGCCCGGAGCGCCTCGAGCCTGACGTGGGAGCCCACGTCTCCCCTCGCGTTGGTGGTATAGTCGTTCAGGCCCTCCGCCAGCAGATCCAGAAACACCAAGGCCCGGTCGTGAAGCATGCCGCTCTGCGACAGGCTCTGCAGAATCGCCACGCGCGTTTCGATGTCGTTGTCGCTGGCCCACCTCGTGAGGATGGTGTCGCAGACCAGGCCCTGCCCTTCTGCCTGAGGGGCGCCAAAGGTGGTGGTGACGGGGTAGGCCATCGTCAGGGCGAAGAGGACGCCGGTGTCGTTTGCCGTGCGCGACGTCGGTCGCTGTCGGACGGCGCTCGCCCACCCCTCGATGATGCGCCTGCGCTCCTCGGCGCGGGAAAATATGAGGAGTACGAGGGAGGCCTCGGAGGACGCGGCGATGGCTTCCTTTTCTGGACGGGCGAGGCCTGCGTCGACTACGTAGTTGAAAGTCGATACTAGAGTAGCCAAGTTATCGGGGATCTTGTCGAGGGCGTCGACCGCCTTCATGGCTGCGAGCAGGTCGCTGATGCTTTCGGTCGACACGACCTTGAAACCTGGTTGTAAGTACGTGTAGGCGCTATCAGGTGTCGTCGCCACTTGTAGGATAGGCAAGGACGAAGTAATCAGCCGGCTGGCCGCCTCGGCGACCAGTTCCGGTTTGCGATATGTCGTCGTCCGGAAGTCCTTGAATATCGTCTCCAGTTCGCGGATGATGCGCTGCGTGAGATGGGTGACGCTGTCGACGGGCTGCCTGCCCGCGACCAGCTCCGGAAACTTGTCCAGCACGGCGGCGAGGCAGAGGAGAAGCCCGTGCCTCTCGTCGACCTGGCGGTTCTGGAGCGTACGTAGGCGAGCGAGGACTCTGTCAATGGAGGCCGCGAACTGCTCCACACCCCCGGACGGGTCTTGCCTTGAAAGCTCCATCGTAAGCGTGCCAAAAGATGCGCCGGTGTCACGTCTCGCGCCGGCGTCGGCGCCACCTATGCCCCGCCAGCCCAGCAGCCCATCCAGCAGCGCGGCGCCGTACTGCGAGGAGAGCTTTGTGGCGCTGAGGGCCACCTCGTGGACGGCGCGGGACCGCAAGGCGACGGTGTGGTAGTCGACGGCCTGCACCACCCAGATGCCCTTCTCCACGGTGTCCGGGTGCCGGCCGATGAGCTCCTGCAGGGCGGCGGAGGAGCCGCGGCGGATGTTGCCGGCGGAGTCGAGGGCCGCGGCGACGACGAGCTCGGTGGCGAGGACCTGGAGGATGGAGACGCCCGCGTCATGCACGCGGGCGGCGACGACGGCGGCGGTGGGGACCCGGAGCAGCTCGGCGGTAGTGTAGCGCCGGGCGAGGGCCCAGATGCCGAAGCAGGCGGCGTCGCGGACGTTGGTGCCGACGGAGCCGCCCGAGGTGCTGCGCTTCTCGAAGGAGAGGCCGAGGAGGAGCCCGTGGACGATGTCCGGGAGCTGCGATGCGGGCGGAGAGCGGCGGTAGAGGAGGTGGGAGAGGGTGAGCATCAAGCCGTGCCACTCGAGGGGATCGACGGCGGCGAGGTCGCGGGTGGAGGTCTTGGTGCCGGGGTCGCGGGTCCAGAGGACGTTGCGGTTGAGGGAGTCGAGGACGGCGTCGACGACCTGGGAGGCCATGTCCGGGTCGAGCTTCAGGGTGACGATGCTGAGGGCCTTGGAGGCGGCGAGACGGACCGGGGTGTCGTTGTCGGCGAGGCACTCGAGGAGGTGGCCGATGGAGGTCTCGATGAGCTCGGTGCTGTGCGGGTCGGGCGGGGTTTTGCGGAGGAGGAGGACGGTGACGGAGCGGATGACCTTGATGAGCATCTTGCGGGCGACGGCGGAGGAGCGGACGGAGGCCGCAACGATGACGTTTCCCCCTCCCGCGGCGGCGGCCTCGGCGGACGCGACCGAGTGTGCGGCGAGGAAGATGGGCGAGAGGTAGGCGTCCATGTCGGAGGTGTTTATGGAGGAACGGAGGACGCCGGCGAGGAAGGAGAGGATGCCGATGTAGAAATACGGCGGCTGCGGCGGGGCGGACCGGTCAGGGGTCAGGGAGGCGAGGGACCAGCGCACCAAGGCGGAGAGGACGCCTAGGGACTGCATGTCGCGGCGCATGGCGACGCGGACGAGCAGGGCGCGGGCGCCGTCGCGCTCTTTGCCGGACGAGGCGAGATACTTGATGGCGAGGGGGAGGATGCGGACGGTGATGCCGGGGAGGTTCTCGGGCCATTCAAAGCCGGGGATCTCGGGGAGGGTGAGGTCCGGGTCGGCGGAGGCGGAGGAGATGCTGGAGAGGTCGAAGGGGGCGAGGAGGAGGTGGGAGAGCCAGAGGAGGACGAGATAGCGCTCTTCCCAGGACCATTGCGCCGAGTTCGCCGGCGGCGGCGGCGACTCGTTGGGCGATCTGGCGGGTGATGCGGAGGATACAGCGGAACCGGCGGTGGTGCCGGGGGTGGTGCCGGCGCGCTCGGCGGACTCGAGGGCCGAGAGGAGGGGCTCGATGTGGCGGGACTCGACGTTGAGGAAGCGGACGATGACCTTTTCGCCGCGGATCTTGGTGAAGGTGTATATGAGCTTGGCGATGGCAAGGCCCAGGGGCTCGAGTAGCTGCGAGCGGGTTGAGGACGGGGCCGGCGTGGACGGAGCCGACGCCCGGGTTCGGGCGCGGGTGCGGGCGTTGAGTTGGGCGAGGTAGGTGGATGCGAGGAGGGGCAGCCAGGTGGGCAGGTGGGGGTCCAGGAGTTGCGGGAGTTCCTGGAACGGGTCGAGGAGCTGCGATGACGGTCAGAATCATGGACTTGCGAATTTGAGGGGGGACGAGAACGGGCGAGGGCGGGTGGTGGGTATTTTACACTCGAAGTCAGGCGTGCCGTCTCAGATATGCGGACACGGGTGCGGAGGGTCTTGCCGTCAGGCTTCCGAAGGAAGAGGGGCAGGGAGCGGGAGAAGTCCGCAATGAGATCGGACGAGACCCTCTGCAGCTTGATGTCGCTGTCATCTTCTTGGGCGTCCATGGCGGCAGGGCTGGCGGTTTAGCTTGGTGAGGAGCAGTGTCATTACATGTCCATGAGGGGATGAGCAGGAGTGAGGCGTAGGGTGAGTCGGCGAGGGGCCGGCTTCGATGGGGCGGGCCAGGGAGTTCCCTTTATGATGATTCTGTACAACACTCGTAGTTCTGAGGCCAGGCGGATCGCTGAGTATGAGATGCTGTCTTTCCGGGCTGAGAGTCGGCGGTCTTCCAACCGATGATGGAGCGCTGTCCGAATGAGTGAGTGAGGTTTAGGAAGTGTGGGTATTTAGGCAATGAGGATCGTACAGTATCGAAAGAACACATCGGTAGTTTTGCACTGTGTTTGCCTCCACATTTCTTTCCTTGTCAATGTATCGTCATGGGCACACTTTTCCATTTCAACTGCTATGGATATGTTAAACATCATCTGGTGACTATTGGAGCCAGAAGCAGTGATATTTGATCAATTCCGAGGAGCTATGGGTGGCAATTCCTAAGGAACCCAGGCTTTGGATAGTCAGAACGCGTTTTGCATTTGCCATCTGCTGGATGTCAAACATCCAACCGACTCTAGAGTGTAAATGAAATCTAAAGGAAGGGTAGCCACTCTTGGACGTCTGATATTGGAAACAGTCGCGCTTGGCAAAATCAGAGCATTGACTGTCTACCAACAATCAAATTCTACTTATCCCTCGGGGTATACTATAACTCTGCCTGCCATGCTATTGCCACGATCCAACGGGACTTGTGGTGGGCTCCATAGAGAGAACCTCGCATGGGACTACATCTCCATTCTCAATGAATACTTCAGAGCGCTTCTTACCCGGCAGATCCTTTCATTTCGGGAAGGACAAGGTCTCATGAAGGTGCTCAATGCTGTTTTCTTGTGAGAGTCTGCCTCACGGCATACCGTTGAAAGCCGAAGAAAAGCCCGAAGAGCTCAATAGCACACCGGCATTGCTTCATAAGGAACAAGCACCCGGATCGGACTCTGCGGGGGGGGTTGCAAAGCATTATGCTGGTGTTAGAGATACTGGTTGATTAATACTACGGATGGTAAGCCGATTGCACTAGCAGATGTAGCAGTGGTGTTGATGATCCAACTCGTCCCCGAGACCAATTTGGGTGAACGATACCTGGTCAGGCTTCGGCAGTCTCCACTCGTCTGGCAACTTTGTTGATCTTGTAAGCGTTTTGGAATCAAACGTGGTTCCTTTGGTCGGACTCGTTGCTGGAGGGGCCATTGATGGATTTGCCATCCTGACCTTTCGCGTTGACACTTTTGAGGCGGTGGATGATTCGGGTAAGGAGATTCTGCTAGGGGTGGACCGAGGGGGGAAGGTGAAGTGTTTGGGTTGTGATCTCTCCGTCTTTGAATGCCGTTGGATAACCCTTACTTAGTATTCCTACACGAAGCGGTATCCAACTTGACCAATCATGCGAGATTGTATTGTCACTATCAGATTATAATCATCATTCAAGTATTTCGCCTCATATTAACCTTTCCTACGGGCTGCATCAGCAGCTCCAGAGTGTTTACTCACAAAGGTGGTCCGAATCAACAGCGTGATCTGATGCAAGAGTTCACATGTCTAAGGTGGGTTCAGAGGCACTTGCTTTTCATCCTGTTATTCTACGTCGACCGCCGAGAACGTTTAAAATTTATGGAACCGGCCCGGGCTATCTTTCAGCATATCGCCTCACAGCGGTCAAAACAGGCTGCCCTTTACCGTACTTCATCATAACACTATGCAGACAACCATGATATCAACCTCGGACTGTATCGTTTCTGTCGTCCAACCCCTTTTCTCCAGTCTTGGAGCATATGCTCAACCAAGGAGTCACCGGCTTTCCAAGAATGCAACGATGTGGGTGTGGAAAAGAGGAATGACATGGGCCCTTGCTCCAACACCTATAGTTGGTCAATTCGCCAGGGGTTCTTTTGGACAAGTTCACACTCTGTCAACCCCAAATGTATCCTGAGGGGTCGCACTCTAGATATTGCTTAGTCCAATGAGCTAGAAACAAGTTCCTCTGGGGCTCTGCGCCGCAGAATAAAGTGCGGGGGCACAGAATTCAGAGAGCCGTCTCTCTATGTACCGGAACAAGCACTAGACGTCTTCCGAACAAGCTAGATGGGTGGGGTTACTCGGCTGCTTCAGCTCGCGTCTGTGTGGTGGAAGTTTGAAATGCCAAGATGCAACCTTCCCGCGAGTAGAGTTATCGGGTCTGGGTTGGTTTGGACCATCGTGTAAGTAAAACGTGTATTCTAGAGTGCCCAGGGCGACAGTAAGCCTTCAGTTCCGGATACGGTCCATGACTGCCGGTGTCTGCGACACCAAGGTGCGAGACTCTCTCTTCTAGTGCGTCTTTTTTTTTTTTTTTCCACATATTCCTGTTTCCAAAAATAAGGCCCCGAGACAGATCATTGTCAGAGTAGGAGTCCAAATAGTCAGTGGCCCGTCTACATGGAAGCCTAGATGTACTAAACCACTGTACCGTGTACTTCGGCGGCCACCTACTCTCCATACAGACTCGCTGTGCCAGGGGAGGGTTACGATTTGAGACACAGTGGGCTATTTTTGTTACCCTGTCAAGAGAATAGTAAACTTGTGACGCGTCAAAGTTTCGCGATGAGGAGGCCCCGATCCGCTCCAAGATTCGGCTCCGGTCTTCCAGTGGTGCACCCAATTCCTGTTCACGACAAGGAAAAGCGTGCAACCAAAAGACGCCTTTCCGAGACCCAAACCGGCACTCCCCGAGTGCCATGGTGTGATAGTACGCGCTGAAGGTCCTGGGGAAAAAAAAAACTAAAACTCAGTAACCATCAGATTTCGTATACTTTGGGGCGTTGCGGCCACTTCCGCCCGGGGTGACGAGGACCTTTCTAGATTTCCATCCGATAGTGAGCAACCTCCCTCCCGCGTCCCTCCCCCGCGCGCTATCGTTCGTCGCCAGGTCGCCGGAGCATCGCTCCGGCATACTAAAAAACATTGTCGATTCAAAGTTCGTGGCCTCCCAGCCCTGGAGGATCAGCTCCGCGGGCCAAGACGACCGCGGGAGGCACAAAACAACTGCATCAGAAACGACAACGCCAACGAGAAGCAAGCGAGCGAGAAAGCAAGCACTCCCCTCCGGCTGACAAAGTCGCGAGCTCCTAAACAAGTACATTCCGAGCGTGTCGAACCGTTTAGGTTCCTCTCTCTCTGGTTTTTTTTTTTTTTTTTTTTTTTTTTTTTGACGTTGAACCTGCCCCGGGTCTGTGGGAACCGCCACCCCCACACCCCCAACGGAGACGGGACGCAAATCAGGCGGAGCTTGTCCGGGGAGGGAGACCGATGGAACCCCCCCCCCCATTAAAAAGTCCCCAAGCGAATGCCTACCGACATTGTACGTGTCAAAAAAAAAAAAAATTCGAAAAAAAATTGAAAATTGAAAATGAAAAAATAACAGAAACGACAGGTTCGGTAAGAATGTCACAAATCAGACCCGACGACCAAGCCCTCCTGTCATATCATGCCCGGCAGTTCCTTCCCGCATGAACATCAAGCGTCTCAAGAATCTTCCATGATGAATGCGGACCGTGTAAGTAACCGGGAAGGAGGGGGGCATCGTCCGTCGATGCCCTCCGTTCTCTAGCCCGCACCATCCACCCCTCACGGCCTTGACATAACCCTATTTTTTCCCCCGGTCATGGAATCTCGGAGCATTTCTTCCTAACGGGAAAAGAAAGAGAAAGAGAGAGAGAGGTACCGGTAGAAGGGAGGGGAAGGGCCATACGGGCGCTGTGCCGAGCCGAGTGGTGCCTATCGGCCGCTCTAGACTCTTTCGTATATGCCTGGTAGGCATGGCTGTATATGTGTACTTTGTCACGCAAGAGAGAGGAGGAGGGGGGGAGTCCCTGGAATTGTGATTTCGGTTTATGCCTCCCCCCCCCCCCCCCCTTTCCATCCCTTTTCTTTTCTACTGGGACGAACCCAGACATGGATGATGACGGGTATAACATCATAGCAGCCGGCCGATATCAGATGCTCATCGACGGCCCCCCCCCCTCCCATGGGTCCGGCATGTTGGTCATTTGTTGCATTCCGCAACACGATAAAGGGGGCTTCTTATTACACGGCCTATCTATAATACAAAAGCAGATGCCATAATCTCCCCCCCCCCCCCCCCCCAAAAAAAAAACCCCCAGCAACCCCATCCATAAAACTCCCCGCAACCTGTGTACGCCCCGGACCTTCCCTAGGAAATCGATCCAAAACACGTCATTCCGTGCACTCGGGGTACTGTGTATGCTCTGTTGCCGTATTTGCATTCGTTTGTTTATTCCTTCAACCGTTGTCCCGTTGTCCCGTCGTCAAAGCCTCTGCGACTGGCATCGACGGCCAGCCGGGTACGTCGGAAAGGGTAAGTGAGAGGATTCCCCGCCTGCTATGCTGATCACGACGAGGCTCACAGATAATGTAGAAACGAACAAGAAAGAGAGAGAGAGAGAGTGTGTGTGCGTTACGACCGGGGAACGAGGCCGTCGACAAGGCCTTCAGAAGTCCTCGTCCATGAAACACCGGTAACAGAAGAAGGCACAGCAGGCAAACACGCAGAGGGCGCACGTTTTGGGACCGCCCTTGGTCTGGGTCTTGTCGATGGGTGGCGTCGAGCGCCCCCGATCCGCTCCCTCCCCTTCCTCCTGGCGGCCATGCTCCTCGTCGACGAACCGCACGCGGCTATAATGGTCCTGGGACGGCACATACGTCGGCGGCGGCGGCTGCCGCGCCTTCTGCACCGACTCGGTGCCGGCGACCGCAGTGGTGGCTTCGGTGGCCATCGTGTTCGTCGTGTCCGCTGTGCCGGGCGCCGGCGGCACTTCCATCAAGGGCTGCCGTCTCGGCTGGTCGATGTGCGGGAGCGGCGCCGGCGGCGACCGCGGCGGCCGCGACGGCGGGACTCCTCGTCTGAAGCCGCTGCTATTACCGCCATCGCCGCCGCCGCCGCCGCCGCTAAAATCACTATCTTCAACCTCTCCTCCCTTTTGTCCATGGTCTCCGCCTCCATCCAGCGAGGGGGAATAAGAGGAGTAGTTGGAGTAGATGGAGGCCGAGTTGCGATGGGGGTGGTGTTGGCCGAGGACGCCCGAGCTGGCCCTCTCGCTGGCTCGCTCGCCGTTGCGGACGCGGCCGTTGTAGTTGAAGTCCCGCAGCCCGCGCTCGCCGCCGGGGTTGGGCGCTTGCTCCGCCTCTTCCCACGCCACGAGGCCGCCTTCTTCGGACCGTTGCGGTCCATCCTGCATCTGTTGTATGTGCCGCTTCTGCAAGACCTGTAGTTCGTGCAGCGGCAGTTCCGGACGTGCCATGGTGTTGAGAGGGGGTAGCGGGGAAAGGAGGTTCGCCAGAGGGAAGTTCGCCAGACTTGCGTCGGCGCAGCCCTCTTTCTCGGGCGGGTAGGTTGGGCCGCAAGAGTGTGGCCAAGCAACCTCGAGAAAGGAGGGGGCGACCTGTGTCAAACTGACGGGAGACCCCTACCTACTGAGCATCCAGTATGACGCTCAGGGCAGACATGATGAGATCACTTGCGGCCTCGCTGGCCGAACGGGCACAACCAAACTCGCGCTTGGCCTGGCGATTGGGATCCAGATGCTGTGAATCGACGCCGCCGCTGACAGACCGCTGCAGACAGAAATCCGAACGACCGCCTGATCAAAACGGATGATGGACCCCCGGGTTCGAGACAGAGAAACGCTCGTCTTTGGGCACAGTCCCGGCTGAGCCTTAGGTACTACTGCCAGCGCGCGGAGCGGCAGTGCACGGGGCATTTCATCCAGTCTACGAACGTAACCTACATTGACTTTGGAGGGAGGGCTTGGGCTGAAGCTTCGTCTTTGCAGCTCATGACCTATGTACTATGTATGACCCGCCGGGGTCTGATACAGGATTATCTTCCTTGTGGTCTCTTGTAGCGCGCATCCAGCGCAACGCCATTCAAAGTTTTGGCCTGCGTCTAAACCAGTCGTCGAACGGTGACCGACGATTACTTGCCGCAGACGAAACTTGGACGGACAAGCTACATGTCCCGCGGGCGATGGGAGGCGGTGTTGCTTTGCTGACCGGCAAACCGATGTTTCGTGCACACGCCGTCGTCTCGTGTGCAACATGACCCCTCCCAGCCCATGAGTGGCGGTGTTGCCGCGGCCGGGCTCTGGAGAAACCGCGGCCGGGCGATGCGGTGTGATGCCGACGATGAACGGCCGGGCGAAGGTCCCAGGTCATCGCGTCCCGTCGGTTTCGGGGGAGGCAGGGTCAACCAAGGTCGGTTGAGCAATACGCCGAAGCCCGTGGTCATCTTTGCCACTTCTTCGAGTCAGTCGTGCCGGGCCAAACAAGGAGAATAAAAAAAGGGGGCCGCTAGTGGGACATGTCATCGTCGGAACTCTGGATAACTCAAGTTGCCGGGGTGACTCTTTTTTTTCTCTTCCCCCCCTAGACCATGGTGATAGACGCGGCCTTCGGCGATTGACTGGGGCAAGGTCCGATCCGTCCGCCGCGGCCGGTGTTCAATGCCAGACTGCCTTTTGCTCAGTGTTTGACAAAAATCACACCGCAATGGATTGGGATGCCCATGGCACGCTGCAGCAATTCCAGTATCGCGCCGCGCGCGCGGCAACAGGTTCCAACTCGCGGCGTACCCGTCTGGTCATGCCTCTGAAATACAGCCGGCAGATCAGACTCTAAGAAGCGACAGTAAATGTTCTCAGCTGATTCGCAACCCGCCGCACGTTCTTAGCCGTTTGGAAATTGCCGATACGGACATGCGAACCCTGAACAAACACAGACTGGGCGCGAGCTGCGGTTATTGTCACATCGCTCGTGGTCCCCGGGCGTTTGCTCACCCTGCCTAGACCTTGATGATCGTGCCTGATCAAGCCAAGCCGCGGGCTGCCCGGTGTCGGTTCCGCGCCCGCATCGTTCGGTCTTGCGTCGATAGTAGGCGAACCGTGCCAATGATGATCCTTCTCGACCCTGCTGGGTAGATAGCACTGAGAGAGCTCCAATGCTTCGTGTCCGTGTCCCCAATCAGATCAGCAATCGTCGCTCGCATTCCAGCCATGTCTGTGCGATGACAGAGGGCTCCCGCAATCAGGCCATCCGTCCGGCCTGATACCAGATTAGACGGCTAGCCACGCATCCTCCAGCCGTCTGCGGGGGGTGAAGTACTATGCAGGTAATCTCTGGGACTAGACGTCGTTGACAGGTGCAAGGGTGTGTGTGCGGCGGCTGGTCTGGACCGGGACCCGGTGCCGGCGCTCATTGCTGCCCAGTCAGTGTGGGCTCAACGGGTGCTACGATCCCCCAAGCCGGGAAAGGAGCGCTTCCATGACACGGATCTGGTAGGTAGGTAGGTCAGGATAGACAAGACCGACTGGTGGGTCGTCGTGACAGCACATCTTCCGCCCGAAGAAGATAAGCAAAAGGAACGGGCGTAGTCCCACGTGAAGCCCACGCCCTACAGCGCGAGCCGTTAGCGCATGGCACGTGTACGACTTTACGACTGGGCTTGTAACGGCCGTGAGCCTGCCAAGGCTAGTCCGGTTGCGAGACTCAGCTTTCTGTTGGCCCCCAGCCAAGGCCGGGATTCCATCGTGTGCATGCCATGTGCCTGCTCCGGAACCGGGGAGGGAACTCCCGTCCATTGGTCGAGCTAGAGACGGTGATACTGCCTGTTGTCGTGCGAGGAGGCTCTACGCCACGTGAAACAGGTCGAACGACCGCCCGCCCACGTTCCCCAGCGTCAAAGGCCAATGACGCTCCGATATAAGACAACTGTAGCGACCTGCGGTCTCTTGGGCGATGCAACTAGAGCCGCCTGCTCCCCTTCCCCCTCTTCTATGTATCGTCACGCCTCATTAGCCCATAGCGGCGGAACATGACCAAAGGACTTGCTTGAGTCGGGAAGCCGACCCGGCACCTTGAAGGAAGGTTGAGTTTGCGCAGCAGCATTTGCGAAGGCCGCAAACCAAGGCACCTAATACGAGACTGCGTCGCTTGTTGACACAGATATTACCGTAGACTGGATAGCGATACACTTTGCCGTTGTGTCTTTGATCGAATGACAGTGCCGCATAGGGCTGGCTACTTGCATCCCAAGGACAGCAAAACCCCGAAAGGAAAAGAAAGAAAAAAGAAAAAGTCTAGAAGAAGAAAAGAAAAGAAAAAACCATCCCCCAGGAGTGATCTACCGTACGTTACAGTCGTGTACCGACAGCCGGAGAAGTGAAACAAGAAGACTCTTGCACCATCCGTACATGGCGAACGAAACCCATTTTTCAAGGGCATTGTATAAGCAAGCCCTTCCCGAGAATCTCAAATGATGGTTTTATCGACACATGCTTGGTGTCCTATGGGAGAGGGTAGGGTGACTTTTTGGACGCTAGTAGCCGTGTGGTCCTTGTGACCCAAGGGGCGAGCATCTCGAATGAAACCGGAATACCCATCTCGTCCAAGGACGGGCACTCTGGAGAATGGATCCACGTGTTGAGCATGGAATAGCGGCGTATAGTGTACACTACGTGAGCATAGTCTATGTACCTCGTCGCACCGTACCGTACGAGCCGGGAATGGCGCCCTTTCTCGAGAACAAAGGTGCCGCGTACTGAATGGCGGTGCCCTGTCCTGTGTAACGTATACTGACTGTACCCCGGGCCCCAAGGATTCGTTGTAGTCATGCGACCCGGGGTTTCGCGGTTATGCATCCGACGTCAACAAGAGGTGCCACGTGATATTGTGCCGAGCCATAGCGGAGACGAGAAGGAGCGGTGTTGATGGACCCAGAAAAAAAGTCATACATACAGGGTGGCAGGAGTAAGTTAATTACCCCTAGTAGTATGATGTTACCCCCCATGGCTGACATCAGAATAGATGGGGAATATTCATCAAAAGTGAAGTCCCGTAGTAGGGGGGTGAACATTGGTTACCTAATAGGGGCATTTAACTTTGGCCTGGTACCATCGTACCACAGATACCGGTACGTATGTGTGGGTAGGTAGTAGGTAGGTAGTATCTACATAGGTACTGTACATTGTTGCGGTTGGGCAGGTCTCGTCCCAAGTGTCGGGCGGCAAGACAGGCAAGCAAGCCCGTTTTGCTTTGGGCGAGACTTGGACGAAACCATTGGATCGGTGGGCTCTCCGTATTGCACACGTACAGCCGTACGTGGTGGATTCTGTAGCTTTGAGTTGGTCCGGAGAGCAGACTTCTTATGCGGTGCGTCTGTTTGGAGTGCATCGTTGGCTATCGAGCCGCACCGGTCGAGCTCCTGAAGTTCCGTCCACTCCCTTAGGACACCGACATAAACTGTGCCTCTGTGCGTGGTGGTTGTGTGCCATGGACGGCCAATCTCAAGAGCATGCGATGCGCACGTCTCGAGTAGCGCTATGGAGTATCCTGCAGCTGTGTCGCCGCCATGCGCCCTGCTTCTGCGTGTGTATTGTATTGTATTGTATTGTATTGTATACCATAGTAATGCCCAAAAACACACGCTTCGGAACTGTGAGAGGACCGTCATCGTTTGTTTGGCGTGCCAAGCGAATAGGTAGCCCAGTTCAGCCACAGGCATATGCAGCCCACTCCCTACGCTACACTGTACGTATGCAGCCAGTCCCGGTGTTTTGCCATGTGGCATTGCCGACTTCGCCCACGATCCCATGATCCCACAGCCCGCGCCTGGACGACGCACACTTCATAGGTAGTAATCATTGGGAAGGGCGTTGCATTTAGAAGAGCGGAACTCGTGGCGGCGTCCGCGACGCGTGCTCTTGTTTCCGTTTTGGGCTTGGTGACCGCACGCCGCTGATGACGGTGGGAGACTACCTAGGGTTATGGCAGCTGCTGTCGCCAGCATGAGAGAGAAGAAAAGAAAGAACAAAAAAAGGGCATCAATGCCATCGGATGGTCGCGTATACAGTACCAAGCCGGCGCTAGCTTTCGCCTTCCCAACAGCCCAGTCAGCAGCCATGTGCCAACGTGTCAGCCTGGCCCTGGCCTTCTGAACATTTCCACCTGGACGTCGTATGTGAACCTTCGCTCGTGGCTTGCCTAACCACGTGGCGGTCCCCACCGCTGAGACCGAGCCAGGCCGGGTTAGGGGTCGATGACTTCTAACCCCATGCTCTCTCACAAGGCTCGTCTCCGTCAAGTACTGTATACCTATGCAGCCCGCAGCGCAGTTTCGTGAGCCTTGCGACCGAACTGGCCTGGGCCTTGTTAGTACACTCCCGGCGTTTTGAAGGCGGTCGGTCCCCTGTCTCTGCCCGCCGCACTGTGGCCGATGTGGTGGGCGGTCATTGACAAGTCGGTCGAGGTGACTGCATGTCTTGTCTTCGCGACAAACTGATGGCCTGCTCGGGGTCGACAGACAGGGCCTTGTACCGACGAGATGACTGGATATGGGAACCCGTGAAATGGAATGCTGCACGTTGTGCGACCCCAGGGGCACATCCAAATGGTCGCAGGCATGGCGCATGGCTAGTGAAAGAAGGAACGCCGGCTTGGAACAAGCCTCTTGAGCACGCGAGACTGCAGAAAGACCTGACACGGGATCCTGCTTAACGGGAGAAACAGGAAAAGAAAGTGCCAGAATCGCGATTAATCCACGTGGGAAAAGAAATGGGGGCCCGGGGGCCGGGGACTGGGGTGGCTGTTTTGAAGCCGCCGCGAGGCGCAGTCGTGTGTTTTCGAGACCGGCCTAGAGCTCTCATCGCTCACATTGCCCATGGCCGTTGATCTCTCCATGGCCATGCGTGGATGAAATAT
This sequence comes from Colletotrichum navitas, assembly GCF_030913465.1. Taxonomy (NCBI): domain Eukaryota; kingdom Fungi; phylum Ascomycota; class Sordariomycetes; order Glomerellales; family Glomerellaceae; genus Colletotrichum; species Colletotrichum navitas. Next base: position 308,089 of record NW_026850554.1, on the reverse strand, counting down.
CTATCACGCTTCTGGTAACGACTAGAGCCACAACTTGGAATTATCGACGTGTCCGTGTCCGTGGCGGGGTGATCAACACCCAGAGCCGATACCCCCCCCCAAAGCCTAAGTTTAAAGCCCTTCTACTTTAGACGATCGGTCTGCAAATGGCCGTGGCTCTCGAGGCATCCCTGTTGGCCGCATGTTCCATAAGCAAAATCTGTGAGCTGTTGCCTTTTCTCCCCCCAGCTGTTCGACAAAACTAGCCCGTCTCAGATGGTGCTGAAACGATGCCGACTGGTCGCTTGCTACTAGGAAGACCAGGAACATGTCAGGGGAACGCCGCCTGTCAAGACATGCCGATTATAATGCGTTCTTGATGTGGGGAGCACGTCGATCAACGGCATGTCCTGCAGCTCCTGGCTAACGGACGAACACGAACTGCCCAAGGGGCTGACGGCTGACACGACGTTATCGTTATTGAGCTGTGAGTAAGTTTTCTGCGAACAACTTCGCTGCGTCGGCATGCTGTGAGTCGATTCCGAGAGATGCCCATGCTGGCACTGTGCCAAGTGCCATAGACAGCACGCCGGACTGAGAGCCACTGACTGCCGCGTCTTTTCCCAGAGATTTAGGTACAAGGGAGCACTATGGAAAGCCTCCTACTGTGCGTGAAAGGCCTTGCGCTGCCTATCCCTGTGATAAGTATCGTGCGTGTCATCGGCTACGGCGATGATGCAGGTCCTGGCCAGTGAACGCCGCGTGCAATGATGCTGCAGCTACTGCTTACAGCAAATGAAACGCAAGGCATGGGAGCGCGCCATCCAGGAAAACATCGACAGAGGCGCTGGCGAAGATGGGGGTTTGAAGGCTTTTGGCCGTCACATATAACCCGTGGTCCAATGATCAACCTCGGCAATCCATGCAACGAGGCTTCCCCCCCTCTCTTATCTTCTCTCGCAATCTACAGCCTACAGGTGTGGTGCCGTGTTTTTTTGCGTGTGTGCTTCAAGCACAACCTTAAAAATCGGCTCGGCATGCGCGGAGTTTCATCTGACCTAGGTAGTATCCTACCCAGTGATTAGCTGACTGCTAGGTTCGGGATGGGCTAGGGCTGCCGAGCATATGTTAAGCTCTCGCTGTGGACAGCAATCTCTCATACGTCGACATGCGCGAGAAGAATGTCAGCGAAACGTCGGACGTTTGAACTCGAGGCTGTACTGGTAGGCCAGTAACGAGACTTGGGAATCCCAGTATCGAAGGGACGGGCTACCGTACCGTACTAGTTGGGAAACCATTTGTGGCTCTCATCTTCCGGTATCCACATCCTGGAGTCTGGCCTGTGTCGCACTGGATCGGCCAGCGATGTTGAAAATTGGTTGTGTCTCACGTCGCCTGGATCGAGGCCGCAATCAAACCCTTGGGGACGTGGACCCCTTGGCTTGTGTTTCCATGGAAAACTTCTGGAAGCTCGTAAATACGGAGCACATGTACGATGATCTACGGGCTCCAACCACAGGCAGTGCAAGTCTCCTCGTTTCCACACGCTCCGGTGTCACCTTTAGAAGAAACGAAGACGGTAGCAGTCGGGTTTGAGACCAAACGCATCCAGGAGGACTGGTAGAGTTTTCCTAGTTACTAAGACATTGGTTTAAGCAGCAGCACAACCTCGTTCGGGGCCCGCGGAGATACAAGGCGCTTGGATGGCGTGATTTGCAAACTAGCTTGTTGTATGTAGTTGAATGTGGAATGTGATACTTCCAGCCTCGTTTGAGGCCAGATGAGACCAGCCGTCAAGGCTCACGGAAGACTCCCAGCTCCCGAGTGTACTGGGCCGTGCCTGGAACGATGGCAGTTTCTGGAGCGATGTACCAACCTAGAGAAGACGGTGAGTAGTAATAGCGCTCGGGCGATACTTTGTTGGGTAATTGGTCTGTGGGTATGGCGATGTAGTGTACTGTACATATAGTACTGTACCGTATGTTCTGGCAACGGCGTCCATGCGGGCCAGTTAGAGGGGCTCAGATGGCCAAGGTGGTAATGATCGGCGGTCAGGGACCAAGGAAGAAAACCAAGTGGTTTGGGAAATGACAAGCCACGAGGTCTCCATCGACAGCTCCTCAGTCATCACGGTGACTCCGAGGTCGAAGTAAATGCGGTTTCATCATTCCTCATCGGAGGCTGGGACATGTGCGGCGCCGGTGACGGCTACCGTCTTTGCCAGACCTGATGGCCGGCAAGAAGGTTTAGGTGGACGTAAACGATGGGATGAAAGGTCAAGTGGTGTGGGACTTCCGCGCGTTGAAATGCCGAGATGGATTGCCGATGTAATTAGAATTCTTCCGATGTTTTGCGTTTTCTTCTCGTCTTTTTTCCTTTTTTCCAATTTTTTTTTTTTTACCCCTTTCCTCCCCTCCCTTTCTGGCGGTTCAAGTTCAGTGTTCAGGCTCTTTCCGATTGCCGTCCGTCTCGTTTCAGTCCTTCTTTAGTAGCTGGCGGAGGGGAACGCCGCAGTGCTTGTCCAAGGTGGACGGGTGGGGCGGGATCATTGACCAGTTCTGCCCAGTTCTGACCCCACTTGTCTCTGTCAGTCAGTCACTACAAGGCCAGACAGATATTAGACGACTGGCACACCAGGCAGATTAGGCGAGGGTACGTACGGATGCTTCGGGAGTTAAATCAATACTGTGCGCGCGTGCGTCAATTCAATTCGATAAAGCCAGTCAGTCCGGCTGTCGAAGCCAGCCATCGTTGAGCAGCGGTATGGGAGAAGAGAGGCTTCTGGATACGTTCCTGTACGGTATAGGTGCTATTAGAGTGGGGCATGTTCTGCAGGAAAAAGAAAAAAAGAAGGAGAAAAAAAGGTACGAGAATTTGGGTGGGAAATGAGGGGAGAGAGTTGCCAGGATGTTGACAGGGGGTGGCCGCTCGCTGCGTGGCAGCAACGTGACGCCGCCAGGAGCAGTAGAGGGCGCAGACCCACTTGTGAATCCACTGCGTGGTTGCAGGGAAGGAGTTGGCCCAAAACAGCTTGGCTCTGTGGGAGTAATCCCTGAGACCACGCGCCGATCTGTCGGTCTGGGTGGGTGGTGAGACTGCCAGGAGCGGGAGCAGTTACCTGGTTTGGTGCACTTCCCACCAAGTACGTACGATGTACCTGTATGTACGTATGTAGTCGGTACCGCCGCAGCAAAACGGCCGTTTGCAAGGGTGCCTTCCATTATCACGTTTCCGTCCTGCTCCAAGGCGTGCAGTGCGCCGCAGCGCAGTGCAATGCAGTACAGTGTAGTACAAGCAGAACGCAGAACGCAAGATGCAGCTCAAATCCGTCGTGACCAATCCATGAGCTAGCTAGCGGCATGGTGTTGCGATTTTGCTTCCAGTGACGGCCGGCCGAGGGGATGCGAGAGTTCCGGCCCCCAATTACTCGAGGAACCTCATTCTGGCTGTCGCTACGCTAGGGAGGTATTGTCCGGCCAAGACTGCTACTAGAGTACTGTTCTGAGCACCTATGTATGACGCTAGGTGCCTATCTACTTAGGTACCTATCTACTTGGGTACTTTAGGGACTGTACAGGTGAGGCAGGCAGGTATCTAGGTATCTTCCCTCTTGCTTCACCTCTGAATCCCTCCCCCCCGCGCCTTGCGGTGTACAAGTACTTGTGCCTATGCGCTGTCAGGCGGAACCTCCAAGCTTGTGCCTGCCTGCCTACCTTTTCGCTATGTACCTATTTAGTCTCTTCCCGAGGCATCTATCTGGCTTCGCACCTTCCTTGCCCCCACTCTATCCACAACAGCGCTATTATCATTGGTTCCTTGTCGCCCAGGTACCATCTAGCCATATGTACACCGTACCCCACTACATGGGAAGGCATGAGATGGAGCCACCCTTGCTCTACAGTAGGCCTCTCTCTCGTTATCTCCCCAAGAAACATACATTGTACGTAAAGTATCAGCTACGTACGCGGCGCGAGCTTTGCCAGGCATCCCTCCGTCCATTCCCACTTACGTCCACTTCACCGTTACCAAAGCATCAAATGGCACAGCATCGACGCCGGCGTTTAGATATCCTTTCAGAGTGGCTTTGCGACAGCCCTGACATCGCCGTCAGCTACTGACACCTCTCCCCTGCGATTCCAAGCGAGCGTCAAGAACGAGTAAATCACATCACCGCCTTTTCTGCACCCTGGTAATTATTGCGACTCTTTCATACTCACTATGCTGTGCCGTCCCATTGACTCCTTCTACACTAGTGTACCGGTGCTCGATATGCTTGCTGCCTCGAACCTAGCACCGTAAGCAACGTGCAAACGCCGCCGCTTTCCTCAAAGCATGCCGCCACCATGAGCACCCCACAGTCTTTTCCCTTCCCCGATGGCTCAGAACCGTGGGCTGCCGACCAAGCTTTCGGGCGTATGCACGGTGGTGGCCTGCCCGCCATGCTTTGACGCTGTTCCTCCAGTCCAGCAGAGTGGAATGCTCTTTTGGGAACATGATATCAGATGGCGAGAGCAACCCGAGCCATGCCTATCCTGTCTCTAGCCAGGCAAACCGATATATCGCACGCGGCACACCCTCTCCCCGCGTCATGCCTCCTGCTGCGGTGTCCCTGTACCATGCTGATGCCGCCCCCTATCCGCCCATCCATCACCACCAGTCAGTCATCCACTCCTTCATTCCCCGGCCCTTCTGCCGTCGTGACCCCGAAGGTGCCTTACCTAGAGGGGGGAGGGGTGCCTAGCAGTTGAGATGAGTACCCTTGCGACCCGTTCCTCAACCAACCGCGCCAAAGGTACTAAGCTTTCAGCAAACCTCTATGGCGAGAACCGGCGCCCTGCCGTGCCCATCGAGCCATTGATTACCTCGCCCAACGACCAATAAACGCAACTGGCAGGTGCCGCTTGGTATTGTCCATATTGGTCAGTGGGGGCTAGGGGAGGCACGACCGCTCGCCTGATAGAACTTGAAGATATACCGACCCATCACTTGACCTCTGGGCGTGCCGCGCCCTCGTCGCGCCGTCACTGGCGAGTTACGACGAGTTGACGAGCCTCTGCTGGCAGTTTGCATCAGCATTAAACATCTGGAGCCGACGTGCCCGTCGGCAGGCTCGGCGCATGACGGGAGTGCAGGCATTACTACATGCGACCGGAGAAAATTACAAGGCAGGTGAGGTGTTCCGCCGCCCATGCCATCAGATCGAACGGCATCCTGGAATTGGCCGAGACCCCCCTATTGACCAGGGTGGACATGAACCTCATCCGTTGTGCGATTTGTCCTCTTCTCTCCGCCCTTCTGGCCGAGACAAGAGTAAGCCTACCATCATTCTTGCCTCGATGACACATCACTTGCTTCCGTTCCTTTGGGGCATAGCAGCGGGAACGAAGCGAGAGGGAAAAAGAGAGAAGGAGAGAGAGAGAGGAATCAAAACGGTTGCCCGCCAAAGATTGCCGTTCGCGTCGAGATGGCGGCGAAGTGTTGTTTGGCGTGTTGATAACTGCTGATGCATGTCGATAGCCCCCGGTGTGTTGGGTGTGTTGGGTGTGCAAGTTGATGTCCTGTCTCGTCAGAGCCCCAGATTGATGCATGCACAGCTCCTTCCTGAAAACCTATTCCTTGCAGATTTCAGTTTTATCTTCTCTTCTTCTTTTCTAGTTGTCGTACTTGTCTGGGCACCACGACACGGCATGGAATATCCTCCGGCTTGTCCCCCGTCGATCGCTAAGTGGACGCACAGAGGCTGGGGACGGTCGGCACATCCGACGCATGGTGCCCACACTGTACGTAACGGCTTGCGATGAAAAGCTGCAGGATGAGAGGAACACCTCTCACATATCATATACCTGCATGGCCCCCCTTTTTACCCACACCGCATCCTTCTACACAGCATGCATGCAGAGGAAAGAGAAGGAGAGGGGAATAGACAAGAATCCCTACCACGTCGTCAATTCACGACGCCTCACGACGACTCCTTGGAGACCCCGACAGGCCAACTCCGTTACCCCAAAAAGATTCATCCCCCTTCCCCTCAATGGCCCACAGTCCAGACTTTTCCTTTGGAGAAGAAAAAGAAAAGGAGAGGGAGAGAGAGAGAGAGAGAGAGAGAGAGAGAGAGAGAGAGAGAGAGAGAGAGAGAGAGAGAGAGAGAGAGAGAGAGAGAGAGAGAGAGAGAGAGAGAGATTGGTAGTAAAATCTGAAATGGGTTCCGCGCGTTGATAACACGCTGTATCTCCGTCTCATAGGATGCGCAAGGAGCAAGCTCGTTGAATGTGGCTTTGCAGATGGGATAATTAGCCCCTAACCTCTTCGGCCGCCTTCTGGGCTGAAGGGATGAGGGGTTAGACACAGTTGCCGCGCCAGGGTTGTACAGTGCCTAGCTCTCTAACAATGCCGAGAGAATAAAAGCCACAACGCGCACTTATCCCTACCGTATGTTGCGTAAGGCGTGCTAGGGTATCTCGAGTACACTACACCACCTAACTAGTCGAAGGCAATGTGATTGAGGTGTGTGCTTGCGAAGGAACAACGTGGAAAGGGAAGGCATGCCTCATGGCAACAGGCAAAGCAGTGTTGCGCAGTAAGGCAAAGGGGGGTGAGTGGCAGGCAAGGCACATGGCAGAAATATGAAGAGTGACGAAGTGCCTGAAGGGGATGGGAGTGGAGGTCACAAGTACGGAGTACGGATACCGGTACATGGGTACGTACATCGGGCCGTTCTGCGAGAGCGAAAAGGACTGCGAGGTTAGATGTGACGCAGTGAAGTCACCCAGTGGGAACTTCTGAGACTGGGCTCTTCTGCCGCGCCAAACAAATCGACGTGGATGATTAGACAAAACACACTGATCATGTCTGGCTATATCGTATACTACAGTACCACCAGGGTGAGATGGACTACTACTACTGTACAGTACACCTGTGTGTGAGCGTGAGCGACATGGCGCCCCCCCCCCCCCCCCCCCCCCCCCCACTCTCACGCTTATGCTCACTCTCACTCTCATTCTCACTCGTAAGGCATCTATGCGGCGGCCGAGTGGGATAACCAATATGATTTCGAAGAGAGGGGAGAGACTATGAGGGGGTAAGTAGGTACTTGGTCATTGTACCTCGCAGCGGAGGGTTGCAAGGGTGGATGGATGGATAGTGGAGCCTTGGGAAAAGCGCAGGCCCCCATTATGCGCTTTTGCACTTAATCAATGGGCGGTCTCTCCCAGCGTAGACCGGAGAAGGAGTACCTAAGAGAGTGGGTCTCTCTTTCCCCCACCACCGGGGCCTGGACCAGATCAGGGGTCTAACGGCAGGTGGCAGATCCCTTATACTGCCTATGTAGGGCGCACGTACAGATATACTAGCATCCAGCAGGAGGTTTATTTAAGACAAGCAAAATAAGAAAAGAAGACCGGAGAGAAAAGGGCATAAGAAAAGACGCCCCATCAAGGGCCTAGTTGTCGGGATACGGGAGGATTGGCATGTAGCTTACGGTGTACTATCGACGGAAGAGGGGACGCATCGGCAGCATCTAGCCAGCATCTACCCTACAGCCCCTCCCCCCTTTCCTTGTCTCTTGGGAGGCGGAACCGAACAGAGCCATGCATATTCACCTCGTGGCTCGTGGCTCGTGGCTCGCGGAGCCGGTTGTACGGATGTGTTGCGTAGACGTATCCGTACATTAGGTTAGTGCATGCATGCATGTAGTTGGTACTTGTACCTCACCGTTGCACGGTACGGCATGCCTCTCCCGTCAGCAATAGCACCACAACTGCAGTCGCAACGGCGGCCGATTTTCCAAGGAGAGGGAAGGAAAAGAAGAGGGAAAAGATGAGGTGATGTTGGACGGATGGATGGAGGCTGAAAAATCATCGAGACATCTCCATCTCCGTCTCCTTCTCTTCCCCATACACTCCAACCACCTCTTTCATCTACGGCTACCTCTCCGCCCCAAAATAGATTGTGCTGCCCGCCGTGCCCTTCCTTGTTTCTCTGCTCAGTCGCTCTGCCTTCTTTTTGTCTAGCTTCTCAAGATACCTAGCCTCTCTTCCCACGCCATTCTGCCCACTCGTACCCCAACCCATTCCGAGTTAGAGCCAACTACGCACCGATCCATTAGCCTCCCAATCCCGTCTGTCCTGGTTCGAAAGGAAGGACTTAAAAAGAGGGTGAAGGGAAAGCCCCCTTCCCCGAGCCGCGGGCCGGTTCTCTGTAATCGAATCATCGAACAGAGTAGACACGCCCGCCCCTGTCTCGCATGGGCAGATGATTTGAATACGCAACAGGCTGTTCCGAAGCCGTCTTAGCCTCGTGGGCTTTTCCTTTCTTTCATCTATGCCGTCCACCCTAACGACGTTCGAAAGAGAGACCCCAAGCCTCGAGACCAGACTCTCCCCCGTCTCAAGTTTTGCTCTTCCCAGCCTCCGCCGTCGCTTCGACTCCTCGTCCTTGACCTTGATCCAGACCGCAAGGTGATAGGAACAAAAGTAAAAATAAACCCATCCCCGGCACCAGAAGCAGCGCCTTCGTTTCTGCTATCTCGACCCGCAACCCTGCGCGCCGGGCCTGTCTGCCCTTCTCATACGTACGCCCTTTATTCCCGTCCCATCATCGACGTCTGCTGCCGCTTTCTTACGCCTCCCCCCCCCCGTCCACCACATATGCGCCCGCGCCCTCGTTCTCGCCCTCGTCACCCAACATAGCTGCCGCCATCGTACGTCGGTCCGTGTGTCTCTCACACTCCATGTCACCAAACGCAGCGTGAACTACGACGAAGATCAAGAAATTCAAAGGAGAAAAAAATAAGGAGAGAAGGGGAGAAGGGGAAACAAAAGAAGAAAAAAAACACCCCCGGTCAATTTCAAGCCTATTCGTAATCCTTCCCTCCACCCCCTAGAGACAGCTTTGGCTGTCACGTTACGCCTGGAACCGGCCAAACACGCAAGCTTCATCACCATATCCCGTCGCTTCAAGTCAGTATTACGTCTCTTTACCGTTCTCACCTGTCGCAGCGCCCCCTCACGGCTCGACGGTCATATCCGTAATCGTATCATCAATGTCCCCTTCTCCTCCCTCCACCATCTTCTGCCTCGTTTCTCTCCTCTGTCTCGGGCCTTCCCGTTGCCTGTGCACCGTTACGTTACCCAGTACATCGCGTCGTCTCGTTTCCTTTTCCTTGGTTCTCTCTTCATTTCATGCTCAGAATTCCGCTTCCCCTTGTGCCGGCCTCACCAGACAACTCTCGGCTCCAGGAACCAACTAGACAGCCCGGAGCCTGCTCTCATGCTTGCCCTGACTGACTGCCGGGTTGTGTCGCCCGCCTAGGCGTGTCTTCCAAGTCCTGTGTACGGAGCACCTACCTACTACTCCCCTCCTGTTCCCAGTCTCACTCCCCAGTACGACTAGGCCCATCTCATCCCCTCCCCTCCCCTCTTCTGCCCTCCTCTGCCCCCCTTGATACCCTTTCTTGCTTGCAGGGCTCCACCGTCTACATGTGTGTACTTCGACCCCTGGAGACCTGTGTACTCTACCTACCTACCTACCTCTCTCTCTCTCTCTCTCTCTCTCTCTCTCTCTCTCTCTCTCTCTCTCTCTCTCGCGCGCTCCATTCGCCCCATTCGCGCCATCCGCTGCCCATGTCCCTGATTCTCTTCTCCTCCACGCCCACACCCTGCCTCACCAAAAACCCGCTTTCTCTTCTCTTTTTTCTCTCTTTTTATCTGAAAAAGCCGCCTTGTCGTTCGCGCTTCCTCTAACCCTCCCTTTCTCATTAGATGGCCGCTGTCTCCAAGACATCCCGACCTTCCGACCACGAGCTACTGTCAACCGAGGCCAGCTCTGAACCTGATCCTCCCTCACACAACACCAACCCCAACCCATCTAGTAGTGCCAACCCGCAATCCACGGCTGCTGCCACCACCACCACCACCACCAATAACACAACCGGCAGCGCTTCTCCTCAACCTGGCACTGCCACTGCCACCACAACCACCACCTCCTCTTCCTCCTGCAACACCAACAGCACTACATCATCACCGACAGATCCCTACCACGCCGCATCCACGGTAAACCGCCCTTATTACCGCTCGCATCACCACTCGCCCTCCTCAACCAGTTCTTTGCACAAGTTGCAACGCTCCGGCGGTCTTTTCGGTTTTGCTGCCGCTGCCATTGACAAGACCCAATCCGCACTTGCTGCGTTTTCCTCGGACCAATCAGTCCGACAGCGCGCCTCCAGTTCCGCATTTGGCAGGGCCTCTCTCACCCCCGACTCTGCTTCGGACTACTCTGCCAGCCTTGGCTCGACAGACAAATACCCGCGCTATACGAGCCCCTCCAACTATTCGTCTTCGAGCAGCAATCTCAACCATCTAGAGGGCAAGCTTCCAAGCCAGGTATCGCTGGTACAGGATATACCCTCTCAACCCTACAGCGAGACCGATCCCAATAGACCTCTCCCCTACCGACAGCCGAGCATAGAGAGCAAAATGCATCAAACTTCCTCGCGGCTTCTCCGCATGACGGACGATGACCGGCCGTTCACCAAGGTCAGTAAACCCGTCAAGTCCACACTGTTCGCCGAACCGAACCTACTTTCGAGACGGTTCCTGTGCCTGCCCCTCGCCCCGACCCCTCCTAGCCACGGCCTGTCGCAGCTCCGCGCCCTGCTCTGCACTGCACCTAGATGGATGGCTAACCCGTATAACTGAACAGGACTTCAAAGACCTTTTCTCAACACTCATCGTCAGCCTCCTGCCCCTATCCGCACACCGTGTGCGGTTAACACGCGTGGAAAACACATTCCTGTCCGAAGATGCGATCAACAACTTGGGCTCCCTCAAGTTCTCCCAATCCAACCGTATGCCCGACCCCAAGGACCCCTCCAGAATAGTGACGACCACGACCACCACAACGTTTTCGATGGCCAAGGACATGGCCCGCTCCATTTGCCAGAAGTTTCTCGAGGCAAGGTTTATCGAGTCCGCCGACGGAAAGTACCAGCAGGTGTACACCATGAAGGGTTCCGTATGGCAATTGACCACCAAGGGCGTTACCGTGCTGGATCGCTTCTGCTCCCGCAATGGTATCCAGCAAAAGTCGATAGCAGAGCTGGTCGGCTCCACGTTGTCGCAACTCGTCATACTAGAGAGGGATAGCCAGACGGACAAGCTCATGACCGACCGCGGCACGATTGAAGTCATCTTCCGGAGGTTCATTGGCACACACGGCCCCAACGTCAAGTCGAGCGTCAGCTCGGCCGACTCGGATTCCCTGAGCGACTACAAAGACGGTCTCACCGGTGTCAAGATGGCTAGCGAGCGCAAGGTGAACGGCAAGACGTACAAGGATACCTTCACAGGCAAGGCCGCCACTGATTGGTTGATGGACTGTTGCACAACCGTAGACAGGCGGGAGACGTACGACATCGCGGCGCTGTTCGTGGAGTACGACTTGATCGAGCCCGTGGTACAAGACCGTGCTCACATGGCACAGTACCCCAGCAACAGCATGTTCCAACCCACCAAGCATGCCATTTACCAACTGACGGCGAAGGGCAAGGATCTGATTAATGGTCTCGGGGCAAGAGGAAGGACGTCGGAGAGCGAGGCTGTCGTACCATCCCGTAGCGCCATCGCGCGGGACTCCAACACCCAGAGGTTGGACAAGATCCTGACCGACGCCGCCCTTCGCCTGCTCTTCAGGGAGAACCTCAGGGAAACGCACTGCGAGGAGAACCTGTCCTTCTACCTGGACGTCGACGACTTTGTCCGAAGTTGCCGGGGGGCGATCAGGGCCGCCCAGAAGAACCCCAACGCGAGCTCGCTGGACGGCATCAAGGAGATCATGGCGCAGGCATACGGGATTTATAACGCATTCCTCGCCCCCGGGTCTCCCTGCGAGTTGAACATTGACCACCAACTCCGCAACAACCTGGCCACCCGAATGACCAAGGCCGTCGGCCAAGATGTGGCCATGATTGAGACTCTGCAAGAGGTCATGTCGCTGTTCGAGGACGCACAAAACGCAGTCTTTAAACTGATGGCGAGCGTACGTGTTTTACCCCTTTGATTGTTGCAGTTGGAATGTTGCGGATCCGTGAGCTAACCCAAATTCTTTTGCAGGACTCGGTCCCCAAATTCCTGAGAAGCCCCAAGTACGAGCACACCCTGAAGAACTACGACTTTGACGCAGTTACGAGCGGCGGCCGCGGCCCAGAGCGTAGCACGAGCCGGTCGAACCCCAAATGAGCAGGGTCGGCATGAAGCAGTTCGAAACAAACAAAATGAGAGACGGCGGACCTCGTACCCAATTCTTGCCGCGCGACACGACGATTACATACCTAAAACAACCTCTTCGGCATAGGTCCGCGCAGTTCAAGTTGGCATACGGCACTTCCCTCGACCCATAATCTTGTGCATAACATGGTGGTCTCTTATTCATTACCAGGCGGCAGGGAGGATCTTTTACTTTCTAACCAGAGGAGAGGGCCCCGCTCAAGCCGATGCTGGTCGCCATCTGGATTCTCCTCTTTTTTTTTTTTCTTTTTTTTTTCTTTTTTGAAAACGAAGGCGTTGGGGATGAATTATTCTTAGAGGGAGACCCGATGAGGCGGCGAAACCCAGCCCGCGGAACACGATCGCATCATCATCACCATCAACCATCATCATCATCATCATCATCATCATCATCATTGCCATCATCATTGCCATCATCACATGCGGACTTGATTTATGTTTCTTCATTTTTCTTCATTTCTTAATTCCCGACATTTGTCTGAATCATCACTGGCTGGCGGGGCGGACGATCATAGAAGAACGGCATGACAGCGCAGGTCTCGACCACGATCCCAGAGACCAGTCAATGGCGAACTGAGAAAGATTTTTGGTAGTTAGGAGGTGGATGGCAATGCTAGCTATCCTACCCGTCGGCATACTGGAAGCGGATGCTCAGCAGGCACCACGACACGAAGGACTGATCTTAGCTTTGAGAGGGACAAGATGGGGGTAGGACAAACAGGGAGAGGAGAGCGGTTGTGGAGCGGCCTGACTCACTTGTACATATATCAGAGCTCCCGAACCCTAGCGTGGGGAAGGGGGAGACGCTCGACCTTCTAACTTAAACCCTGAATGAGAGGAAAACAGATGAAAGTGGCATCATGCCTTTGCCAGTGCCGGGAATGCCATTATGATGAAGTGCGAATAAGTCTCGAGCTTTGGAAGGGGCAGCAGCCGGCGAGGTGACCCTTGTTTTACTTGACTGCTCTTGCCACATGCTTGTGGTGGCTGCCGCCTGGAATGCACCCAATTACCGGCAACTGCTGGATGCATTCTTGGCCAACCCCGGCGGTTCACAACAAACACGGGCCCGGAAGGCCCTACGCTGGCATGTCTGGCCGCGAAGCCGGGGTATCATTGGATGTCGACGTCTTGATGGGCAAAAGGAAAACATCCTGATCCGAGAATGTCCTTAGACTGACAGGCCTTTCCAATGTCTTTTTTTTCTTTTTCTTTGTTTGCGCATGTACTATGCTGCTACGCATCTCGTCCTCTGGCATTCAAGCCCCTGGGATCTATCCGTGCCTGTGGTGTCGATGGATCGATAGTTGTTGATATGAGGTGGGCTGGTAATGACGGCAGGTGAACATAAAGAGAGACCTCCGGATCGCCTTCTCGTTGACGTCGCCTTTTCCTTTTCGCTCATCACACACACACGCACACATACACATCCCTCTTCTTACACTCACAGGACTAAAACCATTTCGTTTGTTTGGAAAGGGTCTCTCCCCCTCGTTTTGCTTTTTTGCATCTCACCAGAGTCACTCACTTATAAACCACGACATTCGTAAACCGAACATCGCAGAGCGCAACACCCGTTTCCTTTGGTCGAAATATATTTAACCTACTACTACTACTATCACTGGTTACTCTCGACTCTCGAATCTCGGAAAAGGAAAACATAACCCTCGGCTCACCCGGACAACTCCCGACACCCTCGTGACTCCCGCTCAAAAATCTCATCTCGACACAGAATCGATCATCCGGCCATTCGTTGACAACCTGGCAGGCATAAAAAACAAAGCAACAGAAAATACATTGCGCACCATGCAGACACGTTCCGTCCTCGCAACCATGGGCCTCGTCGCCACCGCCGCAGCTGCCGCCGCCGCAGGCACCGGCACCGCCCCGGTCGCTGTCCTACCCTCCTCTGGCGTCTACCCCCCGGGCTACAACGGAACGGGCATCTACACCGTCACCACGGTGTGGGACAGCGTGTCGACGTACTGCCCGGAGCCGACGACGTTGTGCTTCAACGACGTCACCTACACCATCGACAAGCCGACCACCCTCATCATCTCGGACTGCCCCTGCACGCAGACCTATGTGAGCCTCTCCCTTCCGCCCGTCTCATCCTCTCAGATGTTCCCCCCGTGATGCTATCCGGGCCCCGTCGTTGATGACGGGGCTGTAAGACCCTACCGATGGAGACGCAAGAGGAAGATGGACACACGCGAAGAAGCAACCCTACTAACGTGCCCGACCTCAATAGACCACTCAATACACAGGCGGCCAAATGTACACAAGCTACGCCATGCCCAAACCACCCGCCCAGACCGCCGGTCCTGGAGTCCCCGTAGCCCCGGGTGCCACGCCCACGGCTTCCGGCCAGAACCCCGGCGGCAACGTGGCCGTCGTCGTCACCGCTGGCGCCGAGAAGCGCGTCGCCTCCGTCATCGCACTGGTCGCTGGCGTCGTTGCCGCCTTCGCCCTGTAAAGCGAGCCCCTCTTTTTCAATATGAACGCCCGGAGCTTTCGTTCAGACCAGTGAAAAGCCCTCCCTCCCCTCCGACTCGGATGGAGTCGGCCGGTATCTCCGTCCTGGCCTTGGCCTCCGGTCTTCCGTGTTGACGGGGAGAGACTCACAGAGAAGCGAGGAAGGAAGAGGGGGCCGGGGAATCCGGGGGAGGGAGAGCGAGGGTGAAGTGAAGCCAGACCTGTCTGCTGCGCCTTCTGCATCCTTTAGCTCCGCCTTTCCTATCCCCAGGCCCCCCGTCTCTCTTCTCTCGCTTCTTCAATCGTCATCTCTTCCTATGCGCGGGTCCGGTATCCCTCGGTCTCGGGGTTGCCTGTGCCAACGACCTCCCCTTCCCATGGGTGAGGGGGGTTTACTGAGAACGACAAAGCTTCGGGAAGGGGTCATGAACTTACCGCAGCATCAACATTTGTGTAATTTTTGTTCTGCTTCAGTTTTTCAGTAGTTCTTTTTATGACGGTTTCCCTGCGCACATGACCATCACCGTCATTTTTAATGCCCTGTTTATGCCTAACGCCCCACACGCCCAGAGGCGAGACCATCGACGACGTCTGTCCGATAGAGAGAGAGGAGTGGAAGGGAGGAGAGATCGCGAGGGACGAGACGGGACGGGATGAGAGAGAGCGAGAGAGAGAGAGCAACAGAGTGCCAGAGAACTATCGCGGTTTTCGCTGGAACCCGGGTGAAAGACTGGGGGAAGGGCGATTCCGCTCACAGTGGATGAGGGGATGAAATCTCTTTTGTCAAGAAACCTTGCCTTGCCGCACTTGATTTATCTGGGTGGTTACCACCCTTTTTTCTCGTTCCTTCTTTTTCTGTTTTCTGCTTGTGTTTCGTGGTGGTGGGGGGGGGGGGGGAAAGAAACAACGGAGGGGGGAGAGAAACCAGGTATCGTTATCATCACAAACATTGTTATCCTCTTGCAATATCACTATCCCTTCAGTACCGTCGTCGCTCTTCACACTTTCATTATTCCGATCCAGGATGGCTCCTATTGCCATATCACCACCTGTATCCTCCTTCGTCTTCTTCTAGCTTCTAATAGACTTATCCCGTTTGGTGGGTGTGTGCGTGTGTGTGTCACACGAAAAAAAAGCTTCCGAGTCCCCCCTCCCTTCACTCCGCCAAAGTGCCATCCGTCCCTAGCCCCCCCCCCCCCCCCTCTTTCGTAGTGTGCCAAGGCTAAGGCTGCCGGAGTGTTACAAGCCGACGCCACGTCGAGCTCTAGGTCTGGATCTCTAACACCGGTATCTCAGCAACGACTGCAAGGTCCCCTTTCCTAGGGCGATATGCGTCGGGCCGAGGGCCGAGGGGGCTGGGGTACCAACTCCGAGACAATGGGGGGGGCGGGAAAGGGGGGGCCGCCGCCACAAGGTCGATAACCTATTCACAAGCCGCGCCTCCCGGGTGGAATCGATCCTACATGTTTCGCCTCACGTCGTCTGCGTGCCTCGCCCGGAGGGGGGGGGGGCACCCACCGCCGGCACGCAAAGGTTACCTGCCGCTTCTGGAAAGTGGAAAGGCTGCGCCGCAGAGGCGCATACATACGTGTCCCGCCTGCGTGTTGCCGGATGTGTGACAGATGAGGAAGGAAAACCGCCGTCTCAAAAGGCCATTATCGTGAAAAACGCTTGATTGTATTGCAAGATCTGGGGTATCTACATTTTTTCCATTTCATCCCCCCCCTCCCCCTTCTGACCATAACACATTGGCACCAGGCCCAGGCACCGAGCGCCATGGAATACATATTTTACGCAGGGACGGAAAAAGAGAGAGAGAGAGAGAGAGAGAGGCAGAGGGAGAGCCCGGCTCAATCCAGCTCGGCGACAAACGGCCCCTGCCGAGTCCCGCCACTGTTGCCGTTGTTGCTACCACCACTCTGCGATCTAGACTCTGGCCGTGGGGGCCCTCGAGATGAAGCCGAGTTTGCGGAGGCGTGGCGGATCCGTAAGGGTTCAGGGTAGGCGGCGCTCGTGTCGTCGTCACCGGCTGCGCCGGGCGCAGACTGGGAATGCGAGGACCTGTACGGCAGGAAGGTCTTTTGGCTGGCCAAGGAGTCGGTACAGGACTGGCGGGGCGACGTATCTGATGCGCTGTTCGCAGAATCGGGGCGAGAGGGGGGATACTGGCTGCTATGCGGCTGTTGCGCGGGGGCGGCGGACGCCTGGCGGACCTTGGACGTGATACGGTCGACCAGCTGGCCGTGGCTCTTCTTGAGCGTCTTCTTGACGAAGGAGCTAGTGAAGACGTTGCAGCGCATGTCGACGTCCTCGCGGATGTATAGGCCGGTCTGAGGGGCGCCAAGGCCAAGCTCGACGGGCTCGATGGGCTCGCCGGGAAGGCAACCGGCGACGGTCCACTTGTCGCGGATCTCGAGGCCCAGCGGGGCATAGCAGTGGGTCTGCAGGCCGGTGGGCAGGTTGTGGAAGCAGCATGTGTAGGTGACGTTGCCGGTGACCATGCCGCCGGGTAGATAGGATATCTCATCTGTGAGAGAGTACCAGACGCAGGCGTGCTCCTCGGGTGGTGCGTGTGCGGGGGCGGGTATGACGTGGCGCTCCCTGATGAGGGGGTTCAGGTCAATCATCTCGAGGTGGTTGTGGAGGAAGCTGAGGACGGCCTCACGGGTGACACCGGCTGGAAGGGGGGTGATAGTGGTGAAGGTTGAGCGTTTCGACATGGCCGATGCGTGATGGGGGAGGGGTGTGGGTAGTTGTGAACCATGCGATGTGCGAGACGCGGGCTAGGAGCGACTGGTTGGTTGCGTGCGTAGCTGTGAGGTGGGTTTAAGGTTGTCAAGGTTTAAGTCGTCGAGAGGACAGTCGGCGCTCTGATTTAAAGTTGGGACGGGACGAGACTCCGAACAGATATGGGATGATAAACCGGGGGGGGGCTCGGAAAGAGAGTCCTTAGGAAGGGGGTTTGTGATTGTTACAACGTGGTGTCGATCATCGAAGAGATCTGCTACACGTAACTGGGAAAAAATAAGATAAGAGGGGGTTCGGGAAGAGAAGGGAGGGGGAAAGAAAGAACAAGGCAAAAGGAAAAAGGCGCAGGCTGTGCGAGCAATCAAGAGTCGATGATGGTGGTGTCTTGCTGTGTTTTCGGCTGGCTATACCGACTGGACATGCAGCATACAGACGAAGACGGAGGGCAGGAAGACGAAGGCGCAAATGCTTCCTTCCGTAGGCACGGGTGAGATACAGGCAGCAGGGCGTAGCGCGCTGGTAGTGAGAGCATGCAGCGAGCACGGTTAGGTCGGATAAGCCCGCTGGGAGGAGGAACAAGCCGGGTGGAAGGTGACGCAATGGATTTTTCCTGTTTAATCGCGACGGGATTAAAGGAGGAAGGACGGCCGAGAGACAGCGGGAGGGAGGAGCGGGAAGCCGCCTAGTAGTAGTAGTACCCGTATCCTAGCAGTGGTACCCTCATAGTTACTACGTATGAGCGAGAAAGAGAGTAAGAAAATGGAAAAGCTAGGTTAGTTTAGCATGGGAACTGGTCCCGAGAAACACGAGCGGCGGCCGCCGCCATTGCATTGCACAAAACTGTTGCTGCTGCTGCTGCTGCTGCTGCTGCTACTGGCAGTCGCTGCGTCGGCGGCCGTACTTGTCGTCGCATGTCGGCTCGGATGTTGCGACCAAGATGCAAGCCAGCCCAGCCCAGGGCTGTTTTCATTGGCTGTTGACTTGAGCTAGGTCCCGAACTCGGCCAGACATGTTTTAGTTTTCAGTGCAGGGTTAGGCAACTCGGTGCCATCCCATCCTCCCATCCATACTCACGAGGCAAGCAGATGAAGGTAAAAACAGACGAGACAGGAAAGCCACGATGGGCCAGCCCAGGTCAGTCAGTCAGTCAGTCAGTGATGGTACCGGTTGTACCTTGCCTTGATCACGCCACTGAGGTGTATACCCTTACAAGGCCAGGATCCTCGTTTGTGCGGAATCAAGGCTGCAACGTGGCGGCCGCCGCCGAACTGATGGGGAGGGGACCTCCCTTGACTGTACCCGATGCTGGGACTCGTTCGCCATTGGGTCGATCGCCCACGCCCACACCCCCGCGATCAAACTAAAGTTCCCGAACTGCAGGGTCTGCTCTGCTGCTGCTGCTGCCCCCCGCGGTTGTTCCTATGCCGGTATATTTGTCATGTCCGGGGTACCGGATAGGCCGGAGATCCGAACACGCTTGCTTGTCCCCGACGCCTCTCGATCTCTCATCTGTCGAGCTGCGTAAGCATCCAGAGTTTGGGCATGATGCTGAACTACCCATATTGTGGTTATCCGACTCTGTGCGACCTTAAGAGGGCCCACCTTGGATACGTACCTCAGTAATTGCTGACAGTGTCCCAATGATGCGGTGTGTCGGCCCTCATCCCCACCCGGACCCCCCTCCGATCCATAACCACCGCCATGTTGACCCGGGTCTGCGCGCCGGCAGGGCCTTTGAAGCATGTGCCCCCCCACGAGGACGACTTGCTTGCGAGCGGCCGCCACGATAATCCGCACACCGTCAAGGCTCGTGTTCTCTCCTATGTCGGCGGCCGCCAACCCTCGGACCTCTCACCTGGCCCCCCGTCCCCAGTCCATGCGAGCGGGCCAGAAGAGAGGGAAATAGAGAGAATTTAGAAGATCAACGGTTTCAAGACCAGAATGCATTCCCCCCCTTCCTTTGGGCGCTCCATCGGAAATCTTCCTGGGCATCGGTCACCGAGTTCCAGCCGAAAGGATCGCAGCCCAACCTGTACGTGTGTGTATATCTGCCGGGAGGGTGCCGAGCAGCCTGAAGAAGTGTTGTGACATGACATCGATTTCCAGGGTTCCTCTGCATAGAGTGCTGACAATTACATCTTGGAGGACTCTGTTGGGACCCGAACTGGCTTCGGCACTAAAACCAGGCTTTTTTTGTTTTTTCTCTCTCAGAAATCGGTCAACGTCTAAGTCGAGAGAGAGAGTAAGCAGCCTGAGCAGCCTGCATGGGTAGGTACCTATATACCAAGGTGCACGACTTCCGCATTGGGCGATGGCAACGAAGCCGCGTCGCGCCTCATCAGCGGCGCCCCGTCGCTCGCTTCTCCATCGTTTTGCCAGCCACGCCCCACAAGACTCACATACAAGACACAAGACTTTTTTTTGTGGTACAAGACTCGAATAGTTAGTATTTAGGTCACCAAGAGTGCTCTACCCCCCCCCCCCCCCCCCCTATTCATTATCGCATGTAAGCCCGCGACAATAAGTCCCCACATGTAGTAGTAGTAGTAGTAGTAGTAGTAGTAGTAGTAGTAGTAGTAGTAGTAGTAGTAGTAGTAGTAGTAGTAGTAGTAGTAGTAGTAGTAGTAGCCTCTTGTAGCTGATACATGACACGGTGGGGGAGTGATGGCTGCCCTACCAATGGCATCAAGTCATATCTGGGCCTGTTCACAATCCCAGAGTCTATTTTCGTCTGTGTGTGGCGTCTACAGCTTTGTCGAAGCGCGGCATAATCCGATGCCATGCTGCTTCAAATCTCCTTACACCACCTCGCCAGCACATTGTTCAGTTTCACCCCGGCAGGTATCTCCTCGAGCGCCATGTCGACCTTCCACATCTTGCCCTCTAGCCCGCCGTACCCTGACGCCCGGCCTGTGCCAAGCCCAGCCGGTACCAGCAGCCCCAACGCCACGAGACGCTCCCACGCCAGCCCCGCGACTCCACGGCCCCAAACCCGCACACCGCCGCCTAGCGCCAGCATGCCCGAGCTTGCAGACTGCACACGCTGCCGGCCCATCAGCGACCCGTACTCGTCGTACGCCATCGCGAAATTGACCGTGTCCGTGTGCGCCACGATGTCGAGCCGCGCCGCCGCGATGAGCAGACCCAAGTCCAGCTCCGAGAGCGACGGCAGGATGTGCAGCTTGGAGTTTGGCGGCGTGAGGGAGATGACGGGGCCGGTCTGCGGCGGGATGACAAGTTCCAAGGAATCCGCGGACATGGATGATAGCGGAATAATGCATTCTGCCAGGAAGTCCGAGGCAGATTTTGAAGTTGCGTAGTGATACTGTAGGAGATTCTGGAACGGCTTCTCCTTGTATAGGCTCTGCAGCCGAGTCAGTCGAGGGTCTGTCCAAAGATCGTCGGGCACCTACCTCGATCATTGCCTTCCAGTTGGCATGGAAAGCTTCGTGCCCAGCAACACTCACGTCGATGCCCTCGGCCTCCATATCCTCATCGTCCACGACCAGGCCTTGCCTGCACACTTTCCAGTACGCCGGCAAGCTCTTCGGGAGCGACAGGTAAACGTAGCGGTGGCTAAATCGACTCTTGACACGCTTCTCAAGCATCTCCGCTACATCCATGCGGGTCGTGCAGCCCAGCACTACGATGGGGGCCTTCCGCGCCTGCGCAATGTCGAACAAGTTATAGAGCAGGGTCTGGCGGGGATGCGCAGCAAACATGTCAAACTCGTCAATGACAAAGACGACAGCCTGCGACGTCACGCCCTCTTCCGCCTGGGCCATTTCTGAAGGGTGTGAGAGAAGTGCGAGCAGCGAGGCCATGGTGTCGGCGTAATTTGACTGCGAGCGGTGGTGGTTAGCGTTGCCCGCATCAACAGGTCCCTGGGAGACACTCACCCGGGCATTGGCCTCGTCCTCGGCATCCATCTCCTTGCCCAACTGCCGCCAGATCTCCTTGAGGGCCAGCTTGTCGTCTGTATGTATGAATCCGTTCAACCTCACCACATGAAACTCGCTCTTGTGTTGAAGAGACATGTCGTCGATGATACTCTCAACAAGCTGTTACGCGTTAGCCTCAGTCTCGTTCCTGGCGGTCTTGCAACATACTGTAGTCTTGCCACAGCCCCTGGCGCCAATGATGAGCATCGAGTTCCCTTCTCCCGATAATACCGTCTGCTCGACTAGTTGATGTGCTTTCTCCATGGCATCGTCCTGGTCAACCAGCTTGATTCGTCTGCGCCCAGTACAACGATCCAGTAGCACCCTTCTCAGTTTGCTCAAGTGCTGCTGGAAGTTGGGTATCTTGACCGCCTCGTCCGCAGCCGCCGCTCGCGATTGTTTTTGGTCAACGCACTCGTTGCAGTACCACTCACCACGGGGAACTTTAGGAACTTTGTAGCACTTTTGGTGGTAGGCCTTATCGCAGCCATCGCAGAACATAATCCGGTTTCCAGCCTTGGAGTCCGGTTTTGAGCATATCAAGCAGACGTCCTCGTCATCGTCTTCGTCTGACTTCTCCGCAGCCGCATGTTCCTCTTCTTGTGACTCGGTTTCCTCCGCCGTCGGCCCTTCCTCCATCATCTTTGCAAGCGCTTTTCGTGGCTTGAAGGGTTTTGTCGCTGTTGTTTTCGTACTCGCAAGCTTCTGCGGTGACTTCCCACCTCTACCAGATTTGGTCGCAGACTTAATTGGAAGATCTTCGAAGAAGACTTCCTCTGTATCCCGAGCATCGGACGAGTCAAAGGCGACGCTCTTGCTTCTCCTTGGCGTACCGTCCCGCTTGGACGGGGTCAAGATGCCTTTCAGGGGCATAGAGATGATACGATCCGTTTTCGTGGTGGCCTTTTTCGATTCCAGGGCATCCTGTGCTGCTGTAGACGACTTTGCGCGGGACGTTGGTGTGGCTGAACGACTTGCCAGTTTCTCTTCCTGCACTTCGAGTACTTTCGCGGTTGGGATCCTACGTCTTCCACTTGACCGCACCTGCGAGGACTCCTCTATCGTGGCAACCTCTCTGTTACGGTCGACCGTCATCTTTGTTCCCTGCTTTCGAGACGTGCGCTGTTTGACCATGCTGCCTGTATCAGCCTCGCTCGCCCTGCTATTGACCGCACCAACGCTCTTCCTCTTGGTAGGACTCGTCTTGAGCGAATTCGCCTCCTTCGGACTCGGGTGCAACTCATCATCGGAGCCAGGTATCTCGTAAATATCATCTTCTTTTTTACGACGGGGCGGGATTGGGACTTTGCCAGTCGGTCGGTCGATGCTCCTGACATTTCGGATCCGTTGTGGCGGGTTGTCTTCAGGGGAGTCCGGTACGTCATAAGCCGAGGCGGGAGACGACCCTATCTTGCGCGCAGTCTTCTTGACGGTCGATGAGGCAGCTCCGGGTGTGGTTTTGGGTGTCGTCGGGGACGATGCGAGAGGATTGCCATTGGCGTCCAGCCTTCGCCTTTTGAACGACCATGGAATCGCGGGTTCTTGAGCTACGGGTGTAGCTCGAGTGCGCTTGCGGCTTTCGGTACTGCCGTCAGCGCCCATCTTCGAAGCCAACTGCGGGAAAGGGAGTCCGAAGCCAGTGGCTTCCGGGAGAAGACAAGTATGCTGTCGCTTGTACTTCTCAGGCAAGACAGGTGAGTAGTCAGTCTGGTAGCTCGAGTAGGTCACTTTGGAATTTTAGAGTTGCAGGGGTCCAACGCGTTAACTGAAGTTGAGCGCGCCATACCCTCCCCCCTTGGTTGGCATGGCCCAAGCGCGCAATCTGGTTGCCTTGCCGACGAGCGTAATACACTCTCCACCTTAGACACGATCCCGGCCTCGGTAGGGGCACACTTCACTTCCCCACAAGTCTCGTCAACCACAAGCACCAGAAGAGGGCTCTCCAGGGTGCTGATATCAGCTTGAAGCTCACGAGGTGGGCAAAGTATGGAGTATCATGCTGCTCAAGAATCCATGCGTTTTTGCTATCCTGCTCAAAATTATTGCGGCCATGACTTATGCCTTTATGCTGCCTAACGCCCGTAATAGAAAAAAACAACTCCTTCACTCCAGTGTGGGCTCTCTACAAGTGTCTGCGAGGCTTTCCTTAAACCTCCTTAGTGGCCCTTCAACCTTATCTACTGATATCCTCATGAGCACGTTCGCATGTGTATCCGACACAGCTGTCAACCAACCGCAGAAAAGTAACAACGCCGGACCTAAGGCGATTCTCAAATCAAGTCCTTGCTCATCTCGTAAGACCAGCCACCTTCTCTGCGCAGCTTATCGCGAGCTGCAAGATCCTTTCTGATCTCGTCTTCTGTCAGACGATCAGATCCACTCCAGTTGGCGCTCGACGTCCGCGCGCGGAACTTGTGCCACCTCTCCTTGTTGCTAAACACCTCCTCCATGTGGAGGGCACGCGGGGGTCCGAAAATCGATTCGGGATTCAAAGTCTCCTGTCGCACGAGCGCACTTCTCAACTGGGGAGAATCGGCCCAGGGCGCCACGCCGATGTGAGCGTCCCCATCGTCCTCGTCTTCGTCCGTGTCAATTTCGGGCAGTTCGATCTTCTCACCGTCCTGGAAACGAGGCGACGATCTTGTGGCTTTGGCAGTGGACTTGGTGCTCGCAGTACCCATGGGTCGTGCCGGTGTCTTGTGCGCGGGGCCAGCGGGGTTAGGGTTGGGGGCAAATGGGATGTGCCCTTGGGCAAACTGGTTCATATCCACTTGTTTGGTCGACTTGGTTGTGCTGTGATGTTGAGCGGTAACGGTAGACTTGAACAAGTCCCTGGATGCACTCGGTGGTGCGTTGGTGTAGCCGAACATTGACTTAGTGGGCATGTCCTGATGCTTCGTGTTAGTGAATGCAACAAGTGGCCCATCCACTACGCGACGTACCTTCTTGAAGCCAACTGATGGCGGGCGAACAGGAGGTCCCTTGATGTTGGGAGGCTGAATATCCATATCAAGCTCATCAGCAAAGTCGTCGCTCGTGCGACGACGTTTGGAATCATTGGACTGGTAGGACGGAACGTTGCGGGGAGCAGGGTTGCGCGAGCCCGTTTCCTCCCTGCCGTCCTGCGGAAGGGGCCTCTTGGAGCCAGACTTGGAGGCATTCGAGAGAATGGCGTTGACCGGTCGGTCCTCTTGAGAACGATGGGCAGCAGAGTTCATACGAGAAGGGGGACGAGGAGGCTGGGTATCGCCGCGTTGGCCCGCAGTGTAGTCGGGAGGACCATTCGGCTGGGATCGCACAGCAGGGGGCGGTGCTCGCGTCTGCTTGGCACGCTCGATAGCGGCCTGCCTTTGTGCGTTCTTCTTCGCCTCAGCTTGCTCCCTTTCCCTCTCTCTCTGCCTCTCCGCTTCTTGTCGCCTCTGCACTTCCTGCTTGCGCTCCTCCTCCTGAATAGCAGCACGCTTGCGTTCAAGTTCGACTTTGGCGTCCTTCTTTCTTTGCGCTTCGCGCTCCTCTTGTTCCTTCCGCTTAGCGGCGAGTTCAAGCGCTTTGGGGCGGCCGGTGGAGGAAACAGAGCTCTTCAAGCTGGCCAGGGACTGTTTGCTATGCGAGCCTGGCTGGCTGGTCTTGGACTTGACCGACGAGCCCAGTGTGTCTTGGAGGCCGGAGGACAGAGTACTGGTTGAGGGGTGGTACTGCGAGTGTTGCGAGCCGGTGTTAACGCGAATGACGGTAGGCGCTTGCTTGACCTTGCTAGGTGCCTCCTTTGTGGGTTTCATCGGGCGGCGGAGCTCTCTGGGTCTTGTCGTCTGGCTCGGGCCAACAGAGCGAGGGGCCGACGGCGGCGGCATCGGAGTCGGCGCTTCCGTCATTTCCACGTCCGGCTTCTCTGACTGGGAAGCCTGCGGCGCTGAAGCGTCGACCTCGCCCTGGTTCTTGGCCTTGCGCGGGCTGGTTCTAGTGGGCTTAAGCGCCTCCTTTGGCGCCGGTGTCCGAGCGGGCCTCTCCGCCTCCTTGCCCTGCTCCATTTCGGGCTCCATCTCCTTTTGTGCTGCAATCATCTTCTCCATGGCAGCAATCCTCTCTTGCTCTTTGCTGAAAGTTCGAGCCTTTTCACGTTCCTCTGCGCGGGCCTTGTCTAGCTTGCTCATCTGGTCGGCCATCAATTTGGCTTCTTTTTCCTTGCGCTTGTCCTCCTTTTCCTTCTCGACAGAAGCCCTTGTTCGTCTTGCGACAGGTTTTTCAGGGCTTCCCGCACTACTAAGTGTTTGTGCATCAGCTGCAAGGCGCTTAGAAAGATCGGGGTACAACGGCTCAGCCGGGGCTGGCTGGGGTGCGATGGACTCTGTAGATGGGCCAGAGTGATGGCCAAATCGAGCACTGGAAGGTGAAATGATTGACGATTTGCCCTCGGCGCTGATTGCCGCGCTGCTGGCAAGAAGGCCCTTGGAACTCTTCAGAATAGAAGACAGCTTGTTCTTCACTTGTTTCAGCGGGCTGTCACGGAAGCCTCGCGTAGGCGATTGAGGAGTCTCCGGGTGTCCGTCTTCTAGCACTGCTGAGAGCGGGTTGGAAACAGAGACGTGTTTCTTGGCAGGAGACAAGTCTTCAGCCATAACATCCTGCGATAGATCTGGCAAGATGGATACAGAAGCAGATTTCCCGTGACCAAAGACACTGGTAGTGCGCTCAGGAATCACAGGGGCACGCTTCGGTGAGCCCGACCGACCTGGCGATTTTCGCTGTTTAGGCGAACCAAAATCAAGGGCGCTGACGGTGTCAGAGCCGTTGATCCCTTCCATGACGTCTGCAGTATGACTCTTAAGCAAATGCGGTCGTGGGCTAGACTTCGGCGCGTCCTTTGCAGGAACGGGTGGGGCAATCCAGTCGTCCTCTTCCTCGTCCTCGTCCTCCTCGTCTTCAGGGAATGCTCCAGGGGTTGGCGGCGCGGCTGACTTTTTCATTGGCGATGCTTTCTTTGACTCCATTACAGGTTGAGGCGCACTGGCCTGGGTAAGCTGCTGGGCAACCGCAGAGCTTGGGACCGATTTCGAGGGTCTGCTTGCGTTTGGCTGGGACTTGCCGAGCAGGTTGATCTGATCCTGTAGTCTTTGAGTGTATGTTTTGTTGTGGTTTGAGGCATAGCTGTCGCCGTGCTTTGTCGCCTCGGTTGAGTCGTCGACATTCATTTCGTCGTCGTTGCCTTCCTCGTCATCTGAAGCTCCTAGTACCTCGACATTGTTTCCCAAGCTCTTGCCTTCAGTATGTCTGCTGTAGTAACTCTGACGGTTATTGTCCAAGTGACTGGTTCTGGAAACGCGAGCCCCGATGCTCTTATTCCTCAGGGGCTCTCTGGCGGGAAGTGAAGCGAAGTTGAGACTGCTCTTCCTAACTGGTCGGATCGGACTAGACTCATCGGATCGTGTATCGTCATCCATGTGGACATCCACATCGTCATCTTGCGAATCAGCACCGGATGTGGGTTCGGGCGCGGGCGACCGAGAACCCGTGAGCGAGGAAGGCGACGGAGACGCCTGTTTGGCCGGAGATCGCTTTGCAGGCGAATTCTTTGCAGGGGACGCGATCTTCGCAAAACGAGTTTCAGGAGATGTAACTGGGGACGGGGGAGTTTCCGCACGCTCCGGCGAGCTGTGAGGTGCTGATGAGGCTTCTGGGACCGGTGTTGGAGCCTCTTCAGTTGCGTCTCTCATCACTCTCGTCGTCTGCTCTTCTTTAGCAGTCTGGAAGGTGACTTCAGGTGATCGCATAGCCGTTGTCGCGGTCGCGCTCTGAGGCCCGTTTTGCTCAGCTGTTTCGTCGAATGCGACGTGACCGGTACGTCCTGTCTTAGGGGGGCTGGACCGTGGCTCTCCGATTTCCGTCTCCTCCTCGATGAGGTCCACGTCCATATCGTCGTCGTTGACATCGTCTACGTTGTCGACATCCTGGCTACCGTAGTATCCGGAATCAGCTAGGGCAACAGGCTGCTTCGAAACCGGTCTGGGCGAGGGGGCAGCTTTGTGCGGCGAGATATTTCTGTTGATCAAAGGAGACGATGTCGATTGTGCAGGGTTGACCTTGGGAGTAATACGAGCAAGCTGTTGTGTGAAGGCATTCGTCGCGCCATTCGGCGTTGAAGAGAACACATCTGACAATGGCTATACACTGTTAGTGAAAGACCAGTGTGCAATGGGTTTGGGCGTCTTACGACACGAGCCTCGCCGTTGTCGACCTTTCGGGCTGTTCGCGGCGTCTTGCTGCGAAGTTTTCCAGGAGTCTTGAAAATCTCGGCAACGTTGCTGTTCACTCGGTTAGCCATCGACTCAGAGCTGGTGGTAAGGATGGACATGCATCTCGTTCTCGTTGAAGATCCCAGCCATGTGCTCATTAAGCCAGTCGAATTCGTTCCGTGCAGCGAATGAGAATTCCTCGGCCTCGGCCTGGACTATGCTCAGAGCCGTTGTCCTTTCTTCGTTAATCCACGACGCGGAGCCGGGAGGCACACGCGTTCTTCGCATCGCCGCCATCCTGAGGGGTAAGTCGCGACGCGCGCAAAAGAGTCGCTTTGAGGGTGAAGGCAAATACTAGCTGGTCATCGAGGTCGAAAGGATGGTCGAAGATGTGGTAGGGTGATTGCTTGAGAAGAAGAGGAGGTTAGTAAAAAGTGGGAAGCACACGCTGTATGGATGTGTGGTGATGTTGACGGGCTTGGGTTTGAATTGCGTTGCGAACCGATTGTTTTGGTCGAGTCCGCATTGGGCTTAGCGCATCGGAGGCTCTTATGGGGCTGCCCTAGCTGGGGCAATGACAGTCGCGCCCGTGGTCAAATCGCTATTGATTGCCACCGATAAGGGCGTTATCGGGTCGGGAAGGCGGGAGACCCCCTACCTACCTCAGGAGCCAAGAAGGGGGGGTGATGAAGTGGAAACGCGATCGACCGAAAGTAAACAAAAAGTCCTTGACACCCACAACAGTCCTCAGCAACACCATCGTCAACCACTAACTACTGCAGCATGAGGGTCATAGAAGTCATTATAGACGTATGCGATCCGATTTTTCTGCAAATTTTCTTTTGCTAACTGATTGCAGGGCTTCAAGTCGTATGCCGTGCGAACGGTGATTTCGGGATGGTAAACAAACATCACTTCGGCCGAGAGGGGGGTGGCAGCTCACACAATACAGGGACGAAAGTTTCAACTCGATCACTGGTCTCAACGGTTCCGGAAAGTCCAACATTCTGGACGCCATCTGCTTTGTTTTGGGCATCACCAACATGACAACAGTTCGAGCGCAAAATCTCCAGGTATGCAAGCCTCGTGGGCTGAACCTTTGGCTGATGCTGTTGTGGTGGACTTTGAAGCTGATGCTACTCCCAACAGGACCTCATCTACAAGCGCGGCCAGGCCGGTGTCACGAAGGCAAGCGTTACGATTGTTTTTGACAACAGAGACAAGAAGAAGTCGCCCATCGGCTTCGAAGAGTATGCGACCATAAGTGTGACTCGACAAATCGTCCTCGGCGGTACGTCCAAGTACCTCATCAATGGACACCGTGCGCAGCAACAAACGGTACAAAACCTCTTCCAGTCCGTCCAGCTCAACATCAACAACCCCAACTTCCTCATCATGCAAGGTCGAATCACGAAAGTCCTGAACATGAAGCCTGTCGAGATTCTGGCCATGATCGAGGAAGCTGCAGGAACACGCATGTTCGAGGATAGGAGAGACAAGGCGTTGAAGACGATGGCCAAGAAGGAGATGAAACTCCAGGAGATCACAGAACTGCTTCGGGACGAGATCGAGCCCAAGCTCGAGAAGCTCCGGACAGAGAAGCGCGCTTTCCTCGACTTCCAACAAACACAAAACGACCTCGAGCGCCTCACAAGGGTCGTGGTGGCGCACGATTATGTGCGCTGCCAAGAGAAACTGGAGCAGTCTGCGGCAGACCTGGAGGGCAAGAAGCAACGGCGCAAAGATCTCGAGGAGTCTGCGGCACGGTTGAAGAGCGAAATTTCCCATCTCGAGGAGGACGTCAAACGAGTCCGCGCACAACGCGACAAGGAGTTGAAGAAGGGCGGAAAGGCGCAAGCTCTTGAGGACGCAGTGAAGAAGCATTCCAACGAGCTTGTCAGACTCGCTACCGTCATGGATTTGAAGAAGTCAAGCATGGCCGAAGAAAAAGAAAAGAAGACAACCGTGGAGAAGAACGTATCCGAATTGGAGGCGACACTGCAAGAAAAGACACAAGCTTTTGAAGAAATAAAAGCTAGGTTCGACGCTGCCAAGGACGATCTGGAGAAGCAAAGTCAAGAAGCCGAATCCAAGGAGGAACTTTTGCAAACACTGCAGACGGGTGTCGCTTCCAAGGACGGCCAAGAGAGCGGTTACCAAGGCCAACTTCAAGACGCCAGGAACCGTGCGACAGCTGCCGTCACCGAGCAGGAGCAGGCGAAGATGAAGATTGCCCATCTCGAGAAGCGCATCAAGGAAGAAGAGCCGCGTGCCAAGAAGGCGAAAGAACAAAATGCCGGTCTTCTGAAGGAGCTTGAAGGCCTAAAGTCGCAAGCCCAGAAGCTCGAGAAAGAGCTGGGTAGACTGGGCTTTGAGCCCGGTCAGGAAGAGCAGCTGTACCAGAAGCAATCGTCTTTGCAGCAGCAAATCCGAGGCCTTCGCCAGGAGGCGGATGGGCTTAAGCGCAAGGTTGCCAACATTGACTTTAACTACGCGGACCCGACCCCCAATTTTGATCGGTCCAAGGTCAAAGGTTTGGTTGCTCAGCTGTTCACTTTGGACAAGGAGAACACTCAAGCGGGCACCGCCCTCGAGATCTGCGCCGGTGGCCGTCTCTACAACGTTGTGGTTGATACCGAAGTCACTGGCACCCAGCTGCTTCAGGGGGGGAGGCTCCGCAAGCGTGTCACCATTATTCCCTTGAACAAGATCGCAGCTTTCAAGGCCTCGGCTCAGACCATCGCCACAGCGCAGAGAATCGCCCCGGGCAAGGTCAACCTGGCACTGTCCCTCGTTGGTTACGACCATGAGGTATCTGCAGCCATGGAGTACGTCTTTGGCAACACTCTCATCTGCGCCGATGCGGACACGGCGAAGAAAGTCACCTTTGACCCCAACGTGAGGATGAGGAGTATCACCCTGGAAGGCGATGCTTATGACCCTTCTGGTACTCTGTCTGGTGGAAGCTCTCCTAACTCCAGTGGCGTGCTTGTCACCCTGCAGAAGCTCAATGACATCACACGCCAACTCAAGGAGGCTGAGGCTTCTCTGCACCAACTTCAGCTCACCATCGCGAGTGAAAAGTCTAAGCTCGACCACGCACGCAAGATCAAGCAGGAGCTCGACCTGAAGAGCCACGAGATCAAGCTTGCCCAGGAGCAAATCAGCGGCAACTCGTCGTCGTCCATCATTCAAGAGGTGGAAAACATGAAGGAGACTATTGCCCAGCTCAAGACCGACACGGCGGCAGCAAAAAAGAGGCACGCGGAAGCCACAGCTGACGTAAAACGGATTGAGAAAGACATGAAGGACTTCGACAATAACAAGGACGCAAAGCTTGTCGAGCTTCAGAAATCCTTGGACAAGCTGCGAGCCGGCCTCACAAAGAACTCTGCCTCGGTCAAGGTTCTGCAAAAGGAGGTGCAAGGCGCACAGCTTGACTCGGAACAAGTCGCAGCCGACCTGTCTGCGGCCCGCGAGCAGTTGCAAGAAGTCGAGGTGGCCATCAAGGCTCAGCAGCAGGACATCGAAGACCTTGTCAAGCAGCAGAGCAGTCTCCAAGACACGCTCGATGGTGTCCAGGCCGAGCTAGACGACGAACGCGCCAAGCTGCATGGGTTCGACGACGAACTCCACGCACTTGAGGAAGCCACTCGATCTAAGAATGCTCGCATCGCCGAGGAGAGCCTCGAAATGCAGAAACTCGGTCACCAAGTTGAGCGGTTCCACAAGGAACAGCAGTCGGCTGTCCAGACAGTGGCCCATATGGAGAAGGAGCACGATTGGATTGCCGACGAGAAGGAGAACTTTGGCCGTACAGGCACGCCGTACGACTTCAAGGGCCAGAACATTGGCGAGTGCAAGTCGACGCTCCGCAACTTGACGGACCGCTTCCAGGGCATGAAGAAAAAGATCAACCCCAAGGTCATGAACATGATTGAGAGCGTCGAGAAGAAGGAGGTGTCGCTCAAGCACATGATGAAGACAGTCATCCGCGACAAGCGTAAGATCGAAGAGACCATCATAAGCTTGGATGACTACAAGAAGAAGGCCTTACAAGAGACGTGGGAGAAGGTCAACGGCGACTTTGGCCAGATCTTCAACGAGCTTTTGCCCGGCAGTTTCGCCAAGCTTGATCCTCCCGAAGGCAAGACTATTAGCGAAGGTCTTGAAGTCAAGGTCTCACTGGGCAAGGTTTGGAAGCAAAGTTTGACTGAGCTCTCTGGTGGGCAGAGGTAAGGAACTACTACACCCCTTCAAATGTCGGATTGGATAACTAACACAAGTGGCCCAGATCCCTCATCGCACTCTCCCTCATCATGGCTCTCCTGCAGTTCAAGCCAGCGCCGATGTACATTCTCGACGAGGTCGACGCCGCCTTGGACTTGTCACACACGCAAAACATTGGTCGCCTGATCAAGACGCGCTTCAAGGGCTCGCAGTTCATCGTTGTGTCCCTGAAAGATGGCATGTTCCAGAACGCCAACCGTATCTTCCGGACACGCTTCAGCGAGGGAACCAGTATGGTTCAAGCGTTAACACCCGCTGATCTGAAGTAAACATGTTTGGTTTGCGGGCTTGATATAGCGGTGGTGTCTTGGTCTCGTGAAACCGAGGCGTCATTCCGGAATACGACATGATGATGACGATAATGGGATTCTTCCTTTTCTGCTTATCATTAAGCGTCTTTTTCTTAGGCTGTACATGGAAAGGCGGGAGGCATCCGACGAGGGTCGTTTGTGTTGGATACCACTGAAACGAACTGTTTATGGTCGTTTTGTTTCTGCGACGGGTTCGGATGGGTTCTC
Organism: Colletotrichum navitas; assembly: GCF_030913465.1. Classification (NCBI taxonomy): domain Eukaryota; kingdom Fungi; phylum Ascomycota; class Sordariomycetes; order Glomerellales; family Glomerellaceae; genus Colletotrichum; species Colletotrichum navitas. The sequence goes on along the minus strand of NW_026850554.1, from coordinate 275,627 downwards.
CAGTGAAGGAACCGGAACTTTGGGAGTAAAGGCATGATATTTAATGGAGGCTCAAGTGTGATAATGATGATTTGATCTTTTTTTGCCCCGTATCCTATACCCGCAACTGCATCATCCGTTCTCCTGATGTTGGGTATGCTTCCCACCTCAGTCTATACATTCTAAACCTGTAACCGTTCCCCATACACCAGGACCATCAAAGTGATCTGCCCAACCCACGAGCCAGTCACTATCGAGTTCACTGCTTGATGTAGACGTGCTCCCCGCGCTCCAACACATCGACGGCCATACCAACCTCGAGCCAGGCCTGCATGTACTCGACGCGGTCGGTGCCCTCGAAAAGGGGGACCATCTGCATGCCCAGGCACCCCATGCGCGGGGCGCCCTCGTCGACGTCGCGGAGCTTGCGGAGGGACCTATCCGGCTCCACGCCGTGGCGGACGCCGGTGACCTGGTCGACGTTGGGCATTTTGCAACTGTCGGGGGGCGTCAGCTTGATATTACTAGGACAAAAGGCGGTCGGTCCTTCCACGGGCAAGAAGAAGAAGAGGAAGAAGACAACCTCCCCCACTCTCTACAAACGCCTGACGGATTTGAAAGAACAGGGGGCTTACCGAACTGTGCGGCACGAGACCTGGAACTTTGAAGGCGTGCCGACTTTGGACGCGCCCTGGGTGAACTTGACCGACTTCCACGACTCTTCGTCGTATGCCGGGGCACCGGAGACTGTCCAGCCTCGTTAGCCAGGCCGAAGAATCCCAAAGGAGTCGTCCCCCTTTTCGGGAAGAGGGGACGTAGAATGGAGGACTGGCTCACCGATAATGTTGGACCGAAACCTCCTGACGTCGAGGTGCAAGAGGTCCTTGTCCTTGGGCACCTGCGCGTCGAAGTCGTGGAGACTGCTCATGTTCATGAGGTGCAGGGGATACTGTTCATCCAGCTCCGTCGTCAGCTCGGCTCCCTCTCTCCCCTCTCGCTCCCACTCTTCGGAAAGGCTTCGCGTTGCTGGCACAGACACGTCAACTGGGGAGGGGGACTCACCGCGTCCTGGAACCCGACGACGGGCTGGTACCCCGCCTCCTCCTTGGCCGGCGCACACCGGTGCACCTCCCTCAGCTTCCCCGGGTCGACGCGGAACAGCGTCAGCTTGTTGCTCACGCCCAGATACCGGCTCAGCTCCTGGGGGATCTCCTTGCCCATGTTCAGCGCGGGGACCATCTCCTTCCACACCCTGACGTCCTCGCGCGTGTACCCGCGCTCCTCGATCTCCTTCTCGGTGGGGAACTCGACCGGCAGCAGCACCTCCATCTCGGGCTCCCCGCGCCACCCGTTCCGGATCTTGGCGGCGACCCACTGCATGGTCCCGCGCCACCCGGACTCGCGCCAGGGGAAGCGCAGCACGATCCACGGGTCGCCGCTCTTCTCGAGGAACACGGTGCTCTTGGTCGCGTCCGGGACGAAGACGTCCACCTTGATCGTCGCCAGCTGGGGGAACTGCCGCTGCGTGATGAACTCCCACGCGTGCGTGTCCCGGCCATCCCCGGCGGCGCCGTCGACGGACACGGGGAACGGGGACTTGAGCTGCGCCAGGGTGTACAGCCTGTCGAATTCGAGACCCGTGGGGAGGAGCTTGCTCCGCGCGACCTCGATGCCGCGGCACGACTTGATGGGGTACATGCAGAGCGCCTTGACCCTCGCGGCGCCGGCCCCGGTCCTCTCCTTCTCCTTCTGCTGCTGCTGGTCCCGAAGGTTGCTCTTGGACGGGGCCAGGCCGATGTTCTTGTGCGTTGCCAGCAGTGCGTCGCTGATCGTGGCCGGAATTGGGGGGAACAGATAGAGAACCGGGGCCAGGAAGCAGATGAAGGTGGCGAAGGGCAGGAGGAAGAAGCCGAAGCCCAGGCGGGCCGGCTCGCCCAAGGCAGACGCTGACAGGTTTGCCTCCATTACAACTTTCTCAAACGACTTTCTCCTGTCCCATGTGTCGCGCGCTTATGAGGGGGAGAAGCTTGTCCAGTGGCTCGAAATTATTATCGATTGCGGCGTATCAGTGTCATGTGAGTTTCTTCTTGCCTTCTCTGCGGCTCTTCGCGTGATGTCGCGCGCTCCCTTGTTTGTAAGACAAAACAAGTAGTGGGATCTTGGTATAAGATGCGGTCCCCAGGGGGGGTCGTTTTCAACGAACGACTTTAACGCACGCAGTATTGTATGTTACCGGTGACGCTTCACAACTTCCGCTCATGGTACGATTCGAGCATCAACGACTCACTCACTCAAGCAATGTGGCCGTTGACGCCACGACTGAAACTTTCCCTTCATCCCTTAAGGCCCTGGACCCCTAGAGTCTGGGCGCGTGCACGGTACAGAGTACACGTGATGTATCACGTGATCTCTGTTCATTGGTCATCAGCTGTCCCCCGGCACTAATAGCAGCTGACTGATCGGTGCTGAAACGAAACGTGACCGTTGAGGAGCCTTGGACTAAAGCTCGTCGAATCCTTGATCAACTCGGATGTGGAGGAGCGCTGATGGTTTGCACGATCCGAACCCAAGAGGGGAATCGCAGCGTTATTCTTTGCGAACGGAGAATGGAACGACAACAAGGCTTGGCGGCACGCCGGCACCATCCCCAAGCCCGGGGAGTTACTCATCGACGGTCAGAGATGGTCGACCCCTCTCTTTATCGGCTCAAAGGCTCTCCTCTTTGCGTATTTACCTTCCCGTCGGCTCTGACCTTGTGCCCTTCTGCATAACCTACATGGGATGATATACAGCGAAATATCCTTACTGGCGAATCGCTTCTTGCCTCCCCCCCCCGGCTGGCTTGTGCCTGCAATGGCTGACCAGTCTCTCACACCCCCTCCTTTTTGGCATTGAATAAGGGTTGTCAGTTGCGGATGTCCACTGGCCAAGAAGAGTGAGTGGACTTTTTGATGTCCGTCAAGACCGAGAACGCCGTATATGCGCCCGTTCTGGAACATGGTGCGGCAGACTGCCAAGCTTGTCCGGCAAACTTTGTGTTCAACCAGCGAATGGAAGCAACTACCATAGTAGAGTTATTCATCCATTCTTCCACGTTTCTCGTCGTCCTAGCCCGCATAGCAGGGGCAAGCCACAACCCAATCGCAAGGTGCCTTGCGAATCTGAGAAGGGGCAGCCCACCCCTACCTCGATAGCCTCGCGCCCGTTGGGAGTGGCCAGGCCGTGCCGTCGCGCCAGCGGACGTGCGCAGCTGGGTTGAAAGGATGCCAACTCGTTCTGATCGCCGTGTCGCAAGTAGGCGGTCATACGAACACAGTCCGTTCTCGTGGAGTATTTTCGCGGGGAGTATCCTGCATGAGCTTCCCCGTAAGGGATCTAAAACCGGTAGCCCCGCAACAGTAGGGAGGCTTCATGATTTCGCCGATGTCCTGTTGCGATTGGACGCTCGGGGTCACAGAGTAGCATTTCTCGTCGGATCAGACGATTCTAAGGCGTGTCAGTCCCCCCCGGGGTCGTACTAATGGAATTCGGGGCTCCGTCCAGTCCCTTGGGATCTGCCAAGCCACGGACCGGGTTGACCACGTTCTCGATTGAACTCTCGAGCTCTCAAGCACTGCGTTTTCACAGGTGAGTTTGTCCTTAAGTGCCATACAACCGTTAGTAATCCAGTCTACTGCCTCGGAAGCCGGCCTTGGCAGTCTTCTGATGCGGCCGGCCGATCTTAAACGGCGGAGGCGGAGGGATGCCCGGAACCTAAACGAGTTGATGGATGTAACGAGCTTGCATGTTGTGTCAATATGAGATCTCACCATCCGACTTATTGACAGTAGCGTTTGAACCAGCCTCTATAAGGGGCCCCTGCTGTTTCCGCAGACCTTTTTCCATTACCCCAGACCATATATGACCCAAGGTGTGGGATGTATTGTAACCCTAGTACAGGAGGAAGCGTTCGAGACACACAGCAGTAGTGGAAAGGAAGCATAAGAAGGCGTCGACAAGAAACACTGCGTCAAGGGGTGACATCTTATGCCGCCACATATCAACATGCAACCATACCAAAAACCCGCACATCGGATGCCCATCCCGTAGGATGCGGCACGATGACCAAGTTGCCACTACGACTGCAACTGTGACTTTGACCGCATAGACCTCGGCCACAGGCCTTGGTGTAAGCAATGACACCTGAGTTCAGACTTTGAGACCCCAATACCACCAAAGCCAAGTGACAGATCACAAACTTCAGCCCACCGAGGCTGGCCCCCTGGAATATACTCAGCGGCCCCTCATTAGACTTCTCTGAAGAAGGATTGGTGCCTGTGTCCTTGGTCAAATCCGAGTGATTCGTCTTGGTGATTTTTCTTCTTTTTCTAAGAAAGAAAAGAAACGAATGGTAGGCGAAAGCTTGCCCGAGAAACGCTGGATATGACGAGCCGGCACTGTTATTACACAACGCAGTATGTACGGTACCATCGGGTATTGTATTGTAGTGATGGAGGCTTCTCTTTGAACATCGGTTTGATGTCTCGAGGCACGACCAACGGTTTTCTTTTGACGAGGTGGCCTTTCTGTTGAGTTGACGGAAGCCATATTGTATCCAGGCGTTTGTTGATTAGTTGCGCCAGCCGTCAGCAGTCAGCCGTCAGCCACCGAGGTTGGTTCATGGCCCCCGGTTGCAATCATACCGGGAGAGAAGAGGGGTTTTCTCGTCTCATAGTTAGCCGTGTTCAGGAGGAGATCGTCGAATAAACAGGGGTTTCCTGTATGGCAGCAAGTCTTTACTTCAACCCGTTTGACGTATTTACTTTGCGAACCCATGGACATTGGACTGGTAAAGACACGCCCACTCCACTTGGTCAGCCACAGCGGAGACCCAAGGCCTTTTTTTGTGTTTTGTTCATACTCAACTGAGGCAGAGGTTACGAATACCTCGTGTCGCCTTGAAGCCAAAGCTGAGTCGTTTGTGTCCCGTTGCGGAAGGGATCGAAAAGAGCAAGAGACGACACGAGGCCGCGGCGCCAACTAGGGTCAGAGGTGCGTCTCCGCGCTCCCTCTAGGCCCTGTCTAGCCAATCTTTGACCCGGTGCCAAGCGTCCTAGCCACGTCGGTTTCCACGCTATACTGTTGACAAAACACCCCCCGCAAGCCACTGAGCGTTTGATACGCATGCCATGTTACCAGGTCGAGGTTGCATACTTTTAGTGCTTCAGACACGAAGACTGAGCGAGCTGGTTGCCCGCGGCTCTGTAGTCTGAAGGCGTAACGAGATACACAATCTCAGGCCCCAAAGGATGTGCCGGCTGGCCGAAATTCGCTATCGTCACCCTTGCGGTTAACAAGGAAGAAGTCCGCCAGCCATTGGACCCTATTCCGTCATTTCTTTATAATTTGGGCCGCTAACGGCAGGCTTTCCTGAATCAGCATCAAACTGGGTTCCTATTTCGGCTGGCCGTTTTGTTCCAAGGTGGCCATGGCTGCTTGGATAGGCGCCTGGCGTATTTGTCAACCATGGAACGTCCATTAGCAAGCCATGTTATTGTCTGCATTAGGCAGGCCATTCCGCTCTACCGTCAAAGGAAGAGAAACAAAATACAAAAGCAGCGTTGTTCGGGATTGGCAGCCTCTCGCGGCCTGTTCATCCGATGAATTTAATTACCGGTAGCCCCAACGAGCCAGACGTTGCCAATGAGGAGGTGCCGCCCGTCCGTTACTGCTAAACGGCTGTGGCGAAGAGAACCCAACGCGCCGCAACCAGGCCATGGGGCCGTCGGCTATCCTGTAATTGGAGGCATCTATACCATAACATGGTATACAAAGTTTGGAAACGTTTGGTTTTGGCGGATTCATCTAGTAATTGCCTGTGTGATTCCCCACCGAGGAACCGCAGGAAGCACCTTGTCGACAACAGCCTCTTTTCGTTGCTGTTCAAGGTCTGGGTGTCCAGTCGCACTGTAAAAAGCCCCCTGGTCATGGTAGGGCCGAATTGGTATGACTGAGGGACCAAAGTGGGCGATTGGGGGCCGCAGCTGCCCGGGTTCTGAGTGTTACTGGCTGGCTCGAGGCTTCGCTGCGTCCTCCCGGAGTACTGTCTTGGTCTGCAGCGCGCATCCTCCTTCCCGGATAATTCATGAATGCTTCCCGCCCTCAACAGGGAGTGTCGATCAGCTGAAAGGAGACCAGGTTGCGGCAGCGACAGACACAAGGTGCTTGGCGAAAGGACGCCACTGTGTGCGGCTCTGAATCGGTATCCGGAACATCATAGGTAGCAGGCTCTTGGGACGTCTCGATGGAATCCCGAATATGGTGACGTTCAAGGTCCTGTGGCCTACAGGCTAACGATCAAATCTGCAAAATGCAAAGCAAACCACATGATCCTGACTAGACGTCATGACCAAGGTTCAAGGCCACCCGCCACCTGGCCCCTTGTCTCGGGGCATGCCTTGCCACCAAAGTGTCTTCATCATAGATGGTGACTTCAACGGCTCAACTCGATGCGCAGTCTCTTACTACAGGACTCCGCTTATCAGCATGAAAGCCAACTGCATGATGTCTTGGAGGACTGTCCCAAAGTAGAATGTACCACAAGCCCACAACTTGCCTTGTGTGGGTAAAGCCTAGTGCGGTGCAAGTGCTGTGGATCCGGGGTCTAGGATGCGGGCAAGACGGCCTGGTGTGTGCGAGATGGAGCGTTGCGCGCACCGCGCCCGAACTATGGGATGCCTATATTCCGAGCCCTAGTCATAACCCGGAAGAAGACAATCGACGGGATTGTGCGTCCTAGAAGCCGGGTCGCTGATGACAGCTAGGAGGCGGTGAGACCAGGAGAAAAGAAAGACAGAAAGGTACACTGGGTGCCGGTATGCAGTAAGCTGAGACAATCGAGCCCGGAGAAGAGTGCAGGGCGCAGCAAAGTCTATCTCGGCTCTGTCGAACTAGCTAGCGTACCAACCCGTCATCGAGAACCAAGACGTTCACCGTTGTCGGCCATGTACGAGCGCACAGGGCGTAGACCTTCCGTTTGAGCCTCGACGATGAGGAGACACATAGTGAAAGGAGATGGTGCGAGGTAGGAGTCTGGGGCATCATGCAGTAAGGCTGAATTTCCGACGTCTCTTACCTCCCGTCGAGTTGAGTCGACCTGTCGGAAGGTACCGCGCTTTCCGTCTGTTGGTTATGACGTTATTGTGCTGGTGTCGTTGACACGCTGCACGGGGTTCCATCAGATGGAAACAGACGATTCCATATGCGCAGAGTAGGCTGCAGGCGCCGGGAACAAGAGGATGGCGAAAAGGCCAAGAAGAAGAATAGAGAGAAAAAAAACTGAGGTCAGGGGGGGGGGGCTCGATCGGTCTGGCCTGCGAGAAACCATTGGATCGGGTCATTGGAGGTTAAATTCGCTCCTTGGTCCACAAAGAGGCATATCCCGGCCCATGTCGCGGAAGTACCTACGGATACCTGAGCTGCATATCCGTACATTGTAGTGTCAGGGAGTTACTACTATAGCCGGAAGCAGAGGCGCGCACGCGCGGAGGGAAAAGAGAGAGGAACTTCAACTAGGTACCTACCTACGTAGTATCCGTACCTACTTCATACTATGTAACGTACCTACCTACCTAGGTACTCTGTATCGGAGATGGATACTGGGCTCTTCGCCTACACTAGGTAAGCTCCTTGCAACGATGGGCGTCCCATAGCAGATGAATGAGGGGGCTGAAGCTATTGTGCAAGGTTGGACGTTGTACCTTATGCGTCCTGTGCTGAAGATGTTAAAGATGTTAGGGATACGTCTTCCACGACATACGACATGTGCGCAGGCAGTTACAACCAGCACGGCTTCATTGCCGTAGGTACCGTTATGTAGGTAGGTGAGTAGGTGGCTAGGTAGCTATGCCGTTGGTGTCTCCGCAGGCACCTAACCAATATGTTTACACGTACGGAGTACTGCATGGTAAATGACCTACCTATATGCAGGGCAGTGTGCTGTCTACCTTCCAGCCGGGGGTTGTTTGATGCCAGTGGCTGTGCCAATTCCACATGAGCAAAGGAAGAGAGATGATTGAGGAAGGTACAACTGACACAAACTTGGGTCCGATACCTTACATACGCTAAAATAGTTTACATACAAGTATGTGCCTGTAGAACTAACAAAACCCTGTCCTTGTGGAGCGCTTCTCAGACTACTACCCACCTTTCACCCCGCTGATTGTGTCGTAGCGGATGGCGTATGTCCGCAGGTACTGTAGTAAAGCAAGCACGTACCTATGGAAAAGCAGCCGTGTCCAAACAATCAGTAAATGTACAGGTACACATCTAGGTAGGTAGGCAGGCAGGCAGGCAGGCAGGCATTCTATCCTCATAGACAGGGAAAGAGGAATAATTGTGTGGGCCGTGGCTGCCGCCTTGTTTGCAAAAAGGCTCCGACGGCACCGTGGGGACCGAACCGTAGGAAGGTGGACCCGGCCCGTCCAGCCTACCTTTCGACTCCTGCTATTTCGAGGCTTGATCAACGCCTCCTTGCATACCCACTTACTTAGCAGGGAACGAATTCTGTATGGATACGTAGCATATACGCATGATAGTGCCAATACCCTACTTTTTTATTTTTATTTCTCGAGATTAGGCGGGTAGTGCTTCGTGATGTGTGATGGGTGGTGTGTAGCGGGCCTCTCTCACGTGACTCTCCCGCAAGTGACGCTTCATCCAACGCGAGGAATGGACGGACTGCGTAGGTAGACGTTTACCCGTCTCTTCTGTCTCTGTCTTTGTCTTCTGTCTCTCTGTCTCCGTCTCTGTCTCTCCTGTCCAAGCACCAAGTGGCCGCGATAAAGATTCGTAGTATCTACTAGTTACGTACCTGTACCTACCTACGCATCTCAACAATCATGCCTACTCATATCACACTACCTTCACACATTTAAATGTATGCATGCATCCACCCCCATCTAGATCAATCCACTACACTGCGACATTACCATGTATCTTAGGTCTACCACCCGAGTCCAGACACTCTTCTCTGACGTGCACGACTGCTCTGACTGCATATCTGCTAATGCAGGATTGTCTTCCGCTTTCAGCGAGCCCTATATAATGGAGTTCCTTGCAAATAACGTCCGCCTCGTGCCCCTGATATTATATTGTTGTTATTACTATCGTCATCGTTGTTGCTTAATGTATTTGTATGTATATATACACACTATATACGCTATCTGCGAGGCGTAGTCTACGTAACACGGAGCAAGAGGCCGATTTTGCCTTCTGCCCGCTCACCCTGGCATGGGACGATGTTGCTCTGCTTGCAGGTTTGGCTTGATGATCAGTACCCGCTCCGCTCGAGGCCCACCATGGAGAGATTAATTGGTCCGAACCGGTAACAATGTCTTCCGTGCTCCCCTCATTTGCACTAGGCCGAATGTAAGCCTGGATCGTGGACTCCTGCACACCTTCCCCCCCCCCCCCCCTTGTTGCAGCGGCACCGAACGACCGTCCATGGTAACACATTTGGCGGAACTGGTCTGGATCCAAGTACAGATACCGAGTTGACCAGTAGCCACAGCGTGGGCGACCCTTTGTCACAAGAAAGGGGATGCCCCAGCCACAGGAAAGAAAGTTTGGTCCTAGGAGCTCTCTGCCATGTGCGACCAACACAGTACCGTAGACACTCGCGAGATTGATAAAGCGCTAATTAGAAGGCTAACTGTAAGAGGTAGTAGGCTAGCTAAATTCAGCTAGCGTACATCTACTGCGCTAAGCTCTTATTAGAAAGCGGTCAACTACTTGACCCCACCTACCTTCTTGCCAGCCAGCCAGCCAGTCCATCCAACCTATTCAGCCCATCTAGATCCCTGCTTCTGCCAGCAGACTATACCCCTTACAGCGGCCGTCAAAGCGGCTGCTATGCCCCTTGCCGATTAGCGTTTTATCAATCTCGCGAGTGTCTACGGTAGGTACGCCAAGGTATCCCGATCGCCTTCTAGCTCACCTCTTAGAGCCTAGGCTCCCATATGCTCAATGGGCGACCGCAACGGCAACGACCGAATCTCCTAGTGTGCACCTCGATCCCGCAGGCTCCCGTTGGCTCCCACCCACACCCACAAGCGACATGTCACCGAGCACAGGCCACTAGCACTAGGTGGTACCCAGCAACAGATGACGGCGACGGCGGCAGCGGCAGCGGCAGCGGCAGCGGCACCGACTTTGGGCTCATTTCTCTCGTCCCATCATCCAAAGGATTGACCTCCTTTTTCCCTTTAAATTTTTTTTTTTTTTTTTCAAAGCATGGGTGCTAGCAGCATTAGGACTCCAATGGCCAAGAAAGCTAGGTTTAATTCTGCTGCTCACTCGCCCTCTGGTCTGTTGTCCCCTGCTCGGCCCCACCTCTGCCACACCTCCAGGCCTCATGTCTGTGCTTCCGTTCCAACGACACCCCTTTCCTCATTCACCTCAACGATTGCACCTAAACTAGTTCAAGCACCCAAGAGCTGGATCAAGTGGGTGTGGAATGAGGGGTGGAGTGAAGCGTGGCTAATGTGGGTGAAGGGGGGAGGCCTCGTCGGCGTGCGTCCATGCTCTTTCACCAAGCTCGCGGCCCCACGCCCCGACAGCCTGGGAACACTGAAAGCCTCTGGCTTGCCCCCTTCCTCGCTCTGCATACCACCTTGCTATGTACTCTAAACCGCAAGCCGCTTTCGCCTCCGCCCTCTCCACAAAGCTGCAAATATGACTATCAGGAAATAAATATTCCCACATATTCTGCTTCCCGCGTTACAGTGGCGGTTACCCGGGTCATACAAACTCGCTCCGAACGGCGGTCAACCAGTTTTCGGAAGCTTCTACTCGTCAATCTCCACAGCCTTAGACAGGACCAGTTCCACATTGACTAGGAGTGACCTCTGCATCTAAGCTAATAGGCCTAGAAGTGCGACTGGACGCCTGGGCTTGAACAAGTTCCGCGCTAAAATCGCATGGAAAGAACGCGCGCCTTACGGGCCCCCAACCTGCCAGACAACGACTGGCGCCGTTCAGCGCGTTTGCGTGTGCTGCCGGTAATCTGCGCCAACCGACTTGCTAAGGAAGTGGGTTTCCCAGAATGAGCCTGGCTGTCGGCCATGTACACGAGTTAAAGCTGTCCTAGGAACCAGCTAGTGAGAACGTCGTCTTTCACTTTTCCATACCAACACCAGCGCGAACAACCGTCGTATGCTCAACTGCTACCGCTTTTCTGTCGCTGTGCCCCCCCCAGACCAGGCCATCTGATCAACAACGGGAACCTTCTCATCGTTTTCGGCTTGACTAGCGTTGATCAAATTCCTACCAGCCATCGTCCACAGGGTCTCGAGTGTCGATTTTCCTGCCAACGCCGGCAAGCCCAGTCACAGCTTTGCCCCCCACCAGCAGTAGCCTAGCCACTTGCTTTGGCTTGTTACATCACCTTGGACGGAAGACCCATGTCTCACACAGCTTGCCGGTGCTTATCTGTGCTTCTCCTTCTTTCACCAGACTTTTGACGTCCAACGTCCACTGCTGAATCACGTTCACGCGCCTGTGGAGAGACCGGCGGCCTGGACTTGGGGAGTGAGTCGAGCCTGCCTTCAACCGTCTCTGACCTGACGATCGACACTTCGTCTTCGCATGCTAAGACTTTGAGCAGACAGCCAAACCAAACCAAGCGCGTGCTGGTTATTGAAGCCGTTTAGGCTTGGGACAGCCAGCCGTTACCCTCTTCATCAATCGGCACAGGCGTATCTGAACTCCATATCGCGCCTTGTATCGGCCTTCTCCCAAGTGTCTACCACGCCTCAACCGCCCCCCCCCCCCCCCCCAAAAGCTCTCACACGCCATCCCGGAACCTTAATCGACACTTTGCAAACCAAACCGCATTCCCGGAGGCTAGGGACCACCAGCAGAGCCTTGAAATCGGAAGGGTAACTGCACCAATCAAAAGAAAAGAAGAAGGGGAAAAAACCCCGAAAAAGAAAAGAACCACAATAACCACCCCTTCACCCCGCGCCACCAGCCTCTCTCCATCACTTTTCAGCACTGCGATTTCCATCCCAACCTATTTTCTTGGTTAGCATCACCGTGGAGGATCGTTCGTCTGCTTTGGCATATCACACTCTCGACAAGTGACCTACCTCGGGCAACTTAATAGCCGTCTGTTGCACCCTCATCCACCGGCACCACAACGTTGCCGCCAAGGGCGAGGTTCCTTCTAGATACCGCGTTCCGCCAACTTTTTGTAACGCGGACGATATACCTATACGCCTGAGCAGTTTCATCTCATGCCCAGACTCACCTACCGGCGTTGAGTCTTTCGAACTGGCCCTACCTATCTACCTGAACGTACTCAGCAACCCTGTCTCTCCATCTGAGCCCCGTATCAGATCCAAGTGAGTGGAACCACGGCAGGTTGACGCACGGCTTCAGTTTTCATCCTTTGATCACGACGTGCGAGGAGCATTACTTGTTCGGGCTTGGGACAGATTCTTATATCAGTTCTTGCTCCTCCGATCGAGTCCCCTTGGCTTTCGCCTGACTCTAGCCAACCGGAACTCGCTATCTTGCCCTTACTAGCCTTCAAAGGCGTTCGAGGTAAGCCGGGATTGTCTTGGACACAGAGGCTAGGCACCATCACCTCATATCCTTACCAGTCTCGACTTCCCTTCCTGGCGTAGTACCTGCCAGGAGCCCCGTCATTACGCGAATCCCGCCAGTGGATCGCCAAAGCGTGGGCTGTGTTACCCGCTCCCCGGGCAGTTCGTTATCCAGTCACATTGACGCCGTCCTAGGGCCCCACTACTGTCATCACCACCCGCTGTAGGAGCCGTCGAAGGAATAGTTGTGGCTCTAGATGACCTAGACCCTCTTCAGGGCGCCACAGCTCACTCTTTTGGTTCTCCAAAATAAGAACCGGTTGGCCTCCCCTACATAGTGCTACGCAATCCGGAGCTAGCAGCAGCTCTTCTTCTCCGCACAATCCCCTGCAAACCTATCGAACTGACGCCGCTGTTTTCAACTGGTAGTACCCATGCCCTGGACCAAAGGGTACCGACGCGCCGACACAAGTTCTGATCTGGACTGCCTAGTCGGGCTCGTGCGCGCCCCTACTACTCTACTCTGACGGATCTTCCTTGCGAAGGCCTTGGCTCTCTTGCCACTTATCTAGAAACTACCTCACGGGCCACCCTTAGCGATCAAGATGGGGGACTACTACCATCATTTTCTCACCTCCATGACGGGGGTGACTGCCAGCCAAAGCATGAGTCCTCACGAGTTACATCCACCTCAGTTTCCGGGTGCCCAGATGGCCATGATGGGGGGTGCCATGCCTGGATCCTATACCAATCTAGGATATTTCACTGGCTTCCCCGACTCTGTAGGACTCACTGCCCCCAAATCATCAAGAAATCGAAGGAAATCGGCCCAGGGCCTGGATCACGTCAAGCACCGCCGCACAAGGTCTGGCTGCTACATGTGCAGGAGTAGACGAGTCAAGGTGAGATTGTGAGCCCTACGTGAAGCAAACTTCTTCTGACCCGTCCGGCAGTGTGATGAAACACGTCCAATCTGTGATAGTATGTGAATCGGTGACGGAATTGAAAGGGCATATCAGCTAATCTAATCACAGGATGCCGGAAAGGCAGTCGCGAATGCATTTACCCGGAAGCTTCAGCACCTAAGGGCTCGGCATCCCAGTCCACGACCCCCAAAGACGGATCGACTACACAAGAGGCCAGCCCGGATTCTTCCAACGATGTGGAGGATATAGAAGAGGACGCCGAGCCTCCCGGGTTAGACACCATCCCAGACGAGGACGAAGGGGATGAGGCATCTTATGAGCAGCAGCATTCCGGGCCTAATAAAAACAGCACAGCTTCGCCGTCCATTCTACAGCGCGCGACGAACACGCGTCATGGCTCTGAGACGCCATCGTATGAAGGACCCAAAAGCGTCTCGCCTTCTGCGTCCACGAGTAGTCAAGCAACTACGGCGTATGCGATGCCAGACCTCGCTATTCTTTCCCTGAGTAGTCACACCGACTGGTCACATCTACCGGCCGACTTGCGTCAGCATCTGGAATACTTTTGCGAGCACGTCACGCATTATCACTACTGCATGATTACCGACGCCCATGACTTTTTTCGTGTCATTCTGCCAAACTTTGCTCTGCAGAACGACGCTTTGCTATATGCAATCGTCGGGTTTGCCGCGTATCAACGCACTTTGCAGGATCCCAACGGCAAGATGGAGGAGTTTTTGAAGTATTACAACAAGAGTGTTATCCTCTTGCTGAACTCGCTCAAGAGAAAGGAGAAGCACAGTGTCGGCATGCTTCTGACGGTACTGCAGCTCGCCACGGTCGAGGTACGAGCAATATTTGGCCCCTGGTCGTAGAGCCACGCTTGCTGATTTCATCAATAGGAGTACTTGGGTGACTGGATCAACCTCATGGGGCATCAAAAGGCCGCATTCGAGATGCTGACTCACCTGTTCACCCCGGAGACGGCTCCTCAGAGTGCTCTTGGAAGAATGGTTTTGTCTTGGTACGGACGTTTCGACATCTTTATCGCCTTGATGGGCGGGTTTCCTACAATGCTAGCTCCAGAATGGTTCACGACCTTTGTCGAATACTGCGACCAGCAGGCTATCTTGGACGAGGCAGGTAGTCGAGAGTGGAGGTATGAGGCGGAGGCGGGCCGTCTAAGGGTGATTTCGAGAGAAATGTCGACTCTGTTTGCGCGAGGCAGCAGGGGCCAGATCTCGCCAGAAGACTTCGCAATCGAACACGAACGAATCCAGAATTCGCTTCAAGACTGGAAAGACGGCTGGGACCATGCACTCACTGACCCTTCCCACTTCGTCACGGACTTCAGCCACGCACGAGCCCTGAATGACAACGACATTGTAGACCCCTTTGCCCCGGGGGTTTTATACGACTTCCCAGCTTTTCCTACGACATTGCTCATCGGCGAATTCAATTCCACGATGATGATGCACAAATGCCAGTCATCAACAACAGATAGAGGACGGCTATATGGCGAGTTGAGAGGCCATGCGTTCGCCATCTGCCAGATCTTCGAAGCTGTGGAAGAGTGGCCGTCAAGTCCAAAGGGCAGCCTGATCATGATCCAGGCCTGCGTTGCGATTTCGGCACTGTTCCTGCCACAGGACACCAAGCATCACAACTGGGTTAGACGGAAATTCGCGTTGTTAGAAACTATGGGGTAAGTGGATGTTTGGAACAGTCCGGCATCTGCGTGGTGCACGACATACGTAATAGGAGCTGACTCGACTCGCGCATTCTAGGTATATACACCCGCTTACACTCCGTACCAAGATGGCCGAGATGTTTTCTGAGCCGTCTTGTGCACGTTGGTGGCTGCCCAACGATGAGGGTTACAGCCGGATCCTACAGGACGTCCGGGCCTTCGCCGACGAACGTAACGCCAACGCGGTCTCTGCCCAGGCAGAGAACCTACGAGAAGTCCGTCACATCTTTGCCAAGATGCAAATGGCAGAGGAGAACGCGGCTCAGGCTGAGTAGGGCACGTGCTGTTGGCCCCGCTGGTCTGTAAACACGGACGAGATTGGGAGAAAGACCTGGGAAATGGAGCCCACGGGAGGAAAGCCAAATCAAGTTTCCTTGGCACGAAAATAAATGAGAGAATCAGGCCACAATACACACACAGGTCTGGACATTATCATGGGGATTTTGCATCAGCATCAGGGCTATCCTCCAAGACAACCTCTGCGAGGGGGGGGCGGCACAGTACAGGAAGAAAACAAGCCTGTTTTGAGCACATTGGGCAATAAGCGAAGCGACCGATGGACTATACGCAAAGCAAGGCCGGTTCAGTTCCATCCGGCCCCGTCCCCCCCCCCTCGTTAGCAGGCTGCCTGTCATCTCGATCACTTTCCTCTGTCTTCCCCTATACAGACAGAACTAAACAGGCCACGCATTTGAGCGTTTGCCAGCCCCCTCCATCCCGTCCTTAGCATCATCGTATTGCTCTTGTGCTAAGTTTCTTTGTTTTGGTTCTTTTTCTTGGACATCTTATTCACATCATGATCACCGACCAAAACTTCTGCGCCCGTTAGACATAGACGTTGCTGTTGTTGTCGTCTTCTTTTTCTTTTTCTTTTTATTCTGTTTCTTCTCTTTCTTCTTCTTCTTCTTCTTGTTCTTCTTCTTCTTCTATTATCACTATTCTTCTCCTGGTTCTTCTTGTTGATACATACTTCCAGTGATGCGCCAAACACATCACAAGATTACAAAAGCAAATATTATACATACGTGGACCTCGTCTCATTACAATTAACAGAATAAAAAAAGTGAAGCACCCCCGCCACAAGGACTTTGTGGAGAACACACGCATGTAATGAGAACAAAGCGGTGCCCGGCTGGCTGAATCCCCCCTTCCACAAGAACAAGCCGGTACTTCCAAAACTCATCATAATTACCAAAGTCGTTAATCTTCTTTCCTCTCTCACGTCTCCTTGACCTCCTCTGCGGACTCCGCCTTGGGCCCATCGCTGCCCTTCTTGGGTTCTTCGGGCTTGTTATCATCTTTTGTGGCATCTATCTTTGTCGCGGACTCAGCTGTGTCCTGAGCGAAATCCTTGGTGCTGACGTCGTCATTTTCGACAGACTCTTCCTTGGTCTCGGCGGAGGCGTCGTCGGCAGCCTTGCTATCTAGTTTCCCAACTTCGTCCCCAGCTTCTACTGCTTCATTCTCCGTCGCCGAAGGCTCCTTATCAAGTCGTGCCGACGCAGAGGGCTCCTCTGAATCGTCAAATTCCGTTGGCGCCCTGCTCGGCTCATCTTCGGTTGGCTCGGCAGGCTTTTCCGTACCGCCAGACTCTGTTTCGGGCTTCTCGGGTACAACCTCTTGAGGTGCGGACACAGTAGGCTCATTCTCTTCCGTGGGTGAGGCATCATCCATGACTTCCTTCTCAACAATTACGGGCACGTCCGCCATTTCGGGCTCCTCCTCGACCGTATCCGGGGCCGAGATGCGCATCGCGCGCAGCTTGCTCGTCATGTCGCTCTCCTCCTCCTCAGCCTCGACGACGGTCGTCACCGCACTCCCGACAGACGGGCTAGCTCTGACGTGACGTCTCGTGGCAGTACGGCCCACAGGCTGGAAGTTGTCCTCTTCTTGAACCCCACCTTCTCCATGATGCGAAGACTTGATGATCGACATTGGTAGCTGCTTCTTATCACCGCCATTTGCGTCGGGCACGGCCGTCGCGGTCTCAAGACCCTCGGCCTCGGGCGGGAGCTTATAGTTCTCCGCGGGGAGGAGGTCGTACATGTCGCAGACGGTCTTGAAGAAGACGTAGAGGCCGGTCTGGCCCTCGATAGTCCAGAATACGGCACGGTGTTGGAACCATGCGTGAGCGAAGATGCGGTGCAGGCGGCGGAAGACATTGACGAGGTTCTTGACGGCCACGCTCTTATTGTGAACGTCGGAGAGGACGACGAATCGCGAAGGGAAGATTTTGGGATCGGTGACAATATTCGCGGCCCAGTCAAGCGTGTGGCAGCAGTAGTCGATGGCGCAGCAGCTCTTGGGCTGCTCGTGGACGGCGCAAAGGAATTGCCACTCGGAGGCGCGCATCTCGGGACATGTCGCGGCGCTGCAGGGCGGGGAGTCGAAGAGGAAGCCAACGATGAGAGTATTGCACTGCGAGATGAGGAAGCGGCACAATTCGTATAGCCATAACGTGCGGTCAATGCCAGGCGGGGGAGTCGCGAGCTGGATCGCCGTCGTACGGGTTATCGGGGTACTGTTACTGTTGGTATGGTAGTAATGGAGGGCGGCAAGGTGCTCCTGAAGCTGAAAGGCCGAATCGAGCTATATGAAAAGAACAACGTCAGCGCGAAGGCCGCACTAGGAGGAGGGAGGGAGGTCGCGTGCTTTCGCAGTGGTATGTACGCACCTCATTAAGGGGAATCAGCGGCGGACCAGCAGCCATGTCGGCAGCTTTAGTACCCGGGTGTATGCGGCGCCTCGAATTCGACTCGATCAGGGACTGCTCCATAGGCAAAGCCTGACGATTCGACTGTACACCCATTGAGGGGGATGGAGGACCGATTTGGATCTCGGCAGGCGGCGGTGGACTGGGTAGCCGGGGCGAGCTCGGCGCCATTGACATTGTGAAGGAGAGGAATAGAGAGTGAAGAACGGAGAATAAAGGATGTCTATATAGGGCAGCGGTGTGTAATGGTGAGAGTATGTCCTTTTCGGTGGTAAAACCTCTTCGCCATCAAAGTTCGCGGGCAGAGGCGTTGCAGAGGGTGGTGGGCAGGTTACGTGGTTGTCTTTGAGCCAAGTGCCAAAAAGTCAAGGCGGGCGGCTAAGCAGAGCTCCAAGTCACCCACATCGGGTCTTTGGGGGCCAGAGCTTCTCTGCTTGGTGTCATTTGTTGCGCTGGCTTCCATGCTCAACCACCCCTAGTCGGCTTAGTCAGGCAGAGTTTCCCGGGGTCCTCATTCTCAGTGATGAAGCTGCCGCCGACAGTGAAGTGGGACCAGACGACGTCAAATGGAAAACGCAACCCGGTACGTACCGATCATCTGTTCCACTGCTCAGTCTGCAGACTTCCTCGCTCTACAAGTCATACAAAAAGCGTGTTTTATTGTATGGTTCTTGGTCTGCCCAAAGGTTCTTGCCGCATCCGCAAACTGTCCTCAGAAGAAGAGTCTGCCTTGGATTCAATCCAGTACATCTCTTGCCTTCACAGATCTGGTCTGAGCTCAGGCACAGAGCTCCCCCCATCCCACCATGGATTTCGACGATGATGCCCCCCCCGATCTAGTAGAGACGGGCACCGAGCTGCAGGAAGAGCTGCCTCCTTCGGAAAGACAGATCAAGGTCCCCATAACTATCGTGACCGGCTATCTTGGTGCTGGGAAGACGACTTTGCTCAATTACATTTTGACGGCTCAGCATGGAAAGAAAATTGCTGTCATCATGAATGGTCAGTTATCAGACGGTCAACAAATAAAATCAAATTGCGCTAACGTTGTTTGTAGAGTTTGGCGACTGTAAGGATGTGCTCATCAATCAGGGTGGTTAGAGATGCTTACACATTCAAGCACTCGATATCGAGAAGTCTCTCACTGTAAACAAGGGTGACGAGCAAGTGGAGGAGTGGCTGGAAGTTGGCAACGGGTGCATCTGCTGCTCTGTTAAGTAAGGGACCGTACATCTGGTGTGAACAAGACTAACACAGGTCAGAGACACCGGCGTCAATGCCATCGAATCGCTCATGGAAAAGAAGGGCGCATTTGACTACATTCTGTTGGAAACCACAGGCTTGGCCGACCCTGGTAACCTCGCCCCCCTGTTCTGGGTCGACGACGGCCTGGGAAGTACCATCTACTTAGACGGCATTGTAACGCTGGTCGATGCGAAGAACATCCTCCGCAGTCTCGATGACCCCGCGGGCAAGATCGAAATTGACGAGGACCACAAGGAGAACGACAGCCACGGCCATGGCCCGCTTATGACGACCGCCCACGTCCAGATCTCGCACGCCGATGTCGTTGTCATTAACAAGTCGGACCTCGTTTCTGAGGAAGAGTTGAACCAAGTCAGGTCGAGGATAGAGTCCATCAATGGCATAGCAAAGATCCACATCACCAAACAGAGCGAGGTGCCTCAGCTCGAGGGCTTCCTACTGGATTTGCATGCATACGACCAGATTACGGAGCTTGACATCAGCCAAAAAGGGCACAGCCACTTAGATCCCGTGAGTGAACGTTGCCAAGGGTTTTATGATGAATGTTGCTAATCTCATAGACCATCTCCACTGTTTCGATTCCTGTACCAAAACTGTCGCCCTCACAGTTGGACAATGTCGATAAATGGCTGCGCAAGATACTCTGGGATCGCCGACTTCCTGGGGATGAGGCAACAGTGCTTGAGGTCCACCGGTCAAAAGGCCGACTCATCTTTGACAACGGCGATGTCAAGCTTATCCAGGGCGTTCGGGAGATATTCGAGATACTCGACTCGCCGGATCAATCGCGCGAGGCGGCGCAAGCTCACGAGGGCAAAATTATCCTCATTGGAAGACACCTGAAGGGCGTTGACTTTGAAAAGAGCTTCGCGGACCTCCTCATCTTGAGCACATAGCAATCAACACATGCATCGTACACCTCATGATTCGACATAGCGGGGTGGACTCTGCCCAGGCTGGTGATGTTCGTTGCTCCAACGTAGATAGTCAGCCCAGAGAGCTTGGACACAATCGCTGTAAAGCGGCGTGAATGCCGGACGTGGTGGGAAGCCACGCGCACCAAAAAAGTATGAGCAGATGGTCTATCCAACAAGAAGACCATGCAGCCTGGTTGCGTTGGCACAAACGCATTGTAGGAAATGAGCAACTGGTAGAGGAAGTGAAATGTGTAGGTGCTCGGCACCCCGTCAATAGCCCATACCAGAGACGGCCTTGACAATTCGAAGGCCAGAAGATCAACGCAGACCCGGGAGCCATGATTCCTGTTGCGACCCTCGAAAGCCCCCAAGGGCCCTCAAAAGCATCAGCAGCAGCGGGTCGTTGTAAAAACTGTCATCCCATGTATTGGGAACAACATGATGTTAGAAAAAGACCCCAGGAACACGTACCGCAGTAGCGCAGGTTCGCACTGATGCAGGGGTTTTTGGAGGGGCTCAAGGCGCACAGGCCATCGGATCCATCTTTGACCGGTCTTCCGCTCGTCAGTGTTGGCTGGGCTTTCGGCCTCTCACTGAAGTGTGCAGTACAAACAATCCCCGGTAGAGCTTCTTTGCGTGCAAGCTTCGAGCCACAACGATCCTTCGAGCGAACTCGACCCATCGGCGATCCGAATTGAACCCCGAACCCCTCTCGACGTCTACCTATACGACGCGACCCTTCATTGCGATCATTTACCGCGAAGATCCTTCACCATGAACCGACCAGGTAGGCTTGATCCTCTGTTGTCTCCTTTCAGCCTCGGGGTACCCCGCCGTTTGCATGTCCATCAAGGCCACCTGGATCTCGTCGCGACTCTCAATGCTGGCCAATACGATTCTGTACCATCGAAAATCCTCTTTGGATACTGTAACGATGCATGCGACACGTGACGCCACCGGCGATGCTCTCAGTAGACCCCCCTCGCCATCCTCAGCAACCGACATAGAGGTTGAGCCTTGACGCTTGGCGCCGGCCGAGCCCGACGTAGATATGGATTCTCGATGGACAAACAGGGGCCTCGTTTGAAGCTTGATCCTTAGGGAACAACCCTAGAACTCTCAGAAAGTCTCATTACCAGTTCCCCAAGCTGACAATGGGCGCAATCAGTAGGAGTAGCTCCTCAATCACTGCGTGGCATACCGACAGGTTTTGGTGGCCAGCAGCAGCAGCAGCAGCAGCAACAGCCTGGGAGGACAGTAACAAACAGGTTACCAAATGGCAAGATAGGTACAGTCACAAAACCTTTGTCTGTGTTCTTTGCGGCCACATGCGACCGACAAGAAGAGGAAGAAGCAGTACGTTAACGTAGAGTGTTTGGAATACACAGGCAGTAACGGGTCAGGCTGGGCATTTGGAGGAGGGGTGCCCATGGGAGGTGCTGGTCTGCAAAATCAAGCCCGTCAACTTGGAGGAAATGTGAGCTTTGCCCAGAGCCTAAGCGGGTCGCAACCGGCAACACCGCTTGACCTTTCGTACGTTCTTTCCTCCTTCTCCCTTCTCGCGCGGCCATCCCCTGCCCTACCTCACTTCTGCCCCGACTATCACCTTCCGCACGCAACGACAACACCAGCTGCTACAATCCGACCTTCACACCCAACCGCACTTTGGTTCTTCTACTCTCCTTTCCCCTACTTCGCCTTGACTTTCTGTTCTCCACAACCATGGGCAAAAAGTCGCGCCTGGTTCGAAAGAAAACCGCCGCAAAGGAGAAGATGGACCCTCCTTCTCCCCCAGGCCAACAGCCTAAGAAGGGTTACGCTGAGGTTCTCAAGAAGTAATTCTTTTCTGGGATTTAATTCTGACTGTGACCTTGACCCCATCTTCCTCTTTGGCGCAACTTCATCTCAAGTCTCTCAGCAATTTAACGACGGCAGTTACTGACTTTTGAAGTAGCGAATTTCCCTCCCTCTCCAACAACGCCCAGATGAACACCAGCGGCCAGTCAAACATGTGGTCATCAACAGCATCGCGAAACCTGGGTGGTGGGCCTGTGCCACGCAACCAGCAGTCAACACCACTCTCAGCACAGAGCGCGCAGGATGAGTTGTTCACCCCTTCGTCAGCGCGCCAAGGTGCCTTCCGCTTCGGTAACCAGACCAGCGGGGCCCCGACTCCCCAGTCACAGTCCAATCCGGTAGATGATTTCCCGCCTCTGAACCGAAACGCGAACGGTGAGATTGGTGGCGAGCGTGGTGGCAACTTGATGCCTTCTCTGGGCTTCGGTAACCAGGCGACCGGCTCGTCCGCAGCGATACCTCCTCCCCGAAGCGCAGGCGCAGGTAACGGCCTGCTTAATGCGCTCTCAGCGAACAGTAGACCAGATGGCCGCTCACCGTCGATCGCCAGCGCGCAGGGTATGCCACCCTCCCCGCGTTACACACTTCTTCCCACTGACGAGACTCAAGACCAACCAAGAACGCAAGACTCATCTGTTGACAAGAGTGGTGCTCTCCACACAGAGGCATCTGGCGACAGCAGCTCATCTCAAGCCGCAGAAAGCCGGAACCCCCTAGGAGCTATTGGTAACGACTCGGTTACCGGTAAGACGAAGGATGAGAAGGACGGCCAGTCTCTCGAGGTCCAGGACCCCCTGGCGGGAATGGCTCCAATCGACAAGTTCGGCATGAAAGGTCTGCGCGTTCTCATGAACAACTACCCCAGCTACGCAGCGCTCATGCAGGGAATGGATCCCAACGAGTTTGGTCTTAATGTCAATTCTTCAGAGTAAGGAAATTGAGGCTCGTGGGGCGGACCATCCGCTAATCGCTACAGTCTCATCTCTACGCAGATTTACTCTCTCTTTGACGACACGCCACCGCGTCCCGCCATTCCCAACGTCCGTCTACCTGAGTGTTACAAAGTGACCAACGTCCAGCCTATCGATACAAAGATCCCATCTTTTAACGAAGAGACCCTCTTCTGGATCTTCTACAGCTGCACGCAGGACATCAAGCAGCACTTGGCTGCGGTCGAGCTGTGGGTGTCTTGGTCTCTTTCTCATCTACTTTAGCTGACTAGGATACAGACACAACCGAAACTGGCGGTGGCACAAGAAGTTGCATATCTGGCTGACTAAGGATGAGCTTATGATGCCCACCAGTCTTGGCCCTCATCACGAGCGCGGCTACTACATCGTCTGGGACACCACCAACTGGCGTAAGGAACGGGTATGTCTCAGCTAATCTTAATCATCTGTCAATTTGTACCGGCAGCTAACCTTTGATACAGAGGGAGCTCACGCTGCACTATGGGGATCTTGAGACGAACCTGGTACAACCTGCTGCATAGTTCAATTACGGTTACGGCGGGGTTTCTTGTCGTGTTGACGAGGGCTTGGAACGGCTTCATACCTGGGCACTGGGCATTTCGCCAAACAGGCGTTGAATTCATGTTTATGCAGCAACGTTTTACAGGCTTCCGGATTGAAGCTGGACTAAGCATATGGCACAAGCTGCCTAACACCGCTTTGTGTGTATGAATGAATCACTGATTAATGGGGATAACCTACGGCCGTCGACGAAGGGAAATAAAAAGGACGATGCCGATGATTCGAAGAGAAAAAAAAAACCCGATTTTCGTGTGCTCCGTTTTGCAAACAGGTATTGTGGGATAGTACGTAGTTGGTCACCTCCAACGTTTGTTGTGAATCCCGAGCTGTGGTGTTTTCGGGCCGGGGAGTGGGTCGCCAATGACGGCCCCGTGCGCCCCTTCCTGTCGCGGAAAACTCCGGCTTTGCGCCACATAAGCTCCTAATCCCTGCTTGGTGAACGAAGGACGATGAACTCATCAACTCCATAAAAGCTACCAGCGGGACTCCACGTATCAATTCGACCACGTCCCGATCCCACGCCCAGCAGCGACACGATCTCTCGCCTCTCCACGTCAGTACCTCATTCCCTGCGAAGCGTGCACCGATCAATCTCTCTCGGTCGAAAGACTTGAACACATCTCACTCAAGCGAAAGTTTGCAACCTTGGCCGGGTCCTTAACGAACGACCCGAACGAGCCTCCGATCTGACTGGAACGCAACCCCGACCACACACGCATACACACGTGCACACCAACACACGGTACCCATGGCGAACGAGCAGATCTCGCTGCCGTATCTGGTGGTGATTCTACTGGTGACGGCGTTCGTGATTCGATTCCTCTTCTTCTCGCCAGCCCCGCCGCCAGCGCCTCGACAGAGCGCCCAGTCGGTGCTGCGCATGCGAGAGGCGGCGGTCGAGAGGATACAGCAAATGTTCCCGCAGGTCGAACGACGGACCATCCTCTGGGACCTGCAGAGAAATGGGGGCAACATCCAGGCGACGTCTGAGAGGATTCTTGCGGGACGAATGGAGACGGTTAGTACTTGCCTCGCTTGTTCAGCTCCCCGCGCATGGGAAACTGCCGCAATAGCGGCACTGGTAATGGTTACTTGGTATCCGCCAGAGCTACCTATCGCGGCGCCTGATGCCATCTTGCAGAGCGCAGCCTCGCTGACTGTAACATGACCCACAGCCTCCCATCACATTCCAGCCTCCTCCCCCGCCAGGAGCTAATAACGCGACGGCGAGCTCCTCGACACCGGCCAAGGCGGCCGAGAAGCCGACGCAGCCGGACCTGATTACACGGTACAGGCTGCAGGACAAGATCTCGGCACAACAGCGTGAACAGGCCGAGGCGGAGAATGAGAAGGCTAGCAGGGGGTGGAGCTCGAACCGCGACGAGAGGCAGTCGCTGCTCCAGAAGCGGAGGGACGAGATGATCCTTGCGGCGAGGCGGAAGATGGAGGCCAAGATCGCCGCGGAGAAGGCAGCGAGCTGAGGGGGGCTCCGGATGGCGGTTTCTGAGAGTGCCTTGAACAAGAGTGTTTTATTTTCACGAGCGTAGTGTAGGGACAGTAGCGGGTTTGTACATTTGGGAATTTGCACACGCGCACACACGCATACAGCGAGAGTCTAAGATGTGGTGGTAGCTGGGGATTTAATCCAATACGCGAAGATACTGTCACCAGCAAGGTTCGAACACGACCCCGGCGTTTGATCTTGAGTCAAGTCCTACGCAATGTACCGTGATCCCTTAGGGGCAGCCAGTCGTATCAAGGAATTACAGAGGCGATCGACAAGAAACCCCGATAAGCACATGCCGACAAGGCGCCTGCATCTGACGCGACATCCTATTGCGCTGCCAGTCTAAAGGGAGACCCCTTCTCTGTGTGGCAGAAGTTGGAGCGGGGGGTAGGGGTGCTGGCCGCCCGCTTGACCGCAATGAGGAAGCCGTAATGAACGGCCGGTCGTGTTATCGCGTTCGCCCCGTATCCATTCACTTCGTCCTCCATCATTTTAGTCGCGATGGCTTTGACAGGCATCTGGTGCCTCACAAACACGGCATGCTGTCCAAAGCCATGACCACATGCCCGGCTCAGCCGAGGGCCCAGTCGAAGTGGAATCAGGACCAACCTGGTAGATATCTTGTCTCACGTGACCCGGACAACGACAAGACAAAGCGATCTTATCCAACAAAGTCGTTGCACAGTCGATGCGGCGATGGGCGTTGGCCTGCCATGTTAAAAACCACCCACATGGGCACATCTTGGTCAATCTTCCTCCTTGTCTTTAATAATCACTATGGTGTATGCAGTTTCTGCCCGCCGCCGAGTTGAGGCTTTGCTCTAGGTGAGCTTGCTTCATAGGACGGGGGAAACGGCCATCCACTGCGGCTTGACTTTTCCAGGCGGCGGCTTCGAGTGCATCCAGCCGGCCGGCGTTGTACAGCGCATACAATTTTAATTTTAATTTTAATATATATATATATATATATATTTTTACCTGAGACATTTTTTTTCCGTTGTCAAGGGTGGGCCGTCGGCGTCGAGGTGGTTTGGGGGGGGGGGGGGCTCGATGCTAGTGTTTTTGTCGTCGACCCCTTGGACCTCGATGCACGACAGCTAGACACGTGGGCTTTCTCTTCAGCTTAGGCGTGCAAAGTGAACTTATCCTATGGAGGGGGGCTTGGACCAACCCCGCCATTCAACGAAAATGAACAGGAGAGCCAGAGAGCCTTGCCGGTTTTGTTCGGTTCCGGCGGCACAAAGGAAGGAAAAGGAGAGACATTTTTATAACAGAGCGTTCAGCGTTCAGGTCAAAGGAATCACATTCGGAGCCCGGCCTTGCCAGGGCCTGGGCCGCATGTACCTCGTCTTGCTTCTCCCAAAGCGGCGGGTTGATCGAGGAAGAAGGGTCTGGGGCGAAACGTTAGGGTCTCCCTAGGCTACCGACATCGCTTTGGCGTTAGCTGTCCTCTTTTTCCCATTCCTGGTGTTTGGTGCATAGCGGCAGGCTGTCGGCGATTCTCGGGGTCGTCTGGGTGGTCCCCTAGATATCCCCCCCTCTCTACCTCCCGCCTTTCAGATCTAAGAGAAAGACCCTGCATCCGCGGCATGCCAGGAAAGGAATCCGAGGTTTACTGGGGCGTGAACGAAGACGAGAAGGGCGAAGGAGAACGGTGTGCAAGTGGCAAAGCCAAGCGGCAGCGACGCCACAAGGAAGCGCCAGAACCAAGTTCGTCAAGTGATAGTGCGATAGTGCCAGGATAGGCATAGAGAACAGACAGCAGGCTAGAGAGGTTGAGGCGAGGGTTTGTTCGACCCGAGGGATCTCGCCTCTGGCTGGTTCGTGGGGTACGAGGGGACTCTGGTGTAGTATTTACCACCTAGATGGTGTGGGAGGTGCCCGGGAGGGGACTCAGGGAGTGGTTGGAGGATTTCCAAGATGCGGCTGGCGGCTGGATCTCACTCGCTGGGCTGCGCTTCTAGCGCCGCCTGCGGTACTATACCAAGGTACCTTTGGTGCGATGTAGTACCTACTGCGTATGTACAACACTGGGACGCCGCAACCTGTCACTGCATGCCCGTCATTTGCTGCTGATCCCATGCCGGGAACCTGTATGGCCTCAACAATCGAATCGGAAATCCCCAAGCAATGCATGACCTCCCATGAAGTCACGTAACGAGCACTGCGTGTGGGCGTCGCAGCTGCCAATCTGCAGCTTCAATGGCAGAAGACGGCCCCCCCTGCAACACTGACCGTTTAGCATCCGTCCTACGGTGTACACTACTTGTGCACATGCCCCGTGGGACTGTATTGTACGATGTATGGATGGACTGTAGTTAAGGTACTTTGTAAGATGGACCGGGAAAGGGAGGGCACCTTTTCTCATGCAGAGGTAATGGCGCAATAGGCCGTAGGCCATGTGCTTTCATTGCCTCCTGTAGTGTACCAATACCTAACCTATAGGTAGTGTAGGATACCGTGGGTGGGTGGGTAGCATGAGCATTGGCATGGATGTATCGGATTAGAGAACCGATAAGCCCCGCTCCGACCCAACATTTCTTGTCTTTCACATGCTTTGGAGAACGTATCTCTTTTCGTTCCCAGTGCGTTCCGGTACTCACCCGAAAAGCAAGGCGAACACTGAGGGACAGAAGAAAAGGCTCGTGGACACGGGTGCAGGTAGTACTTGGTAGACGGCGGGGCGGCGTTTCAAGCACTCAGCGTGCTTAACTGTGCACTTGTTGATGAGCGTTTCGCGGTAACTCTGCTTAGGACGCAGTAACAAACGTTACAAAGGGTCTCGAGGACTCGAATACCCGTGCTTCGAGAGGTATTGACTGGCAAACACAAGGTAAACTTTCCTGCTCTGACGGGGAAGCTGTTTACCCTCTTGTATCGGACGAGGCAGAACACAGAACTCGGCCGCTACCGATGGACAAAGTACAGCCCGCAAAATATATGCAACAACAAAAAAATAAGGAATCCTTGGAGAAACCACAACCCGCCCGGCGAGACTTATCAACTACCACACACTTCCTGACCTTTCCTTTGCGCACTCCAGCTCCACTTCCACCTCTTCCGGTTTATTGTGCTGGTCGCCTTACACCACCTTTACCTAGCCTCTCTCCCCGAGTCTTTTTTCTTCCTCTCTTTTCCCCTCTCCCTCTCTCCCTCTCACTTGTTTGGTTTCTTTGTCTTGCTTTACGACTTTATGTTCTTCCAACCCCCTCATAGAGCTTCACCTCACGGACTCTGACCTGCATCACACTCCTGCTCTCCCGCTATCCCACCGTGCTTGTCGTCGTCTCTTTCGGCTGCCATCTTGAATCGAGGCATTCCAGTACCACACTCACCTTGGAGACGGTCCCTCGTAGGCGTGATCGCATTCAAACGTTGGTTTCCACAGAGGAGACTTTATTTGAACCTTGTCAAACACGCTTTTCGCCCACATTCCCCGACCCGTAGGCTACAGGCGCCGGGCTAGAATCGATCGCCGTCGAACCATAGCATTCCTACGCTGGCGATAACGCTCCCGGTCCCAAGCCTAGGAGCCTCCTCACCAGATCACCAGGGAGTGAGAACAGACCGCCACGCCCATTTCACCGAATTCCCTAACACCCCTGGGTTGTTGTGGTCTCCCACCGGAAAGCCACCACCATTGCGGACGGACGTGCCTCGCGCCTCTCCCGACAATAAAAACAGAATGCCCCCCCTGCGACCCTGGGGTCCTATTTTTGAGGAAATCACCCTGCCGCAGAATAGAATGTCCTCGACTGTCTTCTCGATGCTGCCCACGTCCCTTCAGTCCAGGCTCCCGCCGCTGCGGTCCATCCGCAAGAGCGCCAGCATGCAGACCCTCTCCTCGAGCAGGCAGTCGCACACCCGCTCGCTGTCGGGGCTCGACGGCATGCACCCCAACATCACCCAGGCACGCATCATCTCGGAGAGCACCGAGGAGCACATGAGTCTGGTGGCCACGGAGCACCACCAGTCCTCGCGGACGTACGAGATGCGGTCTGCAGCCGACAAGCACGAGCAGGACCGGCGACAGGCGGAACAATACCGCCTACAGCAACAGGAGGCAGCGAGTCAGTGCTCGAACGTGGATTGGCGGTTTGCTCAACAAGGTAGGGTTCATCAAGACGAAACCGCGTTCGAGAGGCCCCGCAGCTGACATTACCATCTTGCAGGCCTTGCTTTGATTGCCGTCGCTCAGGATGAGCTAAGACAGCCCTCGCGGCGGCCGGCAGTGGACTTTGAACGGAAAGCATTCCTCGACGGTGTCGAGTACATCCTCAAGGCGCTCCCAAGCGACCTGAACGAACACGAGCTCCATCGACTCCGCACGTCGACACCGTCTAACTTCATCCCCTCTACCCCTCCCAACAGCCGCGCGTATTCGCCATCGCGGGGCGCAAATAACGGGCGCTCGATCCTCCACAGGGGCGTGCAGACGGCCGTCGTCAACATCTTCCTCATTATTCATCTGGCGCTTCCATACCTCATCCTCCTGCTGCGGCTAGCAGCCCGCACGGAGCGGGAGTACCGGATATCGGAGAATCTGGTGGGCGCGGGTATGGGTCTCGCCAACGCCATCGGCAGCAAGGGCATGCGCATAACCGGCGCCTTGTGCAACGTCGGCGACGGCAGGCTCGGGCAGGCTCTCACAGAAGCAATTGCCTGGACAGTCGAGGGCTTCACAGGCGGCTTGTCCGATGGCGTCGGCGAGGGTCTGTCACTCGTAGCGCCCAAACGACAATGAGAGGGGGGGAACCACAGCCAGGATGATATCTAAACGGTAGAAAGGAAGTTCCTTGGGTTTTGTGTTTAGACTTTGGAGTATATTCTTGTTTCCCATGTCAGGTTGGACAGGAGGCTGGCTACTGGGATGTGAACGGACGCATAACGGGTTTTCAACCAAATCTGACCATTGGGGGAAGGGGATGGGGGCATGTTGAAATCTGTCGAAGATTCCCGTTTATTTCCATCGGATTTCTGGGGCGAGACAAAACGGCCAGGCGGGTCTCTCCGGGTCAGATTTACCTCTCATTGCGGCAGGGTGATTTCACAAGGTGTGTGTGAATCTACAACGATCAGGATGATCGAAATGTTAGTTGAGCAATCACGGTAGGAATGAACGATACGTATGATAGAAATGAATTCCCATAGAACCTTCATCTGCGTTTGCAAACCTCATCGTGTGAAACACCAATCAGTCGGTTTGCATATGAGCTGAGTCCTGGCGAATCGAGCGTAACGGCGAGCCAAACTCCGGTCACACCACAAATATGGATGTGATACAGGAAGGTACGGGTATTGATTAGCAGGATCCACGCTGCTCAGCGCCGTACACTAGAGCTACCTGGAGTTTCGAAGATATAAACAACGATTGGCCATTACCGTACGGTGTAGTGGTATTTGTATGTAGGTGTACCCTGGGTAGGTAGGTAGGTAGGTTGTCAAGCAGACAGGTCCTGCTGGTTCGATTCGAGGAAAGAGGGTGTTCTGGTGTTCCAGCCGTCCCTTCCAAGTGCTAAATCTGTGGGACCGGAACAAAAGTCGGAGCCACACGGCGTCCCCTGTAAGGGATGACCCAC
The DNA here is from genome assembly GCF_030913465.1 of Colletotrichum navitas. Classification (NCBI taxonomy): domain Eukaryota; kingdom Fungi; phylum Ascomycota; class Sordariomycetes; order Glomerellales; family Glomerellaceae; genus Colletotrichum; species Colletotrichum navitas. The sequence continues at coordinate 245,014 of NW_026850554.1, read as the reverse complement.
CTTAACGTGAGCGAATGAGCCGATAAGGCCAGGAAAAAATTGTTATCGCTTCGCCTCCTGTTATTTGGATAGCGAGAAAAAAGTTACAACAAACACTCCGTCCTTTTGACATCTCACCCATCCACTCCCGTCGCTCCCTTCATCATTCTGCTCCCTACTCCCGATCAAACGAGTTGTATTGTATCATTGTTTTTCTCTTCAGTTAATACTGTCTTTAATCACAAACCAAATGTTCCGACAATCCCTCAGAAGATGCGCCCGCATCGGCGGCGCAAGCTTCGCGACTCCTTCCCTCCGAACAACGAGGCCCGTTACTCTCAAGTCCATCGCGCAGTCTTCACAAAGTACACTTCGCGCTCCCCTCAGCATCAATGCATTCAGACGCTACTCCAGCGAGGCTGCTGTCGCAGAAGCTGCTGAGCCAGCCGCCAAGACTCAACAGCCCTCTGGTCCCATAACAAAGTTTGCGGATCTTCGCAAGTTGGGCGTGCACGACAGGTTGGTCAGCACCATTATCGACGGCATGAAGTATGAGACCATGTCGGATGTGCAGAGCAAAACGATTGAACCGGCTCTCAAGGGCATGGATCTGTAAGTTGCACCCAACACTAGGCTCTCCTCCCGTCCAGTCACTCACGGTCTCTCAGGGTCGCCCAGGCGAAGACCGGTACCGGAAAGACCCTGGCGTTTCTCATCCCCGTTCTGCAGAGAATGCTCGCGGTGGACCCCTCGCTTGCCACCCGCGGGGCACGTTTCTCCGCCGACTCCACTGACATTCGAGGAATCATCATCTCTCCCACCCGTGAGCTCGCCGAGCAGATTGCCGTCGAGGCCCAGAAGCTGTGCGCCAACACGGGTCTGGTTGTCCAGTGCGCCGTCGGTGGAACAAGAAAGAACGACATGCTCAGGAGGACGCAGAGAGAAGGATGCCATCTTCTCGTTGGTACGCCTGGGCGTTTGAACGACCTCCTCTCGGACCGCCACAGTGGTATCAGCGCCCCGAATCTGGCCGCTATCGTTCTTGATGAAGCCGACCGCATGCTCGATGTCGGCTTCGAGAGGGAGCTGCAGGAGATTGTTAATGAGCTTCCCGACCCTCGCACTTCGCAGCGCCAGACCTTGCTCTTCTCTGCCACCATCCCCAAGAACGTCATTGCCCTAGCCCGGCAATGGGTCCGCGCCGACAACTTTGACTTCATCCAAACTGTCTCCACCGACGACGTCCTCACTCACGAGAAGGTGCCGCAACATGTTGTCAAATGCAAAGGCTGGGCCAACGTTGTTCCGACCCTCTATGAGCTGATGGAAAAGGAAATCGAGAAGCGTCGCAACAACCCGGAGCTGATGCCTTTCAAGGCGCTTGTGTTCCTCCCCACGTCCGGCTTTGTCGATCTCGTTGCCGATGTTGATCAGAGAATGAGGTTCAACCGTGACAGAATTATGAGCTGGAGAATCCACGCCAAGCTCACCCAAGCTCAGCGCACCAACGCGTCCAACAGATTCCGTGATACCAAGTCCGGCATTCTGTTCTCCACTGATGTCACCGCTAGAGGTCTCGATTTCCCCAATGTCACCCACGTCATCCAGGTCGGCTGCCCGTCGGTTCGTGAGCAGTACATCCACAGGCTCGGCCGTACAGGTCGCGCAGACAAGGAGGGCGAGGGATGGCTCATCATTCCCGAGTGTGAGACCGACCTTGCCCGCAGTGAGCTCGCGGGTCTTCCCATCAAGCCCATCACGGAGTTTGAAGCCGCTCACTTCGATTTCACCAGCCAAGAGCTACCGTCGGAGCTGACGACAAAGGTAACAGAGGCCACCTCCCAGCTTCGCGAGCAGACTCTAAGCTCAGCCTACCTTTCGCTTTTCGGACAGCGCGCTGGTGATATCCAGCAGAAGGCCGACGAGCTGAGAGAGTGGTTCGTCCACGCCATGGGGATGGATAACACGCCAGCGATTAGCGCCTCTGTCGTCCAGAAGAGCGGGTTGCGCAACGTTAGGGGCCTCAACATCGCCGAACAAGAGCCCTTCTTTGGCAGAGGCGGAGTGGGCCGCGGCCGCTTCGACGATCGCGATTCTCGGGATGCTTTCTCCGACCGTGATGGCTTCTCCAACCGTGGTGGCTTCTCCGACCGTGGTGGCTTCTCCGACCGTGGTGGCTTCTCCGACCGTGGTGGCTTCTCCGACCGTGGTGGCGTTCGCTCCCGCAGGGACCCCTTTGAAAGGATGGGGCTCGAGAGCTCCGATCGCCATTCCCGCGGCGGCTCCCGCAGGAACGGACGTTCTGACCGCAATTTCAACAGACGCGAAACGGCTTCTTTCTAGGCGTTGAGCACGAGTATGACGAGGGGGAAAAGAAAGAGAAGGCCGTCGATGAAGTGGAAGAAGTCTGGCACTACGTTTTGACGACTTCGGAGCGGAATTAGACACGTCATACCTTCACTACCCCTTCCAGGTACACCATCCCCTCCCTCCTTTTGTATCATACCTTTTTGTACGGAGCACGGAAGAACGGCTTTGCTTATCGACACGGGGGTTTAGAGTTGTGTGTGTCACTGCCACTATTACCAGAACGGGCTGAACCCAAATGTGCTTAAGCCACTGTATACCAAAGGGGAAAAGAAAAGACGAGCACGAAATCAGTTAGCCATGTAACAAAATCCGGGTCATAAATGGACCCCCCGAATCTCTTCTTCAAAAGAACTCTTGGCCCTCTGCTTTTATATGTGACATCTCTCTCTCACTTTCTCTGTGCGTGTGCCCTCTCGGTATGTGTGATTACGGTATCGCCATACCCTGCCATGGTAACGATGGTCCTTTTCCCTGTGTTGGTCCAAGAAAAGCTTCCCTCGAGTATAACATCAGTACCGCTCCGTACAACGCCAGTCGATGGATGCCGCTTGCAGCGCTTATTCAAGCCGATCACTTTTTTAAGCGGCCATACACGCCTTCCCCTCCCTAGAACCCCCAAACGCCCTGACAAGGAAGCCAGAAGAAGAAAATGCGCCTCCCTTGGGGATGAGAATCTTCAGCGCCAGAAAGCACGAACCCAAGCAACTGCTCGCCACTTTCTTATCGGCCGGCCAGGAGCGCATTCGCGTCCCAGAGAAGAACCCTCTCGTCCCAGCCGACGGTCGCAACCCACCCGCCAACGCCGAACAAACACCAGTCCACGCCGACGACGAATTCGGTGTGTCTGTTCATAATCCCGACCTGCGCGCCAATCTGAGCCCCGCCCGGCGGCCCTGTCGGAGGCGCATTTGACCGGTCATCCCACAACCTGACCGTCATGTCATAACTCGCCGTCAACAGCAAGTCACTGGCGTGCGGGCTCCACGCGAGCCGGCGAACGGCGTACTCGTGCCCCTGCATGACGGCCAGGGGCCCTGCCGTCGGGTTCCTGATGTCGAACGTGCGCACGGCACGGTCGACGCCGCCCGTCGCGATGACGGTGTCGCGGTATTTGTTCCAATCGTGAGTGAGGACCTCGGCGGGCGCGGCGGAGGGGAAGGAAGGCCCTGCGGCGTGGACAGGGATCATGGAGGTTAGGTGGTAGCGCGAGGAGGCGGGCGTGCGGAGGTCGAAGATGCGGATCTGAGAGTCTGACGAGACGGCGGAGATGATGTGCGGGTTCGAGGGCTGGAAGGAAGCCGAGTAGGTGCAGTTCCCGACGGGGAGGGTACGGAGGGAGTGTTCGCGGGTCGGAGACCACTGAGACGGGAGTTAGCATGCAATAGCACGGATGGTGCCTTTTGAGTGGTGGACATGCCACTTTAATCGTGCCGTCCCACGAGCTGGAGACGAAGGTATCCTTCGTGATGGGGCTCCAGTTGACGGAAAAGGTCTCTCGCTTGTGCTCGTGGAAGTTCATGACGGGGAAGTCCTTGACGCCGAGGTCGAAGAGTTTGATGGAGCCATCACCGCAGGCGACGACGAGCTGGTTCTCGTTGATCTCGGACCAGGCGAGGTCATATTGGGAGTCGTTCGTGTCGAACCTGGCGGGCCGGTCGAGTGGAATTCAGTACCCGTTCATGGACCGAGGGAAAGGGCAAAGAAGGGGAACTCACGTCGTCTCGATCTCGACGCCCCGTGCTGTCAAGGCGAGGCAAAACACGCGGCCATTGCCGACGATGCCAAAGTTGGCCGATGACGCAACGGCGATGCGCGAGTCGTAGTAGGGCGAGTACTTGACGGCATACGGGTTGAAGCCCTGAGTGCGGAACTCGAGCATCGGGGCCATGGCGGGCAGGATGCGATGTAGTGTTTTGTTTGCTCAGAATGGGAGGGGTTTGTGCAGCATGCTGACCAGACACACAGACGGCATAGAAAAACATATGAACGCGGGCGGGATAGCTCTGCCCGGGGCGGTGATGTAACGCCGATCCGGGGTACCTCGGCAGACCGGTCGACAGTGTATGGCGGGGCAATACATACAGTAGGTGCTGGGAGATGCGATTATCGGGGCCTACGGTTTGAGGGGTCATCCTAGGAGACCGAGCACGTGAACAGGCGCCACACACGCGCCTCCTTGCGACGCCCTTGGGAAAACATTTGGAGAAGATGACGTTTGTCCGTGGAGTGACGGGTTTGCTGTCGAGATTGGAGACTCTTTCTTGGTGCACTCTTTTGACGACCCTGATGTAGTTTAAATCGCCATATGTCGACAATTCTGTGTTTCTCAACAACGTCATGGAGTCCTTCCTCGTCAGGAAAAAGCGTAAGCTGAGTCCGGCTATGGAAAAACAGGCGGACGACGACGACGAGCCCACAGAGGTGAAGCTGGCAATTCTCTCATCGCTTCACCCAAACATTGACCAAGAAGTGCTGTTGGACGTCCTTCTGGCGTATAACGGCTCGGTTGCAGAGTCGCTCCAAGCTCTGCAGACACCAAGCCTCCCGAAGAAGACCAGTGGAGTCACTGGCGCTCAAAGCTCCCTGCGACATTTCGCCATGAATTCTAGAGACGGCGACGCGGGGTCGGGCTTGCCGGGCAAAAAGAAACTCATGTCCAGGAAGGGGGCCACTCTTCACTTGTACGACCCAGTAGACATCGCCGAGCATACGCCCTGTACAGTGATCCACGGCTTCCTCCCGCCGGAGGAAGCGGACGACCTACTGCGCGAGCTCATGACGGAGGCCGAGTCCTTCGAGAAGAATGTGACGTTCAAACTGTTTGACAACGTCGTGGCCAGCCCGCACACTTCGGGCTTCTATGTGGAGAGCTACGACGAGATCCAGACGCAAAAGACCGACTATCTCTACAACGGTGCTAAGCTCAGCGACGTCCGCCGCATCACGCCGCAGCTCGTCAAGGTCAAGCCCAGAGTCGCCGAGGCTGTGAACCGGGAGATACAGACGAGGACCAGGACTCGCTACCCTGGAGGGAAGAAACTACGGTTTCAATCTCCCAAGCCGTGGGCCCCCAACTCGGCCTTCGTCAATTGCTACGACGGACCGCATGAGAACGTCGGGTGGCACAGCGATCAGCTGACCTACCTCGGTCCCCGCGCCGTCATTGGGTCTATATCTCTGGGCGTCGCACGAGAGTTCCGTGTGCGACGGATCGTTCCCAAGGATGGAGACGGCGGTGGCGGCGGTAGCAGCTCGACCGAGGACGCCGACGCCGAGGGTCAGATTTCAATCCATCTACCGCACAACTCGCTGCTTGTCATGCACGCCGAGATGCAGGAAGAGTGGAAGCACAGCATCGCGCCAGCACAGTCGATCGACCCGCACCCCGTCGCCGGTAACAAGCGTATCAACATCACCTACCGCGACTACAGGGCCGAGATGCATCCGCGCCACACCCCAAAATGCGACTGCGGCATTCCGTGCGTATTAAGGGTCGTGCAGCGGAAGAAGGAGAACCATGGGAAGTACTTCTGGATGTGCCACAGAGGCAATGTGCCCGGCAAGGACAGCTGCTCGTTCTTCCTGTGGGGTCGGTTCGACGATGACGGCAATCCTATCTGGACCCATGCGAATCGAAAACCGAAAGCTTGATAACTGTTGCACCTAGCGGAACGGACCCAACGGCATGCACGCTACTCCTCATTCACTACCAATATCTCTTGAACCGTTCATGGGTTCACATAGCCCGGCAGAATCTCGGCCTTGCCGTCTACATGACGAACCTTGAGGCTTTTCAGATCCACTCCATTTAGTACTCGAGCATTTACGGGATGCTTGTCCTTGGACCAGTCGTGCCAATAACGTGCGTCCTTGGTCAACGCATGCCGTTCCTCCTCCGTCAGCGGGTTGTACTGGTTGGTGACTGGGACGCCGCAGGTCTTGCAGAAGGTCTTTGCAAGAATGCGGTGGGAAAAGGTATAGCGGCCGATATTGCTGTCATCTCCCGACAGCACGACCTGGTCAGCGCCGGGTTTAAGCCAGATGTACGCATTCTGCGATTAAGGTTAGCGTCACTTGCGTGCGCGTGGGCGCGATCAGGATGGCAGCTTACTCTCAAGCAGATGCTACAATTGCACTCGATAATTGTGTCCTCATAAGTCTCGTCGATGGGCTTGCTCTTGAGCGCCACCGTGACCGCACCGCAGTGGCAGCTTCCGGTGTAGAGCTTGCCCCCCTCGACCTCGGCTGTCGGATTCGGACCTTTATGGGCTGGGACCTCGTACTTGGATCCCCAACTTGCGCCATTGACACTGCTCGAGACGTCAGCAGGGTGAAAGATCCGGGTTGGTTATTGAGGATCGTACGATAACTTCTCTAGTCCGACGATGTCAAGCTCTTGGATCGAGCGCGCCTGCAATCTTGTCAACCCTGAAAGGTCCGCCATGGAATGGAGTCGTCTGCCCGCCTTACATTTAAAGCTATCTTCATGGACGGTGGCCCGTTGGGGAAGTCCACCATAATGGCGGTACCACAGTTTCCGCAAAACTGCAAGTACGAAAGTGAGCCTCACGGTTCAACACATGGGGGGTTGTTGCGGGAGGCGTCACCTTGTGGATCATCTGACCGGACCCGAATTTATAGCTGGAAAGCTCGCTCTCGGCGCCCTTGACGAAACGGAAGTTGTTGCTGGGCGGCATGATCCAGAGAGCCCCCTTCTTGACACAGATGCTGCAATTGCACTCGCTCAGGCTCTTGATCTCGGTAGTCTCGACCTCGTAGATGAAGGCGGCGCAGTGGCAATTGCCGCGGTAAGTCCGCTTGGGTTCTTGCTCTTCGGAAGTGGCCATGGCAAGTATGTGTTTGTGGCGGGGTAATATGGCTTGTTCAATGGGATGGAGGGTGTAGTAGAGGTAGAGACTTAAACGTGAAGGTTCCTGGTCGATGAACAGCACTTTATATAACGGAGCCCGAGAGCTGAGATAGTCCACCATGCAGCCGCATTGCGCCCTTCAATGATTAATAAACCTCATGTTTCGTTGAGAAGGAACGGGTGGATACGCGAGGGGCATTCCGGTCAATTGTACTGGGTAGCCGATCCAGCGCGAATAATGGCCAGTTTGAACTTCCTGGCCCTGCGGAGGCCACTCGAGGAACACTTTGGCTCTTTTGTGCAAGCCACCGACAAAGACTGGTTGGCTGCGACGGGGGCGGGCTGCACGGCGTCCCTTTGCAAGTACCCGCCTGTGAGGTTTAGGGCAAGCCACGGCGACGCCCGCGAATCCGAATGATGAGGTTTAGGGCAAGCCACGGCGACGCCCGCGGATCCGAATGACGCGATGTCACCGCGTTGTCAGGTGACTTTTGCGTGGATGCTGCCTAGCGGTTCAGTCATCTATGGAGCGGTGTTATGAGGTACCAGGTTGGTCTGACTCTACGTCCAGGGACGAAATCTTCACCGATCTGATGGGCGGCCCTCTGGTGTTCATTCGAGAAGGGCTGCCTAGTTTTGGCTAGGTTGAGTTTCTACGCAAGTCGTGCATGTAAGACATTGCCTTTGTACATCTGTGAGCAAACGTCATGCTACACGCCGCAGTGGTGTCACCTTGTCACACGGCTACGGAAAGGGATTCGCACTGGCATGTAGATCCCGGCTCGGCTGGGGCGGAAGGTCGGTCAGTCGGTGTGAGATGTCGTCGCCGCGGGGAGGCAGCGGCGTTGGAAATGGCACGGGACAGCCTGCAATGGGTCAAGCGGCCGGCACTTGTTGAGTCGCTGGAAGACCTACTCTGCTTAAGCGAGTCTTTCCGAAGAGCAGATCTGGCATGTTGGGGACGACGTTGAGACGAACACTCACTTCCCAGGGCCGAGCGGTGACCTCCGCTGGGCCGTGCCGTTTCGGGGGTGGGGAAGGGGGGCTATGGTGGACTTTTCTATCGCGCCGAGGTGCCGTCTGAAGGCGGATTGCCTCACTCCGGTCCACTCGAACTCGGGAGACGAAGACGATCCGGCGAAACCAAAGGCACTGGATCGGCTCTGTACTGCTTTGCGAATTCATCATGTCCATTCGCTATTTGGCAGGAGAGGGCCGATAATGAAAGTCTGCCGTGATTCGGACCCCGAGATGAGCTAGCTCACCGCTTGCCATGCGCGCGAGAGAATCAACCATACCCAAACAAGTCGGCACACACAGGCACCGGATGCTTTCTGCTCGCCTCCAGTCGTTCCGCTCTTACCCCGCGCTATCTCGAGCCGTTCACCATTGCTTAATCAGTTGCGCAACAATATCTCCATCCAATCGGCAAAATGCGCAACACCGTCGCCAAGAACACTAACCTTCCTCCCCTTCAGATCCCCGCCGGCTCGTATCATTTAAAGAAATTGGTTAATTGAGAACCCCCGCACCGAACCACCGAACCACCACGTCCAGTGATCAACACATCTGTTGTCTCCCGGTTGTACAGTACAGAGCTCTCCACCCTTCGCAGGCGGCAACCTTAATGTGACGGCTATTATTTATCCTGGGGAAGAATCTCAATCGCGGAGGAACGTACATGTTCACGCCGCGTCACTGACCCGAGCCCATCACTCGAGCACAACTGCCTTCTTCATTCCCAAGCTACCCCAGCATGTAGACTTTTGCCAAGGTGATCGGCATTCACTGCCACAGACGATTCATCAATATGGCCCTTTAGAAACCTTGCCTTGTTCTGGATCCTTTCGTCATTTGACCATGGGTCAAAATGACCGTTGTACAGGTCTTGGAGTTGGTTTTGGGTGGATGCACCTTCCTTTATGTATCCCTGTTCCGTTCCGTCTTGGGAGCTGCCATGATGGGAAGTTGTCCGCCGGCAGTTCGTTGCATCGCATACGACGTGATTGGATTCGGCGATGCAGAAGTGGTCTAGCAGTAAAAAAACCAGATAACCAATGCAAACAAGTTTCCCAGGCTTGCGTACCTACTTAGGCCACAGCGTCTTTCGGTCGGTTGCATTACACGAGAAGCGAAACATGTTTCTATGTGGCTGAATGGTTTGACTTGAATGAAGGGCGTTCAATACGATAGTAAACGTCGTCATACCCCATATAGGTTCTGCTACGGTCCCTAGCTGCGAGCTGCTGGAAGCAGGATTAAGTTACAGGGAGGAGAAGGAGAAGGAGGAGGAGGAATGATGGCCAAGATCGATGAACCACCATCCCCGCTTTCGGTCTGCCAGGGGAGCGTCAAGAAGCTTGCAAATGTTGGCATCTGATCTCCATTGCGGCAGGTAAGGGCGGACGAAGATTTGCCGCCCCTGTCGAGCCATATCGAGCGCACCTGAAGGCCGTTCTTGTCTTTGGCCGCCATGTGATAAAGCAGGAAGCACGCCGCGTCTCCTTCCCAATTTCTCTGTTAACACTGGCTCTTTCTTACATGAGCATTAGGTATCAATCCCTCGCTCTACATACGTGCTATCTCTGAAGGCCACAGGCTAGTCGATTGTCTTCCAGCCCATCTCAGCGTCCCACGAGAACGGCTACGCACCATTCGGCAGCAACTCCACTGTCTAAGTAAAGATAATCATATGGCATCCGTCAAATCATTCGTAGCAGTGGTTGCGGCCTTGGGCGTAGCTCTATTGCCAGCAGTTGCAGCTCAATGCGCCGACCTAACGCCCGTCTCGCAACCCCAGCTCGCTCCCGGCTACTCTGCGAAACTCATCCTGAACCAGCTCAGTGAACCTCGCAGCCTTGAGTTTGATAGACTAGGCAACCTGCTCATCGTCGAACAAGGTGGCAGTGGTATTCGATATGTCAAGCTCACAGACAACGGCGGCGTGAATGTCTGTGTGGCTTCCCAGAAGCAACTCATTCCCAATGGAAACGTAGGCAACTAATTAGTTTCTTCATCTGGATGCCTGTTTAGCAGCGGTTCACTAACACTCGTCCAGCTCACTCACGGGATTGCACTCTCTGCCGACGGCAAGATTATCTACGCGTCAACCCCCACGGATGTATTGGCCTATCCCTACGACGCCGCTGCTGGCACTGTCGGACAAGCCCGCTCTATCATCAACGACATGGCACAGACCGGAAACCATCAAACCCGCACTCTGTTGATCCCCAAGGACAAGCCGAATGTGCTGCTCGTTTCTCGTGGATCTGCCCCGAATCTCGACCTTCCAACGGCCGAGGCCTCGTCTGGCCGCAGCCAAATCCGCGCCTTTGACTTGACCAAGCTCACAGACGGCCCCGTGCCCTACACCTCCGGCGAAGTCTTTGGCTGGGGACTGCGTAACAGTGTCGGCGTTGGGGAGAACCCCAAGGACGGCGGCATTGTATGTGTTTGATACGGCCAGCGGAAGATGCCTGCCAGCTGACATTGTATTAGTGGTCGGTCGAAAACTCCCTGGATGACATGGAGCGCAGCGGCGTGGATGTCCACAACGAAAACCCTGGCGAGGAACTGAACTACCACGGCAGCTATAGGGCTGCGCTCAACCCCTTGAAGGGGGCCAACTATGGTTACCCCCATTGCTTTGCTGTCTGGGAGACCAGCACCGTTACCGGCGTGCCAGATGTCCAGGTGGGGAGCCAAGTGATTCAGGGAAGCCCATCAGGCAACATTACAGACCAGTACTGCCAGACGGTTCCGATTGCACCGCGTCTCACCTTCACTGCCCACATGGCGCCTCTGGACATCAAGTTCCACCCCGACGGAAGATCTGCCTACATCTCCTTCCACGGTAGCTGGTAAGTCTTGGAGCCGTACGTGGTCGTGTCCAGGCGAAAGCTGACGATGCTTGCAGGAACCGACAGCCCCCTGATGGCTACCGTCTAAGCAAGGTAGAATTTGGTGTCGACGGACAGCCCACTGCTGCGTCAACCAGCAAATCTGCCGAGATCAGGGTTGCGTGGAACAGCGAGAACGCTGTCTGCCCTGGGAGCTGCTTCAGACCTGTTGGACTCGCTTGGGACAAAGAGGGCAGGCTATTCATGGTCAGCGATTCTACTGGCGAGCTCTTCGTCCTCACGGTGCCCGCCTAGGGATCGGGTGAATCGTACTGTTCTTATACAAGGACGGAAATGCTGTAAATCCAGGTTTCACGGACATTTGTCCTACTGATTATGCATGTTCTTAGTAAAGTGTTCGTTGCACATATCTAGGAGTTCTTCTGCGATACTATGGACATTCCGGGATTGAGTAGCAATAAAAAGAGGTGCGGCAGTTGGGGTTGCTTTTGTGACCAGCTCGTCCCAGACGTCAATTGAAGCGCTAATGGCGATGTACCTGGCAGACGCGGATTGCTCATGGGAAAACCCTGTGTGCGGCGGGGGTTGGTAAGGGAAGCGCTGTTTTCCAAAGAAGGCGAACGAAACAGTTTTTCCCACCGAGATTGCCGAAGACAAGGCAAGTGGGGAGAGATTGACTGGTTGCCGCGCAGCGACGGCGACCCCCCCTCCCCTTGCATCGGCCCGGGTTGCAGTGGACCGACCGGGCGCGGGGGGGTGCCTCTCAGGGCCCCGTGTGCCTGTCGCGATGATGGGTAACAGGGAAGTGCAAATGCAAGTGTGAGTTTTTGGTGGTGTTTTGCAGATGCAACCAATAGCGCAGCGCTCCAATTACAAGTCACTATCCCGCTTTCCTAGGTAATCTCACTCATCCCGTCCTCCCCGTTGTCATCCATCCATTTCCTTCCATCCGTCTCTTCTCCAGCCTTTCGCGCAGCCGAACAGTTGACTCTTGCCTTCATCCCATATTGGGCCCCTCCATCGTATCGATCGTTAACCCTGCCAGCACGCATGCTGTTTTTGGTCCGAGCATTTGCACTATCATCTACGGGATTGATTGACACCGGCGGCATCAACATCTCGACGCCCCCTCGGTTTCTGTCTCAGGCTTTGCAAAACTGCAACGTCGCGGCCAACGGGATCTAACTAGAATACCGTGGCGCGCGGCCGCGCCCGCCAGCCTGTGCTTTCGTTCAACGTCTTCGCGTGCATCACGACCTACCCTACAGCCGCCTGCCCGCGCAGTGCTGTGCAGCGACCTTTGCGACAGTCTGTGCGAGACAGACAGCCTTACCGTTCTGCCTCCGAAGCCGTTATCGCGCCTCCTCCGCAAGCGCCTGCCTTGCGACGCGCCGCCACACCATAGTGTAGCCTGCCTGCGTCATTCCCGAAGCGCAGCACGACTGGGCACAGGATGCCTGTCTTCCATCGTCAAACCGCCGACGGCGTGGTCGTGGTCCCGGCCACCTACGGTGGTTACTCTAACCTCAGCTCTGGCGCGATAGTCGGCATCACCCTCGGTGCTGTCGCCGGCTTCCTGCTCATTCTGTGGATGGTGTACACGTGCCTTAATTTCGGCCGGCCGGTCGACAACTCATCCTCGTCGGTGTACACCGGTACAGCATCCGTCGTCTCTGTGCGGCGCTCCAAAAGCCGCCATCGCCACCACAGACATCGCAGCCCTCGCGCAAGAGTAATCGCGACCGAGGAGGTGAGGGTCAGGGAGAGAGACAGCATCAGCAGGCCACCGGGCCCGACCATCGTCGAAGCTGCGCCGCCGGTGATGCACGAACGCAGAGCCAGCCGGCCGCCCCCAAGGGTCATGACTGATGATGAGGAAGATGAGGTGGTTGTGATTGAGGAGCACACACCGGAGAGGAGGCGGCGGCGGCACAGTAGCTCGCGGAGGCACAGTCACCGAGCCGAGAGCCGTCGGCGGAGTCGGGATTACTGAAGTTGGCGCGAGTATACCTGGGTCTGATTTTTTTCTTGTTTTTATTATCATTTTCCTTTCAAGAGACCGCTTTACAGCCGAGGCCATATTGTAATGTATCAGGCTCATCGCAAACGTTTATGCGCCCTGGTGAAGAGCCGCAAGGGTGATGCCTCTGGAAAAAAGCGATGAGCAAACGCTGTACGAATGTCGGATCTAACGAATCACGGGTGGTTGCGCGTCGAAGGGAGATGGGAGAAGGAGAGATGGGATGGAAGATTGGAGGGTCGTTCCTTGTACTGTTCGTGTAAATTACGAGAGGGATGGCGGGAGGACGTGTTCGGTTTCAATACGAAGCTCGACATTCCCTTATCCCGAAATGCAGGTCTTGGGTGTTTCCCGAATACGGCTGATCCAGAGACCCCTTGATCATGGTTGGCAACGGCGGCTCCTGACGTGCAACCTCGGTAGCTGGTGTACACGAAAGGGTTGCCGCTTGGTTGGCTTTGCTGACGCCTCTCGACACGGCTGGACCAGAAGATTGGGGAAGGCAGCGATCGAGCGTCCAGTGAAGTTGTGAGGGGTACATTGCATTTGAGAGGCAGAGGTGAAGAACGCAAGTCAGATTTCCTACTTTTGTTTAGTTGGTGTTGTAGTAGATACTCGGGAGCCTTTTGCAGTGGAATTGGATGCGGTAGCCTTTTAATACCAAGCTGCGCTTGCCTGCTTATTTCCCACAATGAATTACAAGCCACCAAGCAGGTGAAGAGCTTCCCTGTCAGGTTTAAAAACCAAACAGCAACTTGCAGGTGGGGCCCGGTGGGATTGGCCAATGACAGGTCATGAGTCGCATTTCACATGCTTTCCCCAGACGCTGTTTTAGAGGGGACAAATGAACGCACGTCAGGCTCCAGAATAGTTTCAGAATGACATCACCTACGAGCTTCGACCTCCTAGGGAAGGGCAACTCGCAGCTTTCCTTCACAAGGAATTCGGGTTAAGGACTCAAGGTTCTCACTCCCAGGCACATGACCCATCCGTATTGTTGAGAGGTGCTTTCCCCAATTCCTTTCCTTTCCGCCTCCGACACTCAAGTAGCCTCGGAAGCTGTTGTGAGACGCCATAGCTCCTCGCACCCCCGCGAATTCATCAGAGCTGTAAGCCGGTCTGGGACCTCCTCCTTCTTAACGTTTGGCTTTCCTCCCTCCTTCTCTCTGGCTATTCAACTTCCGACCTACAATCGTCTTTTGCTCAGCAGTGCTACGCCGAATCTACAAACAACACTGCGGATATTTCGCCAGGCTCTTTTCTTTGACTTGATTGATATCAACAGACGGACGCGCTTGTCGGCAGTTTGACATCATCGACCGCCCTTCACTGTTAACTACACGACAGACTCCTAGTTGAAACGGCGCAAGATGGATCATCCAGGTACGCATGTCGTCTGCCCTTGAGCAGAACAACTCCTACGCACTGCCTGCATGTGGCCCCAGTTGCAGATCCCTTCAGCCAAGATATGCGGCTGCACATAGCCCCAAACCCCATGGGCGGCTCTGACCTATCGCCGAGTGCAATGCATCGCGATCACTTAACCTCTTGTACTTTCTGAGCTCGCTTCGTTACACTAACATTTCCACCACAGTGAAGGAGATCAAGACCGTCATCCGGGATCTGGTCCAGGGCTCCCCGGAGAAGCAGCTTAATGCTCTCTACTCCAACTTTGCCGAGGATGCCGCTTTCACCCACCCCTTCTGCCACGTTCCGTCCTTCGGCAACATCAATATCCCCTTCCTCTTCACCATCAACTCGCGCTGGTTGATCCTCATGGTCTACCGCTGGTACCGTATTTTGAGCCCCAAGATTGACATGGAAATCGAGTCTTGTGGTACGTAGCAGATGGAATGCTCATCTCACGAGTTCAAGCCCCTTGCGCAATACTGACCTTTCCACAGTCCAAGACCAAAAGACCAATATCCTCTACGTAAAGATGCGCCAAAACTTCCGCCTCTGGTTCGTGCCCTTCTACAACGCGCCAGTCGACTTCGTTGTTGTCCTTCGCCTCGAGACCCGCACCGTCGATGCCAATGGCAACCTGCTGCCCCGCGGCCACGGCGACTCCAACACGGTCGGCAACCGCCAGCGCCAGTTTATCGTGAGCCAGGAGGACCACTACCAGGTTGGCGAGTGGCTCAAGTTCCTCGTTCCCTTCTTTGGCTACTGGGCATGGCATGTCTGGACCCTGTTCGCGACAGCCCTGTGCGTGGTTGGTGCCTTCTTCGGGTACCCTCTCACCTTCCTCTTCCAGCAATTTGCCGTGAACAACAGCACCAACGGCACGGGCAGCAGCCAGGAGGTGAAGAGAGACTAACAAGCCCTTGATGGACTCTGGCAGAGATGATTGTATCAATGGATGCTGATGATCTTGGAAGCTTGGCTCGGGGGGGGGCGAGGGACGGCTAAGAGAGATATGTTTGTTCAGTGTATGATTATTCGATGAGTATCAGGAGGAGGGCTGTATTCGCGATGACTACACGGCAAGAGACATGAGCATAGCTTTTCTACAACCTGCACGGATGGCAGAAATAATACGGTTGGAAGGAACGTTGACGGGCTTGACCGTTCTTCTCAAGGCTGATTAAGTTGCTCGCACCGAATGATGCAGTTGACCGGCTTCGCCCAGTTGTGAGTATGTGAGCGCTGGATCATCGTGACCCGCGTAATCAACTAACAGCGCGCCTGGTTTTCCCGCCATGCCAACATCAAGCCTCCTCATCCTCATCCCCTCGGCCCTCACACTTCACTTTCGCCCCCGCTCTTTTGGGTATACCAATACAGAATGCCTCGAACACTGGCCCCTTTTCGCGTCCCGGTCTGGCCCTCCATCCCCAGTTTTGGTTTGTATGGACTGGTCCACCCAGCCCTCGTCCTCCTCTCACACCACTCAAGTCCATGGGCTCTATGGCCGTGTTTCCGAGCTGATCTCGTTCACGCAACCGCGCCCTCCCGGGCGGATCGTTGCCTCTGTCATTCGTATCTCTTAGTATGTATGGCTCAAGAAAAGAAAAGAGACAAGAAATCGTATATATGGACGTCTCCCACGAATCGGAGTAGATCCGCTCGCATATACGTCATCCGCAACGCCCGCATGAAAGCAGTGCCCGGGGTACTTCAAAAGTCGTTGGACAGGCTAGGCTCGCAATCCCCCGTCTTCAATTCGCGTTCCCGCTCCCGGTGGGAGCTTGCTGCTGATCCGGCGGCTGTTGTTGAGGCTGCTGCTGCTGCTGCTGCTGCTGCTGCTGCTGCTGCTGTTGCTGGCTGCCAAAGAAAAACCCGTCAAATATGTTCATCTGCTGGCCGTCGCTGAAATCGTGGTGCATATTATCCCAGTTGATACCGAACCCCAGGTCAAGCTGCGGTGTCGTCACGTCACCGGACCCGCCGAGCTCTCCATTCGGGTTGCCCTGCAGGCTCTGGAAGAAATCCATGGTTTGGACGTCTGCGTACTCGCCCGCGTTATATGACCCTCCCTGCTGCTGCTGGGCCAGAAACGAGCCGCCTCTGCTGGATCGCTCGGCTGCTAGGTGGCGAGGGACCGGCGGCGACGCGACGAAGGCGGGGTCGATCTCCGAGGGGCTTCCCTGTGCCATCATGTTGAAGTCGGCGGCGCGCGGTGAGCTCCGCGGAGGCAGGTCTCCGGCAACAGAGAGGCTGGGTGATGAGAGAGTATCGGATAGTGTCAGGTCCATTTGGTAATTGTTCTGTTGGCCTTGGTGTTGCTGGCGGCGCCGGGGGTTGCTAGCGCCCGGGATCGATGCCCCGTCACTCGGGGCGGAGCTCCATTCGAACCTGCTCTCGCGCATCTTACGCTGTGGCACCTGGTTGAAGCCGCCAGTCGAGTTGGCCATCTTGATGGTGGCCCTTGCTGTCCGGTCAAAGGCATCGCGGCAAGTCTCGGCAGGAGGGCACTTGTCGATCAAGTCGGTGAAGACTGACTTGGCCGCCAAGATTGTAAAGTCCACTTCGTCCATGGTCTGTTGCGCATTGCGTCAGAGCTGTCCACGTTCGGTTCGCAAAGATGGGGGAGTCACTTACGAGTCGGCTTCTGACGATGGACGAGTGCCAAATGGCGTAGAGGTATGAAATGCCGGCCATGAACAGATGGTGTGTCGAAAGATAGGTGTAGCTGACCAGCCCACTCAGATGGAGCTGGCGGTAGATGCGCAGTATTTTCTGCCCAGCCTCGGCCACCTTGAGGTAGATCCTGTCCTCGTCCTCCCGCAGCTCCGCCTGGAACGCCGTCGGACTGTTCACCTCGTTAGATGGGTTGTACTCGCCCTCGAACAAAGCGGGCACGCTCAGGCTCTGGCGGTAGAGCATGATGATGGCCTGCCAGTAGTTGAGCTCCAAGAACTCTGTCGAGAACGCGACGCCCGTCTCCTCCCGCGTCGGCGCCGAATTCTTCCACTGGTATAACCTGCGATCGATGTCGATACGCCACGAGCGGAACGAGTCGAACCTGACAAGGAACGGAGACGGTATGCGGGTGTGAATATCCGAGTTGGTCAGGTTCTGACCAGAAGCCCGCACGACCTGTGTCTGGTTATATTGCAGCACCTGCAGAATCTCGGATTGCAGCAGCCGCAGCTTGAAGTAGTGATACGCTACATGCTTATAGCTCGGCTCAGACAAACTTGCGGGCATCCCCAAGAGCCCGGTCGGCGCAATGTACTGGTCATCCAATAGCGAGGGGAACTCGGTTGTGATGACCTGGTCGCTTATGCCGAAAGGTCGCCCGACGCAAGTGCTCACCAGGCGATCCAGGGAGTATGTGCACCACCATAACCTCCGCCTCATATCCCGGATATACAGCCGTCTTCCCCTTTCGCGCGACTGGGCGTTTCCAGCCTCGCCCATGTCGCCGTTCTCGTCCTTTACCTTACCGGAGGGGTCAAGCATAGCTGTTTCTACGTCGCTGCCGTCCTCGTAGTGCAGGCCCAAGTCCACAGCTAGACGCACGGCTACGCCGATAATGTACCTGAAAAGACTTATCAACATCACATACCACCCGAGAAATACTTTGATATGAGTGTGACTTACCAAAGGCCGGGAGGCACTGGCCTCAGAAGCGCAAAATTAGCCAACAACAGCACAGCCTGCAAAACCTCTAACCCGCCGCCGCTGTTACCAAGACAAGCTTCGAGATGGACGAGGGCACTAGCGTGGTACTCCTCCGGCTGGGCTTGGCCAAAATTGTTCGCATCTGCAGGATTGCGAGGACCCGCGCCCGAACCCTCGGATTTCACAGGCTCGCCCACGATTACGCCGCATCCTATCGCGAAGACCATGTTCAGCATGTATAGCTCCCGCGGCCCTCGCGGCCCGCCTGGGCTAGTGTACGCGTGATCGAACATCTGCATGAACTCGCCGCGGTGGAGGATGGGTATTTGCGGGTTCGCATGCTCAAAGTAGAGCGTCACGAGTCTCATGCCCACATCTCTCTCGGGAAAGTTGGCCGGGCGAATCGTAGGTTTTGTGTGAAGTCCAAAGAAAGAATCCCGCATCGACGTTCCGCTGCCTATGGGCAGACCTTTGCCCCCGGTCCGGTCCTGGGTCCCGTTATGATCCGACACCGAGTATTGCACGGCGGCGAAGACGACGCGGTTGAATGAGACGCCCGAGGCCGAGGCCAGAGATCTTGGCTTGGAAGGGCTGATGATATCGAGCATGCCCGTGCCACCGGTTTCCGCCTTCTTGGCCTTTTCTAGATCGGGACGGTGTATGCTATTCCTTGCGGGACCAGACCCTTCGATGCTCTCGGAGCGCGTCGAGGAGGCGGCGTCTGTGTTCCATCTTGCGACGTCGGCGCCCACGCGCGAGCACGGCTCCAGGTTCTCGGCTGGCGGGAAGGGGACGTTATTTTTGGTGAGCAATGCTTCGAGCTGCTCAACGCGCGTTTCTAGATAGAAGACATAGCTTAACCACACAAGTCAGCAAACCCGGTCGACACTAACAGCGCTCACTGCCTGCACAAAGTACCAGGACGGACCGTCCGAGACGGCGACATACCTTCTGGGTATCTCCTTCTTCGTGATGGGGTCATAGCCCACGCATGCAACTCCAGCCTTTGCGCAACTCGCGCAGCTCGGCAGCTTCTGGTCGCACCGGTTCTTGCGCAGACGGCAGCGATTGCAGGCGCTCACGTTGCGGAAGTTGCTGCTCTGGCCAGCCTTGCCTCCGACCTTTTCGGCAGTGGCCAAAGCTGCGCCGGCGCTGGCGAGCGGATCGTTCTGTTCGGCGGCGGACGGGCTTTGGTCAATGCCGGCGGAGGCGGGCGGGGATACGTCGGCGTCGTAGGAGCCCTGACGCGGTCGCTTTGTGGGCTTGAGGGATGGTGAGGGCGGCGAGTGGGCGGGCATTGTGGCTGCTTTTTTTTTTTTTTTTTTCTTTTTTCGTTCTTCCCGCTTCGGACGGGCGGGTGGGCTTTCGATCGGGGAGGGGGGTTGGAGATAGAGGTCTATGATCGGATTGGATTTTCTAGGCCTCCGCCGGCCGATCGGAGCAGTTGAGGGGGGGAAGGTGGAGGCTGACTCGGCTGAATGGGAGCAGGAAGCGACACTTTTGAATTCGAGGTAAGCGATTATCGGGTATTGAGGGCGGGAAGACTTCGGCGAGGCATACAAAGTGCTGGGGAATACACAGCTACTGCGACGCTATCTCGACCTGCGCAGCGACAGCTCCACACATGATTCGGCAGTGATACGGATAGCAGGAGGGACGAGGGCCTTTTTTTTTTTTTTCCTCCTCTCTCTCGCCTTTCTCGTGCTAACGCCGCGCTAAGTAAGGGTAGCTAGAGCTAGGCGTCTAGACAAAAGGTAGAAGAGGAGGAGGTGGGGGGTCGAGGTAATATGACCGAGTCCCTAAGTATAATGGCCATAAATATGTGCGGAGAAAATGCGCGCAGTCAACTGGGATCTCTCTAGAAGTCGAGGATCTGACCAAAGCCCAGGACAGGATTACGCATGTCGAATCGAGGCGGACGGAGAAGGCGCACACGGCGACGGGAAGGTGGCAGGGACAAGAGGGAGCCCCGGTCGCTCGCCTGAACGGTCAAGACTAGTAGTTTTAAATGAGAAGATGAGTTATAATGACCGCGCGAGCTTGCAGAGACACAACGTTGAGCTGGGCGGTCCGGGGCCGCTGGGCCCGGGCCATGGGCGAGAAGCGAAGAAAAGAGCGGGTAACTGCATTGCGGTGTGATGCGGATTGGGAAACTGCGCATCGAAGAGCAGAAGGCCAGGGCAACAACGCAAAGTGGAGGGAACGGAAGGGAAGGAAGACAAGGCCGGGCATGGGATGGGAAGGAACGGGCGCGTTGATTCATAGGCGACCAATCTGCAGACTGCGATAGTGTTTTTTTATTTTCATTTTTTTTTATTCTCCCCCGTCAACGCAGGCAACATCGTTGTTACCCCCAGCTGATAGATAAGGAACGGAAAAAAGGCGCCTGTCACGGAAAGTGAAAGTGGGTGGGGGAGAGAAGGTTGGCGGTGCATGGAACATGTGAGAGATGATAGTTAACCTTTCGCTTCCTCGACGGCTGAAAGCTTCACAAGGCAATCAGACAACTCAATGGCATCAAGACATAATGTCGAATCCAGTCCTGAACTCTTTTCTCTGCTTCCGGACTCGAGTTTGAAGTTACAATTGGTTCCTCACCCCGCGCCACAGACGTTATTGGCCTTGAACCCTCCCTCTGGCGTTCCCTCCTCCGCCCCCGCTTGGCGTGACGGCCGCCGGGTATCAGTTGACGCACCTGGGTCTCTGCCGGCGGGCTTGCTTGATTGGCATACATTTTACGAGCATCGACTCGGACGTCTTACATAGGCTGCCTGCCCGGGCTCAAGGCATCACAAACGCGACACGCTTATCTGGGTATCCGATGAACGCCAGAACGTCTTTGGGTTTAAAGACGCCGCACACCTCTTTCCTAAACGAGGACCAAAGAGACTAGGTAGCCCATTCCCTGATCTTAAATGTTATGGCCAAGGACGAGCTTAGATCCGATCTTTGTTTGTACTTGCATCTTCCTATGAGGCACCACCGCCCACTTCGTGATATTTCGCGTTTCCGATTGACTGGCCGTCGTTCTGGGCCGATGTTGCCCGCAATCTCGCCAACGAACGGCCTCGTTCTTCCTTCCGATGTACCGAAGTTCTGGCTCTCGTCCCAGCGCCCCAGCATAGGTAGGTAGCTTAGCTCGCGACCGGCGGATCAAAGGAGGGGCCGGGTTATCCAACTCGCGCCTTCCACCGCCGAAGGGCCGTAGACGAACCCACTCTCGGAGCCGGCCAGGAGGTGCCAACACTGCTCAGCAGACCACCATTGGCCGCATTGTTCCCTCCTGTTCTATTGGCCTGGTGCCGTCGCGACCGGCAATGCCTCGCCTAATATGTTCTACAACGGGTAACTGAAGGGAACCCCTCATTTATATGAGATGGCCAGACGGAGACCTTCCGAAGCCATGCCCCCGGAAAGCCGGACACACCGCCCCCCCCCCCCTGCTCCAACCTTCTGCCCGCCTCTATCCCCTCCCGC
The DNA here is from genome assembly GCF_030913465.1 of Colletotrichum navitas. Taxonomy (NCBI): domain Eukaryota; kingdom Fungi; phylum Ascomycota; class Sordariomycetes; order Glomerellales; family Glomerellaceae; genus Colletotrichum; species Colletotrichum navitas. The sequence continues at coordinate 223,368 of NW_026850554.1, read as the reverse complement.
CGGGCTGTTACCCACCTATTGCCCGCAAGCGACATCCGGGACGCCCGGCATTCCCGATCCGAACCTGTCCACCCCGGCCCTATATAATGCGCACCCGAATGCCACTATACCAGTATCAAAATAGCATTGCCGCAGAACGAACCCACTCTTAGACCTTCAACCACGTTACCACGGTACCGCAACCGCTCGCGCCCCTCCTCCCAACCCAACCCAGCCCAACCCAAGGGGGTGGTGCTCTTCCCCCTGTTTGGTAATTAGTGCGTCGAACCCACCCACCAACTGGATGAACCAAACTTTTCCATCACCATTGGAAAGCCAATACCGAACCCTCCCTACCTACCAGAGAACCGCTCGGAAACGTCATCCGGTCGAAAGCCACGTACGAATAACCCCCCCTCCCTGTAGGTATTTGAAACCAACTCTACCCCGGATTTCTCTCTGGTAGTGTACCTACATCCTCTTACCCCCCCTGTACGTATTGTCGTTGAATGTTGCTTCCACGCGCCAATGAACACACACACACACACACACACACACACACACACACACATACACATACACATACACATACACATACGTTATCCCACCGTTTCATACCGCCTCCGCTTGGCATCGCGATGAATTTGAAACCTGTCTCATTCATCAACAAAGTGGCACATCTCTCAAGACCCACTGCTGGTTGTGGACATGCTTTCCAAAATGGCGGTTACCAAGCAAGGAATTTGTTCTGTCAATTTCCTAATAAACCTAAAAGAAAAACATCACACTCTTGGACTTGAGAAAGTCGTATGCAACACAACCATAGTCTCCTTAAAAGGCATTCCGTGTCCTCATCGCCACCCCGCTTATCTTCCCTCTTTCCTCGGTACGTTGATATAAGGCCTCAGCCGGTCCCTGACGACAGTCCCTCAAACAAATGCCATTCCGCTTTTCGCGTTGTTACGCCTCCCCCCAATTTACAGATTCCTGGTTCTCTTTCCATTGTCGGGTGTCCCTCGGGTTTCCATGGTATCTCCAACTCCTTTGGCCAATGTAGCAACAGAAAAAGAAAAGGAAAGAAAAAACTAAAGTGAGAAAAATGAAAAAAGCTCAAACAAAAATGAAGAAAAAAACGTCGGGCTGTGTCGCCAGACCCCAGCTACAAAACACGCCCCCTTACAAGATGTAATAAACCGAAAATGAAAAGACAAATATCCGTCATGCAGCCCGCTGATGGCAATGATGAAATAAAGGTAACAAGTCGTCGAGAAAATGCCGTGTATGCTCTCTCTCCGGGCCCGTCCAAATTAAATCATATATCAAAAATTCTTTTTTTGTCCGATCCCGTCATGTCCCGTGAGCGATAGTCTATGTCTTGGTCGTCCCTTGCAGTCGATAATGAACGCCGTAGGATGTAAACTCCGATTGCTAAATGATTCAAGTCTTTTTTTTTTCTTTTTTTTCTTTTTTTCGTCGTTAAAACTCCGCCGTGCCACATTTTAGTAGTAGGACGTTAAGGTTGTGGTGCATTGATCACGGTCGGCAGCTCGGGCCGGCCTCAATTTCGTACCCATCCTCGGCGTCCATGGGAACCAACAGACCCTCGGCCTCGGATGGTTCGACAGCCGTTTCAATGTCCTTCACGGGCTCGTCCAGCCGGCCGCGAGGCTCGGTGAGGTGCATGCTGAGGAAGGCACCAATGATGGTGATGAAACCACTGGTCCACCATGCAAGACCCGAGTAGCCGGTTTGAATACCCAGGGAATAGATGAAGCCCGAAATGGTCGGTCCAAAAGCTCGGCACAAGCTTGCCGTGGAGGCGGCGACACCGTTGATCGTTCCGAGAGACATGAGGCTTGGCGCCGAATTGGTGAGCAGAATCGCGTTGCTGGGGTAGGCCATGGTCGAGAAGGTGCACTTCCAAATGACCATGAAGTAGACGCCAACCATTCTCAAGTTCTCTGGCAATAGGGCCAGGTAAGGGGTTGTCAGGTACAACATGAAGTACGATATGGCCAGCATTCTGAAGAGGCGAAGGGGTCCCAGGCGTCGGGTCACCCATGGGAAGATGAAAACCGTAGAGATCATAGAGTAGACACCCTGGACCGCGAGAATAACACCGATGGGCCCCGTCTCCATGGAGAAGCCGCCGACAAACTTGAAAGGAAGATGGGTATCCGGGTGCTCGTCAGGCTTGGTGCTTAGGAAGACGGGGAACAACTGGTCGAATGTCATGGTGTGGCTGCAAGGAATGTCAGCGGTTTGTGGGCCTACGAGAGGCGGATAGAATACTTACAAGGCCAGAATGCCGTAGGAGATGATGTTCAGGATGACGGGCCTGGTGAATATCTTTTTCGGCTGCTCACTGACCTCATCGCTGTGTGCGGCGTCGCTCAGATCCAGAGTTTCCGTAGGCTCGGGGATCGCCGAGGTAGAGCCAACGAGTTGGGGCGAGTTCTCAGTCGTGCGGTAGCCGGGAAGCTCATCGTCGTCGAGCAAAGCCTGCTTCTCCGCCTTGCGAACCGGAATCTGGCAACTCTTGGTGGACACCCATGACAAGATGCGCTTTCCCAATTCAACACCTGGGTCTCTTCTCTTCTTACGCTCAGCGTGAGTCTCTTCCAGGAAAAGAAGGCCGATGATGACACCACAAAAGACGGTGGCGGCGCTGAATAGGTTGGGCAGGAGGTAAGGATAACGATCCCAGATGGTGCCCGCGTCGAACAGCCAGGGGTAGTTGACAACAGGCCTGGCGAGTGCGCCACCAATGAATGGTCCAACAATGGAGCTGCCGAGTGTTAGAAACATTGACCAATCAACTTTGACGAGTCAGACGGTCGGGCCACGCTCGTCGCAAACCTAACTTACCCAAGGCACCAAACTAGAGGCATAATGGTGTATGCGCGTGCTAAGGAGGGGTCCGTTAGTCTCTCATCTGTAACCGGGGAAAGGACCCGAACGCACGCTGGTGTTCCTTGACCGTGACCAACTCTGCGACGGTGGTTTGCAGCACACCAATGTTGCTTTTTTTTTTCACAAGTCAGCATCGCGTAACCTTGACCGCAGGTTCGACTGGGTCACTATACCCATTCAAAAGACCGCCCAGTGCCCGCGCAAAAAGGGCAACAGGCAGGTTCGGAGCGAATCCGAAAACCAGAGAGCTAATGGCGGTGCCGAAGAGGCCCATCAGGAGAACGGGCTTGCGTCCGACCTTGTCGCTGAGTCTACCCCACATGACGCCGGTCGAAAACTCGGCCAGGGTGAAGGCGGAAGTCACCATGCCAGCATAAACGGAGATCTTGCTCTCATCCTCGGTGATGTGGAAGTCCTCAACCATCTTGTAGATGTAGGGGAAGATGGACATGAAGGCGATCGGTTCGCATATCCGACAGAGTGCTGTTTCCGACACCCGTCAGCGACAATTGCGCCGTGGAGTCCGTTCCGTGTAAGACGGTACGGTGCAGCGGTCGACTTACCAAGAACAAACATCTGTCGCATTGGGAATGACGGCAACTTGGATTTCGTGTTGCGCCCCGAGGAGCTGGCTCGACGGCCCCCCGTCATGTAGCCTGACCTCTTCATATTTGGCGGGTTGTTCTCCTAGTGTGCGCAGCCGCAATTCCGGTTTTCGGGGTGCGAAACTCGTCTGAGCGTGTTCAGTAGGCGGCGGGAAGTTGGCCAGATCAAGGGATGCGCGGGCGGTGTCGTAATATATAGAAGGCCTGACTTTCCAAGGAGAGTGCCGGCTTTGAGGGCAAGCACGAATCGAGGGAGAAGGAGAATATCGTGGTGCGAGTGGTCCAGATCGGTGCGGGCAACAAGTTGTTTTTGCTAGTGTCGTCAAAGGGAGAACGGGCCTAGTTGCGATGGGCAGGTGATGTAACAAGGAGAAGCAAAGGTGGAAAAGCAAAGGTAAAACAAGCAGAGCAAGACCAAAGCTATCCTGGCACCGGTGGCGGAGGGGTTACCTTATGGAAGGAGAGTATCAGATGGGAAAAGAAGGAGCAAGCTCTGGGGAAGCAAATAACTTAATATGAAGGGAGCGCGGACGTGATGATGAGAGGACTAGGAGAGACGTCAAAGCCCAGGGCCACCCCAGACACAGACAGACCAGACCCAGATGGGTTGGACAGGACACCGGGACCGTACCGTACCATACACATATTACATGGCCTGGGTTGCGGAAGCAAATTGGATCTAAGATTGGAACGGCGGTGACCATGACATGTCCAGCGCAAAAAAGCAACCAGACGATCCTCCCACTTGTCCGCCGGGGAGGAGGGATTCAGGGAGATGCGGCGGCGAAAGTCCCACGCCGCGAAAAGGGAATCCAACTGCCCGGCATGACGCCTGTGGGGCCTTAGAAGCCCTGTGCCTGATCCAGGGGTGTCCCCCCCAGACGACATTTCGGTGGGCTCTTTTTTCTTTTTTTTTTCTTTGCTGTCTCCATATCGAGGTACATGAGCAGTGGTACATGGGCGCGCGGTCGAGTGTCGGACCGGGGGGAGGGAGAGGGAGAGGGTAGGGGGTGTGAAGGGGGGGAGGGGAGGGGTGTCTTACCCCTGTCAAGATGGCGGTACCAAGGCCTTGAACTTTCGCCTTACAACAGTGGATAGGTCGGCAGAGTACGTAGTTGTGCGTGACGGGACTACATATCTTGGTAGGACATGGGCCGACGTGTAGTATATACGTACTGCTCGGGTAAGCCTTCCGCAGCAGAAGGAAGCAGCTGCTAGTTGTACTGCAGTTGTAGTAATAGCAAAGCACGCAGGGTAGGTAAGGAGAGATGGACCGAGAAGATTTGTGGGAGCGAGCGACTGGGTGAGTGAGTGAGTTGGAGTGCACTCCATACTTACCTACCTAGACCGACATAAACAGAGAGGTACGTAGTTTCAGTACATGGGAAAAGTAGGCAAGGGGTGGTAGACTCGGGGAACGATGGCGCCAGACCGGAAGGCAGGGATCAACAGAGGAAGCAAAGGCAAAGCAAAGGGAGAAATAAATAAAATAAAAATAATAAAAAAAGGTTTCACAAGAGGCAACGAGGCTAACTAAGAAAGGGAGGGTACGAAAGTAGTGTTATTATCATTTTTTTTTCTGGGGCCGGCTCGGAATCGGAGTGTGGGTAGTTGCAGGGCGCAGGAAAGAAAGGAGAGTAAAAAAAAAGAAAGCAAGAAGGCAACGAGAGAAAAGGAAGAAAAAAAAAAGAGTAAAAAAAAATTGGACCAATAGACGAATCAACAGAACAATGGCTGCCATACAGCGTCGTCGATGGCCACCGCGTAGCAGCTACTTGCCCATCACGTACAGTCGCGCAAATGCAAACGCAGCAAGAAGCGCAGCACCAGCAGCGGCAGCACCAGCAGCAGCAGCACCACCACCACGACTTTCTCATGCCTGCGCTGCTCGCTCTGTTTCTCCCACTCGGGGCCGTCTCCTATTCGCTCGTCTATTTGACACCACCAAAACCCATCATCGTCTTTGTTCGGCCCTGGCTTCAAGCGGGATCGGTTTCTTAGGCTACTTGTTCCCCCCTCCTCTTCCCCCGCTAGTCTAGGTATCCGGCTCCTAAGCCCGGGCTCGCAAGGCTCAGACGAACGGACGGGCGGGGACTCCTGCAGAGAAGTCATGTGGGTGCCACAATGCTACTCTCGGCCTTGCCTTGCAAGGGAAGAAGGGAGCGACGAGATGCAGGCTGCTGGTCTTCGTGATGTAAGGCACGGCGGCACAGCAAGGTAGGTAGGTTAGTTAGGTAGGAAACTGCCCAGGTAGCTACTGAGGTAGGTAGTAGCGTACGTACGTACCTACCTAGCGTACATACAAATACCCGTATGACCCAAGATTTTACACCACACCCCCCCGGCACTTGAGTCGCATGGCTTTGCTGCAGCAGGGGGGCGACATTGGATTACATACTCCGTACTGTGGTATACGTAGCATGGAAACGCCAAACCGCCGGCCGGGGGGTGCTGGTCAAACGCTAGTGTCTGCGCAACTGTCGAGAGGCCATGGGGGAAAAACCCAGGCTGTCCCTGTGGCTCGGTAATACATAGACCGCCTCCTCCCTAGCAGAGTGCGAACTGAACCGGCTCCCCGCGCTGCCCGATGTTTATGCGGTGAGCGGCAGCACAACAAGTTGGCTTGGCTACCGTGCCTTTCATTGGGGGACGTCCGCCGGCTTCCATGACGGATCATCCTAAATCTTCTTCCTTCCTTTTCCGCTTGCCCTCGTTGTTGGGTTGAACGACGTCGAGGTGGTGGGTGGCACGCGCATACCCTCCCTGTGCCACGCGGAGCTTATCACGCACCCCTCCCCTCAAGACCTTGCATCAGAGCGCCGAGGAATAATAGCATCTAAGTAACAATGCCGGCCGATAGAGCCACATCGTCTCGTCCCTTCCATCTTCGCTTTCGTGAGGCGGTGTATTCAAAGACAAGGGCTGCCGAGCCGCTCTCCCCGCGCGGGCACCGACAGCTGTTGCACCACACAATCGGCCTGCAATCGTTAGAAACAAGATACCGTTGCCGTGGCGGATGCCGTTCCCGCTGCCGCTGCCGCTGCCGCTGCCGCTGCCGCTGGCCGTCGATTCTCGAGCATGTTGGCTGAATCCTTAACCCGCCGCCTTAAGGCCCTGTCTCCCGCGCACCACCCGCCAAGTTAACATGGATATTGTACAGGCTGGTTGAACACTGGACTCGGTGTGTTGATAAAAGCAACGAAAGATTGAGAGAGAGAGAGAGAGAGAGAGAGAGAGAGAGTGTGTGTGTGTGTGTGTGTGTGTGTGTGTGTGTGTGTGTGTCGAGTGAACACCCTATCTGCCTGCATCGGCCGTATGCAGTTGCGGTGATGCGCCCCTCAAACGTCGCACAGCTCTATCGGCCGAGACAAGTTTCCGCCTACCTGTGCCTCCAGGCAAAGTAGGCATCGCATGTGTTGTGACGTCTGAAAATGGCGACCCTCGGGGCTGAAGCTTGCTCAAGCCCTCTGCTTGTTCGTACCGAACGGCCCCAATGTTCGGTTGGTTGTATGCGCACTACAGAGTACCTACCCATAACATGACGGCTTCCGATTGGAATGGCAACGACAGACCTTTTGTCCACCCCCGAATGCCCCCTTGCAGACGGTGTAGGGTCCGGTCAGTAAGGCGAACGGATACCCAAAGAAAGGGGCTCAGGCAGGTCGATGCAAGCCCAACCTCAAATTCCCATCAATCCTTCTAGTCATTCCCCTCCGTCAAAGAGTCATATCGTGACATGTCGACATCTTACTTGCGTACACCTGGTCACTTGACCCTGTATCTTACTCCGCATGACGAGGGCTGTTGCGTTGGCAAACAGTCAGCCTGTTTGCTTGCCGTCCGTCTTGCTTGCACGACGACCATTGCCGTTACCCTGGCTTCCTTTACCCAGCAGGCACTTTCGCGTCCTGGGTTGTAGCCCACTCGACCAAGATGCCGGCGCCTGGAGGAGGCTGAGTCGCTGCCGCCTTCTCAGCGACTGGTTAACGTTGTTCTGGCGTAGTATACTGCAGTCGTTGGCGGTCCCACGCAGCATGGGGCAGCCTGAAATAACGCTGGTGTTACCTTGATCAACAGCGAATGTGGGTAATGGGGATGAACCAACCGACTGGGCGGCCTGCAACATGCAGTGGGTAAGGCCGCAGTGTTGGCCTTCTCCAGAGATGACCATCGTGGCGGACACGACAAATGAGGTGGCCGGGGGGTCGTCATGAGCTGAAATGTCTTTCTTTCCTTTGGCAAACCTACGATCCCGGTCCGCCGGCCGTCATTTCTCTGACGAAATCCGGAGAGTGTACAAAGGTACAGATAGCCCGATCATCACATATGACACAAATGACAGTGTGAGGCGCGAAGCCATTCAGCCGTCGTTTCGGGTACCTGCTGCGGTTCGCCTCACTGTCCTTATTGATTGCCTTTCCACATGCTTCCATAGGGGTACTAAGGCTTGTCGTGCCGGCCGGCCTGTCCAGCACTGTATGAAAAAGCGCTCGGACTCAATTTTCATAGCTGGTTAGTAAGACTTCATGTGGGCGTCGCGGAAGACGGACTGTAGGTAACATTCAGCAGGAGCGTGGTGTTTGCCAGCTTGCCACTTTCGAAATTGATAGTCCATCCGACAAGGTCAAGGGGTTGGACGTCAACGCAAAGTTTGAGACGCGCGGGAGACGAAAGGTGTCGGCTGGCGTGGGTGTAGGTAGGCTTGGGCACGAGCTTGGGCACAACGGGCGGTTTCGAGCCGAGTGCCCTGTGTGTTGTGCTCTCGCCGTCCTAGCCTCCCCTCCCTCCCCCCCCTCCACCGCCTGGTACCGGTGTCTTTCATCGTTGAGCCCAGAACCGAGGTCTACCCCAGTTTACAAAACATAAAGGGAGATGGGTTGGCGTGGGCCGGGTCCCTGTCCAAAACCATGTGGCATGGCCATATCCACGTAATATGGCTCCGAAAAATCTTCCTTGGTCAGCGTGTCTGGTGTCTCTGCCCACCACGGAAGGTCGGTAACACCCTCGGTGAAGAGCCTCATGGGTTGGCCATACTGTCTGACAAAAAGGTCATACATAATCCCCCGCAATCCGTGAGTGCACTGTCGGCCGGCGTTGGGTGCATGCGTGCAAGCCATGTCAGCCAAAAACTCTATCGCTCGAATCCAGCCCAGAATAAATAAATAAAATACAAACAAAAACAGAGTTTGCCATTATTGGTCGCTGATGACAAGACGGAGGCATGCAGGAGTCGATTGTCATTTAGGTACTCCCTTCCCGAGCGTGGCCGGATAGCATCCGCGCACTCTCGACGTTGGCGGACCTGGTTGTAACTTGGTCTTTCATGGTCATAGCTTTTGTCTGCGACCGCCGACCGGCAACGTGCGATTTTCGAGTCTCGTCGACCGCCGAAGACGAAAAGAAAGCTGCACTCTGAGGCGAGAGAGTGCATGCCCCAACCCCCCAGTTGGCCCGCAAAACGAAATGGCGGTGATCCCTCCCCGGCTAATCACAATCAGGGAAATTGGCTTTCGTTTCTGGACCAGGTCAGGGGGTACCCAGTATCCTATCCTGCCATGCGTCCAAGCGACCCCATACATACAACCGTTCCTCTGGGCCCTGATCGGGTGAGTGCCGGAACCGGTGCCGAAACGCCAGGTAGATTGTTCGCAGAGGGAACCAAAGTGGAAGTACCCTCATGTAGCCATTTGCTCCGGGGCAACTCGCGGGTCAGGTCTTCCGTTGCCGCAGCACTTGTCTGTCCACCGTCGAATGTCATCGAGGTCTCCAGAGCAAGCAAGCAAGCCCAAAAGCCAGCAGAGAAGGTTCGGGAGATGCATTCGAATCCTCTCCCGCCGCATCTGGCAGCTAGAGGGTCTCCGATGCTGAGAAGGAAAAACTGAAGCGCGACACTGCTGCATCTCGTCCTGTATCTCCGCAACAATAGGCTATCGATTCATGACGCACCTTGAAGCCTTGGTCATGGAGGTTTCGCGCCACGGAAGCGGGATCATCATGTGTATATGCATGTCATGCAGGCGGATTTCCAACTAGACCATACGAGTCCAGTAGGTATGGTATATTGATGGTTTTCCGCCATAGCTCTGTCGTCAATGTGCTGGCGATGTCGCAAGAACTCTTGGGCGATGCTTTGTCTGCATGCAGCAGAAGACAGACGACTTAGGGTACGACACCGGTACATTGAGCTTTGTGTTCCCTTGGAGCCGCATTTGCATGGTTTATCGCTATCATCGGCTCCAGCAGAGGTTGTTGTACCGCAGCCCCTGGTTGAAAACCGTAAGGCAGCCGATGCTTCCGGCAGGCCCCGTGGTTCGCGGATGGCAATCGAATAGGCGACCGATCGCCTGCAGCTCAAGCCTCCGCCGTCCATCATGTTCCCAATCGTATGATCCAACGTCTTGTTGTTTGGTTGTCCATTCGCGCCTTATCGTTGTTGTTGTCGTTGTCGCTGCTGACATGTTTGTACCAACTCATGAATACCTTCCGAGGCGCTCGCTTAGTGCAAGCCGGTCCGAGCGGCCAGGGGTGCTGATACAAAGGGATACTCCTCCTCGTTCAGATGCAATGTTCTCTAGACCCGGATGGCCGGATCTCAGGGGCAGCAGAAAGTCTCCTAGCCTTTCGCCACGCGGCGCTTGGCGACCCATTGAAGGGGAGCAGCCGAATGGCTGGGGATGTTGCTCCCAGCTCTTCCCCTAGTCTAAACTAGTCTAGCCGCTTCCGCGCGTGATGAGTAGGTATCCAGAAAAGGGGAAGTATGCTACCGATGGGACGACCGGGTTTGAAATTGTAAACCACATGACCTGTCAACACCAGGAACAGGGCTCGTTAGACAAGGCCGACTAGGGTACGTCCCTGCTTCAAGGGTTGATCATTGAACCTTCACTGCCCCATCGTCGGTTTCAGAAATATTTTCGGGCTTGCCGGGGAGGGGCCCTGATGGCTCCCATTCATGTCCTCATCCTCTGATGCTTCGAATTCTTCTGCGGGTTCTGTCGAGCTTCTCTGCCACTTCCCGATTGAGATGGCTGTGGGTTCCGGATAGGCCCCGTACCAAACGTAAACTAGTTACACCACAGGGGTTGGATGGCGTGGTGGCCTCTTTGAGAGTGCTGAAGGAGACAACGATTGTTTACCGGTATCTACACTAGGTAGATGTTTGGATTGCGACCACGAAGTCCACAAGTCGGCTGTGGCTACCGCATACCCGATAGTTCCACAAGGCTACCAGAGAGAATGACGGCACAAAATGACCCTCACATAGGCACGGGCAGCTTGCCTCGTTCGTGCACAACATGATACGCCCCGGGCGCTGGGCATCAACGTGACGGCGATTTATTTCAACCTTGGACCGTGACCCCGCGCCCGCGGTGGTTTTGATGACGAGGCGACGATGGCAATATTAACGATCAGCGGCCCGACACACTGGAATGTACCCCCCCCCCCCCCCCCCATCTCCTCATAGTACCATCTCGTGCTGGTCCTGAATTCTGGGTTGATGGATACGGGAAGGCCTGGGATCCCAGACTGAGTGGGGGATAGGAGCAGGGGGGTTGCTCCCAGCAGCTGGGTCGATGCGAAGAGCAATTTCAGGGTCAAACATGCCCGTCATTGGCGACCAAATTTCCATCACGGGGGAGGGACGACAGCTTGCCGGACGAATCAAAAGGTTGCGTTTTCTGATGGCGATCAACCCGCGAACGCAGCAGATGCGAGACGACGGTCAATGGGCTCGAGAAGGAGGCGAGAAGCGGTAGCGGAGCTCATACTTTTGTTGCGCCAGCCCACAACAAGAATGAGAATAAAGCCCCACGGGGTGTGGTGTACCATCCGTCTGGTCCCGAGTGGCTGGAAATTGCGGCTGCGTTTTGCCCGTGTGCGAATCGACGTAATCATCAGAAGCCGTGCGTACTATGCGGCGAGGCGGGCGAGCGGGCGGCTACTGCAAGCGTCTGTACTATGCAGTGCATGCTCCCATCCGGGGAGCGATTCTCCAAGGCTCTGACTCCGGATATGGGACTTCGGTGTCTTTGTCGTCGCAGTGTGTGGCCGAGTTGGCCTGTGAGACTGACTGCCTTTTTGTCATTCCTGATATCTCAGTTGCCGTCGATCCAGAATGCCTGTCTCAGCTGTATCGATTGGCAATCGAAACTGCGCAGCGATAAGAGAGGAGGTGCGGGCCGAGTACTTATCATTGGCCGAGAGCAGGACGACGGCTAGAGCAGATATCATATCGGTCTGCACGGTTCTTTAGCCAGTCGTACGTGGCCGAGTTGCAGATGGGATGGCCTGAGTGGGCAAGAGGATTGGCGACGAAGGAAAAAGAAAAGAAAGGAAGTATGGGTTCAAGGGGGGAGATTGGCGGTGGATGCAATGAGCGAGAAATGGTGGGTGGCTGACGGATGCTGGGAATCGCTGCATTGCTTTTTTCCAATCTGGTCGCTCCTTATTTCCTCTTCCTCGTGGTCGACAACTTCCTTTTGCGATCCTCCACAGAACCCACCCCAGTCGAGCTTTCCGTTCTTTGCTGGCTAGCACGCCGGGGCTGCAGTTGAGGATTTCCTGCTCCCATCTGAGCCGCAGTCGTCGATCCGATATGCATCTTCATGGATTGCGCAGCCCAGGTGCAATCGGTGAGAAAACGACTGAGGCAAGGAGAGAGGATGTGCCCAAAACACCATGCGGATTGATTTAGCGTACGCACGTAAATTCCTCGGTCGATCTGCCTGTGCTCACCTGTAAGTTTCTTATTGTGGGCAGAGAACCATGCGGCGGGTGAGGACGCAACAACGGAACATGCCATTCACTACCCAGGTGCCTGACTAGGTACCTTGTCTAGGTAGGTAGGTAGTCATCAGCGCAACTGAATCGCGATTTTGTCGGGTGCAGATGTGCCTCAGGCCTGCGGAAGTAGAAAAAGAAATGAGCAAACTGGCGACGCCGCCGGAAGCAAAGCTGGGAAGCCGCATCCATGCCTACCTACCGTAGACACTCGCGTGATTGGGACAAAGCTAAGGAGCCCGCTAACGGCAAGGAGTATCGCGGGCCGCTGTAAGGAGTATAGTGTGCTGGCAAAAACAGGGATCTGTATATATCTGTTTTCTTACGTAACAGTTGTATTACTACTAACGGCAGGCTGGCTAGTGGGAAACAGAGGGTGGAAAGGATGACCGCCTTCTATGTTAGGACTAGTGTCGCCGATATCTACTAGCTGTTATAGGATATTTGCTAGCCATATCTGGCTAGCGGGCTTCCTAGCTTTGTCCCAATCTCGCGAGTGTCTACGGTAGTACGTATAGTTACTAGACAGGTGTACCTACTTAGGTAGGTAGTGTATCTCAGACATGGGGTAAACGGGGTTCAGGGAAGGCAAGCACGTAATTAAATGATGTACGAATTCACCGTAAAAACGATATATACTCACTAGTAGGTATTGAGTATCCGAATTCGTAAGTTCCTGCGTAGGTAATCCTTACTCGGACAAGATGCCTGCCTGCCTTATCTCTATTCACTGCCAACATTCCTTCCTTTTGGTGGTTTGAGCCCTTGGGAAAGCGGATTCGATTCAAATTCGACATAGCTGATCCCGGCAGTCGTCCCATTCACCTACTCTGAGCAAAAACCTCTTACTCTTCCTGACCTAAATTGCTCGGCAAGTATCAGTGAACTGAGACTTGCTCCTGTGAGATCCGTTCAAGACCCTGCACCTGTCATGTCAAGGACAAAATTATTTGCGCTTAATCATATGATCAGTCCTTCCTTTTTGTGGCTGTATTCCCTGCCCGTCGCCCCATACCGCCCTCCGACCATCGCCCAGATACTTGGCCTCTATCTACTTGCATCGCCTGCGCTTAACCCGGTGTGATGATGCTTGGTCCTGTGCATCGAGAACCATCAACCGACCCAGTTATTGTTCTCATCTCTCCTCGTCATGTCTCGGCTGCTAGCTAACCAATCTCTAGGTCGACATACGGTGTGTCTAGATCCACCGAACCATTCACAGCACCAAACGGCTGATGATCAACCGTATAACGCACCGAGTTGCATCTGATGTGCTGATCTCCCACTCTCAACGGACAAGCTAAGCGGTTCGTCTCTTAACTCGGCCATATGCCATGCACCTCATCCGCGAAGCGAAGTTGCAGTACCGGTATTCCTGTACTTGCTCTCAGCGACCGCCAATATACACTACATGACGAGTATGGTTGTCTGGCCATCATTACGACTCTCCTTCGCGACTCGTCTGCTGGCAACTGTCACGCCACCTCTAGTTTACACCGCCGAGACCCTGTCGCCCGGCGGTATGCTTCATGTCCATCAGCGCCGAGTTAAATGTACGAGAGCGACGCTAGGGGAACGGCTTGCAGTCAAATGAAGGCGACCTGCAAGATCCCTCAGACCCTTGACCGGTATCCACCAGGCGCTTTCCTCGATCAACAACGTCACCGAAGATGTGTACCCTTTCGCACGAAACCACGTCGTTCCACTTCTTGACCGGATGCCTCAACACGTCTTCATGTTGCTTCTAAAGACGCACACGCGTGCATTCTTTCGTCGCCTACTTATGCATCAGCCCGATTCGGGGCTTGGCAAACACTCTACCACAGTTCTGCCAGCATGCCGCTGATTGATCCATCAATGGCTATTCTTTTGTTGCACAGGTTTAGACACATGATCCCGACACGGGAGGCAAGGGCGACGTTACGCGCCAGTATTCCGCTAATTCTCGCAAACGGTTCGATGCCTCTGCTTCTATCCAACCATCTTCCGCCAAAAACTAGCCCTCGCCGTCTGCCAGCATTGCCTTGCTCTATCGCCTAGCCTCTTACTCCTCTGTTGGCATTAGTATGACACATTGATTGACCCCCGGCTCAGTGTCGTAAATTCCATACACGCTGAATCGCTATGTGCTCTCAAGACGAGGCGTGTTATGGATACCATGTCGGCTTCTCGCGCCTACAATGAACCAGTGGATCTATACGTGCGACGATATAGTCTCCAATTCAAGGACAGTAACACAAGTCAACATAGAAACAAGTTGGCTGCATTGGATTAGGCTGCAGCAAACTGATACTCGAGTGTTTTCTCTCTTCAGACTTAGCTAACAGACTGGGGCTACTGCCCATATTCTCCGCTTATCAATGGCCCTAGCCCTGGAGCCCTTGCGCCCCGGGGCACCTGGAGAAAGTCTGCTGTCCATATTCCTGAGAAACGCCAGTTGCATCAACGACCAGAGCTCGACTTGTAACACTCGTTAGAGGATCCCCGGTGGCACAATTGGCTAGCGCGTCAGACTGTTAATCTGGAGGTTCGTGGTTCGAGCCCACGCCGGGGAGAGAATGTGGTTAAAATCCACGGTACAGAGTACAGCACCATACTTTTGGTGCTTGTCCTGATTCATTGGCGAGTTTGTTCTTCTTCTTTTTATTTTTTTCTTTTTTTTACGGGATACATAGATAGATAGACACTCTTCTTCCATGAGCGAGGACGACCAAGAGGCATAATAAATATGGATAGATACTCTTGCCCATTCGCGGTTCTGGCAATCGACCCGCCGGCCCGCCCCCTAGCACCATGATCCACCTTTGAGGCAACGACAGACAAAACATTGCTGCGCCTAATGCTCTTGGCTATCAGCGTAGGGCATCAACAGGACGCGGGAACACATGATATATCGTCCGTGAGACAGTCAAATCAGCCAATTGGTGACGCTGGCTGTGGTTCATTTTATTTAGTTGTGACAACTCTGCCTCCCAGTGTCATGCTTGAACGAAACGCGGAAAACCAAGTCGTGACATGATCGCGAGTGTCATTCGATCACAGCAACTCAAATCATCTCCTTGTGGCGGTTGTCAGACTTTCCTCTAACGATCTTCAAGGATACCGCCCCCCCAAGGAAGAAATAGCCTTAGGCACGGATCACAACAAACTCCCGTCGTCTGGGCAATAAAATACTCACCGACGGCCATGACAACTCACCGACTCGGTAAACTGTTATGCTGCCAGCTGATCTGGGCAACAAACATGCTCAGTAGCCTTGAAAAGGGGGCAGTTCTCCGCCACAATATCGCTAGACCGAAAGCCTCAAAAGCTCGACGCCGGCGGGCTTGGGGTTCCTACGCGACCCCTGATATATTTCTCTCATAGTCGATATGTGATACATCACCTACCAACGCGTTACAGCCCTGTAGATCTCTCACCGCCTGCAATAGCACTTGCTCTGTTTCTCGAGGTGGGAAAGCTGCAAGGATAGCAAGATGAGCATGGGAGTGAATATCCCGGCTTCCCTTCCCCAGTGCGGTATTCCCGACCTTTGAATACCCCAGCAGAGTTTTGGTGCCCATCACATGTGTCGCTTGAGACCCCAGTGTTCCTGAAGCAGGCATTCTTCAAGGCTGTTACGACCCTCCAGGGGTGTTCTCACGTCACACAGCTTCAGGCGTACGGGTTGCGGTGCCACAAATTACAATCCTGGCAGGCGACAGGCTCTCTTGCTCGCCTCGTCTTCCCTCTATTATCGTCTACTGTCATTTAGATCTCCTTGGGAGCCCAGCTCCACCGGCTAGCTTCCGTCGGTCAGGCTGTCCAGTGGTCGACATGGGCCCCGGGACATCCGGAAATCAGGTCACGATACGCTGACATCATGGTCGTTAGATGTACGAGGCCACCAAGGGCTCATTATAGACATCATGGCCTTTGGTAAATTGCCTTACACCGCTGGTTCAGTAAAGCGTGGATTACACTCAGTTCTAGTGGCCGTGAGCCTCCAGAGTGACGACAACGTTGCGATTCTGACTGTGGAGCAACCCACTTGTTGACTCACCATACTTTGGCACATGGTAGAAGTTGGTCTGTCTGGGTCGGAAACCTTGCCGGGCCGAACCAAAGAGCCTCCTGGCCGCACCTAGCAAGTTTGGGGTTAAGCGGATCGAGAGCTCTGTGCGGACCGGAAGTTCCTTCATCTATTCTAGAATAAGGAAGCCTCGTAGAACAGCATGGAACTTTGAGGCTTTGGCTAGACGTACTCCTCACCTCATCCATCAACCGCACCGCAACGCCTGGGACACGTCAGAACAGGGCTGACGTGTACGCCCGGTTCTTGCTATTTACAAAACCTGCTACGGCAAAAAGGATGCTGTGTAATGGCATTTTCAACATGCATTCGTGGAACGGACCTGCTTGATGACTGAAAAGTACGGCATGGGTATGTGTGCGCGGTAACCGTTGTCTTGCCAGTCCAATCCCTTGGCGCAAACATGGATTCCCACGAGCCGGGTGTATGTGCCCTCACGCAACTGGGAGGTGGGCGATGATGGAGGGTCATCAAATATTGGAGGGCAAACCCGGACTTCCAGTCGGGCTTCGCCCGGTCCCGTCTTGCCAATTGAACTAGCCTATTTGGCTCGCGGCTCTATGTATTATTGAAAATAGAGAATGCCAATATCTGACGTTGCTGACAGCGCTCTGGATGGCGATGCACTAGCACGAAGGGACTAACTACGTAGCTGCAGTCCGACGAGCCTGGGTCCGGTCGATATCTATGGTTGACCTCTAGTGGACAAGAACGCTCTGGACATATGGTGGATGGAGGGCTGTCAAACTTGACCATGCATCAGTGCTTCCGACCTGTGATACTCTGGAAGCTAGCTGCATATGACCCAGCTCGGATGGACCTACGATGGCAGGCCTCGATTCTAAAGAAGGCGGGGTGCTGCAGCTCGTGTTGACCGAGACCATATCTGAGTGGCTGGCGTCCACTCGGTGAAGCAAAGCATGGGTTTTGGCCCGGTACACCCCCATCATGTTTAGGATACATCTTGTGTAACGTTGACCGGACTAGATAGGCAACGCACGCAGTGAGAGAGGACTGCTGCAGCGCAAGCGCAAGCAGAACCCTGAGCTTCTGATTGAAGGACATCACAACAGGATGCCCGATGAGTGCGGTGAGTAGACAGACGGATAGAGTGCAGCCGGGCAAGGAGGTCAGGCACCACCCGACCGCCGGTTTCGGACGACATTGGGAGCTGCTGCGGGACACGATATTTGGCATGCCTTGGGACTGTGCAGGGTGAGAGATGATCAACGGCCCAATGACCTGCATTCGTGATGGCGTTGTCTATTCTCACCAGTCAAATGCATGCAAGCTATCGGATGCTGTGTGCAGAGGGAGCACCTATCACGGTGTTCGGGGGAAAAGACCCAGAAGACGTGCTTACAGCTCCATCAAGTGACGAGGAGTAGGCGGCTGGGAGCTCCCGTCCAGCTGTGTGACCTGCGGTTGTGTGGGCCTTGGTCCCGGCTTCCTCTATGCAGCTCCATAATCGCCCGTACCGTGTATCGCACAACAGCCGACACTGTATCCCGGGTTGCGACTTATCACCGAAGGACGGAACGTCTTGTGATGTGTCTTGATGTTGGCGCCGTTTAGCTTGGCCTTTGCTGCTGCATTTTGTGTGACGTGCGGAGGTAAGGGAGAAAAGTACACCGGTAGGTAACTGAGCGACGCAAGGCGACCTTGGCAAGGCGGCATGTTCTCGGGCCATGCTGGTTGCCGTCTCCGATCTGATTTGTCAAAGCCATCGGCTTCCGTCATGTTCCTTCTCGGACGAAGAAGGAATGGCCCAACCAAACAACAACAACAACAACAACCCCATGCCCCATCACTGTTTTCTTCTTTTTCCCATCTCTCCCTGCAACCTCACCCTATCTACCTAGCTACTTAGTACCTAGGTAGCTATCAATCCGCACACCCACCTAGCCACATGCCCTTACGCCGGCCCTACACAACGGGTTATCCGACGCAACGCTGCGCTCCGCTCCGCTCATTTTCCGTCTAGCCCAATTGTGGAGGAGACAACAACGGCCTCCACCCTGATCTCTTCTCTCTATTTTCGTTGGGTTTCATCACCTGCCTACCCACGCACGATCTGCCTACCTAAAGCCACCCATCCGGTGCAAGCCGCGAACCACACACGCGGACCCTCCCTCGCACGCACACAAGCAAACAGCCTACATACAGCATAGGCATCGCAGCACCAGTTCCACCACTCCAACCACCACCGCCACCACCAGTGCGTGGCAGCGCATCGCATCGCATCGCATCGCATCACAAGCTATAGACCGACGCCGACCCGCCAGTAATACAAGACGGGACAAGATGGCCGGCAAGAAGGGAGCAGATAACAGCAAGAAGGCCGCTGGCAACGCCCGCAAAGCCGAAGCAGCTGCCCAAAAGGCCGCCGCCGAGGACGCGAAAAGGGCCGCAGCCGAGGATGCTGAATGGTCAAAGGGCGCCAAGGGCAACGCGAAGAAGTGAGTGCGAGCAAGAATCTGAGGGGGCGGGGGCGGGGGTGATGGCACCATCAATGTCCCACGATGCGTCGCACACAGACACGCATACACTGCCCCGTCGCCACCCTGATCCATCATCCATCACAAATCATGCGAGATAACCGTTGTCCCACGCAAAGAACCGAACCAGGGCCATGGCTGACCACACTCGCGATCGTCCAGGGAGGCGGAAGCCGCCAAAAAGGCAGAAGCAGCTCGCAAGAAGGCCGAGAAGGAGGCCCTCCTAAAAGAGGAGGAGGCCAACACGCCGGGTCGGGCGGGTCCGAAGAACGCCAAGACAGCCGTCAAGAAGACACGCGGGTTAGACCTGTCGCAGCTCGACGACGATCGCAGCGGCGGCTCGCTCGGAGCCCTCAACGCCACGGGTATCGACAACGCGCTCGATGCCCTCTCCCTGACGACTTCCGACGCCGCCAAGGTCGACAGACACCCCGAGCGACGGTTCAAGGCGGCGTACGCGGCCTTTGAGGAGCGTCGCCTCAAGGAGATGGACAACGACGGCACCGGTCAGGGCCTGCGTCTGCAGCAGAGGAAGGACAAGATCAGGAAGGAGTTTGAGAAGAGCCCGGAGAACCCTTTCAACCAAGTGACCGCAAGGTTCGACGCCACCAAGGAGGAGCTGGCCGAAATCAAACAGAAGGAGAAGAGCAAGATCGAGGCCAGACTTGGGAAATAGAGCTGGGCGGACGCGCCCGTCGGCACTGTCCCTCTACTGTTTCACGATGCTCGGTGACACACCTTGCCATGATTGCATGTGTACGTGGCAGAAGGACTACAGGAATGAATAGCAGCACGCATCAGTCACTTGATCAAGCCACATCAACTTTCCGATAGAAAGAGATCATCAGAGCGGAAGCGGCCCCTCCTTTCCCGGTGTTTGGTGTATCGCCGTATCCACTTCCATGAAGCACTCTGGTGTGCACCGCATGAGAATATGGCCGACCCTCCATTAAGGCATGCATGTATCCTGCTGATCTGTCATATCTCCCGTTCATCCTCGTTGTCTCCTTGTTTTCTCCCGCCCGAACCGCCAGCCGGGAGGGTACAATGACCGATACGGCCGAGATGACAACAATTTTTTTGGCGGGGTAGATGTTGTGTGACGTACCTACAAGGTGGGGGTGGTGACTAACACAAAGTGCCTAGGTAGCCTTCGTCATCGATAAGACAAGTCGCTCGTCTTATCGCGATAAGAAATAAATCCGGCAGAATATCTGACCGCCCTTATTGACCGCCTTGCTTCATGCATGAATGATTGCCCTATGCAATCGTCTCATGTCACTTCATCCCATCAGGGCGCATTCCATCTCATCGATTGTTTCTTTACGAATGCCTCACCAAAGTCCAACATGGCGAGTCTCCGCATGGGAAGCATGCCTTCGTTAAGGCGGCAGCGCCTCCTTGCCGAATTGTGAGACTTCCTCTCTACACTCTCCCATTTCCGTGTCCGACCAAACATGTAATTGCTAACCCCGGGATGCTAGCGCCGGCCTGAAGCAGGCGTGTCCGGAGGGTGTGTTTGTGAGCTTAACGCCCGGTGATCCAATGTTGTGGTCTGGCGTCATGTTTGTGAGGCACGGTATGGAATCCTGAAATTCTGCCGCGATGAAATGGGCGACAGGTATTATGGGCATGGCGAGACTGAGACGCTTTTAGGACCCTATGCTACGGCCATCCTCAGATTCCAGATTTCGTTCCCGGACACCTATCCCCGCCTACCGCCACTTGTCACCTTCTCAACAGACATGTTCCACCCCTTGATAACACCATTGACGACGTACATGTACACTACCGACATCCAGGACAATGGCACCGTCAGCGCCACCGACGCCGAGCGCCTGCCGCCTGGCGGGTTCAGCCTGCGACACGGGTTCCCGGCCTGGTTTGGGCGGGGCAGTAGGAGCAACGTTGAAAGCAGACAAGTTAGCGGCCAGCAACAACCGCCTTCGACGCCTGCCAGAGGCGGTCCATCCAGCACCACCACGACACCAAACTCAAAGGCTACGCCCGAAGGAGGCCGGTCGGGGTACCTCGACACCTCGAGGCGGGAGGTTTCGACGTACGAGGTCCTGCGGTATATCCGGAGCACGTTCGACGACGAGAGCGTGCTGAATTCGGTGCCGCTCGAGGCAGCGGGGAATCCTGGTGCGTGGCATGCGTGGAGGACACGACAGCGTCAAGCGGGCAAGACGTTCCCTGGGGGCTCAGCTGCTCAAGAGAAGCAGGAGAAGGAAGCGGAGACTGGCGGTGCTGCCGTGGAAAAGGAAGAAAAACCACCTGTACCTCCTGCGCCCGAGACGAAACCAGCAAGTGGCGGTTTCGTCATCGCGAGGAAGCCCATTGGCGGCGCGGGTGCTGCTGCGGCCCCTAGAAACCCCGGAGAGTGGAACTGGGAAGGCGTGTGGGAAGACAGGGTGCAAAAGAACATTGCAGCCTCTCTATCGGAGGCAGTTCTATACGGCTCGACGCTGGGTGGCGGCGATGACCTGGTGAGTGGCCTTGGGGTTGTCTTTGCCGAAGGGGATGAAATGACGCTAACTGCACTACTAGATTAACTTCCTCCCGATGGACGAAAGCGACGTGGAGTCTGCAAGGGATAACCTGCTGCTGACATTGGAAAGCGGCGCCGCGACCCACCAAGACCTCAGCAGCAGCATGCAGAGCGTGCGTGCGGCGGAGTGACGACCTTGCCCTTCTTGATAGCGACTTCCTCTTATAACCTTATGACTTACATAGCCTTCCCTCTATATTCTTTCTCTTCCGCCGTTGCTGAGCTTGCAACCCATGCCTGTGTAGACATTATTCTATCTTCCTTCCACGTAGCTCTTACAACAACCCTTCAATGCATAGTGATCATCGTTCTAAAAGGAGCCCACTCCAGAGAGTAGAAGACAGCCCTTCTCTTCTCATCATCGTTTCTTCGCATTATGGGCCTCTCGCCGCCTTTGTTTGTAGTCTTGATTGTGCTCGCAACCATCGTGCCTCCCCTGGTCGCAGGGGCTCTTCTAACTCGCTTCGTCTGCCGTAACTTCAGAGACGCTGCCGGCGTTGTCGAGCCCAAGCCCCGACGATGCTGGTTTGGCCTCCGGCGTGTCAGGTCCATCAACAGCAACACCACCGACAGCCTCGCAACCCGCGCCCAGAGCTACGCGGACTCGTGGCAGGACCTGGAGAGCCTGCGCACGCACAGGGACACGCCGACACCGTCGCTTCGTTACTGTACCTGCGAGGAGGTCCCACCAGTCAGGACACCAGTACCTGCGGCCATTCGGTTCCAACCGCAGCCGCCGGAGACATGGCACCCCTCGAGGGCGAGCCGGCTGACGTGGAGCTTCTCACCAACGAGGCGGGACCAGGGCCACCCTCGGAGATCCCGCAGCCGCTTAGGGTCCTCAAAAGATTCGGGCGTAGTCCTGGAGGGCTCGTCGGAAGAGGAACGGAGAGCTCGAGGCGAACGAGCATCGAGACGGATGAGGGTCTAGACAGTGCGACTGAGGCCCCTGATGAGCCCCTTGTGGTGATGAAAACGAGGGGAAATCCAGAGCATAGGCTGGCTCCGGGGTCAACGGAGGTTAATGAAAAGTCAGGCTTCCCCAGAAATATGCCGCGAGCAAGCCGTAAGTTCTGATCTTGCCCTTGAGGGGAGGCTTGCTGATTCAATCTAGGACTGCATGGTTCCGAGAGCATCACCGCATCCACCATGCCCGAGCTGTCGCACGATAGCTTTGGAGAATTGTCTCATCGTCCACACCGTAATCCTCTACCTTGCTTTGGTACAGCTTCCGAACGGAGCTCGGTTCACGACTCACGAATCCTCGTGCCTCGAATTTCTGTCACTCCAGAGGTCGAAGCCGTCGATGACAACACAACATCCATCTGGGCTGCCATCAAGGTTTATGGGCATGCATACCCGCAACATGACGGATCACCTGGTCCGGGCAGATTGGTCGGGGTTCACAAACCATCAGCCAACAAAAGTATGCACTGGGATGCCGAAGGTATGTTTGATGTGGCCTTTGATTTCTCTTGCACTGACGTCCGTCTGTCTAGACCCTTGGAAGTACGGATGTATACATAGTATGAGTATCCAGATCAAGCCAACAGGAAATAACTGCATTCTTGATGTTATCCGGGAAAACCCGATACCAACGTAAGATCTCACTCAGGCGACACTGGGGCGTTCTAACAAGTCCCACAGGACTCTGGGGAACAACGAGATGATACTGCTGCTTGTGCATGTTCTTTTAGATCAGCCTCGCCCTAAAAGTCAAGCAGGTCATGTCCGGCAACGATCAGACGAGCTGATTGAAGATCTGCAATATCAACTGGGAGACTCTCAGTTAGATTATCTTCGGGTTGTTGTCAAATACAACCATTCTGCGTTTCCTCTTCAATCCCGTTCTGAAGCTGTCGATGGCGTTGTTCAGATGGGAACAAAGCTGGAGACTTCGATCAAAGCCATCGTCAAGCATCGCAATTACCAATCGCCGTGGTCACCCTGTCCCACGCCAACCACTAATCCTGTTTTGAGCATCACCTACGACTGCTAGGAGCTAGAGAAAGCCCGGAGCGCCATGCGCCGCATCACTACTCAACCAGTTTTGCCGCATAAGCTGGCCAAGCCAAGATCCAGAATGAACTTGACAACGGAAGATAAGCTGGTGGTCACGCGAACGCCTCCGATTGTTCCCAGGAGGGAAGCCAGCCTCGGATCAGACGTGATGGTTCGACAACCAGCACCACTGCACGGCGGGTGGTCCCAACCTCGAGAATGCTCGGGAACGGGCTGGCGGAATACCTGTGTGGGACAGGGGAAGCGGGTGCCGTCAACTGCAACGTGCGCCGACGAACCGATGGCCAAGGCTGGGACCGGAAACGGGCTCGAGCTTCCGAACCATACGGGCATTCTGAGAAGTCCACGATCAATGGGCCCGGGGCTACTGAGGAGTCTGGGGGCGGACAGTGGCGGTCATGGAGTGGATAGAAGGTCTACGGCTGGAGGTTCACTCCACGTGCAGGGACAGAAGCCTTCCAACCGCTGGAGTTGGACGGGTTGGTTTTCGTGAGAGTTCGTGGCTTCAAGTTTAGTTTTAATCTTTGTCAGCCTGTGGTGATTTATGTGATCGCAGCTTGTCCTCCAGTCTGCAGTCGCAGGGGCGCAAGCTTTCAGTTTTGGAATAATCGATTCATGGCATGATGCTGTTTCAACTTTTTCTTCTTCATTACGGAGTAGCTTCTGCTCCCTTCTATCTTCAAGCATGCTCGTGTTTGTTTGTTGTTTGTTGTTTGCTTTTTATTTTCTTTTTGCCCTGTGGATGCTCTAGGGCTTCTTCACAGCAGCTCATCCCTCCAGGGGATGGAAGTCTGCGCACCCTTACGCTCGACCGTCTTGGCCGCGGCTCGATTGGCGTTTTTGATGGCCGAAGAGATGTCAAAGACCTCGCCCTTGGCCTGCGCGTTGACGGCGGCGACGCAGTAAGAGCCGACAAAGGTGTCGCCGGCGGCAGTGGTGTCGACGACCTTGACCTTCTGTGCCGGAATGAGGTCGGCGGCACCGTCCTGGTTGATGTAGTAGACGCCGCGGCCACCGAGGGTGATGATGACATTGCGGACCTTCTTGGCCATGAACCACTCGCCGACGCGCTTGAGGCCCTCAGGGGTGTCGAGTTCCGACTCGTGGCAGCCGGAGAGGATGGCAGCCTCGGTCTCGTTGACGACGAGATGGGCGAGGCCGTCGTAGGCCTCGTCGGGGAGGCGCTGGGCCGGGGCCGGATTGAGGAGAACCGGAACCGCGGCGGCCTTTGCGGAGCGCAGGGCGGCGAGGACGGTCTCGAGGGGCACCTCGAGCTGCATCACCAGCAGGTCAGGCTTGGGGGTGAGGGTCTCGGGGAGGGAGCCGAACTTGTCCGGAGTGACGGCGTGGTTTGCCTCGGGGGCGAGGATGATTCGGTTCTGACCGGTGGGTTCATCCACGACGATGATGGCCATTCCGGTCTTGAGGTCGTTGCCAACGGCGATGCGGTCGGTGCGGACGCCGTGCTCGCCGAGGTTCTTCAGGAGGAGGTCGCCGTACGAGTCGCTGCCGACGGCGCCGATCATGGAGACAGAGGCGGACTCATTGGCGGCGTCGTTGGGGGCGTCGCGGGAGCGTGAGAGCTTCGCACAGGCGACGGCCTGGTTCGCGCCCTTGCCTCCCGGGGAGATGACAACGGAGTTGGAGGTGAGGGTCTCGCCCGGCAGGGGGTGGTGGGGGACGTAGGAAGTCAAATCGATGTTCAGAGAGCCGAGAACAGTGATCTGGGGGGCCTTGGAGGTGGCCATCATGAAGGGAATTTGCGCGGGCGCGCACGAGCGGGCGGGGTTGTTCTGAGGCGTCGTAAGTCGGGAGTCGTAACAAGTGTGGCTTGTTCGTTTGAAACTAGAGGGCGCGAGATGCGAGAGATGGAACGAGAGATTATGCCGTCGGGTTTCTCGGTGCTCGTTACTCGACTGGCGCGCCGGCTTCTGTGCGAAAGAATACGGTTCGGATAATGGTCGAAATAAACGGTATCGTGGATCAGATGGTGAGGGGCAGAGCTTCGACGGGCCGTGTCGAAGTTTTCCAGACGACGAACGGTGAGAGCCCCGCCATGCATTGGTGGGATGATGATGTATTCAGCGGGGCACAGCTGATGAGCTGCGACTGGGAAGTGTCGCTGGTGGAGGGGGCGGGGACCAAGTGGGAACACTACCTGATGGGAGGTCACCGCCGTATGGGGGCGGAGAGTGATGGTTGTATTCATTACATGCTCTGCATTCGGGAGAAAGGGCCCACCCCCTCTCTAGTTTTCGTTGTTGATTCTTAGCAGTGGTCGATCTGGCTACTCAGAAGAATGGTTGATGGGTATGGATTTATGGGTCTTTTGGGCGTATCTGGCGTATCTGGCCAAGGCTAAGGGAACGATAGATCTGGGCGATCTTGACAGTTGAGGCTCTCGTCACAGCCAATCTCGCCCAACCTCGCTGGCCTGTCCTGCCTGCAAGCGCATCCGACCCCCTGTCAGAGGCTTAGTTACACAATCCCGATCGGGCGTTGCAACGGAATGGCAGGGCTTTCTTCACCTTACCCTTCCTTGCATAGTATATACACCAGACCCTTACACTCCTCTCCTTCCGCTGCCCGTCCATTCGCCGAAACGGGGATCTTCTGATATCCAAGTGCCGGGGCGCCATTGAGGGTCCGAACCGCCTGCATACTACACCCAAATGTCGGGCGCTCTGCGGTGTGGGCGGCGGTGGGAAATACCGACTGGTTTTTCTGTATTTCTTCGATACATGGAAACTAATGGCATCGCAGTGGGGCAGATTTCGAGGGTGCATACGACGGCTTGCCGTTGGCTTTTGATCCCCTGTTGTCCGTCTCTCTGTCGCGCCGCCAAGCCATGCTGCATTGGTTGCGTCCGCCATGTCTGCCCCCAAAGTAAAGCCGGGGTTGCTTTGCTTGGGCGCACCGGCGTCGGTGTGTGTGCGTGCGCGGGTGCATGTGGGATGCTAGGGACCAAGTTGGGATGAATGACTTGAAGAACTCAGATCAAGTGGAAATACGTACAGAAACGACACCGAACAAGAAGCAGGGGAAGAAGGGAAAGAATGGAAAGCGGACCCTCCCTACCTACCTACCCTACCCAGGTACCTACCTGCCAAGGGACGGATGCAGCAGCCCTCTTCCAGTAACGGTGCCTATACCTACCTACCTTGTCTCCCTGCATGTCCTTCCCGTCCCTATCGCCAATCTTGTCTTGTATGACTTACCTCATGTTAACGTACGACGGCGTCATGCACACCGTTGGTCCAACTTGGGAATGGCCGTATTCTAGAGTCGGATGGATGTGTCCTCCCCGTCCCATTCGCTTCCCTACCAAAAGTGGTTTCCCATCCACCGCGGCTTGCTGCTCTCTTACTTGTTCTTCGTGGTTGTCTTCTGTTCACCAGAACTCTGCCCTTTTCTGAGTGGCACCTTCCTTTGCCTATTCTCCATCTTGCTCTTGCTTGGATTCGCTTCACCATCCAAAAGTCCCGTTACTGGTCGACGTCTTGCACTTGCGGGCCACCTCCCTGGTCGCCCGACTTCGCTATGACGGACTCCGACCGTATCAGCCCGGGCTGGACGACAACGCTCATCTGTCTGGCTATCGTCGTCTTTCTCATTCTCGTCCGGCCGCGGTCGTCTTGGGCACATCCGCCTCTCCCCCCTGGTCCGCCAGGCGAGTTCCTTCTTGGCCATCTTCGTATTATACCCAAAGAGAGGACAGCCGAAGTGTACGAGAAATGGGCCAGGGAATACAGTAAGCCTCCGCTTCTTTTTCGCCAAAGACCTTTAGTTGACAGAGGCTTTCTTAAGAGTCAGATGTTATTCACGTCAGGTCCCTTGGCCAGTCCATGATCGTGCTGAACAGCGTGAATGCCGCCAAGGATCTCCTCGACCGTAGAGGGGCCAACTACTGCGACAGGCCCAGATTTGTCCTCTTCGAAGTGTACGTTGAAACCCCCCCTCGTCGCTTTGTTATGCTTGAGCGCTCAGTGGACATGCTAACGTATGTTGTACGTCTGCAGCATGGGTTGGGGCAAGACGCTGACCTTCCTCCCCTTTGGTCCCCGCTGGCAGATGCACCGAAAGCTGCTGCAGACCACTTTCAGCAACACAAACGTTCGGCAGTGGCACTCTTTACAGGTTACAGAGGCACGCAAGTCGGTCCACAGCATAGTACAGAACCCAGAGAACTGGGAAATGTCCATGAAAAGGTGAGGCACCTCCGATTTTTGAGTCTCCATTCGAGATTCGTCTGACGATTCCAGGTTTGCCGTTGCCATTGTTCTCAAGGTGAGCTTTGGGATTGACGTACAAGATGACAACGACCCGTACGTCAAGATAGCCGAAGACGCCATGTACGCGACTGGGAACGGTGGCGTCCCCGCCAACAGCATTGTTGACATCTTCCCCCTTGGTAAGCAGCGGACGTAATCCCGTTT
The DNA here is from genome assembly GCF_030913465.1 of Colletotrichum navitas. Classification (NCBI taxonomy): domain Eukaryota; kingdom Fungi; phylum Ascomycota; class Sordariomycetes; order Glomerellales; family Glomerellaceae; genus Colletotrichum; species Colletotrichum navitas. The sequence goes on along the minus strand of NW_026850554.1, from coordinate 195,511 downwards.
CTGAGAACCGTACATTGATGAACTTTGGCCGGCACCACAGCTCGTTATTTGCCCGACTGGTTAGTTCGAGACTGGTCACTGAAATTTGCGCGCGAATGGGGATGGGCCATACGGAAGTTGCATGATGTTCCGTTCGCAGTTGCACAATACGAAGTGGTAACTTTATGCCCCTTGTTATTTTTGACACGCCCGCAACGCTGACAAGCCAAGGCTCGCGGCAGGGACAGCCCATCTTTTGCGCACACGCTGTTGGAAACATACACTTCCAACACCCAGAGAGGGCACACTAATGAATGGTCACTTGACGACATCAAGGGGGCTGCAGGCGCCATCTTTATCGCAGGGGCAGACACGGTAACTTGGTCCCGCGACTGCCACGAGTAAGACATTGCTGACTCCAGCCTCCAACAGACTTGGGCCACCATTGTTGTTTTTGTATTGAATATGGTGTTGAACCCCAAGGTCCAGAGGAAGGCCCAGGCATTGATCGATGAGGCTGTCGGGCACGACCGGCTGCCTGATCTGTCGGACCGTCCATCTCTTCCGTACATCGACCACGTTGTCCAGGAGGTCTACAGGTAAGGGTTCCTGTGACTCAAAGTCCATGGGGAATGATTCCTGACGAGGAGATCCAGGTGGTCACCGTTGGCGCCGCTGGGAATTCCCCACAAGGCCCTTGAGAGCGATGTCTATAATGGCATGTTCATCCCGAAGGGGTAGGTTCACTTGTCCTCAGCCCTCTCGCCGGCCCCTCAAAAAAGAACACCCGAATGCTTCCAGAAGGAAAACTGACGGCTCTACCCAGGTCGATTGTCTTCTTTAATTCGCGCGCCATGACTCAAGATGAGAGGATATACCAGGACCCCAAGTCTTTTAACCCAGACAGGTACCTGCCGCAATCATCTGGAGGTCATGGCGAGCCCCTGCCACTTGGTCAATTCGGCTTCGGGCGTCGAGTCTGCATCGGCCGGTTTCTGGCAGACAACAGTGTCTGGATTGCTGTTGCCACGATGCTTGCCACTCTCAACTTCAGCAAGAAAGTCGGGCCAGATGGTCAAGTTGTCGAGCCCAAGGTTGCCTTTACCAACGGTGGTACCTGGTGAGTTGATTTGTGGCCTCATATTTGTCGAGGTTTGTGGTGTTCTGACGTTCAAAACGAAAGCCATCCGGAGCACTTTGATTGCTCGATAACGCCACGCAGCCGAAAGGCCGAGGAGTTGCTGCGTCAGTCTCTCCCTCTCCCTTGAGGGAAAAACGGTAAAGCGAGGAGTTCTGGTTCTTACGGGGCTAGCATTACTAGATGCCAGGCTTCGAGTCGATGAAACGGTGCACAATTGATTTCGAGGAGGCTCCGGACGCTATGGATACTGACGGGGTAGTTCCCTTGTAACCTTGAGGGCGACCGAGTAAGCTTGCGGCCTGGAATAGTCAAAACGTAAACCAACGACGACTACAAAGCATAACTGAGCCGCGAGGAGTCGGAGTGAACGCCCGTTGATGGCAAAGTAGAGCCGAGGTTGCACTTGAATAGACCAAGAGGCCGTTATCCACGTTAGCGTACTGAAATCATCACCGTGTCTGCGTGCCATTCTGAACACGGCGCTCTCAGTTGCCTGATCGTGGCTCAGGCGTGACCGGCACTGCACTCGCCATCTGCCTTTGTCGATCTTTTCAATCTCGGAAAGAATAGCTGTCACCCGAAGCCCACGTCAAGGCCCCCCTAGATAAGCTTTGATTTGGTCTCGTTGGAGCTGTGCCCGCTACATGAGAGGAATATCGCTTAGCCCCTTGGCTGTACTTGGCCCTCGATTCGTCAAATCGAGGCTGGTATGCCACAAAGACGCCGAGGGCTTATGGTATTTTCACCCCGTTTGGCCATGTTCCAGGACTGCGTCAAACAAAGTCCAACAGGCTACCTGGAAGAGTCATGCGCACAAGGACAGTCGTGGACATGTTGTTTGTACGAAATTCGAACCGTTGCACCCGATATGTCACCCTCCTCATCTGCCGCCGTGGAAAAAGTGGTGACGGCAGATACGGCACAGGAGGACCGATGAGACGCACGAGGTAGTGTACCATGCTCCCGCTGACATGGGTTTTTTCTTCTTCCTTCTTCTTTTCTTCGCCAGCGGGTGTATCCGTACAACCGAGGAAGCGTGGCGGATAGCACTGGACCCTGTGTAGCAGCACACCGCAAAGGTCCAACAGGCCAAACCTACAGGCTCGCACTGCATGTGAACCCGCCGCCACGGTGGCAATCGCAAGACCACGTTGGCGTTCATCCAGCCAGCTGATTGCAGAGACACGACTCGTGACGAGAGGAGAGGAGAGAGTAAACAGAGAAGAGAGGGGAGGGGAAGGTTGTTGCGCATGGAGGAACCTGGCTCGCCACGCGCGATGCAACGACGGAACTCTGGCGACGCGCCGAACACGCCGACTAGAAGAATCCCTCGAAAGTCATGGACCACGAGGCGTGCTAGGATAAAGCCTCACAGTTTGGCACCGCCCTCGAGGTTGTTATCGAGGCGCCCGCCCTCCCACCGTCGAGGGAGGTCCATACTCAATTTATTTTTGTCTTTTTTTTTTCTTTCCTTTTTTTTCCTGTTTTCTTTTCTTTTCTTGAATCGTGAATAGTCGGCGGCCAAGGATGATGATGATATAGAAGACAAAGGGTTCGCAGAGGGGGTAACGCTTGCAGACTCTGCGTTGGCCAGACTCGCTAGTGGAAAAGCTTTTTTTTTCTCTTTTGGTGCAGGTGACAAGTGGTTTTGTCGGTACGTACGCAGTGGAAAAAAATTAAATCGTTTTAGACCTAGCTCTTCGACTTGGCCATTTGACCACCGACAACGGCCTCCTGAGGGGGGAATTGGTCCCTGGTTGGTGATGTGGAAGCTGGGACGCTAGGCCTCCGGCGGGCTTGACGGACTTTTTCCCCATGAGCTCGAGGGGGGCAAGCACAGCCAGCAGCAACAGCCTCTCTCCGCCCAACTCTGACAGCTCAGAACCCTGTCAACTTGGACAAGACATGACGCATGTCCCGGGGTGCGCAGCCGTTGGGGGACGTGCAGCCAAAGCAAAGCATACCTTCCTCAGGTCCTTAGTACGCACTTTGTATTAAGGTGCGAGATAGAGACGGTGGGACAAGGAGGGTACGGGATGTAGCAGCCCCCAAGTGGTAGGGACCATTGGAGGTCTCCAGTCCCATGTGGAAAGGTGCTCGGACGGGAGAAGGATTCCAGAAGGCTGCCAAGTTTCGAGTTAAGGAAGGCAACGACAAAGTATAGTTTTAGTGCAGCAACACAACGCAACGGTCGCGTCAGAAGTTGGAGAGGCGGAAACTGTCCTTCCTCAGGGGCGGCCCTAGGGGAGAGTTTTCCAGGGTATCCGGTTGCCGGAAACAGCGAGACTTGCGTTGCGAAGGAGGCGGGGAGACAGCGGATAGGCGGCATAATGATAGCGAAAGACGGGACAAAGAGAGAGGCGGGCAGGGTACAAAGCGGAAAAGTCGAGACTCATTCCTCCCAACGCACCAGAGTAAAAACAAACCCCTAGATACAGAGCTTGATCCCCTCCGTCAGGGTCCTTTTCGGGGGGTTGGTTTTCCGGCGGCATGGCATGACGTTTGCACCCGGCTCGGTGCTCTTGCTCCCCAGCCAGTGACGGAGTTTACCGCTCGCTTTCTTTTCTTCCTCCTACCCCGTGCGCTTGCCATACTTGGGGATTCGTGAGGATGTGTAGGCATATATCAACGGTGGTCGTGGCCGAGCTTGTAGGTTGTCGAGGGAGCTGCCCTTTTGCCTTTTTGCTCTTTTCTCTCACCTCCCAGCCCTCGTCATATTTTGCTTTCTGCTCCCCCAATCTCCGTCACCCATCCATGCCCTTCCATGCCCCCCCACATGCTCTCATACCACTTCCCCTTGTCCCGGTAGAACATCCAGGCCTTTACAAAGTAGCCCGCTTAGCTTTTGGGACGAAACGGTCTGCTCGAATTGTGTTTTGGCTGCTGCTGGGCTTGGGCTCGACATATCGAGGAACGACTTTTGGCCATTCATGGGCATAACGATGACTCGAGCCGTTTCGGAAGGCGTAAACTTGCACCACGACTCTTAATTTCCAGCGTTAGTTATCGTCGCCAATTCGAACCATCAACGCCCGTCATTGCTTCCATATTGCACGGATTGTGCCACACCCAGCGAGCATAGGCTCTCTGCTCATCTAGGCCGCCTCGACTGTACTCTTTGGCGACTTCTTGTGGTGCTCCCCTTTCTCAAGGCGTGGTATCCGGCCAAATCCTCTGCCGTGCTCGTGCTTGCCAACCAACCCCCATCCCATACTTTGGACATTCGCCAATACCGGAACTGCTCGGGCCGACATTACCGAATACCAACACTCTTTGCAACCACGCATCAGACAACACCTCGATTGTCACGGCGTCCTTTGACGCGCCGCCCTCTAGCGAGCTAGGCGGTCTTTGGAACAACATCGATATCGCCATTTCTGCGACGGGGCTTTTTCAGTTCGTGGGCTGAAAAACCCAGAAGACCCATCGACGGAAGCGAGCTGCCCACTCCAAACCACGCTGAGAGATTCCCGAAGCGTCTTGTCTTGACCGGCTGTCGTACAGCGGCCCATTCTCGCAGGTCTCCTCCCCTAACCCAAGCTCGCCTATTCCTCTGAAACCCAGGTTGGTGCACTCTTGTAGGTGATCGACGTGGGAGGAAAGCAAGTATTCGGAAAAGGGCCGCTCTTGGCCCAAACGTTGTATCTGTGCCGCCAAAAATAAAAAATACAACAACGAAAAGAAAAAAACCGGGCGAGCTCGCAGTAAAGGTGACGACCGTCTGACCATCCCCCTATCCTGCACCCGTAACCTACTGCTTGTTTCATCGGGCTTCGATCGCGCCGAAGCAAGCGTTCGAAACATATGACATGGAGAGCCACCCCACAGCCTCCAAGAGCCACGGCGGCATTGACCAGTCAGTGACGGTCGAAGACGGCAAGATACACCATAGGGAGAGCAGCCGAAACCCAAAGTGGTATCAACGCCTACTGGATGCCGGCGTCGAGGAGAATGGGGTCCTCCCAGTGTCTCTCGAGAAGCGTACCAACACCAACTACAGTAACCTCTTCACCGTTTTCTTCACCAGTCTGCTTTGCCTACTGCCGTAAGTCTCGATTGCAGTTCCGTTCGAGACCGAACCATCGATCGCTAACGTGTGCCCACAGCATCCCAACGGGCGCGCTAGCCACTGCACAATTTGGGTTGAGTTTGAGGGATGCTTCGTTGGTGATACTCTTCTTTTCGATGCTGACAACCGTGGCCCCTGCATTCATGGGCATTGCCGGCTCTTATACCGGACTGAGGCAGCTCGTTCAGGCCAGATATTCCTTTGGGTAAGTCAATGTCTCGCTACTAGGAAAGTTCGAAATTCCGCTGAACATCGGGCGGTACAGATATTACCTCGTTTCCATCCCTCTCCTCCTCAACGCCGCTACCGTAACCGGTTTCTCCCTGTCCTCCTCGATTGTCGGGGGCCAGACCCTCGCAGCCGTCAACCCCGGCCATATCGACGTGAAAGTTGGCATCGTGATTACGTGCCTCGTCAGTTTTGCTGCTTCTTTCGTCGGATACCGCGCGCTTCACATGTGGGAGCGGTGGCAATGGCTCCCCAATCTTGTCGCAATAGTGATCGCGGTAGGCTGCAGTGGACGGCACTTGTGGAAACAGGCCGAGGCGCCCCCTCCGACAGCAGCTCAGATACTCAACTATGGGAGTATCATGGCGGGGTACTTCATTACTTTTGGCGGAACGGCATCGGATTTCACTGTGTACCACGACCCCAATAATACCACCAAGTACGTTGTTGTATCCATTCCTCAGATGGTTAGCTGCTGACTGCTGTGTAGGCTGAGGATGTCTTCGTACATCTACCTCGGGATCTTGACCCCGTCCATCCCACTTCTCGTTTTAGGCGCAGCAATTGGGGGTGCACTCAACAATGTCCCCGAGTGGAAGTCGGGATGGGATACATATGGCGTTGGGGGCGTCATGGCCGCCATGTTGGCCCCTGCCGGTGTCTTCGGAAAGGTTGTACTCGTGGCCCTCGCGTTGAGTGTAATCGGTAACATTGCAACCTCCATGTACTCCGTCGCCCTCTGCATGCAGCTGATGCTGCCGGTATTTGCCAAGGTTCCCCGAATTGTTTTTGTCGTCATCGCCCTGGGCATCATGATCCCGACGGCTATTCGTGCAGCGGAGGCATGGGCCACTTCGCTTCAGAACTTTTTGGGCTTGATCGGGTACTGGGCCGGTTCTTTTGACGCGGTCATCATCGAAGAGTTGGTTCTCTTTCGCCGGATGGACTATGGCTCATACGACCATGCCGCCTGGAATACCGCTCCCATGTTGCCTTCTGGCCTCGCCGCCATCGGAGCAAGTGTTTTGAGTTTCGGGCTCACCATACCCGGGATGGACCAGGTGTGGTTCACAGGGCCTATTGCAAGAACAACGGGAGATATTGGCTTCGAATCGGCGTTCGTGCTAACAGCGATTTTCTATGCTCCGCTCAGGTGGCTAGAGATTAGGAAGCGGGGGCACGTCTGAACGTCTCCGACGTACGATTGAATAACGAGACGTAAGCTGGGACCGAGGATATGCCCAGACAAGAGACGCACGATAGACCTTCGGTGGAGAGGCAGGCGCATATTGATAATTACAGGGCCCTGACCTAAGAGGGCGGTCTCGACAGTTGATCAAAATGATACCGTTTCTCGGGCGTCCAGCTGGGAGGGTTGCGCCAATGACCTGCTTAACCAGCTACTGAAGTGATTGCCCAGCAAGGCTGACCAAGTTTCAGGCATGTGATAATCATCCATGGCTTGGAGGTGGCTCGCTACGACGCTGCATGGCCAACTCAGGTCAGCCAGGAACTCATGGCGCGTTCGTCATTGGGGGTGGTAGGAACGGACTCTCACCTAGCCCTCGCGGCTGAGTTTGCCGCAAAGGACGATATCCTCACCAAATTGATGCCACGCTACATTTGCCAATCGGGCAGCAGGAACGGGCGTCCCGCCTGGAGTATGGACTCGCTCGGGAGAAACGACAACGCCACCCCGTCCAAGCCAAGTGGGTGCAACGGTCACGATGACCGTGTCGATGAGCTGCTGGGAGCCAGGGTTCAAGAGCGAATTGATAACCTGGCCTCCTCCTTCGACCATTACGCTGTGTAGGCCTTCGCTATGGAGAGCAGAAAGGATAGACTGCCAATCGAAACGCGGCTCAGTCTCTTTGGCGTCAAGAACAACAAATTTTCCACCGTGAGCTTCCAAAATGGATTTTTTCTTGGAATGGACAGCCGCCGTCGACCCGATGAGAACAAAAGGCGCGAGTCCTTTGCCTGCTCGGGCGACCTCAAAGACCTTATTATGCTCAGTAAAGTCCCAGCGGCCGCGAGGATCCACCACAATAGGCCGAGGTTGAGCTTCAAGACCCGCACCTGCGATGCGGCAGTTCAAGCCTGGGTCGTCGGCGAGAACAGTCCCAACTCCAACGAGGATAGCGTCATGCTGGCGACGCAGATGGTGGGTCATGGCCTTGGATTCGGGGCCCGATAGACGCGTACGTACTCCAGGAGCGAGGGAAAGTGAAGAATCTAGCGATGTTGCGAAGGTCAGAGTAACGAAAGGACGACTCTGGGTCTCGGCTGATTGGATGGCAGATTCTGATGGCAGATGCGGAACCAACCAGGCGGCATCCTCGTCGAGAACCCGTAGCGTCTCCGACATGGCCGTCGTCGAGATTGTCCTGTTCCGTGGTCTGGAGAGGGTTAAGTGGCAGTGACCAACACGAGGGGCTGTCTGTTCCCAGTCTATACAATTTTCAGCTCCCTGTGTAGCGCAAGAGGTGATTCTGTGGCTATTCCAGGATTCGACAGATGACCCCTAGCTCGTCTAAAAGGCTAGACCGCCGCCGTCCCTGTCTGAATTGCCGATGGGAATTACGTCAGCATACCTAACAAGAGGCAGTTGCAGTTTGACAAACCAGTACCACTTGTAATTGCTTCGCCAGCCAAGCACGGGAGGCCCTGCGATGGCAATTTCCCCCCCGCCCACTGATCGATCGGGTGGTAGCCCAAAAGGGGGTCGCCAACTGCTGGCTGACAGAGTTGGTGGCCGGGATGAGACCGAGCAGGGCTCCGAAACCCAATACTTTGCAGAAAGCTCAAGTGACGAAACCCTAAGACCCAATTGAGAAGCTACTGTAAGGCTTCGGACGACTCAAGGTTACGTACGCCTGCGGCCTGCTGGAAGAAGCTCTGAGCAGCTTGGATGACAGGACAGAACTCGAAACCGGTGCTCAGGAGCGACCGCAAGTATAAGCAGAGGCTACGGAGGTGAACAAAAACTGGCCTGGGTTAGGTGATGCCCAAGGATGCGGGTTTGAAGATATCCGGACGAGCGGTATGAGCAAGGACGACAGGTCGTGACGGTCGTCGCGAGGGCGTACGAATACTGTGGCACCCGGTACAGATACCCGTGTCTGTTCACTATGTACGGCAAGGACGTTGGGTGCACCAGCGGGGATTTGAATGCTTTGCTACCCCGAATCTTTAACGGAAGGACCCGCAGGATGTGGGTGTCTCGGTGATATGATTCCTCAAACTTGGAGCAGCGGAAGTTTGCCCGCGTCGATGCCCCTTGTTTGCGACAAGGTCGATTCAAGACCTGGTCGAAACGCGATACAGTGTCGAAGGAGGCAGACGAGAGGAGACGAGACAAGACGGGAGATGGACCGTTTGCAGAGTAAAACTGGGAAGGAAAGCGAAAAGTTGGCCGAGTACTATTGGCTTCCCACCCACCCCCTTGCTTTCACTCGCAAGGGCTGGGGTATCTGAGCAGAGATTTGAGGCGTTGGCACGCCCACTAGCGATTTCGGCGTCAAGCGCTGTTTGTGGGTTGTGTGTGGGCGAGCGTGTGGGCGTGGCTGTGCTTATGTGAGGACGAGGATCGTGTGTAGGAGAGAGGAAGATGACGGCAGGAAAAGGTGGACGATGCAAGAACGGTGTATGGGTGTGTTGAGTTGATTACCACCGGTGGTCGAGATGGAGGGTGCCATGAGCATATATGCAAGTGCAGATCGGGACTGAAAGTTGCTCCCCGCCTAATTCCTCGTCTCGCTCACCATTCACGCATTCATCCACTAACGGACTCACTACAGCTTCGTCTTCCTTCCCATTCGACCTCTACACACACGCACGCACGCACGCACGCACACACAAACATACACGACACACATACCAAACGAACCACGCCGCTTTTCTTCCTTCTCCTGTACGGTGCATTGCAGCTTCGAAACGCCAGACAATTGCCTAGGCACCAACCTAGGTGGGAGAGCAGCCAGCCAACCGCCCCACAACAACGTGCGTTTCCTCGGGGAGGTGGGCACTGGATGGAGACCAACCCAGCGGAACAGCCGACACAGCACCAGATTTGGCTTGGAACAGGCCGTCGTCGGCTATTCGCGTCGGAAACATCGTGGAGAACTTTGCCCCCGGTGCTCTCAACCCCGTTAATGGCAGTTTGTCTTTGCAACGACATGGCTGTGAACACCAAAGTGAGGTCTCGAGGTCCAGCGACGCCTGCCTAGCAAAAGGTCCGTAGCCCCCAGCCCTAATTTTTCTTCTTATTCTTCTTCTTGTCCCCCCGCCCCCCCTCCCTAGTACCCCGTCAATTTGTGCGGAACAAGACTAACTTTGGAGGGTTGCAACCCGGTGTAGGCTTTGGGAAGCTCCATGGTTGTCTACGATGTAGGTATTAGTGCTTCGACTACGGTAACCTTATTAAGTCGACATCTATGTCATCGCACCCAATTCCTAACGCAGAGGTGCCTCGGCCGAGGCAGGGAGGATGAAGTCGTCTTTGCCTTTCCCATTTCCTCATTCCCATATCCTCTTGGCCCTGCCCTGGCCTCCCCTAGCCTTCCCTGGCCTGCAGTTACACCGCCTAGGGCTGCCCCTCCTTTCGACGTGAACTCTAAGTAGGTTCAGCGTTGTACGTATAGTGGGGGGGGAGTTGCAAGCAAATCCGACTTCGGCGCAGGCAAAGTTGTTTGAACCCGCATGGACGGCTCGTCTTTCGCATTGACCACCTCCATCTCCAATTGTCCGGCGGCCGGGGCGTCATGGGCGTCGGCTAAGCCCTGGTTGGGGTTGTTCGAGGGGATAATGAGGAATCAACATTCGTCACGACAGTGACAGGCATGTGCCGTCTTATCTCTCTGCTCTCCGGACAGGTATTGCAAGGTGAGATGCGTCGTTCATGGTGCCCAGCCAGGGTTTCTATTTTAGCCTTTTGCTGATCGACTTGTTTTCTCTGCTAGGTAATGGCAACACTTCCGAGGGTGGACTCCCACCACCCCATCGTCAAAACTCCCCGGCCATACATGTTGCTTCTTGAGTGCTTTGCTGGAATTCCACTTGGCTGCAGTCTACGGTCGCACTATGCGGCTATGACCTATCACGGGCTCTCGCTATTTCCGGCTCTCGCTCCATCTTTTCGTCTCCGTCTCTTGCAAGCAACCCGGCAATACACCGCCCGACGACTACAGAGTACTCGACTTCGAGACCTTCCTTCATGTCCAAGTAAGCAGAAGTTGTCTATATGGAGATGCTCTCGCTACGCAAGGTGTTGTACCTGTATCCCAGTCTTCAATCAGTACTCTTTTACCAACCTGCGCTGTAAACTGCCTAATCCACAAAGTGAGTCTCTGTAACCTTCCAGACTGCGTTTCACAAACAGGGCTCTAAACTTGCACACAGGACTGCTTGAAAAATACAAGTAAGCCACTATCGGTACAATGACACCACACACACTGGCACCAGCGCGAGCATTTCTCAAGTTGGTTGCCCACCATTGTCGATGAGACTTTGGGGAATCCTTGCCCATCCGACGCGGAGACCGGCTCTCGTCCTTGGACAAACTACACTAGGTACAGACAGCTGAAGAACCACAGTTATTATTCAGTTGGAAGCAGCCCCTGCACCCTGACTTACTCGGGGAACCACGCCATCATGTCCCAATGATGTAAGCATCACTGCGTCGGCGTTAGCTTCCAAGTGTTTGGCATCCTTCACATCTCCGTGACGGGCAGCACGTGAGAAACCCGGCACTCTCGGGGCGGTTAGTTGCTTGCGACAGGCTATCGAGCCCGCAACAATCACGATTTGGTATCACACGACAAGATTCCAAGGAACGACGATGGCCGCTATGAGGTATAATAAGAGGGGCAAGCAGGGGGCCTTCCAGCGTTGGACAAGCTAAGGCCCAGCCCGACTTGACAGCGGCATCTGGTAAAGGTGATCGGTAGGGTCCTTGCCAATATCTACCTAGTTTTCTTGCCTTGACGCAATAGTATCTAAGGGCCTTCGGCATCGTGTTGCCGTAAAGTGTTCGCCGGCATTGTACGATTCAGAAAGAGATGACGTATCCTAAGAGTAGCCAGCCTTACACGCAGGTTCCAAAATACACCGCCGGTCAATACTGCAAGCTTGGGTAAGGTGCCTTGGAGAAACCGGCGGTGATTTTTTTCCTTTATTTTTTTTTCTGAACCCGCGTGCCTCAGCACCTCGGAGACATCTTTCTCATCTTTATCCGACGACAAGTGGATAGAGGTGTGGCCTGGGCGATAGTCTGTCCGACAGAGCTGAAAGTCCCACGTCATGTCTCAGGCGCCGATACTAGCTACATGTATGTCCTGAGTCCTCGATATAGGTACCTGGCTTGGCTGCTGACACACACAACGAACCCAGCGATCACACACTGCCGGGCCCCAATCTTAGCATCGACTGGGGCTAGCGATTGCTGGTCAGCGATGTGGCGCCTGTCACCCGGCAGCTTCTTTTGCATTCTCGGTACAGAGAGACCGCCTTGTATCTGTACCTCAGCCTGAGGTTTTTTTGCGTAGCACTACCCCATTTCAGCCTCCATTGGGCAGAAGGAACAGGGGAAGCGAACAGAAATCGAGCGAGCGAGGCCGGACATTGCCACTGCTGGGCTTTTTCTTCCGTATTTACGGGACATCTCACATCTTTTGAGGCAGAACGGTGTTCGAGGCCAATACATGGATGGGGTCGTGGCACGGAGGACCCCCAGTTTGTCTTTTTTATCCGACATGAACCCGGATGAAAATTATCAATCAGCCCGGACCAAATTGCGGTCATCAACAGGACGTCTATGCGGCAGATCGCGGCTGCCTTGGTCTGATAACTAGGTATAACTCCTGCTGGACCTGTTGTGTGCCGCAAAAGGCCACCGCTGACCAAAGCTTATGTCGACCCTTGTATGGAGGGCATTACACTAGTGTTTCGACCTTCTGCTGACATCTTATGATCCGGCCAATGCAAGGAGGGGTGGGTGTGTGTGTGTGTGTTCAATTTGAGTTGCAGCAAATCGGTCAATGGTTGAGAGGGGGGTTGACACCAGATGCCCTTGAACCCAGTCCTGTCTGCCGGCGGCAGACAATGGAGCGGGACGTTCCCTCGCTCGATCGTTGGGAATACGTACCTTGGCTGTACCGATGTCTACCTACCTACCTACCTACCTGTAGGTAATACCATGGGGATCAATATCTGCGGAACCTGGCCGATTGATCCTTTTAGTGTCATTGGATGCCTACAATCGGCCCAAGGCTGTCTCTTCCGTCGGGAAAGAAGATTGGCTGGACGCCACATTTGCCGCAGCTCAACTAGAATATTACCATTTATCACGCCTGCGTTCTTCTGTCTTTAACCACATAGCTACCACTTTTTGTCCATCTTCAACCACTCGGTTCAGACCTCAACAACACCTAGCCGTTCTTCCTTCTCACACCCTTCACGCACTTCAACCATGGGGTCCTTCGCCCCCAGCTCCAAGAGGCTGCCAAACCTTGGTGCATCTGCACAATATGCCTTTACCACAAGGTCCACTCCGACGGACCCGTACGTTTACCAAGTCGGCTTTGGGAATCGGTTCTCCTCCGAGGCCATGTCAGTGAACTCCGTCATTAGTTTCTCATTTCGAGTGCGTTCGAGCTAAAGGAAGCAGCCCGGGAACTCTCCCTCAGTCTTGCAATGTCCCGCAGAGAGTCAAGTACAATCTGTACGCCGAGCAGTTGAACGGCACCACCTTTGTTTCGCCGCGAGCGGGCATTCATCATGCATGGTTCTACCGCATATTCCCTTCTGTGGCCCACGGAGACCTCAAGAAGATGCCACGAAACGCAGATGTAAGTGACTAACGAGTCAACTCGGTCGTGATTGGACCCACTCCCTGACTCTTCTGGTCCTCAAGATCGAGTCCCGGTTTTCTTCCGGGAACGAGAATGTCGACTTCGTCCCTGGTGGGCTCTGTTGGACAGCATTTCCGGTCCCAAAGGCCGCTGGCCCAGCCGTGGATTTTGTTCAAGGGCTCAAGACGATAGTCGGGTACGGAGACCCGACGGCCAAGGAGGGATTGGCCGTGCATATTTACGCCGCCAACGCATCGATGAAGAACCGTGCTTTTTGCAGCAATGATGGAGACATGCTCTTTGTCCCCCAAGCTGGTAGACTGGATATTCAAACAGAATTTGGAAGGTACGGTGTCAATGACCTCTTTTGGAAGACCCTTTTGCTGATAGTGATGCTAGGATGATGGTACGACCTGGAGAGTTGGCCGTTGTCCAGGCTGGCATCCGCTTTAAGGTTAACCTACCGGATGGGCCGGTCCGGGGCTGTGAGTCGCTTGACGGTTCCTCGCCGTTCACAGGACAAACAACTGACGGGCTTAGATATACAAGAGGTTTTTGGAAGCCGGTACGAGCTACCGGAACTGGGACCGCTCGGAAGCAACGGAATGGCTCTGCCACGCGACTTCGAGTTTCCCGTTGCCTCCTTCGACATGGACAAGTCTGAGTGGGAAAGTGAGGCTACCGGAGCTGTCGGTCAGTAATCCAAGCTAACTACTATTCACAGTCATCTATAAGCTGGCTGGAAAACTATGGTCATGCAAGCAAAACCATACGCCCTTCGATGTTGTTGCCTGGGATGGCAAGTAAGTACACACTATCCACGTTTACCCCGTTCACCGGCCACGATGCCAACTTGGGAACAGCTATGTACCATTCAAGTACGCGGTCGAGAAGTTTGTCAACGCGGCCTTTGTCGATAAAGACCAAGCCGATCCAAGTTTATATACTGTTCTGACGGCGAAGTCCAAAACGCCTGGGGTTCCTGCAACAGATGTCATGTTCTTCACACCCAAGTGGTCATCGGCGACGAACACCTTTCGTCCCCCTGTACGTGCTCTCCCGGAGATGTGACCCTCCCCAGCTAACTTGCAGTAGTACTATCATCGGAACATGGCAACAGAGGTTGTGGGGATAGTGTACGGTGACTACAAGGGCACGAGTCGTAACTTGCAGGCCGGTGGCTTGAGCTTCCAATCAAGCTACACGCCTCATGGAGGTAACTCTCCATGGGCCTGATACATGACTACCGACACTGACAATATGTAGAAACGCACGAAGCGTTTGTTCAAGCAACGACCAGCGAGCTCAAGGCACAACGCGTAGGAGAAGGGTACCTTGGTATGGACGTAGCCACTCAAGAAACGAAGCGCCAAGGCTGATACGAGATGCAGGATTTATGTTCCATATCAGCGCACATTGTGCAGTAACACAATACGCTCTGGAGAGGAGCGGCGTGCTAGAAGGTACAGACGCCCCTCATCTTTTGTCCCGATGTGAGGCAGAGGCATACAGAAACTAACCCGACACATTTACAGTGCCGCCGGCATCTCTGTGGGACTCGATGGAAGGCCACTTCTTTGAATATGTGGATGAGGTTAACGAGAACCTGCGGAGACGGGGATGGCCGTCTCTCGGTTCGGGGAACACTCGTTGACACAGATCACTGTGCGATACATTCACAACTTATGCACGACAATTTCCCCTTGTCAAACTCTAAGTTCTCTTTTGCTGCTTTTGGCCGGTCAAACAGGCGAAGCATTGTGATCCGAATGCACGAATGGCTCGGGATTTCCCTGCCAGTGCAAGGGAAGGGTAACATCCCCGGTATTCCGCAATGGAGTATCGGAGGACTTTTGCTCCGATTACGGTAAAAAGGGAAAGAAAAAAAAAAGTGGGCAGTACACGAGGGTGAGATGGGGGTCATGTATATTGTGTGAAGTGTCATTGGGCCCTAACAGGAAGATAGTAGAGGCAACTCGTAGTCGAAGTTCCTTGGGAAAGACGAAAGATAGTTGGTGGGGTAGTTTGGAACAGTTGGAATACTTATTTTTCGAATGTATAAGCTGGAGTAATGGAACTCCGATATGGTGTAGTGGCCAACATGATGCCCTCTCATTCGATGAGAGGTTAGGCATAGCCCCGAGTTCGATTCTCGGTTTCGGAATATTTTTGGAGTTTGAAAAATGGTTTTATCCTGATGACGGGTTCCACACACTCTGAAGAGATGGACAGACAGATAGATACTATTGATAATTGCATCACCATCGGTTTGTTTAGTGGTTGTCAACACATGTAGTCTGCGCGTTTGCTGCCACTATCTAGGTTTACTTGCAATGAACGTTTCAGCCAACATACGTGATTCAGTGGTATTGAAAAGGGCAAGAATTTGCTAACCACATATACCCTTGTTTGGCAGGAGGGGGGGGGGGGGGGGCAAACAGGTTTTTTACGTTCGGCACATTACCCAAACATGACACATACCAGGTCGGCTTCCCATAGCATGCACAGGTACACAATATTGACCGTACGCAGTCATAGGAGCTTCAATGGAGTGCCCGCGCACCCCTTCCTTTGGCGGTTTGTTCTGAGCTCGAAGCCTATACCACGGGCTCTGGATAGCCGAGGCCCTGGGCCTTGTTTGGTTGGAACACTCCCCGATGGCACTGAGACGAAAAGTTTCGGGTAAAGGGCAAGGAGGGAGGAGGGCAGAGCCCCGCGGGGACTGAGATGGGGATGAACCCATCACACCACATCGATTGAATTTGCAGGCTTTGGGATTTCGGTTATTTCGCTGGTTGCTTGGCCATTCGGGATTGATGATTTCGGTATCTTGCTTGTGCCCCCGTCGCCTTGCAACTGTCATTGTCCTTGACAACGGACCGAGGCTCGAAAACTGCACGTCTCTGCTGTAGACGAACGGTCTTGGATAGCCGTGCCGGGGAGGGCTGCTCCCCCCTTCTTTTATACACCCAAGGGTGCGCGTCAACTTAAATGCCGGGGCATTGGATCCAGATGGCTTGATGATGCGCCTGGCCAAATGGGCTGGATGGGCTGGGCCCTCCTCTTCATTGTCTCCCTCGCCCGGGACAATGGGAGCTTGGAGAAAGGTAGCACTTCTCTCACCTTGAATAGTCATTGAGTTTTTGTTTCTCCCCCTCTTGGTGGTGGTAAGGGGGTTGCCGAGTATACTAACCCCAAGATATGCAGGCCAGAAGCCTACTTTCTCCAAATAGCCACGAGCTCCTGGCCAGCTTGGTGCGACAACGACCGGCCCTTTTATCGAAGGGTTGACGCTTCAGATGTTGGAGGGTCGCGGAGGGGGGAAAGGTTAACTTCTGCAAGGATTGGCATACCTAAAAGGGTCCGTAGCTGGGATTGAAGACGAACAAGATGAACCAAAGAAGGAAGTTTGACGCGCCCCGGCGTCAGGGTAAGTGGCAAGCCAGAAACAGGAGCCGGACACCGGACCGGGTCCGGATCGAACATCCGACCCAGGGCCCCGACTCCCTCGCTGCTGCTGCTGCCGCCGCCGCCGCAGTGATACTGACGCTACAAGTGCACCTCCGCCGTCGTCAGTACATATAACCAGGCGAAAGGGAGCCCCATAATACCCAGTGGATACCGGTACTGTCGGCGCCGTCTGCTGTCATCTCTCCCGGGCTGTGTCAGCGCATTTCGTGCTATGCGTCGGCCGTGGTGGGTACGCGGACCCATGGTCCCGCTCCGCTGGCGGTACGTTCCTCCGACTCCCTGGTATCAGATGGATGGGTAAACAGACAGTCGCTGGGGATGAGAGCCGTTCAGTCACTGGATTGTCGGGATTCTGCCAGGGGCAGTCCGGGAGCGGAGGGGCTACAGGGCGAAAAACAGACAAGGCGACAGACAGGCTGACGATTGTGAGACAGGGAGAGTTTGGGACCAGTCCTGCTCGACGCGCTGCGTTCTGCCTCCCGAACTCCTGCGTTGGGTCTGCATGGATGATGAGACGAAAGTAGAGAGGTATCCCACTGCCCGTGTGAACGGAGTGGTGCTTTTGCTGGTTCTTCTTCCGCCCTCCTTTCGTATTGGAAATGAGCTACAGCGTAAATAGTGTTTAGGTATACGCAGTCAGCCAACCTGTACCATTTCGCTAAGGGGGCAAGGTAATGCCGATTTCCCGGTCGAACACGGGTAGGACGGAGCTTGTCGTACCTACAAAGTGATTACACTACAGAAAGGGGAAGGGAAAAAAAAACGATACCCAACAAAAAAATCGGCTGACGAAGATCCCAAGACCCCAAGCCCCCCTAAGATGCCCGCGACCAACCAGTTGGAGGCGTGGCGCGTCACCCAGAGACCTGGTGCGCATAAGCTATTTCAGGCTAGAGTCACGAGCACCACTGCAAACTTAACGCCGTCCCCCATCGCCCCGCCCCCCCAAAAGCCAAGAAGAGGCACAGACCAGACAGGTTGCCTCCCGGCGCCGAGTTGCTCACCCCTTCGTCCAAAACATAACCACGTTCTTCCGGGTGGCGTGGCTTTTCTCGATCGACTCCTTCGCCTGCCGCAACTCTTATCCTTTGTATATCTTCTTCTCTTTCTCTTTCTTTTTTGCTCTCATCCTCCATATACCCTCTACGCCTTCCGACCGACGAAAGACCGTTCGTCATCAGATCGACTATCATCTGTCGCATTGCGCTTAACCGAAAGGCAATCTTATCACCCCCCGACACCGACGTTGTTAGCCGAGAGGACAAGTAATCTCTCTCGACACCGCACACACACTCTCTCTCTTTTCGACCTTCGACATTTGAACGCGCCTCGCCCGTTCTCCCTTCTTGTAACCGCAAATATCACCAAAGCAGCACATCACACAATGGCCGATCACGATAAGCCCCCCGCGTACGGCGGCCCTCCCCCCCAGCAACCCCAACAATCATACCAGGGCTACGCGTCGCCTCCTCCTCCCGGCGGCCCCGGAGGCTACGGCCCTCCTCCGCCGGGCCCTTACTACTCTCCCGGCCCGGAGATGGGATACGGCCCTCAGGGCGGCCCCTACCCGCCCCCCGGCCAGTACCCTCCGGGACAGTACCCTCCCCAGGCGTACTACGGCCCGCCGGGCGGACCGCAGGGCCCGTACCCGCCGCAGGGCGGCTACTACCAGGACAACCGCGGCGGTGGCGGAAGCGGCATCATGGCCGGTCTTCTCGGTGCGCTCGCGTGCTGCTGCTGTCTTGACTGCTTGTTCTAAGCGAGCGCGTGCGTCGAAGAAACAACGAAGGCGGAGTGCGGATTACCAATGATACCCGAACCCTCGAAAGGGCGACAGAGTCTACGAGAAACCGAGAAAGCCTGATCGGGATGAGCGAGACAAGAGGAAGGGAAGGGATCGATATGGCTTGGGACTTGTTCGATGCTGAGACACGCGGCATATAAGCAGATGTTTTTCTCGGCCTTGCGCGGCAAGGTCGGCATGTATACGACAGAACCAGCCGGCAAACTTTGGGAAAGGGGGCGATAGAGCAGCAGCAGCAGCAGCAGCCGACAGGGGGCGGGGCTGCGCTGAACTGAGCTGAGCTGGCAGTACATTTGCAATGTCAACGGGAAGGGGGGGGGGGGTTCCCCCGTTTGAGTTTTGCGCGGCGTCCGAAGGGTGACGGAATCTTATTCATTCTCGTGGGCGATCAAGGAGGGAAAGATAGCAACGGGCGCCTCGGGGGGGCTCCCGGCAAGGGCCCGCGTGGAGATGGTGGGGATTTGCTTCTACGCTTTATGCAAATTCCCCCTCTCGCTTTGTTCTGCGCGGGATTCGTCTTTTTTTTTTTTTGTGGTGGATTTTGAGAGCTCAAGGGGCCTAGGAAAGGCCGCAATGCGATCGCACTCTTCCCTATAGACGAGTTCCGAAGTAAGTGGCGGATAGCATAATATCATCACGGATGCAACTTGACCTCTATCCCACCATTCTTTACTGTGTGAACGTGAACTGAGCACGCCCGTGGTGGACTGAGCTGAGCTTGAGTACGGGGGACAAGCCTGGACCGCCCTTCACCGAGGTGGCTTGGCCGGCTACACACAATGCGTCCTAGGCGAACGCCATGGTTTCCGCCAGGCAGAGCACAAACATTAAGCCAACATAGAACGGCAGGGTGCAAGGTAGCTACAATCAGATAGCTATTCATGTGAAATCCAAAAATATCTACGTCTATGCTGCGCTGTTGTACAGCTCGTCAAAGTCTCGCCGGATGTTGGCCACGCAGTCATTAGTGTAAATCATCCGCTGCACGTCGGGCGAGGCCCACTTGTCCGGGACAGAGCCGGCCGACTTGTGCTCGGCGAACATGCGGTCGCGCTCCTCTTTGGCCTTGCCCTCGCCGAGGTGCAGCTGCTTTCCCGACAGAAAAGCCATGTTGACGAGCTGGGCGGTCCAGTCACGGCGCGAGAGCTCGTATGCCTTGAGGCACCGCCGCAGGGTCTTGGGGTCAGTGTCGGGCGCGCGGGAGAGCACCTCGGCGACGACGGAGCCGTCCTCGATGGCCATGGCGGCGCCCTGGCTCAAGTGCGGGAGGGTCGGGTGGCAGGCGTCGCCGAGGAGGGCGACGGGTCCGTCGATGTGCACCCAGGTCGGCAGGGGTTTGTGCATGCGCAGGCGCCACTCGCAGACCTCGCCGTCCGGGACGAGGTTGAGCATACGGTGAACCAACGGGCAGAAGTCGTGGAAGACGTCGAGCATGGCCTTCTTGGAGCCCTTTGTGGTGTAGGTCGCGTTGGTGGTGGCGGCAAAGTTGGAGTCGGGCTGCGTCGTAGAGAGGTTGTAGATGTTGTGCGAGGAGACGGGGTAGGCGATGATGTGGCGCTTCTCGCCTATCCAGCGGACGACCTTGTCTGAGTCGAGGAGGGCAAGAAGCTCCGGATCATCGGCCATCTGCTCGCGAGTGAGCATAATGCGGTAGGCAGCTTGACCGGTTTCCTCCTCGCCGCCGACGGCACCGACGGAGTCGAGGAGGGAGCTGCGAACAATGCTCTTGATGCCGTCGCATGCGAGGAGGATGTCAGGCTCAACGGAGTAGGCATCGCCGCCGCGCGGCTGCGCCGTGAAGACGGGCTTGGGCGCGAACGAATCGATGGATGCGAGCGCCGTCGCGAAGTGGAACGTGATCGCGGGCTCTTTCTTGCAGGCGTTGTACATGCCGCCGGCTAGCGAGGACCGGTGATCGTTGCAGTGCGGGTGGCCGTACAAGTCGCGGATGTTAGGCATGTCTACGTGGGCAAGTTCGATGTTTGTTGCCCCCTCTGTCTGCAATGTCAATCCCAAGGGCTCTTTTTCTCCGTCGCTCTCTACATCTCTCCGGATCAGGGAGCAGGGGAGCGTTTACGTCTAATGCTTGAACCTTTAACGTCGGTACACGTCTTCTCGATGTCGGCCCAGCAGCCAAGGCGGTCGAGGACCCGGACGACGTTTGGCGGCATCTGAATTCCCGCGCCAACGAAACCGAGATTGGAGGCCGTCTCATAGACGTCGATGTGTTTGAAGCCTTTCTTGGCTAGCGCCAGCGCACATCCCAAACCACCCATGCCTGCGTGGGATCGTGTTAGTCTGTAAAAGTACAGAGAGATGGGCGTGTGGTACCGGCGCCAATGATGGCAATCTTCAAGTCTTTTGGGTTTGACATGGTTCTGAAACAAATGCCGTAGTGTTTCTCTGAAGCGTAGCAAACCGACGAGATCAACTCGACCAGATCTTGCGGAATTTCCGTTCCATCACTTCTTTATGAAGTTGGCGCGTCGAGACTCACGTGGGGAGGAGGCGGGGGGGTCAGAGGGGGAGCTCGGGGTTCATCATCGGCTTGAGAAGTGGGGAAGGAGGCACGAACAATGAGGGGAACGCGGACGGTTCGATGTCTCCTAACCCCCCCCCCCCCCCCCCCTGGCCCGTTGATAGGTTGGTAAGGGTGCCGGGATCGCAATACGGGAAGTGAGAAACGTTTGATGAGCTATCATTCAGGCGCTGCGGGGTCAGTGCGAACATTAACTTGAATACTGCCCATCTCGAAATTGGGCAGTCAAAGTTGCTTCAAGATTCAGTCATCGTTGGAAAGACTCGGCTTATCAGGCAGGTAGGCGTCGGGTGTGAATGTCGGCAATACAGTGATAGATGTGTGTCGAGGGTGCTGCGCTTGGGTAAATGTGGCTTGCTAGCTGCATATTGACAGCTGCGGTTGTCACGGTGGATGGATAGTGTGGCTTGGAGCGAAGAGGCTGTCCAGGTTTATCAGGGAACATCCCCGCGTTCGAAGAGAATGCGGAGAGAGGGTCGAAGTCCCGTCGTTGCGTTGCGAGAGAGCGGCTCGGTAATACCCCGGTGCCGAGACTGATATGATTTGCTTCAGTTGCTTAAGCCGTTCAGTGGAACCCGATCTTCACTAGCCGGTCGAAAAAACGGCCGGGACATGGCATGCGGCAGTACTGTCGATACTTTGAATCGATATCAAGGTTTCCATCTTATGTAATGGCCAGTATTTGTGTGTGCTCAGGTGCTGCTCAGGACTGTCGTGGTTGTGCCAAGGAATGGTCTTCCTCTTAAGACGGCCCCCACGCGCCCTCGTTCTCACTGGTGGTTTCCGCCAGCCCTTGTGGGGTAGTTGCCTTGGCATGCTTGGTGACGCAAACTAACCTCTTCAGTGGCTTGTGGCGTAGTAGCTGTCGATTTCCATCGTTGGAAATGGCATACACGGGGCGGCACCTCGGTGAAAGCTTCGTCTTCCGAACCGCATCGAGTTCAAAGAGGTCGGCTTGCAACAAGACTTAGAAACCAAGGCGACACATGTTGCCAGTTTCCTCGGCGAGTCCGCGACGTAGGGCGTTTGCCTTCCAACGGGTGGCACTTTTACACAGCCACGCAACCACGTACCACCCCTGTGGCCGTGGAACCGCTACCGGTATTGGTTTGACCGGTGAGGGAGCATGTTCAGGTGAGGGAGCATGTTCGAGTGTGGAGAGGGGCTCGTGGCGGATTCACCTTGTCCGCGCAGGGAGCTCCCGGTTGAGGCATCGCGGGTGAAAACCAGCCGCAACAAATGAGATTTGGTTTCCGCGTCTTTGTGTCGTACACTACGCGTAGTTGCAAACAAACAAAACAATATTCGTTGTGCTGTGCTGTGCTGTGCTGTGGAGCAGAGAAGGATGAAAGGTGCTGCTGTTCCCCCGGTTCCCCAGAGAGACAAACGAATGAGCAACTGCAGCTGTGTTCAGGGGTAGAAAAGGTCTTGGATCAAGGAAACAAGGCGGTTGGCTAAGATGTGGTCGTCGTTGTTGGGACGAAGCGCGCGCTGATCTATTTACGACGTGCGTCAGCGTGGCGCGTCAATAGGCGAGACAGCGAATGGGGTTGTGTACTGAGTGTACGGATACCTAGAGGCTTACTGAGTAGTACCTAGCACCTAGGTAGCACAGGCCTGTAGACAGTAACATAGTTCCCCGCTCACAGATGGATGCTGTCGCTGAGTGATTGCCTGGTGAGTGTACTCTACATATTCGCGCACAGCCCAAAAGGTAATCGGGGAGTGCGTTGACAGCGTGACGGATGATTGGGCCGCAGGCCACCAGCAAAGCTGCTCGAAATGCTAATAGTGGTGGCACAGAGTCATGGCGAACCGCGGCGGGATCCCACTTTGTCCCGCAGAAGTGACAGGGGCCCGTTTCGTTTGGAGCGAGCAGCCAATGAAGCCGCTGATGTCACAGGTCCAGGATCTCTGATGCGAAGTGCCGCTAAAGGCAGAAAGAGACAGGGTCGGATTGTCTTTGCGGGCCCGCAGGAGCTGAAGCAGCAATAGCAGGTGCAACCACCCCTGCTTGGCACCCTGTAAGGTTGCATTCTGCACCCTGTCCAGCCAATCAATCAACCATATCAGCTCTGGTCAAAACCCTTTGACTGCCATTGCTCGGCACCTTTCTTCTTTTACCTCGTCGACTCTTTATTAACTGCTTGTCTGCCCGCTGACCCTCGAAGCTGTCCGCCACCGCGGTGCCTGCTCACCACCGACAGCGATAGATAACAACCATACGCTGTCCCCCTTTTCCTTGAAAGCGACACGAGTCAAAACCGCCCTTTGACAAAAAACTATGATGCCTATTCTGCTGGTCTCGTGAACGAAATCCCTCTCTCCCTCAGTTCCCTCATTTCTCCCCGGCAGAGAAGAACGCTCTTCTTCGACCACTTCGCTATCGACGACAGTCGGCACAAATAGTGCAAGATGTCGGCAACTTCCACCACAACGCCGTCAAGTTCGGCGTCACTGACGGGCACGCTTGCCTCATCGTTGGCCTCGTCTCTGTCAACAGCCCTGTCTGCCACAGTCTCTGCCACCATAAGCCCGAACGGAACCATATCCTCTTCTGTGTCATCAACGACATCCGCATCGCCCCCGCCCACTACTTCGGTCGCACTGCCTGGTGTCAACGTGGAGTTAAAGCAAGGGATAACTCTGGTTGCGTTCCTCACTGCTCTGGCAACTGGTATCACGGTTTTTGCCCTTCAGCTTATTGCCTTCTTGCTTCTGCGGAACAAGATTGCGCGCATCTTGTGAGTGGGCCTCTTCTGGATATCTCCGTGGCCTATGGCTGACAGAAACGCGGCAGTAAACCAAAGACATATCTTGTTCCAGAACGCGAAAGAACAGACAGTCCTCCAAACACGCCATGGAGCCTCCTCAGCACATTAATCCACTACAACGAACGCGAGATCATCAAGAAGTGCGGCTTGGACGCCTACTTCTTTCTCCGCTACCTCAAAACCCTGCTTACAATCTTCATACCCATTGCCGTTATTGTCATCCCTATCCTGACCCCTCTCAACTACAGCGACGGTGTGGGTCATGATTTGATCACTGACGCGAAGAACGAGACCATCAACGGAACGAGCTCCGCTCGAGTCCGTCTCAGAATCAGAGCCGGCGCATCGGCCAACAGCGAAGCCAAGGATCTCCCTACGGGCCTAGATACCTTAGCCTGGGGCAATGTTAGCAACACCCATACCAGCCGGTATTGGGCACATCTGGTTTTGGCGCTGCTCGTCATCATATGGGTCTGCACAGTCTTCTTTTTTGAGCTTCGCGTTTACATCAAAGTCCGACAGGATTACTTGACGAGTGCCGAGCACCGCCTCCGAGCCTCAGCCACGACCATCCTTGTCAACAGCATCCCTTCCAAATGGTTGTCAGAGGAGGCTTTGATGGGTCTGTTCGACGTGTTCCCTGGCCAAATTCGGAATATCTGGCTCAACCGCGACTTGACCACACTGCTTGAGAAGATCCAGCTGCGCGAAAGTATCCACTTGAGATTGGAGGCCGCTGAGACGGAGCTCGTGAAAGCTGCAAAGAAGAAGCAACTCAAGGTGAAAAAGAAGGAAGACAAGGCGGCCAGAAAACAGGCAAACGCCAAGGGGCCAACTAGGCAGGAAGAAGCCCTCAGGCGGCAGCGAGAGGATGCCGAAGCCAAGAAGAGGGCCGAGGCTGGTCAAGGTTTCAGCTCTGGCGAGCACGAGGATGTTCCCCACGACATCAGCGCGATAATCGATGAGAACAAGGACCCGAAATCGAGACGGTCAAGTACCTCGTCTTCGGACTCATCGGACGACGGCAACCAACCTCAGTCCAGGGGTTTCGGCCTTGGGCTTCTTGGGGGTGGCATTAGTAAAGTCAGCAAAGGATTCCTCGGCAGCATCGGCAAAGCCCAGCAAAACATCAAGGAATTCAGCGATGATGTGGAGGAGACTGTTGAGACGACCAATGGCTTCGCGGTGCTGCAGCCAAGCGAACGTCCTCGCAGAGTCCAAATTCTGGCCGATGGTGAACGACCTGAAACACCCAAGAGTGCAAGAAGCATCACAGAGCAAGCCGAGCCATCTACGAATATACAAACGTACAAGACGCATTCCCGAAATGTTTCCAATATCTCCCAGGACACCGACCAAAACTATAAGCGAAGTTACGAACCGTTTGGCAACGGTAACACGGTGCGCAAAGTCAGCAACCTGGACCACATGTATGACAAAGAACAACGCAAGTTCTGGCAATTTTGGAAAGCCCCTGCTGGCGGCTACGCATCGCCCGTACCTCAGGGATTCAACGAAGGCGAGTTCCCTTTTGGTCAGTCAAAAGACAAAAAAACCATGTGGCAGAAAATCAAGGCCTACATTCCCTTCATGGGCGGAGCCGAGCAGGCACCCGTCGACTACCCCGAATCCAACGCCATCGGTGGCGAGTACAAGAACATCTTGGACGATGATGCCGAGTGGCGCAAGTGGGTCAAGGAGAAGGACCGGCCGATGCACCGACTACCACGATGGGGCTTCCCTGACTGGCTCGCCTGGCTTACTTTCGGCCCCAAGGTTGATACTATCTATTGGTGCCGGTCTGAGCTGGCGCGTTTGAACGTCGAGATCGACGACGATCAAGCTCACCCTGAGCGCTATCCTTTGATGAACTCCGCCTTCATCCAATTCAATCACCAGGTCTCGGCGCACATGGCTTGCCAAAGTCTCATGCACCACGTCCCGAAACACATGTCACCCCGAATCAACGAAGTTTCGCCCAAGGACGTCATCTGGGACAACATGGCTTTGAAGTGGTGGCACGAATCCATCCGGTCTGGTATCGTCACCATCGTCATTGCTGCCATGGCCTTTTTCTGGGCCATCCCCATTGCCTTTACGGCTTCCATTGCCAACATTGATGGTCTTGTGGAACAGTTTCCCTGGCTGAAATGGATCAAGAAGGAACCCGTCGAGAAGATTGCTGGAGCCATCACTGGTGTCTTGCCCGCTATTCTGCTCGCTCTTCTCCTTTTGATTGTCCCCCTGATTCTCGAACAGCTTGCCCTCTTCCGCGGCGTCAAGACCGGGTCACAAAAGGCCGAGTTCGTCCAGCGCTTCTATTTCATTTTCCTCTTCATCCAAGTCTTCCTTGTCGTGTCGATCGCTTCGTTCTTCGTTGCATCAGTCGACGAGCTGTGGAGCAACATTGAGCAGCTGTCAAATGTTACCAACATTCTGAACATCCTCGCCAGGAATCTGCCCAGGGCATCCAACTACTTCTTCTCTTACATGTTGCTTCAGGCACTCTCTGTCAGCTCCGGAACACTGCTCCAGATCGGTGGCCTGCTCACTTGGTATCTCCTGGCTCGAATCCTCGATACTACGGCTCGCGATAAATGGAAAAGAAATACGACCCTCTCGTCGATTGCATGGGGTCAATTCTTCCCGGTTTACACCAACTTCGCCTGCATCGCCTTGGTGTACAGTGTAATCGCGCCCTTGATTTCCCTGTTTGCAGTCTTGACATTCGGTCTGCTATGGTTCGCGCAGCGTTACAGCATGTTGTACGTCACGCGCTTCGAGACCGATACAGGTGGTGTCCTGTATCCCCGCGCGATCAATCAGACATTTACAGGCCTGTATGTTATGGAGGCGTGCTTGGCAGGCTTGTTCTTCATCGTCCAGGACGATAAGGGAAACAGTACTGCAACGCCGCAGGGCGCCATCATGCTGGTAACGCTTGTCCTGACGGTGATCTACCAAGTTTCGCTGAACACGTCCTTCGGTCCCCTATTCCGATACCTGCCTATCACTGTCGAGGACGAGGCGGTAATCAGGGACGAGGCATTCCAGCGAGCTCAAAACCGACGTTTGGGACTCACCAACGACGACGACGACGATGGCATGGGAGACGAGAAGACGCCGATGTCAAATGGCGACCGAGCCAGAACAGGACCTCGTGGTATTGAACTGCAGAAGATGAACAACGCGGGTGCGCCGAACCGGAAGCCATCGACGATGCGTCGGGTCAAAGACGTCGGCCACTGGGCTAAGCGGGAAGGCAAGAACCTCCGCAGTAAGACCTGGAACTTGGGAGCAGCTCCCGTCCACACGGCAGCCGAGTACCGCCGCCAGCAGCGACTCAAGGACCTCGAAGCCCAGCGGGCGCTTGGAGAGGCGCTGTACGGCGGGTTCCACGACGAAATCGAAGACTTGACGCCCACTGAGCGTGATGCACTCGTTAAGAACGCGTTCAAGCATTACGCTCTGCGAGCACGAGCACCCGCTGTGTGGATCCCCCGAGACGATATCGGGGTCAGTGATGACGAGATTCGTCGCACAAAGGAGTACAGTGAGCACATTTGGGTCAGCAACGAGGGAACGGCGCTGGACAGTAAGGTCCGCGTTGTGTACGGTGCTAACCCGCCGGATTTCTCAGAGATTGACATTATCAATCTCTAAGTCGTGTTGATATGGGGTTGTTTTCTTTTCGAACCATGTGATATACAAACATACACATATACCCAGCCGGCGTTAGGGGAGGCTATCAGTAGTGGATAATAGTCTTAAAAAGTAGCATTAACAGCGTTAATTATTCATTCAAACATACTCTTGGCTCAACACAGGGGAAGTTCGCTCACTCCATGAACAGTGATGTGAGATACGTAAACCATCGACACAAAGAAGAGTTCAGACGATGTAATCATACTCGGCTTATAAATCAAACGAGAATGATGACGTTGGGGATTGGCTAAGATTCAGAACTGGGCGAAGGCTGCATTCCCCGCATATGGCGGTCTTGTTCTCAAATCCGGCGCAGTACCAAACTTTACAGTCCACATACGCACACTCTGCTTTTGACACCACCCCCCAGACAAAAAGACGAAAGGAATCGAGAGAATAAAAAAATGACCAAGTCGGGAAAGGCCACGGCCGTCGCGAACGGAACCACGATCGCCGAGGCGACGGAGTGGGAGGAGGTTGAGGGCAACGTCTACTTCCCACCCTCGGCGGTGCGGGCGGACGCGTTGGAGAAGACTGACACGACGACGTTCTGCCCGTGGAAGGGGACCGCGAGCTATTACTCGGTCAAGGCCGGCGGTGAGCCCCCCCCCCCCCCCCTTTTTTTTTTTTTCTTTCGCCACGTCCGTCGTCTCTTCGGCTGCCCTGTACTACGATACAACCTCGCTGCCTGAGATGAACTGCATAGGTCCGCTAGGAAGAGAAGTAGAATAGGGCTGACGCCGGGATGGTTGGCGGCACAGACACCAAGCTGAAGGACGCGGCTTGGTTTTACCCTGCGCCCAAGGACGCTGCCAAAGAGATCAAGGACCACGTCGCCTTCTGTAAGTACTCCGAGCCGTCGTGTTGAGGCAGACCGTTGGGCTGATGGGCTGGTATCATGTAGACAAGAGCAAGGTCACTGTTACTGTTGAGTGAAAAGGGGCTCTGAACTAGCTGCCGGGTCAGGCTGCGGGCATCGGGCTTGGTCCCAGACGTTCCTTGGAAGGTACTAGCTTCGCCGGTAGGAGAATGGCGAGAACAAGTCCGGTTCTGAAAGTTGACGCACCTGTCGTCCCTGGTTCAGATATTCAGAGCCATTCTTTGGGTGTCCTTATGTGAAGAATTCGCCAGTGAAGGGTAAGACGTGCGCGTACCTGACGGCTCCGACCGTGGGGCATGAGTTTGTGAGCGCTTCAATATCGGGGGT
This sequence comes from Colletotrichum navitas, assembly GCF_030913465.1. Taxonomy (NCBI): domain Eukaryota; kingdom Fungi; phylum Ascomycota; class Sordariomycetes; order Glomerellales; family Glomerellaceae; genus Colletotrichum; species Colletotrichum navitas. The sequence goes on along the minus strand of NW_026850554.1, from coordinate 166,744 downwards.
GTGAGTTCATTATGGATGAATGGGAAACGTACCAGGGGTCTGCCCAAAAGTGATTCCCGTCTGGTATCAACTACTCAGCCACGAAAAACCGCGCCGGGCCCTGTGTATATAACGAGTACTGCAGGGCTCCGGTCTACACAAACGCATGGGGTCTGGTGGGTAGTGTATGGCACAAATGCCATCATCACGCTTTTCATGATTGTCCTATGAACCTGGGTATTCCTCTCTACGTAAGCCATGACCGAAGGAAAACTCATCATAGGCCTGTCTAGACCTCCACGATCTCCTCGTCGTCGTCATCGAGCTCCTCGGCCATTGAGCCGTTGGTCAGCTCCTTGAGCTTCGGCTGCTCCTCGCCTTCGGCCGGCTCCTCGTCTCTCATGAGGACCTGCACCAGCCGGTCGCAGGCGTCCTTGACGCCCTCGTCGTCGACCCGCGCGTGCGTCTCTCGAATAATGGGGTAGACCTTGACCCGTCTCAACAGATCGCGGCCTCCCCTTGTCGTTGTGAAGAGAAGCAGCGTTTCAATGTGGGTCTGGATGATCTTCGGGTCCGAGTCACGCTTCTTGTCGGGCGGCAGCAGCTGCAGGTCAGGAAGCATGCCCATGGTGTCGTCTTCGTCGTACTCCTCGTTGCCAGTGATGGGTAGAAGAATATACGGCAGAATATCGACCTCGTCCTCGTCCATGAACGTTGAGTGGAACTGGATCTCGAAGGCGACGTTCTTGATGGTGCTCGCGACTCCCTTTCTGCGGATCTCAGACGGGTGCTCGGTAAAGACCTTGAGCTTGGTGATGGGGATGACATCGTCGTAGTCCTGTCTCGTTACGAAGTGCTGGCGCACCTCGGCGTGCTTGGTGAGATCGGCGAAGAGGTAGGCGAGGTAGTCATAGTTGGCATCCTTGTTGTATGCGCCCTTCTCCTTGACGAAGAGATCGACAAGCTGGTTGAGAACCAGGTCGTTGGACTTGAGTTCTGCGGGCGGCGTTTGCTTCTTTGAAACGATGCTGTTGAGATCATCCCACTTTGCCAGGTTGGCAAGTAGCATAGCCATCGAGTTGGCGTTCAGCTCATCGGGTTTCTATGAGGGGTGTCAATCGGTTTATGATGTCTCTGCGAGGGTGTTGTTTCCTCTCGATCCAAGAACTGTGCCTACCATAATCAAGTCCAAGAGAATATCAATGAACCTCTGATCTGTCGCAACGTTCTCAAGAACGTCCTTCTCAGCAGTGAGGTTGATGAGAATTGTGAGAGCATGTTCAGCGATTTGCTAGGATCCGTTAGTTGAAAAGCTGCAGTCGAAAGAGCCCGATTATGGGTATTGCGTACGGGATGATCTCTGACTAGAAATTTGAGATGCTTGACTGGTGTAAGATTCTCCGACTTGAAGATTGAAGGGTCCGCCTGAGAGTAGCCGACGAGGTTCTCTATGGCTAGTTTTCTGAGTTGAGGGTTGGGATGAGCGATGAAGCCCACGAGCTGTCATTGTATGAGTGTGAGTCCACGTGACGCTTTGATCAGACGGGCTTACCTCTTCCAACTCTGTTGGCATTTTGATGTTCCTCGAATTTATATGCTTTTAAATGAAAGGAAATGTGCAAATATTCGAAATAAGTGCCAGCTTTTAACTTTGTTCCAAGAAAGTTGTCTCGCTTTCTCTGTAAGACAGGCCGAGAGAGTCACTCGCAGAAGCTTTTTGGTGGGGTGTTGTGGCGGGGCAGTCGCTGTGTCCGCCTATGAAGTCAACAACAGGGCGTTTGATTGGCTAGAAAGTCTTTGCAACCCGCTAAAAGCCGGTCCAGGGTTCTGGGCACTTCAGGCGCGGGGCAATCGATAAGAAATCAAAAATTTCTGGCTCGGGCACAAAGGGGAAAAAAAAAAAAAAAAAAAAAAAAAGAGGCAACCGCCAATCCCGCATGCCTTTCGATTTCCGCCACGATCACATTGTGTCCGAGTATCTCGAAAATGGGCAAGGCAACCACCCCGACCGACCGCCAGGCGCGCAGACACAACCCTCTGCAGGATGACATCCTTGCTACGGGTCCTTTGAAGAACAAGGCCCCTAAGAAGAAGAAGGGCAAGGGCACCGAAGATGACGATCACGGCGAGGGTTTTGTCGATGCGACACGCAGTCGCACCATTCTCAGGCTGGGCCGTGAGCTGGCCGAGGAGGACGGTCCCGCCAAGCCAGAAGCCGCTGCGAAACCGACTGTCGACCTTTTCGGAATCGAATCGAGATACGGTGTAGATGTTGGTGACGAGCAGGCGTACGAGGACGAGGAGGCCTGGGGTGAGGAGGATGAGATTGTTGAGGAGATTGAGATCGATCCCGAGGACCTCGAAACCTATCGCAAGTTCTTGCCCGAAGCTGAGGATGACCCTGCGGCGATGTTGAACCAGCACGGTTGGGGCAGTAAGGGTCCCGACGACGAAATGGCTGGCGGTGGCACCAACCTGACCGAGCTCATCTTGGAGAAGATTGCTGCACACGAGGCTGCCGAGGCTCGTAAAGCAGCCGGTGTGCCGGCGGTTGACGAAGACTACCAGCTTCCCCCAAAGGTTATCGAAGTCTACACAAAGTAAGTGGTGTGGCCGGCTGTGTTACTGTAAAAATCATTGCTGACCATGACTAGGGTCGGCTACATTCTGTCGCGATATAAAAGCGGCCCCCTGCCGAAACCCTTCAAGATCCTGCCAACTCTACCGCACTGGGAGGACATTATCCAAATCACCGAGCCTCAAAAGTGGACGCCCAATGCTGTGTACCAGGCGACCAGAATTTTCTCGTCTTCAAAGCCCCTCGTTTGCCAGAAGTTCATGGAGATCGTCGTCCTCGACAAGGTTCGCGAGGACATCTATGAGAACAAGAAGCTGAACGTGCACCTCTTCAACGCGCTGAAGAAGTCCCTGTACAAACCCAGAGCGTTCTTTCTTGGCTTCTTGTTCCCTCTGCTTTCTAGCGGCTGCACGATTCGTGAGGCGCACATCGTCTCTGCAGTGCTTGCCAGAGTGTCGGTGCCAGTGCTCCATTCCGCTGCCGCCCTGAAGGGCATCACTGAAATGTACGTGTTTCGTTTATCGCATGTATTCTTGCAAGGATGCTGACATCATCGTAGTGCGGCCCAGGAAGCTTCGCAAGGCACCGAGGGCGGTGGAGCTGCCAACATCTTCATCAAGACTTTGCTAGAGAAGAAATATGCTCTTCCCTACCAGGTCATTGACTCGGTCGTTTTCCATTTCTTGAGGTTCAGAAGTGTGGATCCAGCATCGATCAAAGAAGGCCAGTCGGTCTCCGGAGACATGGTCAAGTCGCTGCCTGTTGTCTTCCACCAGAGTTTGTTGGCTTTCGCCCAGAGATACAGGAACGATCTCAGCGAGGATCAGAGAGAGGCTCTTCTTGACTTGCTCTTGACGCATGGTCACCACTCAATTGCACCGGAGATCCGAAGAGAACTGCTGGCTGGCAGAGGGAAGGGTGTAGCGGTTGAGCAGCAGGCCGCTCCATTTGACGGCGATGACACGATGCTTGTTGACTGAACGAAACGAAAATTGGGATATGGGAGCTGGAGCTTGGCCAGCCCCGGGGTACTAGAAGGCGTTAGCAGGTCTGATTTGATACCCGCAATCCTAACCGAATGGATGCTGAGAAACCCACGACCGTATTATCTATTTATTGTGCTTATGGATGTTCAGTGTGCTCTCTCTATTCCAATAATCTATCGTATGACTGAAGCGGGCAAGCACTTCGTGCCCATACTTGATGGGGGTCCTGCTACTTTAACGATTTGCCAGGTACATTGAAAACGACTCAGTCTACCTAGGTAGGTATCTGGGGTGACACTTCCCTGCCCTATGATACAAACAGATACAACTTCACCTCCGACATCTCTTTATGTCCCCGGCTCATCGATTGGGTCTTCTTTTGCATTTCTCCCCGTTCTCCTTCTCTACCTAAAGCCGGCCTATTCTATACCCTGAAACAACCTTTTATCTCACTTGGTTCTATCATTTCCACCCAACATCATTATTCACCTATAGGGTCATAGGGATTATGGTCGATGGTTCTGTCCTTAGGAGCACCTATGGAACGACCCGGAAGCGACCCACCGTTAGGCGTCGTGACGTCCCCAGACCCCCTCAGCTTCCGAAGGAGGTCGTAAGACTGTGGAAAGCTTGAGAGGACAAACATGGATACTGACGGGTGTCACAGTTCGTCCTCACAATCGTACCCCGCAACCCGCCGTGATGTGCAAAGGCTCTCATTCAAGACAGCTCTTCAAGTCACTTTCCCAGACACACCAGGTGATAGCTAGGATGGTCACAGCACGCCTAACCCAGTGCTCAGAGATGGTTACTTTGGGAAATCAACGACAACAGAGTCCCCTTCATCCGCACCGCCAACGTCCCAATCAGGTCCCCGGCTCACACCCAAATCTACTGCTACTAGGCGATCGCCTCAAGATTTACTGTTGACACCCATGCCAACACTCTCCTTTGATCCACCGAGGTCCCCCAGAGAAGGATTCGAGTAGGTTTGGTTCCCTGCCGGGTACTGGGCGGAAAGAGAAATTGTCTCCAAAGCGTCACAGAGAAGCAGCGGCAATAAACGTTGGAAATGGTCGATCAGGCAAGGAAAACTTCGAGAACTTGCTGGCAGCGAATCTGGAACACACCCTCGGAACATTCTCAGTACCAGCGGGCCCTTAAGTCCCATGTCCGAGCAAGCCCTCGTCTTATCTCTACAACAACCGGGAACACCAGGAACCCATGAGCCAATGAGCAGCTATGGCGAACGAATGCTTGGCATCTCACAGACAATGAATACCATGTCTCGAAATATTGGAGATAAGGGGTTGGGTTTTCAGCCACCTCTAGTATCAATCCATTGCAGGCAATCCGCAGCATCGAGCATCAAGAGTCGGAAAGGAATCAATCTTCCCTCCCTTTTCAAGTTCAAGGTAGTGGGTACCGCCGCTTCGAACTTGCACAATGCTCAACTGCTGACACTTATGAAAAGAAACCAGCCAAAAGCAATGCATCAGCACCAGATCATCAGCAAGTCACCGAGTTGATGAAAGACACTTCGACTGCATCGGTGACCAAAGCTCTGAGTTGGTTCACCAACAAAGAAGAGCAGCTCGGGTCGAAACATGGAACTGGCTGGTTTGGAAAAGCGCCATGGCATCGAAAAGACTCCGACGAAACCGTCAGCAGTGTCCCAAGTTCGGTTCGGGAAGTGTTGGCTGGGAAAACACCACCAGCAACGCCCGATCCCGACAGTTTCTACTACCGTAAACCCATCAACCCGCTGTTGCGCCAAATGCTCAGAGGCTAATGTCAAATATCAGGCCAAATGGACTATACCACAACCCCATATCCGGCTGGAGTGAGCGCTGTCATGGAACCTTGAAAACATCCCGTGTTAACGGTTCAAATAGGAAGCCACCCGCGTAAAAACTCCACCTACACACGAAGAAACCGCCGACGGAAAGCCACGCGGGTTCTTTACCGAGATGTTACCGCCTAGAAGGAATCAGGACACCTGGAGCCCGTTGCAAACTTACAAATCGGCCGGTGTGAAGCGATTACAGGGGAAATGTGGTGATACTCTTCCCAAAAGGCCCATGGAATGGTGGGACGCGAAGCAGCGAACGCAATCCAGGAAACTGACATCGCTGCCAAAGTTTGAGTTCGACATACCGGAGCATCTTCCAAATAGCCCAATGTGTCCAGCAAACCCCAAACATACCTCGGGCGGCAAAGGGCTATGTGTTTATCACGGGAGAAGGAAGACGGGGTCTACGCTCAAGGCCGAACGTACTATGAGCGATAGACGCCAAGGCTCGGAAGTATCCATCACCTCACAGACCGAAAAGGGATGGCAAGAGGGGAATTAAGTAATAAGTTGATATTAACCATACAGTGAAACCTTGTATATACGCAGAGATTGACCCCAAGAAGATAGTCTTGTCCCCAGCTAACTGGTATCATGCATGTCTCGGTGCTGCTAACAGCGTTTGGATGGGGTGAGAGGTGAAATTACACCACGGGGTGGGAAGTGTGGCGCAGCGAGCTCTAGTACTCCACTAACAGTGGTTGGTTGTGGCGGGTGAACCTAGCAGCTGAGGCTGAACCTCCCGGCCCCAAATTTCGAGGCTGCCAAAGTCCAGATCATAGGTGCTTCATCGTCAATTCCCGGCGTGCTCAATTCGTCCGGCTCATTGCATTTTCGGGCTATTCTTGCAGGCTATCGAAAACTCTAGACACTCACTTCCAACCCATTTGGTACCGCCTTTCGAATTCCTACAATGGCCGCTGTCGAGCAGGATCCTTTGCTCCTGCTGCGGCAATCCATCGCATCCAAGCGACCTGCAGTCCCAACAGCATCCGCCGACGCTTCTGCACCCGAGGTGCCCCTCTCGAAAGCCACTCATTTGCTGTTCTCCCATCCAGTCCCCGTCTCAGTATCTCTTTATACGCCTACACGCTTCATCTCTAGCGACCGCCCCGTCGACTTACGATCCATCTACTTCGCGTGGCTGAATAAGGATGTTGCCATTCCCGAGTACAATGCAAGTGCGACTCGTCTCAACGAGGAGTTAGGCAGCCTCGGCAAGGTCCAGAATCTTGCCTTCGTCGAACGTCTGGATCTGTTCACCTGGTTGGAAGGTGCTAGTGAGGAGAGTGAACACATCAAGCCTTTGGCTGGCGACAAGGAAGGCAAGGAGGGGGCTGGCGGGAGCGCGTCCAAGACTGCTCCGGCGACGGCGGCGAGCCGAGCTGGACGTGGCACGTTGGACCCCCGACTGGCGGTCATTTACAATGGGGAGCGCAAGATGGGGGACCGCAACTCCGTATTGCGCGGAGTGAAGCCTACAGTAAGTTGCGCGTGGCCCCAGATGTCGATTCCCGTGTGACTAACGCGAGCTTTGCCAGGACTTCTCCCATGTCCGTAAACTCGCTGTTCCGTTTGTCCAGAAGAAGCCTCACGGTGCATCGAGCATCGGCACAAACCCGTCGCTCCCTATCAATCAGAAGCCTCCGACGCGTCGGCCGGATCCCATCATCCTCCTATCGCCGTCCGCGTCGTCCTTGCTTCGCCTGTCCAATATTCGATCCTTCCTCGAAGGAGGCCGTTATGTGCAACCTGATGGCAGCGCCGCTGCCAGCATGTTGCACGTCTCTCGCATCATGAAGGATATTGACCCCTCGCGGCCCATGCGCTTCATCCTCGTCGAAGGCCCCGAACAGTTCAAGCCCGAGTACTGGAACCGCGTCGTCGCCGTGTTCACTACGGGTCAGTCGTGGCAGTTCAAGAACTATAAGTGGAGCTCTCCTCCAGACCTGTTCCGCCGCATACTGGGCATCTTTATCGGCTGGCGTGGTGAGCAGCCGCCCGACAGCGTCAAGGAGTGGGGTCACCGTGTGTTGCAACTGGGCGTCGACAGATGGCGCGACGGTACTGGAGCTCAGGAGGCTGCGAAGTTCAGAGACAAGGAGGCTGCAGAGTCAGTCTGGAGGGCCATTGAGGCGAACATGAAGAACAAGGGATGGACGAAGACCACCGCGCCCACCCAGCTATAAGGGATGAAAGGGGGTGCGATCAAGGCGGTCACAATCAGACAAAAAAGATGAAAACATCTGGACACTCGCACCAAGATGGCCACAAACTTACATTGTATGTACCAACAATTGGGGCTGGAAAACAAATCACAGCGAAGGCGTTCAAGGGCTATGTTTGCGCCAGGCGGTTGGCGAGAGAATGCAACCGGCAGATATTCTAGGCGCTAGCTATACTGGGTACCATGATATCAAACTTTTCCGTGGAAGAGGGGCTTGAAAAGAATATACCACCTCTCTGACCACCGACGAGATACTAGTCACTTATGCAGTCAGTGTTTAGTCAAGGACTTTGGCTTCCACCCAGCGAAGGTTGAAGATTTCGTCCAACGGAGCGCCCATCAAGTAAACTGGCATTGCAATTAACTTGCTGGTCATTGATGTTGAGGGGTGTCGGCTATTGGGACCGGCCATATTGAGCTGCTCCGGGGTTCTGGTTCAGACACAGCGGGGGCGGGGTCGGAGTCTGACGTCGTCGTCTAAGACTACGAATCTCGTGGCCGATTATCTGGCCCAACACTACGGGGTTTTTCTACTTACTTGAAAATGATTTTGAAGGCTCGTCCGACGGTTTTTAGCGCGAGACGCATGTTGGCCGAGTCGTCGGGGTGATGTGTACGTACGTTCGGCCGGCGCAGCAGTTGGTCGGAGCCCGCAGACTGGGCTCTGCGGGGGAGGCGACCAGGTAGGGAGGGGGGTGGTCGGGTTCACCCACACTAAGGGACCAAAGGAAGTCAAGAGGGCAACATGTATCAGTCACGTCGAATCCGGAAGAAGGATGTGTTGGCCGAGGCGAATTACTGTGGCCTAGGGAGGCAGCTCAGTCAAACACGATGACTTCAGGAACCACGAAGAGCCTTTAGAATCGTTATACACATAAGCCATAAGCCCTGCATTTCGCCCTGAAAACCGGTTTCCTGGACTCACAAGCTGCCTCTCCGATGTTTTAGTCTCGTTGGCAGATTGGCAGTCAGCTAGCTAGCTAGGTACAGATAGTGTAAGCTTGGGCTGGCGTGAGGTTGCCGGAAGACCGGGTTTGGCTCCGACTGCCTGTCTCTCACAAAGTCAGACATGGTTAAGTTAAATTACCTAGTATTACAGGCAGAGGCTGAGTGCAGGACAAGGAGATGGAAGTGAACGTAACCAGTAGGTGGCTTGACTGGCGTGGTTGGTCTGAGGCGATGTTGCGTAACACGCCTCCCGAGACACCCTCCGCTAGAAGGGTGGCTTAGCATGGGCGTGGACAGCTACCTGGGCAAGCTGGCTAAAAAGAGCTTGGGGCAAATGACCAAATCGGGCGGAGGCTTCAGGAAAGGTCTCCCTACCGAGGAGGAGGAAAGGTAGGGGGAGCTCGAGGAAGCGCGCGACGCGTTTGAGGCATGGTTGGAGCAAAGAAGATGACCGACGTTCTAGGAAGGGGGGACCTTTGAGGAGGAGCTGAGGCGTCTCCTTTTGGAGGGGCAACACGCAGAGCAGTGGCCAAGCTAGCGGGGGAGTCCCTGAAGGTACTTCTAAAAACTTAGACCCTTGCCCCATCCATCCATCCATCCATCCATCCATCCATCCCTCCTGCTGCCCGCGCAACCGAACAGACTGGCTGTCAACAATAACGGTGCAATTAATATTTGTTTGCTCGCTCCCCTTCCTTACCTCTTCCCTCGCTGAACAACCATTTCCCTTGAAACGTCGTCGCATCACGTCTGCGATCTCTCCGGACTTGTGTCTCGGCCATCAACTTCTTACATCCGACATTCACGAAACGGAAAGCCTCGAGCTTTTGGATGTGACGCAGTTGCACTTTGACGTCATCTCGGTGAGTTGCTTCCCACGCACGCATGTCGCAGCACATGTGCCCAATCATCGCGACGTCTCTTCCACTTTTGCGAACGACCGAGGAAAGACGGTGAGAGACCAACCATACTGTCGGGATTTTGCTTTGCTGTTTTCCGACGCCTACTGGCTGCGGGTGTACCTGCCATCTCAGCCCGGACTAGCCTGCCCTGCGCTGCATCTTCGGGTTGTTGCTCTCCCTCCTCCCCGCGGTGCCTGCTTCCGTCATCCAACATCAACACACGCATACCCCTGCTGTGCAATAGTCGTCTGTTCGACGTAACACCGCGGGCTGCGAATCCCTACCAGATCCGCGGGGAAGCAACTGTCAACCTTCTTCCGTCTGCCTCCAACTCGACAACTGCTTGCTTCTACCCACGTGCTACCTACCTGTCCAACTGTCTATCCTCCGTCTGACACCACTACTATTGCTCTTTCACTGCGATATTTCCCGCTGGCGAACGCCGCCTTTGCTGCTTTGACTCTACTTCCTCGTGACGCTGATGCTGACACCCTCGCTACCTTTAGTTCTTCGCTTCTTTTACTTTTGCCCCTCATCCTTCCGAAGAACGATCGCTTTTCGAGTAAAACTTCCGACAACTATCCGCTGTCGGACAATCTGACAACGGATGTGGCACTGCTGATTAGGGCAGTTGAACGACTCGCTGCTTCCCATAACGCAATCGCGCCGCTCGGGAAACGCCGACTAGCTTCGCAAATCTGGACGTCACATCACCTGCTCAGCCACCGTCGACACAGCGTTTGGCCTTGCTGAGACGCCACAGGACACTTGCCCGCACTCAACCAACACTTCCAATAGTTCGACTGGCAAGGGCAGCTTCAACATTCCCAAGTGCATTCCGACTTGGCGATTCGTAAACAGTTCGATACTTTGGACCACAGAGGAGTGCCTCAAGCCTGGTATGCGTGTTGGGCAACATAGCAATCAAACAATCGCTAGCCCGTTGACTGCCTCTATTCACCTTCAGGATGGGAGGAGTTGATATGAGCCGCGATTACTACGCGGACCTGGAGCTCTCAGCGGACGCTGACACCAACGAGATCAAGAAGCAGTTCCGAAAGCTTGGTACGACGAGATCACTTTGTTGCACGTTTGTTGGGCCACTTCATTAACTCATGACAGCACTCAAGTACCACCCCGATCGTAATCCAGGACGCGAGGCCGAAGTCAACTCCAGATTCCAGATCATCCAGTCGGCCCACGAGGTTCTTACCGATCCCCAGCAGAGAGCCAAATATGATGCTGGACGGACACGATCAAGATATCCCACGGCCTCTGGGGTGAGAGGCAACCCCTGGCAGAACGCGGGTGCTAACTTCCCACCCCCTCCTCGCCGTAACGCAACGACTCGTAACCCTCCGCCGCCTCCCCCAGCTTCGGGTGCGAGCAGATATCGCAACTTTGCGTCGGGTGCCGCCCCTACGGCTAAAGCACAGCAATCAAGAGACGACCCTGAAGCGAAGCGCAACGCGTGGCATGCGTTCGAGAACATGAAGGGCGGTCGCGCCAGCCAGTCCCAGCCAAGACCCCAGCCTGAGACTCCGAAGCGACCGGTACCGCGAACTCCTTCCCAGAAACAGAGAGCCGAGGCTTCATTTGGACGCAAGGGTGGCTACACTCCTCACTCCCCAGTGCCTGGAGATGAGCCCTCGGTAAACACATCCAACTACTCCACCTCTTCCCGGCACACAAACATCTTCGCAGACAATGCCCGCAGACAACAAGAGGCAGGCGTACCGGATCCTCTCGCCCAGTTTCGCGAGGCATACTCGGATACTCGCCAAAGCACTCCGTACACTTCCAATGGCGGAGAGAAGACCAACCCTTTTGACGGAATCCCCATAGGACGGGCCAAGAGCACTCGTGAGAGCCCTCGACCACCTCAGGAGGGCCATGGCTCCAATCTTTCACCGGGCAGTGCTCGAACACGCGCCCAGAGTGTCCCACGCGAGGCGAAGACTGAACCCTCGAGCCCGAGGACATCCACGTCGACGCCGCAGGACGACCGCCCAAACTCATCAAGCGCCACCGCGTCCCGTACCCCTAAAGACCCCTTCAGATCCCGCGCAAGCGCAAGATATACGCCGCCAGACACTGCCGCGGGTCATCCTCCTGATAACAGTCAGCCCAAGTCAGCGGCTTCGCATAACCCCAACGGTGAGTATCTTTTATTGTCAGTATCGAGCTATAGCTAATCCCGACATCAGGAACTGGTCACAGCCAGGCAACAGAAACGCCCAAAGGATCCTCAATGTACGACTTCCCTTCTCCAGCTCCATTTTCTACTTTCGCATTTCCTCAGTCAAATTGTACTTTCACGCACGGCAACTATGGAGCATCTTCAACGTGGAAACCAAAGGCTTGTTGGCATCAGGGGGCTGAACGCACAAGCGACGCCAAGGTGTTCGAGTCGCCGTCTCCTAGTGGAGACAGCTCGGGAAGTCAATTGCTCACGCCTTTCGAACGGAAGCAGGGTGAACTTTTGAGCAAGCTTGTCAAGAGGCAGGCCCCCGATCTGACGCCGCTCGGGCGTCACAAGCGCCATACTACTGCCCCTGACCATGACAATGGTGTGAACACTGCTGACAAGAGAACCAACGATAGCTTCAACTTCCCGATCGACGACGACACTTTCGCCCGCACCGTGCCGCGGCAGCCGACGTTCGGCCGAAAGAGCACCGATGGTATCAACACTAGTTTTGTTAACGGCGATGGCTCCGAGGCCTACACATTCAGTGCTGGCAGCCCCATCCAGGATCCAGCTGCTAATGTTCGCTCGCAGTCTGGAAGTCGTGTAGGCCGCCGATCGCCGATCAAACGTCCGAGCTTGAGACATCAGAAAGACAATTCTGGTCAGCCGTTGGGTTCACCTTCGGCTGATGGCAAATTTGACGCTCAGGACTGGACACAGAAGATTGGAGCGCAGAACTTCGTGCCGACACAGTCCGCGTCGACATCCCCGACTCGTATCTCGCGGGCGAATTCCAGGAAGACCAGGGTCAAGCCAACAGCAGGTGGCGGCGCCGGTTTAGTGAGTGACGAATATGACAGCGATGAGGAGAGTGAGTGGCGTGGTCGCAAATCAACCACCGAGCCAGTTGGGGCGAAAAGCCCGAATGCGATGGACATTGACCCCCCACAGAGCGGGGATGCACCGCGAAGAGACCGCTCTAGCGGTGTGAGGAACATTCCCGTCGAACCATCTCGCCCGGAATGGAGGCCTGGAAATGTGAATGGAATGCAGGAGACCGGTCCCAAGCTCCCGCGTAAGGAGCCAGAGTTCAATCCCAATGCTGCCGGTTCGGAGGACAGCGAAGAATTTAGGGCCAGCCTCGCTGACCTCAAGAATGTGGCGCCCTTTACACAAAACTCTGGCCTGGGTTCTCTGGGCGACCTCAAAATGAACCTTCCTTTCGAGAGTCAGCCTTCAAGCCGAGCACCGATCGAGAAAGAGACGAAGCCGCCTCTCGACTTTCCAGTGATTCCCCAGGCACCTCGACCTCCGCCGACATTCGCAGTCGGCCTCAAGCCCACGGGCGGTGCCTGGCAAAAGTACACGCGGGACTTTGAGAGCTATGTCCTGAGATGGGAGATCTTCAACGCTCAAGTCATCGAGCACTTCAATGCACGCAAGGCGAACATTGCCGATCTTCGGGCTCGAAAGAGCTATTCTTTCCTCGTCTCTCGCGGCGACGATGAGATTCTGGAGTATCTGGAATGGATGGCACAGGATAAGGAGGTTCGAAGAAAGTGGGCTGTTGCCTGTGAGGACCACGAAGCCCGCATTCGGGAGTTTATGGTGTACAAAGGCAAGATGGCAGCGTAATGGAACGGGTGTGGTTGTTGTCTTTTTAACCTTCCGCTACGCCGCAAGCTTCGTTCTTTCTTTTCGGGAGGATTCCATACCTTTTGGTGGTTTGTTGTTCCTCGCCTTGCGAAGTGTTTCGCAACTTTGACGACTGCTTGGACTTGAAGGGACATGACCCGCAACGAAACCCGGCATTTGGGAGGATATTAACCACGCTTCGACTTGTCTATCATTACCTGCGGTTGTTCAATCCGCGTTGCACATACAACTTGGACGTCGATATCTCACATAACGACGGCGATTCTTTACGATGTAGACGAGAGGAGAGGGGGTTGCACGCCTCATATATGCGCTACGTTTTTACAGGTTTATTTTCCGCATTGGACTTCGCGGTTCTTTGGTTCGACCATTAACACTGGTCACGTCGCCTTAGAAAGGGTTTCACACAGTCTTCGTAGGACAAGCCTTGGCTGCTTCTTGCTTTGGCTAAGGTATATGGAATGGGTTGTGTAATATGTACTAAACTTGGTTGTCTTCTGAGGCGTTGGTACTTTTTACGCTGACGAGAGACGGAGGGATGAGATAGATAATTAACATATTAGATCCATTTTTCTACCAATTTTTTTATGGTGGTAGATATTCAATTCCGCGCCGGCAAAATTGCTGGCTTCCATCGAGACGGACAAGGGGGATGTCTCTTGGGTTCCTCGGACAGAGTAGATGGAGAAAGAAGCCACGGTGTGATTCCATATGTGGCATCGTTCCCCCCACATGCCAAGCTCGTACTCGTAACTCATTGCCGTACGTACTTTATAATCATCAAGAAGTCAGTATCGTCCCAGCTGCTACTCTGTATCTCCGGATATGTGGTGGTGATTGAAAGCACCATGTTCATACCATGCTACATCGGCCTCGCCTTCATTCTGCTTATTGGTCATTTCTTATCCTTCATCTGCTTGGTATAGTGCCTTCTATTAGCGATTGGCATCGTCAGCGCCTTTTGCAGTGTCACATATTCAGTACAAAAACGGAGGCCTGCACCTTCTCATAGTTGAGATGTTTCGACGACTCATCAATACATTTACCGGCCAACTTCGCATCATCCATGGAAGACATACACAAGCCCTCCATTCTTACATTACCATACCGCTTCACATCTGAACGGCCGGTCTGGATTGACAGAAATCCTGGATCAAAGGTGCCCGAAACCATGGCTTCAACCTTGTCCATGGTCATGCTTGAGGCTCTCAGTGAGGCACAATGTTTGACCCCCCCCGGCTAGAATCGCTCAAAGCCGCGCCTAAGAGTGCCTTCTTCCACGCGATCCCCAGAGAGTAAGGGGAGCCGCGCATGTGTTGGCACCAGAACAATCACGGTTAGGGTCGGCTACTCAAGCGTGCATGTTGCAGTGTGTAAGTTGAACAAATGTCTTGGGTTACTGCCCCTTCCCCCTTGTTGAAGAAGGGGAAGTCAGGAGCACCGTCCTCGTTGGTGGGTATGTGTTCTGGTCTCATATCCCAAAGGGAATTTTCTCTCCTTTATGGATACAGCTGGCGAAAGGAGTTCGCTCGTTGGAGGTCTTGTGTTCACTTGAAATAGGCAAGTCAGACTTGTCCGAAAGAAACTGAAGTATGGGAAGGAGATACCTAGAACTTGCCCTGAGCCTTCCCCTTCCTTTCCTTCGCTTCCTTCCCAATTCATTGAATACCCAGCTTCCGTTTTCTGCTGCTCTTTTTTCCTGATTTCCACCCAGATAAAACCCCTTCAACCTGCTACTATTTCTCCTCTTCCACTTCGCACTCACCTTCAACAACTACCACTTTCATTAGCCTTCAGAGCCATCCCGCTTCAGCCACTACAAAGTAGCTAGTGCTTTCCCATCTCCTATTCATATTACAGAGTACGTGGTAACTCTCCTCTCCCATCGCCCTTCCCGCACACTCTTCCTCGTTCCTCATTCCCCATATTCCCCACTCTCGTCTATCTCGTTCATGTTCACTCTCGCTTTCCATTTTCACACCTCCGGACACTTTGGCTCCTGGCTTGTTCACTCTTAATATTCGACTGACTCTCTTGCTGACCTCAACAGTACTATACCTTCAAGATGGCCGATTCCACCTCTACTAACGCCGCCGAAGGCGCTCCTGCTGGTGGCCGTCCTGGTGGCTGGACTGACACCGAGCGTGTAAGTATCTCTTTCCTTCGGTTCTCATTTGTTCCCGACTCTTTGCTTACTTCAAGGCGGATAGTTCCAGCTTGTGCTCCGCGTCCTCGCAACCATACTCACCGAAGGCCGAGGCGTCGATTGGAAGGGTGTAAATATGCCCAACCGCACCTTGAAGGCTATGCAAGGCCAGTGGACCTCGATCCTTGCCCAGATGCGTGATCTCAACACAGAGGACGGAGGTGACGCCCCTGCCTCCAAGGCCAAGACTCGTGAGCCATCACTTCCTTCTCCTTTACATCGGCCATCGCTTCTTACTAATTCTTTCGAAGCCCGCAAGAAGTCCGCTGCGAAGAAGAAGGCTGCTGCTGCCAAGAACAGCGAAAATGCCAACGAGGACTCTGGCGACGATCAGGATGACGGAAAGACCAAGAAGACGGTCGCTCCCAAAAAGCGCGCGGCTGCCACCGACGCTGGTAGGTGTTGATTCGCCCTTTCCTCTACAAGACGCCGCCGCTGACTTATCCATAATAGACGGCACTCCCAAAAAGCGTCGCGCCGCTGCCAAGAAGACAGCCACCAAGACCGAACCAGTATCTGATGAGGCTGGTACTGAGGCCGATGTTCCCAAGGAGGAAAACAGCGATGAGAAGTAGTTCGGAAGGGCTTGAAGTCGTTTCTCCATCTCGTCCGAGGGTACAATATGCTACCCTAGTCAACTGGGACGCTTCAACTACAGCGTGAAGCTGCCCACCATTACTGCAGCTCGGTTTCCTTATTTACGCATCACTCATGGATCTCGCTTTGAGGATGGCTATTCGCTGGTATAGCTTGGTTTATGAACACAACTGGTGGCACTCATGGCTCTATTCTTACTTGGATGAGCTTTCTTTTCTTTGGAAGAGCATCTTAGGGATACTGGACATATGTTCCCTCGAGTAGGCAGATTTACCAGGTAGCCAAAACCAGCAGGATCGATAACGAATACTTTACACTCTCTTTCCTGCCTCGTATTGGAATCGTAACGACCGCCGTGGTGGGTGGTGGTAAAGGCTCGAAATGGCGGCCGGTGAGTGATAGATGTGTCGTTGAGCGAATCAGATTGCCGAAGGCAGATTCCGAGGCAAAGGGTGCATCTCAAGCGGTCATTCGAGCAGAACATTGTGAGACCTGCATATCAATACACACTGAAATCCTGACAATGGTGGTGTGCATATGAGAGCATGATCCATACCGTCCCATCTAAAGCTGCAGGCCAGACACACACCCGTTGACTTCTGCCTGTTAAGACTGTTAACCGAACTTCACCATGTTACCGGACCGGCTCAGCGAAGGCTACAAGGCTCTAACATGACGCTAGTAGCACATTACATCAGCACCCGGACGATAGTGGAGACTGACCCAGGGATGGACACCCACTCGGGACATACACGCATATAAGCGGGCTCTTATGCAACTAGCCTGGTGATCTAGTCTGGGTGACCCCATATTGGACAGATCCTGTTTGTTTGCCATCGATTGTTCCGCACCCGAAATTTTTGACGACGGACGACGGGCGACGACGACGACAGACCGCGTAAAAGTAAAAATAAAAAAGTTGGTTCTGGGACAGCGTTTTTTCTATTGTCCTCATCACATTTCAGGGGATCACTTGTGCCGAGGCTTTAGGTACAGTTCATAGCTACCTTGATAGCTAAGAGCACTGATTTCCCGCCGTTCATTCACAGAGACGTTGTTCTTGTTGCTGGAGGGTTAGGTTGCCACCATACCGTCCTTTCCCTACCCACGCTGGATGCGCTCCGTCTTCGTACGCAGAGGGACTTGCTCGAGCCTTGCATCCACTACAGTAGCAGCACCACGACCTCGGACTGCGTCCTGCACCACCACCACCATCACCACCGCCACCACACTTGCTTTCCTCCCCCAGCTTTTCAGACGGCAGCACGAGCTCTTCCCGTTCGCACAACGCGGCCGCTCCCGCACTTCTCTTGTCGTTCCTGCTAGAGACATACGCTATAAGAACACGCGACGGTTCGACTTTGCCCAGACCCGCCGTCTCTTTTCCTCTGCCGCCGCCGCCGCACCGAATACCTCCTCCACTGCGCAACAAAGCCACACCTCTACCCACACCACCACACCCGAGGCCGCGAACATGAACGGCAACAACACATCGCCGCGCACCAAGCGCAAGGCTCCGCCGAGCCCAGAAGGCTTGCGGCCTCACAAGCAGCACCGCGCCCTGAATGGGAAGCTGTCCGCCGGCGACAATACTCCCGAGATCGAGCTCGAACACGGTGCTTTCGTCGAAGAGGACGAGTCCGATTTTGAGGACTCCGCCAGGCTGAACAGCATGTTTCCCATCACTCAGGAGCCTGAGGCCTGGCAGAAGACCATTGAGAACGTCGTCAGCAACGTCGTCTCCATTCGCTTCTGCCAAACGTGCTCTTTCGACACGGACGCGGCGCTGACGAGTGAGGCGACTGGCTTTGTGGTGGACGCTCAGAAGGGGTATGATATACTTGGCGCTGGTATAGATGCAAGAGAGACAACCGTGCTAACATCGTTGTGATACAGTTACGTCTTGACGAACCGACACGTCGTTGGAGCTGGGCCGTTCTGGGGATATATCGTTTTCGACAACCATGAGGAGGTTGATGCATACCCCGTTTACCGTGATCCCGTCCATGACTTCGGCATTCTGCGTTTCGACCCCAAGGCCGTCAAGTACATGAAGCTAAACGCGCTGGTGCTTCGTCCAGACCTTGCGAAGGGTAGGCAAACACCTTGATGGCCACAAGCACTAGAGTGGGTCACCGCTAACGCCTCGGCAGTCGGTGTTGAGATCAGAGTCGTCGGTAACGATGCCGGAGAGAAGCTCAGTATCTTGTCCGGCTTCATCAGTCGTCTCGACCGAAACGCCCCCGAGTACGGAGAGGGTTACAGCGATTTCAACACGTGCTACTACCAGGCCAACGCTGCCGCAAGTGGTGGTAGTTCTGGCAGTCCTGTCGTGAACATTGACGGCTTCGCTGTTGCGCTGCAAGCAGGTGGACGATCCGACGGTGCCTCTACAGACTACTTCCTTCCCCTCGACCGACCTTTACGAGCTCTAGAATGCATTCGGCAGGGCAAGCCCGTCACGCGAGGTGACATTCAGTGCCAATTCCTCCTCAAGCCTTTCGACGAGTGCCGACGTCTCGGTTTGACGCCAGAGGAGGAGGCCGCAGCTCGTCAAGCTTTTCCCAAAGACAACAACATGCTTGTTGCCGAGATTGTTCTTCCCAAGGGCCAGTCTGACAAGAAGATTGAGGAGGGTGACATTCTCATCAAGGTGAATGGCGAGCGCGTTGGACAGTTCATCCGGTTGGATGATTTGTTAGACTCAAACGTCGGCAAGACCATCCACCTGCAACTGCAGAGGGGTGGCGAGGATATCGAGGTTGATGTTGAAGTCGGTGACCTGCACCAGATCACTCCTGACCGCTTCGTGTCCGTCGCGGGTGCCAGTTTCCACAGCCTGTCTTACCAGCAAGCCCGTCTGTACGGCGTTGCATGCCAAGGTGTCTTCGTGTGCGAGGCCACAGGCTCGTTCAGATTCGATAACGCGGATAATGGCTGGCTGATCCAGACCGTGGACCACAAAAAGACCCCTGATCTGGAGACCTTCATCGAGGTGATGAAGGCGATCCCGGACAAGTCCCGCGTCGTTGTCACTTACAAGCACCTCCGTGACCTGCACACCCTGAACACCACAGTCATCTACGTCGACCGACATTGGTCAGCCAAGATGAAAATGGCCGTCAGAAACGACGAGACGGGCCTGTGGGACTTCACGGACCTTGCTGACCCCCTACCCCCTAAGGCGCCTGTCGCCCGCTCTGCTTCCTTCATCGAGCTGGAGAATGTGAAGCACAAGGCTATTGCTGACCTGGTGCGAAGCTTTGTCCATGTCAACTGCACCATGCCAGTTAAGCTCGACGGCTTCCCCAAGAACAGGAAGTGGGGCATGGGCTTGGTCATTGACGCGGAGAAGGGTCTCGTTGTCATTTCGAGAGCAATTGTCCCCTACGATTTGTGCGATGTGACCATCACCATTGCGGACTCGATTATTGTCGAAGGCAAGGTTGTCTTCCTTCATCCTCTGCAAAACTACGCCATTGTGCAGTACGACCCCAAGTTGGTCAATGCTCCCGTCCAAAGTGCGAGATTGAGCACAGACAACATCACCCAGGGAGCTTCCACTATCTTCATGGGATACAACAGGATTGGCAAGATTGTACATGCCACGACAACAGTCACCGAAGTCACTGCTGTTGCCATCCCGGCCAACTCTGGTGCGCCCAGATACCGAGCCATTAACGTCGATGCCATCACGGTTGACACCAGTCTCAGCAACCAATGTGGAAGCGGCGTTTTGGTTGCTGATGATGGCACTGTCCAGGCCTTGTGGCTCACGTACCTTGGCGAGCGTTCGGCTTGCAGCAACCGGGACGAGGAGTACCATCTTGGTCTTGCAACGCCCACGCTGTTGCCCGTGGTCTCTCAGATCCAACAGGGCATCATCCCCAAGTTGCGGATGTTGTCTGTCGAGTTCCGAGCCATTGCTATGGCCCAGGCCAGAGTTATGGGGGTCTCTGATGAGTGGATTCGCAAGGTCACCGAGGCTAACAAGACGCACCACCAGCTGTTCATGGTCAGCAAGCGGACCTTTGAGCGAGGCGAGCAGTCAGGCGCGCTGCTCGAGGGTGACATTTTGCTCACTCTCAACGGCAAGGTCATCACCAGGGTCTCCGAGCTGGATGTCATGTACTCTCACGAGGTTCTTGACGCAGTGATCGTCCGCAACTGCGAGGAGATGCACATCAAGGCTCACACCGTCGCCGCCGATGATGTCGAGACTGACCACGCCATCTCCTTCTGCGGAGCCATCCTGCACCGACCTCACCACGCCGTCAGGCAGCAGATTAGCAAGCTGCACAGTGAGGTGTACGTTTCGGCCCGCACCCGCGGTTCACCGTCGTACCAGTACGGCCTCGCGCCCACCAACTTCATCACCCATGTCAACGGCAAGCCGACGCCTGATCTGGAGACTTTCCTTGCTTCTGTCCAGGGAATCCCAGACAACACCTGTAAGTCACTCTATCGCAGTCTCTCAATCTACACATAAACTGATCATCATGACCAGATTTCCGGCTCAAGGCTGTAACGTTCGACAGTGTGCCATGGGTCATCACCATGAAGAAGAACGAGCACTACTTCCCGACGACGGAGTGGATCAAGGATCCCGCCGAAGCCTGCGGCTGGAGGAGAAAGACGTATGAGGGTGGCAAGATGTTTGAGGGTGAGGGCCCTGATGGCGTGCTTCCCGTTTCCGAAGACACCGAGATGGTGGAGGAGCCTGCCGCCCCCATCTAAGCCATGGAACAAATCGCAGGCACCATTCACGGCCAAGAAAAGCCGCCGGACTCGAGAACGGCACTGTGTACTTTTGCCTGGCATTTTTTCGACCTAGGCACTTTTAATGATAGCAACATTTAGGGACTTTCAGGACATGACAGACAGGGTGTAAAGGCTGAGGGATTCAAGGGCATGGGCAGGCGAGCACACGGCCGTGAGGACAGCATTCTTCGCCGTATGTTATGTATATATATATATATGTAACACAGGGGCCATAGAGGCACGTTACCTCGAAGGAACGTGGTACTTCTTCTCCAGGCTTTCCTATTATTCTTGCTTCTCAATTCTCTTATTAATTCTAGTGAACACATGCCGTGCTCAACTGCTACTCGTCGACGCGAAACTTCCTTGCGTTCAAGTGCCCTGGGCGAACTACGCACACTCGCGAAGCTCGGAGCTCCACCTCTCCTGTGAAGCCCAGCCAATGTGTAACTTCCCAGTCGCTTACGCGCCACGGCCCATCGTTAATCTGTGACTAGCGTGAAGTCTTCGTCATCTGATGGCAAGTTTGAGGCGACCCGGTTGGGGGCAGCTTTTGCTGCACGGGAGGGTCAGAAAGGCAAGTCATTCGCCCCGTCTACCTTCATAAAATACAGCTCACTGGACAGAAAGATGGTATCAAGGATAAAGATCCAGCCGGTTTATCCGCATCTATCCCAGCTGAAAACATATTGCATGCGTTAATTGTCAGCGGATGCGTCGACAAAGTATTGGGGGGCAAGGGAGTCAGGGCAGGACACTCCCACGCAGATACCACGTCGGCTTAGTAGTCCATGCCATAAGAACGCCTCACGATGATCTCTTGACCAATACGAGCAGAGTTCAATACATCCCATTTGAACGACAGGAAAGCGCATTGGCGCAAGACAATGGCTGAAGAATCAAAGTGCAGGATGGGGGCGTCAGCTAAAAATCAATAGACGTGAGCACGTGGGGGCTGCAACTAAAAATCAATATCAGGCGCACTTGGGGGCCCCTTTGCGCCTGTTATTGTGTGGAAGAAGATTCAACGTGCACTGGGTCCCTTTTCAAGAAGATAAATATGTCTTGATCACAGTCTATCCGGTCACCAAAGGACACACGAGCAGCATAGAACCGAATGAATTACAGAGTACCATAACTTGAAGAAATCGAAACATAAGATGACCTTTCTTAAAGACTTTACCAAATTTAATCACGGTCGACTTGGAAACTCCTTCTGGAAGGCTCTATGCTGGCAGTCAATACAGGCAGAGATACGGAATGTACAGACCATTTTCAGTCAACTCGGTATCCCAACCATCGGGATGGGGGTCATCTCATATGGTCTTAATCACTTGAGGCCCTTTTTCAGTCTGCTCAGTCTGGTTGAACGCAGCATGGTCATGGTCAACAAGGCTATTCGGAAGTCTCCTCAAATAGTCCATTGGGTCCTCGGACGGCATGATATCGACTCTCCTTGCAGCACCTTGACAGTCCTTGATAACCGTACGAAGCGGCGTTACGAGATCCCCATCAGGCGCAATGCAGTCAGCGCCCTTGAGTTTCAAAAGATCACCGCTGCTCATTGCGGCATTGAATCTGTCGGCCAAATTAACCTCGGCTTGTGTGTCCTCGATCCCGGCTACCGCAATACCGCCTGTGTGGAATCCAACATCACCTTCGTCGACGGCAAGCGAGGCTACATCCAATTTCGGGGTTACCCCATAGAGTACCTTGTTAAGAATCATGACTACGAAGAGGCCATACACCTCCTCATCTGGGGCCGGCTACCCGACGCGGTAGAGAAGAAAGAATTTCAACGCAGGCTTGCTGCAGGTTGCGTTCCTCCCGAGCACGTCGTCCAGGTCATCACCTCCTTCCCCAGAGACTCTTTGACTAGCACAATGGTCATGGCCGGTATGGCCGCTTACGCCAGCCGAGACGAGGGAGCCATTAGCACACTTCAGTCCGGCTGTCCGGCGTACTTGGGCCAACCCGACAAGGTTGATGACGCCCTCATCAGCACCATATCCGCTCTCGCCACCGTCGTCGCTCTCACATACTGCCACAAACGCGGTAAATGGCTCGCTCCTGTCGACCCCGAAGCTTCATTCATTGCTAATGTCTTGAGGATGATGGGCTTTCAAGAAGGAATGAGTGGCAAACCTGACGCGGAAATGGTACGGTGTTTCGAAAAGCTCTGGATCCTATACGCCGACCAAGAAATGACCAACTCAACCTCTGCATTCTTGCATGCAGCCTCCACGCTGGCTGATCCGTTGTCGTGCTGTATCTCAGGAATCGTCTCCGGATACGGCCCGCTCCACGGCGGCGCCATCGACCTCGCATATAAGGCATTCCAAGATGTCAAAACACTCGAAAACGTCCCGGCGCTGATTGTCGACGTCAAGGCCAAGAAGCAACGTCTTTTCGGGTACGGCCACCGGGTATACAAGGTCGTCGACCCTCGCGCCAAGTTCATCCGGGCCATGATTGACCAGTACTGGGACAAGGTCGAGTCGAACCCGCTGCTTTCGGTCGCGATGGAGATCGACCGTATTGCCAGCACCGACGAATACTTCACGAGTCGCAACCTCAAGGCCAACGCAGACCTCTACGGCTGCTTTCTGTACACTGCGTTTGGCTTCGAACCGGACATCATCATAGCCATGGTTAGCCTGTCCCGTATTCCCGGTGTGCTTGCTCACTGGCGGGAGGCAATGCTCGAGAAGGGCCCCTTGTTATGGAGGCCGCAGCAGGTCTTCACCGGCGCTCTGGCCGACGGGTACTACTGCGCATCCCGCTGATCTCCAGATGGAATACACCAAGTTATTGCTATGGTCTGCTGGCTGCCGAGAAACTTTCTTGTAGAGAACCTATCATTCTTTGTCAAACCTGAAGCCGCAAACTACAGGTGCCGCTGCATCAACTCTCTAAGGGAACCTGTAAGTGCTCGGCTCAGTGTGTGTGGAAGCAAGCCACGCCTTGAGTTGCTACCGGACACTGGCTGTCAGCTGGTTGGGGCGCATTTTCCCAATGATTTTATCAACTCTAAGCTTGATGCTACTTATCCAATTGATTAATTTCATTTCTTACCTTTTTATTTTTTTATTTGCTCTTGTACATTCCGAATGGCTATGTATAGCCTGCCACGTTCCAAGACCTTGACCAATTGGTGAACTTGGTCAACGAGTTCATGGACATTTGATTTGTTTCTGAAGGACTTTTCCTTCTCCGAATCCTTGAGTCCAACTCGTATTACGGACCGGAAGCTTCGACAAAGACTTGAAGGTAGGTACACCCGACAATAATCTCCGCATCGGTTGTGTGGCTTCCCGCTCGTTCACATCGCAGGCCAGGGGGTGTCTACACTAATATGCCGCAGACGAACTTCATGGAATTTTCCCGAGTTCTGAATCCGAAGGTTTACCGAAGGAGAAGCAAATGAACGATTTCTACTTTGCAACCAATGATAGGCTGTGACATTTACCTTGAAAACGGATGACCTGCCCCTGCGGCCGTTGTGGCGGCGCTGCCTGTAAGCCCTCGTACGGATACATCAATTACAAGGGAGACGGAGTAGGTCGCCTGGTAAAGTTGAAACTTCGTCAGAA
The DNA here is from genome assembly GCF_030913465.1 of Colletotrichum navitas. NCBI lineage: Eukaryota > Fungi > Ascomycota > Sordariomycetes > Glomerellales > Glomerellaceae > Colletotrichum > Colletotrichum navitas. Next base: position 142,268 of record NW_026850554.1, on the reverse strand, counting down.
AGCTTCAGTTTTGGCTTTGTATATCGTCGTCTTCTTGGTCAGCCAAGTTGTCGCGTATTCCGGCTTTGAAGTACTGATGGATTCCGGCATCTGGGCCTGAGAGGTTATCGGTTGGGCGGATCTCGGCTATTGTTTTATCCGTCAGCGGAAATCAGAAGCCTGTACTGGGTACCGTGCCAGGACCCTGTCGATGCTGGCCTGTGCGCGTTGCTGCTGGACCGCCATCGACACTACCATCACCGTTTGTCTCCTCCATTCCTAGTCTCTCATCCATACCACCTTACAACTTTATTATATCTTTGGCATTTTGTTACCGCAATCGAGCTCAACTTTATTTTTATTTTTCTCGTTACCAGAGTAGTAAAAGAGCTATTTATTAGAGACTGGAGCTGGGCTGTGTTCTATCACCTACGCTCCAGCCGCCCGATTTCACTCCCCTCGACCAGCCTTCTAGCCCCGTTCAAAACTTACGCGCATCCATCGTTATCATCAGCTATTGCTTGCCACATCACGGAAGAAACTTACTACAGTATAATCGTACGAATAGCCATACTGCTCTTAATCGTCCCGGGGCGTACCTCAGGACATTTGCCAAAATGGCGTCCAAAGATGACAAGGCGTACAAGTACCGCCAGGAGATCAGTCAGGTGAGTAAAATCGCTTCGTCGCCAAATCTCTCCAGCATATTGGTGCCACAATCCCTTTGCCTCGAAAATTTAGCGATAATGGCCGCGGAAATTACATGTTGGCTTGGAAGTCCAGCCAAGGAACATCTGAAGGACAAGGCCCTTCACGGGCGTGTCTGATGGTACTGGTGATGGTGAATTGACGGCTACCACAACCACGAGGATAAATTGCAAGAAAGCCCATTCTCTATGGACTCCTGTGTTTCTCCTTGTCTCTCCCAAGCGCAGTACTAGACCATGAAGGACACACTGGGGTTTGCGTAGTTGCCAGCTGTACCAAAGACCCAGTCCTCGACGAGGGATGGTTACTGAAGCTGCACCTGCCTCGTCTTCATCTGCTGCTTCCTCCCGAGAAAAGGCGCCCGCCAGATATCACCCAATGGAAACACTCCAAATTCTCAACGACAGAAGCATTTCCCCTCTTCAAACGACATCTGCGCCGAGAAAGGGGAATAGCCGTAGCTATGGACCATGAGCTTCAGACGTTCCTTGACTGGAGGCTTCATTACGACCAAGACGGCGTCAGGTGTCCCATGAGCGACCTCATGGGAAGCCTCGAAACAAGTCTCGGAATCTTCGAACAATGCACCGAACCGTTGGCACATGGGGTCTCCGACACACAACTTGATGCCGTCACAGCGAAGTCGACACACTTACGACCCTCCAGAGCAAAGGCGGCTGTAGCGGCACGCATCCAGCGCGAGAGTATGGAGCTTTTCCAGTCCGCGTTCGATGAAATCCGGAGCATCGCTGTCGTGTCCGGTTACAAATCCATCCTAGATGTTACATGCAGCGGAGAGCACCAGTGGGCGAAGGGCAAGCGCCCCGGACCCTTGAAGCCCAGAAGCAAAACTGATTCTTTCATGCTCAAACACGAGAGCGGCGACAAGCCGCCTTACGGTTGGATCGATAGGTTTACTAACGTCCTGCGCAAGATGATGTACGTCTCTGGCGAGACTGCCGAGCCGTCGATTGAAACCACAAGCATAATTGAAGACATTGTTCGACAACAAGTCATTGAACTCGTAGGTTATTGCGCGCCAAAAACGACTCAGCTAGGCTAACGTCTCGTCAGCTTCGAAATTGCACTGAGCTTGCAGCCCGTCGCGGCGCCAGAGCCATTACGATCAACGATCTGATCTTCCAAATTCGACACGACCAAGCCAAGGTCTCTCGTTTGCGGACTTTCCTCTCTTGGAAGGACGTCAGAAAAAACGTCAAGGATTCAGACGACAAGGGTGGTGAAGCTGATCTTGGTGCCGGCGAAGACCCTGTTGGAGGCGTAGTTCCTGGCGGTCCAGTTGACGATGCTACCAAGAAGAACAAGAAGGCCAAGGTTGGCCTCCCTTGGGAGCCCTCGTCGTTCTACAGTCAGGAAGTTCCCGAGCGCGATGACGAGGAGGACGAAGAGGAGGAAGAAATGAACTTCATCACCCTCCAGCGTCTCCGCAAGGCCGATGAGCGCACCAAGGCCATGACGAAGGAGGAGTATGTGACTTGGTCCGAATACCGCCAGGCCTCTTTCACTTACCGCAAGGGCAAGCGATTCCGCGAGTGGGCTGGTTTTGGCATCGTTACAGACAGCAAGCCCTCCGATGATATCGTCGATATCCTGGGCTTCTTGACTTTCGAGATGGTGCAGACGCTGACCGAGCACGCGCTCAAGGTCAAAGAACAGGAGGATCTGTTCAAGGCACAGAGCGGCGGCGAGAACGCCGGATCGAAGAAGCGAAAGGTGGCAACTGGGTTGTTCGACCCGCCCAGTGAGGGTAGAAGCCCCATTGAGCCTCGCCATGTTCAGGAGGCCTTCCGACGCCTTCAGCAGCGCCCCAAGAAGACCCGAGCTATGCTCAACGGAACGAGACTGCCGCAACACACTGCTCTCAATATTGTGAGTTGTATTTATGCCACATGCATGTTGTTTTTACTGACGCGTTCCTTTAGTTTTAATCCTCATATCTCGGAGCGGATATCCAGGGCGACTGTGTCGGGTTGCCAACGACTGTGACATCGCGAACTCGCTTTTCTACTGCAACGATGTAAAGATACCCACGGGTGGGCGATGGCTTGGCGTTTATTGGACTTGTGTTTTGGTGCACTTTATGCGCCGTCTTCAGTCAGTGACTAGACTAGGTAGTCGCTATGGTAGCTCAACAGAGCAAAATGTTTATGCAACGGCTCATGGCGGTTCAAGTACACGTCGACATGGATGTGAACGCCAGTGCCCATGTGCATAGATGGCGACTTCTTGGGTTGTACTTCAACATACACTTGCCCGCCGGCATACTCTCCAAGCTGTATTAAAGTAACCAAGGCTGCAACAAGCTGCTCTACTCAACATTTTTGCAGACAATCTTACGAGAACGAACGATCCCTGAATATATATCTATTCGTACGTACCTCATAGCCTGGTTAATCCCACTGCGCTATGTCTTGGGCACCGAAACACCCCGCATTGAGGCGCAAGCTCCAGCCATCCCACCAACCTGTGGCGATTAGATTAGATAAGGCAGCCAGAGCCCTTCGGGGCTTGGTCACTGCCCTGCTTCAACTCGGCTGCCTTGCGTCCCATTACCTTACTTGAGGGCAGTGTCTTTCGTTCGATCCATACCCTCTGTCATCTCTCCTCAAATTAAATTGAAAAGGGCAACAAAATGGCACCCCCGCCGACAATCACAGTGAGTCGCGAGCCCTCCCCATTGCCTCGCTATCGTGATGACGGCATGGCCAGGCTAACTGTGTTCTTCCCGCCGACAGACGAAGCTCAAGGTCCAGCTCAAGCTGGCCATCGCACGGTTGCGTATGGTTCAACAGCGCGACGAGTCCATGTCCAAGACGCAACGACGCGCCATGGCGCAGCTCCTCGAGGTGGGCAAGATAGACTCTGCGCGCATTCGCGTCGAGAACATTATCCGATCTGATATCACGACCGAATTGCACGAGATACTGGAGCTGTACTGCGAGCTTCTGATCGCGCGAGCGGGGCTACTAGAGGGATCGACATGTGATCCGGGTCTGGAGGAAGCGGTCAAGAGCATCATCTACGCCGCGCCCAAGACGGAGATCAAGGAGCTGCAGGTGGTGCGGACGCTGCTGGGCGAGAAGTACGGCAAGGAATTTGTTCTGTCAGCGATGGAGAATTCGGACGGCAAGGTCTCGGAGAAGGTTGTCAAGAAGCTGAGCGTTACACCGCCGAGGGAGGAGCTCGTACAAGGGTATCTGGAGGAGATTGCGAAAGCATACAACGTCGACTGGCCGAGGCGGCCCCGCACCGAAGAGCAGCCCGACCTGCTGGACGATGATGATGAAGACAGTCCGAGCGGTGGAATCGGTGTGAGGATACCCGAGGGCAACAGCTCGAAGCTGGCCCAAGAGCAGGAGGAGCTGAGCAAAGCCACGCCGCCGAGGACGATTGGGGTGCCAAGCAGTCCCTTAACCGTAACGCCGCCCAGGATGACGACGGATAATATCCACCCCAAAGTGACGCTGAACTCATTGGAGCTGAAGCCGAATAAGAAGATGGACGCGGCGGCGCAGAAAAAACCCAACTCTCAGGGTCCGGAGGGCAGCGTGCCTGACATCACCGAGTTGGAGAGGAGATTTGCAGCTCTGAAGAGGTGAAATTGATACCATTTACAGGCCAGAGATTGGGCAGTTTGATTTTAGAGGCAGCTGTAGCGAGACTGTAGGACATGCGTCTTTCAGTACGGTGTAGGCATGGCGTGGAATTAATTCGTATTGCATCTTTCTGCATCGGAACCATCTATTATTGCGTTGGGAGTGACGTTCTTGCACCTGGTTGCGGACGGAAGCCTTTCATTCTATGCCGTATCTTGTAGACTATGAGGCTAATGGTTGATCAGCAACATGGTGAAGGAGCCTTGCTGCCATGCTGTCTTGGGTTGAAGAATGAAAATGGAGGACAGGAAGGGACCTACCTGGGCCAGTCAACGAGGAAGGTGCATCTTTTAATCATGGCCTCCTACCTTTTGGTGTACCTTCTTCGAGTTTTCCAGTTTTGCAATTTCTCCTGCTGTTTGTCTCTTTTTCACAAACATCCCGGCTGTGACCTACAATCACGACAAACTTGACCAGCCTTGATCAAGCTTTGTCACGCAATCACGGTCAAAATTTCATTTCACAACACCTCTTCATCAAGTCCTTCGACAGCGACTTATCCTTTCCAAATCATTGAAGCTTTGTTATCAGGTCTTTAATCTGCGGGAGACGCAGTTTGTTGATGTTGGCGAGGCATTGTACCAATCCTATGTGCACTGCCTCATACTACCAGATCAAATTGAATGGCATTGGCAGAGAGCTGTGATTCCCCCTCGAAATACAGTCACATATGACACTAGTGCTCAGTTATTTTCTGGATGCAAAAAACTGGCAACGTTCAGGGTAGTCTGGTAAGAGTTCAATATCACGCCTCGCCCATGAAAGATGAACCTCTTCTGACTTCGCTTTCAACCAGTTATGTCCGCTGCCAGCATGCTAGGCTCAGAGGCGGATATATTGGGAATGCGTCCGGCCAAGTTCTATTGCCTTTTACAGAAGGATGTTGAACGTGAGCTGGAACGTCAATTTCCTCAGTACATTGACGACGAGTCACTCCTAGACATCTACACCAAATGGCTAGTCTTCCAGATTCCTAACCTGGGACACCGTTCCCACGAGGATTCATCCGAAACTATCAGAAGAGGTTGCGACTACTTGAGTTCCAGAAATTACAACAAGGGACTCGTCCTTAGTGCCTTCTCGAGACACAAAGATCGCTACGTCAGAGAGCATCCTGAGGGTAGCCGGGCTTTCAACCTTGCCAGACGAGACGTTGAGATCAACTACAAATCATTGCCTCGTTCACGCTCAATTCCAGACCCTCCTTCCACACATGCCACTTCCCGATCCTCAAAAACAGCAGCTGACTCAACGAGATTAGTCCTTTCTCAGACCAAATCGACCCTGGCAACCCCTGTCACTAAGGCACTGGAAGAGGTCCAGTCTGTATCAAATAATCCGAGCCTCAGTTACCGACAAAAACTGTTTTCTCGTTCTGAAGAGCCAGAGTCTCAAGGGTTTTCTTCCATTGGACCCCCCAATAAGAAGATTTCTATCCTATCTTCACCCGAGACTCAGATGCCTTCTGGCAACTACGTCTGCAAGCGCTGTGGAATACCAGGTAGTTATGCACAGAGTTGCTTGATAGAAACACCAACTTGCTAACAAGACTGGTGGTAATCCAGGTCACTTTATCAAGCACTGCCCTACCAATGGCAATCCTCTGTTTGACAAGCTACCTCCAAAGGGTTACGTCTGCCGCGTATGTGGTGCTTCTCGCATCCACTACGTTCATGATTGTCCTCAGTCCGTCGTCCTAGGCACTAATAGCGAATCAACTCCCGGAAAATGCCGTGGCATATCGGATTCAACCATTGTTTCGGAAAAGAATTCCGAAAGAAGACTGCTCGTGTCATCTGACGAGGGTCGAGATAGTCCATGCCAAATGTCTCTCGATACTTTCAGCACCGATACACTCGAACACTCGACGTCTCTTGCTACGAGGGGCTTGGGAGGAACCGACTATCTCAGCTCGGCTGGAAAGATAGAACCGCCCTCCGCCGGGCAAGCTCCAAAGACAATCAACGATTACATGAACAAGGATCGAGCCAGATATATACATTCCCAAACTGATGACAGTCAGTACGAGTCTCAAGACTCCCTCATGCCGGTTGGGTGTTCTGCGAAGTTCGGTAGCAACACGACGCCGATCGAACCTCGCCGTCGCCTTGATTCTTACCGCCCTTTTTCGTACTATCCTGATTCGTATTCTCGTGGAGACGACTCTTACCGTCCTGATGATTCGTATCGTCCCGGCGAGACCCGTCGCCCCGATATTTCGGTTCGTCGTGATGAAGCAGATCGTCAGGATAATTCGGGACGCCAGAACGGACGTCTATCCCGGTACCATGACGATGACTCACCGCAATATGAGTCTCCATATTGCAGTGATAAATTGCATCGTCGCGAATCTCCAGGTCGCAGGAATGAGCCACGCCGCCTCGAGCCGTCGGCTCGCCCCAATGGATCACGCCAAGCCCCTGATTCGTATTATCCTGACGGATCGAGGCGTCGCGGTAAGACTAAAGCTAAAGAGGTTTTTGAAAACAAGGACGTCAGCAAAAATGAGACAAAAGTTTACTCCCTGCACAAGAGAAAGCGTTCAGATGGCCGACTATCTCCTTGGGATGATATCCATCCGCCACCGAAGAAGCCGCGTGAACAAGATGCTTGGGAAGGCGGTCTGCCATGGGATGATTTCGAGGCACCGCAAAAGAGCAATAAGAGAGATTCCGCCGACTCTCCAACTGCCAAGCATGGTATCGCCACCGATCATAAACATGCTCCGAATGTCAATTCGAAGAAAGCGGTACCTAGCCTTGGCTACGCCAAGGCAGCGGGAGAATCGACTGACGCCGAATGGGAGCAAGCCGGAACGGAGGCAAACGCATTCCTGGAGGCTCTCGGCAGGGAGTTGGCCGAGTGCCCGGAACTTGAGACTTCAGCTAATTTACGGAACGAAGGCAGCAGCGATAGCCCTAATTATTCGTCTGCTTCGCCCGTTTCCAGCGCTGATCAATACCACTCTCCAGCAAACCCAGTCCCAGATGGTGACGAGGATTCTTTCATGGATGACTTTCTTGACGATATTGCCGAACCAACTCGAAGCATGGGCTGTGAGATCGACGAAGACCAGCCTTGCTCTGATCCTGGCATTATCCCTTTTCAGACTCTGAAGTCGCTCCAGAGAGATCCGCCATATGATTCAGGCGTTTTGAATCTTTTCCGGTGCAAGAAGGACAGTCACGTATACATTAACGTGGTCAGGCGCAGAAATGCTGTCGATTTGTACACGGAGACTGAAGAAGAACGAGCCACCGTCAGGATGTTGAATCTTGCAGTCTGACGGCTAGCGGCTCGTCTGGATCAAGCTGAACAGTTTGATGATCGTTGATCTATCTTTCATCCTTCTGTTGCGGGTTGAAGCTGCCAGCGATATTCTTATCCCATTCGTGCTTATCCAAGTTTGAGACGGCGAAGTTTTGTGTCTGTCAAGACCACATGACCATGGGGTTACGCGTTGGCTATCGCTACCAATCATCCACAAGCCGACTCGATATCTTCCACGCTCGATAGCCAGCTGTGTGATTTCCTTTCTTTATAATTCAATTTATGTTTTCCTGAACCCAATTACTAATGCTTGGAGCTGGAGGGTTTCCAGATGGGTTGATCTTTGGGACCTTGCGTAATCTCGCACCCAGTTGGGTTGGAAACAAGGGGGATTCTTGGCCACGGAGCCAAAAAAAAAGAGGCACAGGTGGGAGCGCTCATATATTTCGTCTTTACCCCCCGTATCCTTCTTTTCTCTCTCATGTATCCAGGACTCTTGAGGATATCTAGCGGCGTCACCGTTTCGATCCTAGGCCTAGCAGGTCATGTGGATGATAGCTGGACCAGGTTTTGAGCGATGTGACGACGCACCTCATTGCCATTTGTTTCAGCGGGATAAACTGTTCCCCGCGATTCGTATTCAGAGCCCAGTAGGGGCTTTCCCAATATCAATAGCTGACAAATTGCCAAAGTCGATTGCGTGTGCCGCTTGTGACTGAACTCCAGACTCCGGTCCATCCGTACGCCTATACTTGAGACGGGTGAAGTCCGCGGGTCTTCAACCGTGATTACACCTCACATGCACGTGAGCGATGTCCCACATCCCTCGGCCCCTCCTTTTGTTCTCAAGTTCCCCAAGCCCATTATTCCAGCTTATCCAGATGCTCCAGCCTTGTCAGCACCACCTGCTTGCTCGTCTCTTCGATTTCACCGGCGAGGAAGACCTCGTCGAGGATGGCGTAAACCTTGTAAAAGTTGAAGACGAGGTCGAGCTCACAGACGTTGCCAAAGAAGGCGTCGAGGACCTCGACGAAGAAGTGGATAGCCTCGAGGAATGCCAGCTCGTTGTCATTGGTATCGACGCAGGCGCAGAAGAAGAGGCCGGCGTAGCGCCGGTAGACGATCTTGTTGTTGCGGAACTCGACGAAGTTGGACTGGTACTTCTGGTCGCGCGGCGCGACGAGGCGATGGACCTGTGAGAGGAGGGAAGCGTCAGTCGGCTGACGGGGTAGAGGAACAAGGTGGCGGAGAGGAAGGGGGAATCCGCACCTCGCCTTTGAGCTTGATCTTCTCGTCGTCGCTGTAGGGCGCGTACCACTTCGCAAGACGGGTCTTGCCCCTGGATCGCGGGAAAGTCAGCCAACTTTTCCCCCTCCGTTGCTCTACCTATCCGGCCCTTGCGGACGGATCCGGGGAACAATGGGACACGTACTGGCGATTCTGGATCAGGATAAAGGACAGCATTGTTTCGACGTCGGCGGGAATCGCATATCTTTGCAGCGTTCCCGTTCTTTGAATCTGGTGTCTCCCCGCGCTTCAGGTTTCGAGAAGTGAAGTCGGCGGCCACGGAGCTTCGGCGGTGCTCTTGCGGGTACGTACCGAAGAACGATGGCGCCGGCGGGCTTAGGGTGGTGCACTGACAAGCTCCGTTGCTGTTTCCCCCCTAAAAGCCCATGTGGGGGCTCCGTCCCCAAAAACGTACGTATTCAAGACCACTCCCACACCCATCTTGTGCATCTTGATTCACCTAAGTACGAAAGCTACTGCCAGAGGCGGCCTTGGTGGCTAGAGAGGCTTAGTTACGAGATTCTATGGTACTGCGTTTCTATCTTGAAACCTACCGTTATGGCGTTTTGCATTGGGCATGATGCTGCGTACCTGTGCAGCCTGAAGAGGATACGTATCTGAGTAGGTACGTACTGCGGCTGATTGCGCGCCCCCCCCCCCCCCCCCCCCCCCCCTGAAAGGACCAAGGGTATAAAGCCTCGCCTTCCGCCCCGCCTCTTTCAATTCTTCTTTCCTCCTTTTCTTCTCCATCCGAGTGCAAGGGCATTACGCGTATCAGTGAGGATTCGTCCGAGATCGTGTTTTTGCTAGTTGAAAACTATACTATGACCACTCCTAGTTGGCTTCGTGCTGGCTAGGGAATTTTTGGAACCTTACGTTTTTCTCGATGGAGATTTTCTTTCTATTGCGATCCCTCGCTTTCATTACTTGCGGCCCCTTGCTGGGTTGTGGTGAAGAAGGCTGCTTCATTTACCCTGACCTTGAGAATGACCAAACCGGATGCTTTTGGGTTAGTGCTTATTCGAAGGATTGCTGGTTTTGATGAGAATGGGTAAAGACGGATTGTATCGGCCTCAGGGACATCTTTGCCCTGACAGGCTCCATCGCGGGACGAGACTGGCCTTGGCGACGATCACCACACATCGTCGGCCTCGTGGATCAGCCACCGACGTGGTGACTGTCCTTGACTATATTTGGTGCTCACTTGGAGACTTGCTTCCCTAGGGTAAATGTTCATTTCTAGGCAAAACTGCTTCCGCACGAATAAGATATCTTGTCGTCCTCCCTTTCACGGACGGAAAGCTCGTTCCCATCATCTGTCGTCTGCCACTTAGCCATGTGTCGCGTTTGCTGCCAGTGCCGTTCCGAACTTCCAACATCATCCATCAATGTGCCGCTTTCCAGCGACAAGTGCGACTCGGCGCCATTTTACCCTTGACGCTGTCTGCTTTTGCTTGCCAATTCAGGGTTGCTGACCAACAAGGGAAGGGACGACTGAGGCAAACCTTCGGCCTGCTTCAGCGCGGGGCGGTCGAGTAGGACTTCAAAGTGGGCTGCCCTTGTGAAAGAGATGGTATTCAACTACATCTATCACACGCTGAATGTGCACTGCCTGCTGTACTGCCTGCCTGCTGCCCAAGCCTCGGATAACCCTAGGCATCCATAACGCAAAATGCTTCCCGTCAGCCGTAAGAACCTCCAAAAATGTCACCCGCAGCCACCCATTCATTCCATTCTCCTTCACCGTCACAAAGGTCATGCGAGAAGCATACCGGACAGGATCATTCTCGCCACCTCAATATGCCATTCCGTCGATAAAGCGTTTCCGCTACAGCCTCCTCACCTGCGGCCCCAACTCTGCGCACCTGGAAAACCCTTTCCGACTTGCGCGTGCCGCCCCACCGATATAGAGTATCCATCTGCATCGACTCCAAGCGAGAGCCCTGCTTACAGATCGTGTCCCAGGCTGCCCTCACAAATGTGTCTGTGAGTTCTTCCGTCGGGAAGGTTGGCGAAAGGAATCGCCCGTTGCGGTCGATCCGAGGCCTCCTTCGTAAGCTCAACTTCATCGGATCTTCTTCTGTCGTCGAACGGAGGGTCAGGTAAAGATTCCGTAGACGGCGAATTCGTGCGATGCCCTGGCACATCCCCGTGAATTCCGCCGATTGTGAACGAAACGAGGGAACGGCCACCGTGATCGTCAGGTCTTCCAGCGAAGGACACGCCTCAGAAATCAGGCCAATGTGTTCCGCACGGATTTTGATATCTTCCTCCGGTAAGAACCCACTTCCAGTCGGCCTAAGCTTCAGTTTTCGCAGTGTTTTTCCAAATCGAGAGACCGCGAATTGGAGCATTGGCAAAGTCAGCTGGGCCCCGAGTGACAGCGTTGTCAACGCGGGGATGACGGCCAGGAAATCTACGGCGGCATTCTCCAGATCGTCAAAGCCTTCCGTGTCAGAAGGAGCGCTGATGTAGCCGCTGTTGTGCAGCTCGAGGCTGTCGAGGCAGCGAAATTTGGCGTGTTTCGCAAGCCAGCGCAGCTCTCTCGACCCCGTGTTTAGCCTCAGATGGCGCAAGAGTGCAAAGTCCGTAGTTTCGACCCACGATTGTACCCTCTCTGGGCTAGTCCTCTGCATGGACAAGGAAGGTATTGAGCCAAGTTTGGATGCGTAGATGTTACTCGCCGAGCCTTTCCAGTATTTGAGGTTTACTTCAATGGCTTGTGCTATCGCAGATTGCAACTGGCTCTCGAATTCCGGGTTGCATCTCCGATGATACCGGGCCCCGAAGACCGGTTCTAGCTCAACCGTCCTGAGGCTCGGCGATAGACCTTTGACGAGTTTGAGCACAGCCGATTCATTTGTGTGGCCGGTAAATGACTGAAAGTATTCTTTGATCGAGACGCTGCGTAACTGGGGCGACAGGAGTAGAGCAACATCGTATGGGTTGAGAGGAGCACCTTCAATGCAGTGAAGGTCAAAGCATCTGAGATCCAGTAGACATTTGTTGTGCTGGGTCCCAAGTGCTTCCAGGAGGAAGGGTGAGAAGCTGGTCTCGTGCTCGATGACCATGTTGGTCAATCGGACCAGGGCCTTCAGCAGCTGGACCATGGGAGCCCATGCCTCGGGATCTACGAAGACATCGCGAAGACGGCGGTTGTTCGGCAACATTCGCTTAGCGTAGCTGAGACTGTCAACCGTCTCGGCAGTCAGGCGCAACCGGTCAGGCGAATACAGATCACTGTGATGGAGCGTCCTGTCCTCGAAGGTCATCACCAGGCGTCGAACATGTCGTGAAGCATTCGTGCGTTGCAGCACAGTGAGCCACTTTGCGACGTCTCGCTGTAGCTTCCGAGGGTGTTTGATTCGAATATGAATATCGCGAAACAAGTAGCACGAGGCGGCAGCGTTGCAAGCTCTGCTCGTGAGGGCGAAGGACGAGAGATCTGGCAGTTGAACGCCATCGAGGTACCCCGCGATACTGATGAGGGTCTCGGCCGGGAGTGTGTCCAAAGGTCTTTTGATCATATTTACCAAAATCGTTTTTGCGTGTCGATATCTCTATTTATCAAGTTGATGCTGTCGAAAAGCAAGGCGTTGGACGACGGTGAGGGTAGCTGAGCAGCATCGTGGTGTCTTGCGTCGACATATTAATACTGGACCCAAAGCACCCCAGGTGAGGCTGGTTTACGCGCATTGCTTACAAGAGAAGTGGGCTGGGATCTCATGCAGGTAAAGAGAATTGGCTGGTTGGTCCAACTGGAAGAAACCAACCAACATCAACCAGGAAACCAGGGGGCCACTTTGCTAACCGACGGGGACACGGGGGAAACGCCGTTTGGGAAGGTGGTGGCGGAAGCAGTCGGGCCAAGCAAGTCAGCTCTGCCACTTCCCATGGAACGGGCAAGTGCAGCTTGCCCAACCCAAATTTACTCCCTAGAGACACGCTTGCAAGTTTCAACGACGAAACCCGCATCTTTGTCCTAACCGTTCGCCCAGAGTTTGGAAAACCAAGCAGAGCCTCATTTTGGAGAAAACGGACGACGGGGGCAGCACCCATCCAGCCAGGCGTATACTAATTCTCAAGCTGCTGATTTTCTCGGCTGATTGTTTGATTACCGATGTATCCGTACTTCCTAAGCGATGGCGAAGCGGCGCAGGAGTTCCGAGTAACGTAACTCACCTCCCTACGCCCCATTTGAGTCGTCCAATGCAAACCCAACGCCTCTCCATCCCCATGCCACAACGTAATGGTCAGCAAGGAGCTTCCACTCTTCAACCTCATCAAGACCCTCCAGTCGGTCAACACGCTCCTTTTCTTCTGTTGGTACCCAGTTTTCCCAAATGCGCTCAACCGTCAGAGTGTTGGCGTGTTCGAAACCGGCATCGCGCAGGCGCTGTGTTTGGTGTTGCGGAAGCTTGTAACTTTCCAGGGTCGGCATGCGTATCCTCCTTGCCGCAAGGTTGGACGTCATCATTTTGCCAAATGGATCGTCGGGCCTGACTGGTTCATAGATGATGATGGCCAGGTTGGGCATCTTCTGCTCGAACCAGGCCACGATATCTTTGGCTGTGGATGTCTCGAGGTAGCAGAGGCAGCATTCCGATATCAACAATGTCGGGAAGTCCGTTCTGAGGCCTGCGAGGGGCGGTGAGCCTCCTTGCACAAGCTCGCGGAGGTCGCGTGAGTGACAGTAGTACTTGTCTGCTGAGGATGGTTGGGAGCTCCACGAGCCATCTTCCTCTACGGACGGTGCACCAAGAATTTGGCGCAATGGGGGGGCTGACTGTACTACGCGTGCCTTTTTCCGGACCGTGACCGCGAAGTCGATCTCGTGGTAGACAAGCTCAGGTCGGTTGGTTCTGGAAAAGAGACGGAATGGGCGAGTGTCGGTGCCGGCGCCCAGCGAGATGATTTGCCTCTGTTTCGAACCCGACTGTGTGCCGTCGGGATCATCCAAAAAGCTGTCGATGAGGTTGTCGAGAGCCACGGTTCTCGTGTAAGTGCCTGGAAAAGAGATCAGCCTCCATGCTCGACGGAAGCAGATCCTGGCACGGACCTCGATTGATGATGGGTAGCCTTCTTGGAGGGGGTCCGGCCAAGTTGTCCACAAAGAACTGGGCGTAGGGGTCGGCGAGGTATCCTACGTTCACGGCACTCAGGCGCGAGCCGGCGGCGTCGTCGTCGGTCCCTTGAATCGTCTGATCATGGGTCGGGCCCGAGGAGGGACCACCGGGGCCTCTTCCGCGACCGCGACCGCTCCGGCCACCCCTTGCACCACGAAGGGATAACAGGTTCGGGATCGAATCTCTAGACATGGGAGATACTGTTTCCGAGGTGTTGATAAGGTTGAAGATATCCCAGGGTTTGGGTTAGTGAAGTTGTGAGTGACGTAGGAGGGAAACTACGAGGTGGGGCGCCTTAAGACAACACAGTTAGCTGTACCTGGCATTGCCGCAGCCAACACCTTGTACGGATGCTGCCATCGCATTGGATCTCGACGCACAGTCCACCTTAGTGATGCGACTTTGTTCCCTCCGCCGATGCACCTATCGAACATAACCAAAAAGAGAAGGAGATTAGGTCAGGCCGTTGGACGCAGTGGAACCAGAGTGGGAGATCTGGAGAACCCAACGACGCCCGGGTGCCACTGCCCGGTTTGATAGATGGATGCATGCATCGTAGTGTCCCAACAGCTGCGTTGCAATCTGATCGATCGCCTTTGCGCTGCTGAACAGCACAGTACGGCGAACGGCCACATTGTTCTCTATAGGGTATTCAATATAAACTATGTGAAAGGCATGGCCGACCCTTGTTGCAGATCAGGATGACTACGATACTATCCAAAAATGGAAGAATTATGTGAATCCTTTCGGGTGCGTCGGGAGACGCATCATCTAATACGTCGGACGACGAGGCTCCATCATGCAAACACATCCCAGAAGAACGTCCCAGCTGATCCAGGCCGAAAATGCTACGACGTTTCATGCATAATCCCAGAGTCCAAACATCGAACAGACCTTCACCTGTACTCGATGCGTGCATCTGCGTTCATGCTGGATAGTCTCATCAATAGTTCGACCTTCTGCAAAACAGACCGAAATATGCCGTACAGCCGCTACATGACCTGGCCATTGGTACATCATTTCAACGAGCAAATGGATACGAGCCGTCCGACATGCTAGAATAAGGCACGGATGATGCATCTACCTTACGACCAAGACTCTGCAGATGGCGAACTAATAACTGACGTTTGTGTTTCTTCGTCGTCCGCTTGGCTTGCAGAGCGCGTCGTCAGACAGACCGTTTGCAGGGTGTGACTCGTCGAGGGAACTTGAAGGATCTGGGGGCCAAGGAGGCGGGAAGAGACGAGTGTGGCTGTGCCTGCCTGCTGCCTGGTGATGTGCTGCTAGTACCCCGGAGGACCCCACCGTTAGGTAGCGTGTCAGTATGGAGTACAGTACTTTCTGCAGGCTGTTACACTCGCACACCAGCAGGTAGACTTTCCCGCCACCAAGCAAGCGTCTAGGCAGCACAGGCCCTTCTGGATCCATCCTATACCCTCCCGTCACTTCCATCACTTCCATTCTATCTATACTCCTTAAAAAACCTACCGGCCTCAACCTTTCAGTCTGACTTCTTTTCCCACCATTCATCGTCACATTTTACATTTACTTACTTTATTTCGTTTGCCGAGGCCAAGCAGCAAATATGAAGGCCGAGATGCAACACCTCGCCGGCGCCATCTACAAGAGGGCCGTTAAGGAGACGCCTGACCAACGCCAGCTGCCCGCGTGGAGCATTGCAGTCTACATTGCCAACTTCCTTGTCTTCGTTCCCCTTATTGTCTGGGTAAGCAAGCGCTCTCTCTGTCTTCTCTGCATCATCCTTATTGCCAGCCCAGCTCGACTAACACTAGATCTCCCAGACGGTCTACACTCTCCACCAAGTCTATCCTATCTTTGCCATCGTTGAGGATGAGAATCCGCCCGCCTACGACCCCGTCGACCTTACCGAAGATGATGGTATCATCCCCTCCGCCGGCCCCGAGGCGCGCGCCGACGGTCCCGTCCCGACGAACAAGGCCATCACCGGCGGCCGCCCCACCACTGTGACCTCGTCCCTCCGCTCCATCAACCGCCTCCTGAGGACCTACGGCGGCTGGCGCGCAAACTTCCGTGGCTTCTCCGTCTACTTGGTACAGTCCGTCGCCACGAGCCTTCTCTTCGGCCTCTTCTCCAGCTTCCTGCCCGGCATTCTCGCCTCTCTCGCGACCCTCCTCGCCGCCCTGTCCCTCGTCCAGCTCAGCACCGCCTGGGTCCACATCGTCATCACCCCGCCCAGCTCTCAGCACTTCTGGCAGCGCCTGCCGTCCTTCAAGCGCACCTTTGATGCCACCGCCCGCCCCGTCGCCGCCTACTGGCTCTCCGAGCAGGTCGCCACCTGGATCCCCATTGCAATCGGCTGGGCCATCGGCATGGACCTGCCCAACATGCAGTTCGGCAAGCCGTCGACCGTGTCCCAACCCCATGCATCTGATGCCTGGAAGAGCATCGTCATCACCATCATCAGCATCGCCTTCCAGGTCACCGTCGTCATCCCGGCCCGCGTCGTCCTCGTCCGCGTTCAGGCCTCGCTCCTCCCTGAGGAGGCCAACACCATCATTCCCTTCGACCGCTCATTTGGGGGTAAGGTCGAGCCCCGCGTCGTCGGCGGCAAGGGCTACGCCACCATGGATGACGCCTGGAGCGGTTTCTCCCGCGCCGCTTGGAAGCGTCTCGTCATCCTCTACGCCAAGATATTTGCCACTACTCTTGCTGTCTTTGTCTTGATCACCGCAATCCTCGTTCCCCAGATCATTCTCATCAGTACGCTCGCAAAATAGATTGCGGTTCCAAGATCGTTACCGGCTTAGCTTAAGCTTGCTGTATTCGCCTAGCAATTTCGACTCGAAGTCTTAGGTGAACCCGCCATCAGATTTGCTTCAACTAGACGAGACGGCTTGTTTACTTATCCATAGCTGATAACTTGTGGAGAAACTACTGAGCCGAAGCAGCGGGGATGCTAGCCTTGTCGTTTCCAGTTGCCATTCTAGTTATCGGATACATTTCCTATATCATTCCCGATCATATCCCACTCAGATAGCAAAAATTGAACATGAACTTCGCGCAGTCATCGATATTAGCAGCAAGTCTCCTTTTCTAATAGCGTCATTAACCGTCAAACGTCTTGGATTTCATAAGTGGCGAGGTCCGTCGTGTCGTGCCACCAACTCCCCCCAGACTATGCACCAACGGCAACCCTTATTGCCAATCGGCCGTTCTTCCCGCCCCGTCGTGGGATGCTCCTTCCTGTCCGTCCGTCCACGGCCGATCCAGCCCGTCGCGCACCCTGCTTCCACACGCCTGATGAGTCTGCCACCAACCGCCTTCTGGTCATTTGCGGGCGACGCTCCCCATGGACACCATTGGTCCACCCTCACACACCCACAAAACCACTCAATCCCCCCTTGACCAAGAATGATGAAAGACCACCCAGAAACTGCCACAGAAACAAATCCAAGAGCAAGGCAAACCCAACCGAAGAGAGGAAGATAAAAAGTTTACGTCAAAGGATACTGTTTCCCTGACCAGTCCTTGTGCTGTATCGTCCAAATCTGCACTTACAGTCTACCGGTTTGTTTTAGTTCTTTCTTCCAATGTGCCGAGTTAAGCAAAAGGGGAGGACTTTCTCCCAGGAATGGCGGGTAGTGTAGTCTTAGTAACGAGGGCAATAAAGAACCGTGCCGCCATTATCAGCACAGCAGGGGTATAGCGGTCTAGTTGCCAGGCTATCGCCTGTCACATGTGTCGTCATGTCTATTTGGGGGGATGAGAGACTGCACTTCCTGAAACGGTATGCCCGATAGCAGGAAAGCAAGGCTTAAAGCGGAAAGGTGGGCGCAGTAAAACAGTCCTTAAGACTTCTGGGAGAAGAACCAACTGCTGCGCTTGCCAGCACCGCCCTCGTTCTGCTGAATGCTGCTGATAACGGGGATGGAAGGTCCCTGGTTGTCACCACCACCGCCACGGAGAGGCTTGGCAATACGGCTGCCTGCGTTGGTGAAGCTGAAGCCACCAAGCGAGGGGGAGTTCAGGCCGCGGGTGCTGCCAGCCTTGGCAGCCTCCAGCCTCTCCTTGACAGCAGCGAGCTGGACTTCAAACCTACAAGACACCAGTCGTTAGCAATCGGTCCGAGCATGAATGATGCGTTGAAAAAAGGGAGCAAGAATGAGTGGCAAGCAGGGGTAAAGAAGCAGTCGTACTTGTGGTTTGCAGAGGCCATCTTCTCCTGGCTATCCTGTAGCAGGCTCTCGAGGCTCTGGATGCGCTCGTTGCGAGCAATGAGCTTGCGCTCAGCAATGGCAACCTCCTTCTTGAGCGCCGAGTTCTGCTCGACGAGCTGGCGCTGAACCTGAGTCAGCTGCTCGAGGTTCCTCTCGAGGAAGGCCATCTTCTTCTGCTGCGCCCGGTTGTTGGATGACCGGAGCACGTTGTTATATTGCTCTCTCGTCTCGTCGAGCGAGATCTCAAGCTCAACCACACGCTCACAACGGTTCTGAAGGTCGCGCATGAGGCTCTTCTTCATGATGTCGAACTCAGCAATCTGTTGCTGGATGGACTTGCCGTTGGCCAAGGGTGCGGCAGTGCCGGCCTTGACTCTTTGCTGAAGGTCCTCGATAAGGGCCCTCATCTTCGAGTTCTCGGCTGCCTTCTGCACGATCTCAGCCTTCAGCTCGTCCACGAGCTCCATGGAGGTGGTCTGCTTGTTGGAGTAGGCGCTCTCCAAGCGAGACTTGATCTCCTCGACGTCGTTCTCGCTCAGGTTGCGGGTAAGAAGCTCCTCGTACTCTTGCTGGAGAGACTGAAGGCGGTCCTCGAGCTCGGCTCTGCGGCGAGCGTCTGCCTCGGTGGAGGAGGCGCTGTAGACGGACAGCTCGGCTTGTCTCACGATTCCTTGGATCTCGACGAAACGCGTCTTGAGCGCCTCAAGCTCGTCAGGGTTGACGACTTCGCCGGTAGAGCTGATCTCGTGCAGAGCCTCCAGTTGGGCAATAGCCTCCGCGATGGCCTTTTCGTTGTCGCTGAACACATCGGCGCCGAGATCGAACCCGGCCATCATCTTGGCCATTTTCTCAGCCTTCTTCTTTTCCTTCTCGTCCAGAACCGCGCTCGTCTCCTTGGCGCTCATCTTGACGTCGAGAAGTTGCTGCTTGACCTCATCAAGCTCTGTGGTCAGCTCGGCGTTCTGCTCCTTGAGTGCGTCCATGGTGATCTGTGCCTCTTTGCCCTCGAAGCTCAGGCGTTCAAGCTGCATCTTGACCTCGTTCACCTCGGCGTGGAGCTTCTCATTCTCCTTGCCCGTCTTGGCATCGTGCTCCTTTAGATAAGCGAGCTCCTCCTTGGTCTCACGGAGCGCCTTGTCTGTAGTATTGTACTGGCTCTCCTTTTCGGCGAGTTGGTCCTGAAGCTCGTTCTCGCGACGCAAGAACTCGTCTCGCTCGTCCTTGTCCAGAGGCAAGCTTGGTGTTCCTGAGCGCTCTGAGATTGCGGGTGTCTCTGATCTGCTTTCGGGCAACAAGCGGGAAGGTGTCGACGGACGGTGTGCTCTTGCTTCTGCCTTGGCTCCTGTGACACCATCTGCAGACAAGGGGGCCACCCATCTGTCTTTGGGAACAGATTCACCAGCACGCCACATCTGAACCTCACCCTCCAGGCTCGAGAGGTAGGTCTCAAAGGTCGCGATTTGGCCTCTGGCCTTGCCAAGCAGGGCCTTGAGCTCGGCAGGACTAAGCTCAGCATTGACCTTGGCCTTATTCTTGATCGCCTTCGCGCGGGTACCGAATCGTAGGGTGCTAAGGGTTTCAGCGTCGTTGTAACTACTGGGCGAACAGTTGATGATGAGTGTTGTCCGACTGTTACCTCCGAGGGATTCTTGCAAGATACGGGTCAACTTAGAGTCTCGGTAGGGAACGTGAGAGGATCTGCCGTCGGTCAGGGCGTTGATGACCATTCCCAGAGCACTCAAACTCTTGTTGATCTTCTTGGCCTCCTCGAGCGTCTGACCACTGGCTCCTGTCTTTCCAACTTTTTCGCTGCCGGCCAAATCGACCAAGAAAAGCTGGCCGCTCTTTGCCGATCCTGTCTCGACGTTTTTCTGGGTGATAGTGACGACGAAGATAGAATGCGAACGAGAAGATTCCTGATTCATGTTGGTTGCAGCGACGGCACGGGCATTTCCACCTCTTCTCATGACCTCGTAGACCTCCTGGACGCTGGAGACATAGACCTCCAGGAGACCCTTGACGTAGACACCGCGGTTCTTCTCTTCGTGGACGGGAAGATTGTCGTTCTGGGGCGCCAACAGGTCGCGAATCCTCTCCATGTAGATTTCCATATAGCTGACTCGTACTGTGTACTCGATAGTGCTGGGGCTGGACATGATACTGGCGAAGATCTGCTCGATGATACGGGGGATAACACCGCGACCTTCCTCGTCGTCGATGCTGGAGCCCATCATGGTGTAGGACTTTCCGGCACCCGTCTGACCGTAGGCGAAGACCGTTCCATTGTAACCGTTGAGAATATCGTCGACAGTAGAACGGATAGAGAAGTCGAAAATATCGGACTGCTTGCATTCCATATCGAAGACTCGGTCGAAGGTGAAAGAGCCCTGCGCCTCTTTCGACTAGAAAGGTTATTGTCAGTCACTGCCTACATGCACAAAGGCTTCAAAAAGTGGACGAGAAGGCACTTACGTCGAGGGTACATGTGTCTTCGCCATTAAAAGTGACAATAGGCTGGCCGCCCGATGCCAGTTCCACCTTGTTCTGTGGACGGAATCGGGCCACCACCTTGATACTATTTGCGCTAGACATGGCGACGGGATTTCAGACCAGCAGGCGTCAAAGCCTAGGTCATGGATTCCGATCGAGTGAAGTTGTTGCGCGAAGATAGAAGGGGGGGGGGGGGGGGGGGGGTTGCGTGTGGTTGCGGCGAAGCACTCGGCGGCCGCAGCTCGGCAACAGAGAGGATTTGTGGTGAAAGGACACACACAAATAAGGCGGGATGAAATGACGGTGTGCAGATATGTGGGAAGGCTGCTAGAATGACATGTCGCAGGTTGTTGCAGAGCAGTGGTGCAAAGAGAGAAAGAAGGATGACGACAGCGCAAACCAGCAGCAACAGCAGCCAGAAAGGCAGTCGGATGGGGGAAGCGAGAGAGAATAGTTGAAAGGATGTGTTTGTATTGTTTGGGATTCGGGGTTGCCTTTGGGGGGGTTGAGATGCAAGTGACGGGGTCGCGCTAGAAATCGCGTGGAATCCTTTGCTTGCAGTAAGGCGGTACCGGTACAGCACAAATGCGGGCTAGAGAGACAGAAGGTCACTATGGAACCTAAGCTCCACAGGGGCAATCACAAGTCACTCAGGTCCTTGTGCCGGCCGCAGCAATGCATAAGCCCGCCGGGAGGAGATAATGGACCAATCCCGTTCGCTCGAAACCACTTCCCGCTGGTGGTTTCATCCCTACCTCACCATTCGCCGGTACAGTTACCTACTGAATGAATGCCTACCTACTTGTTTTTACTACCTAGGTACCTACCACATGTCCCTCCTCGTTCCTCGTCCAAGGCACTACACTATTCAATTCGAGAGGCTCGTCCGTCCCAAAAGAAGGGTGAGCGAGTCCCTGTCCTTCTGCTGAAAATATCAGCACACACTGAGCATCGCAGGGCGTGCCCGCGGGACAGATGAATGGGCCTGGCTCATTACGCACTAATTAGAAGTCATTGGCCGAGCACGCGACAGTATCGCCGATGCGAGTAGAATTGGCACAACAAATTCGAGTCACAACACACTATGTCCCTGGCACATGGGTGGACTGCTCCGTTTTTGGCAAATGGATTCAAAACAAACAACGCAGGGATGCATATTGAACAATAGATTTGGTATTTCGCTGTTAATGAGGCCCCAAATGCACTTCCCACGAACTCCCCTGTAAAAGCCAGATGAAAACGAACCTAACGTCACCGGCATCCGGTGGCTCGATGGTGGAAAAAAGCAAAACGCACGACCGCGAAACGCCCATCGCAACAAGGTCGCCCCCAAAGCCATACGGATAGGACAGCGCAAGCCGAAACGCCAAATGTTCCCCCCCCACTTGCACTACTGAGGGTACCCAGCCACTTAATGCGAGGCAAATCAAGGAATCTGTCTGGTCGACCCTGGGTAGCCTCTCACGTGAATTTGTCTGTCCCAGTGTGGTCATTCGCCGTCCCAGTGCAGCCCTGCAATATGTTCCCAAAAGGCCATCACCTGCTTGAGGCAGAGAGGACCATGTTGTTCATAAACGTCGTATGTGTTCCTTTTGTGTTGGTATCATTGTCATCTAGTCTTCCCAGCTCTTCTCAACCGTCTCGCGAACCCGCTTCGTATACTCCTTGCGGTTGTCCTTGTAAAGATTCGACGCCTCCACGTTCGCGGGGGAACCGGTGTTTGGGTCGTTAAGCAAACTGTTGCAACGTTAGCTCGGACTGTGTCATCTACTCTCAAACTATGAACCCGCCGTCCCCGTCGGCTCACCTCTGGATACTTGTCAACACCGCGGCAACGTCGTAGGTGGGACTCCATCTGTTCTGCAGGATATCCAAGCAAAGCTCTCCCGTTGCATAGACGTTGGGATGGAACATCTGGCTGATGAACTTGACCGCGGGCGGCTTGTTGGGATACTGCTCCTCGAACTGCATCACGAGTCTGAAGGTTCCGTCCTCAAAAGGCGTGTCGGCGGGTCCGATAATCACGGCGTTCCTGCAAAGGTCGGTGTTAGCCTGTTTCTTGGAGGCCCCTTGCAGATTCGAGGTGTATACGAGCATACCAGGTCATAACGTTGTCAGGTACAGGAGAGGCAGAGACGCCGGCGGGAGGGTCGGTCTGCATGCGCTGCTCGATATGTCAGCGCTCCTGTTGGACTTTGAGATGCATGGGCATCATAACTAACCTTGAAGTCGCGCATCAAGCGGCGGCGGGCAGCGGTCGACATGGTGGCGGGCGGTCGGTCGGTCGGTCGATTACTGATTACCAAGACTGGTAGGGTCGCAAAGGATCAAGATAGCCGTCACTGGAAGACAGGTGGATGGCTCGAAATGCTGGCGGATAAATCGGAATCCTAGCTGGTGTTCAGGAATGTTTGAGTTTCGCAATCCGCGTGGTCGAAGTCTGAAGATGAATGATGGAAGAACTGGCGAGATAACGTTTGGATGGTTCACAGTCCGACTGGATGGCACGGGAAGCAGCTCGGCTTCGCCATCACCGCCTTCCGCTTAGGCCAAGTGAGTGGGTCTTGGGTCTTCAACCAATCACAATAGCAGGGGCGAAGCGCGAATCAGACTAAACCGAGCCAGCCGTGAATGTGCGACACCACCACTTAAAGCCTGCATTGGGAATACACGAATGGCGGCGCCACTATTCAATGACACTGTAATTTTTCTTCTCCGTTCCCCTCCCTTTGTTCCGTGTCCTTTTCCCTTTGGTCTTGCTCGAGGGGAACTTTGCTCGTTTACTGCTGCTTTGTAATGCTGCTGTTAGGCTGTCAAGACTCGCCCTTAGGGATAAGCGTCTACATTATTGCTCTTCACATGCAATTAGCCATGTGCTCTCCCGCTGCGCGCTGCAACTACTCAGATGCACAATGCGATCCGACATGTTTCTCGAAGGTTTTTATATAAAGTACGCGGCACGACTGCCGCCACAAACCCATAAGTGCGACGTTCCAGAAACGGGATTCAGACGAGGCGCAGATGGTGACACTGCTGTCGGAGCCCTTCTCTGGCCTGACGTTTCCGTAGAATTAGGTCCCTACTTCCACGGCCCGGGGTGGGGGTCGGTTCCCCAGAGGCCTGCACATCGACCTGGGGGATTCGGGTGACCTCACAGCTGCACTCCTTCCTGAGAAGCTCGGCCCCGCCCGTGCCACCCACCCCCTCTTAAGCCGAGGAAGACCGCAGGAGCTGGGGTATTGCTGTCCTGTGCCATCCACATGCTTGCTATCCATCCCTCTCGAATTGTGAAGCCGTTGCCATCTTAACTTTCCTGTTCACCTTGTGAGGTCATCTCGAATATCCTCTCGCCGTTGTCATCTCCCGTGCGGCTTGCTGCAAACATATACCTATCGTCAAAGTATTCATCATGTTCTCGAGACAGTCGTCGAGGCTCCCCAGCCAAATCGCCAGGCAAGCGGCGGCCCGCCAGTTTTCCACAAGAGCTGCACTTAGGCAAGAGGTCCGAGATGCATACATCCTCAGTGCATCGAGAACGCCAACAGCAAAGGTAGCCAGTCGCTAGCCAGTCAGTGTATATCGGGGTCGATCACTAACTCGGACACCAGTTCAATGGCTCCTTTACCAGCGTCTCGGCGCCACAGCTCGGCGCCGTCGCCATCAAGTCCGCCCTCGAAAAGTCCAAGGTCCCCGTCGACAAGATCGCCGACGTATACATGGGCAACGTGCTGCAGGGATCTGTCGGACAGGCGCCGGCTCGCCAGGCCCTGATCTTCGCCGGCCTCCCGTCGAGCGTTGAGGCCATCACCATCAACAAGGTCTGCGCCTCTGGCCTGAAGGCTGTTATCTTCGCTGCGCAAAACATCCAGCTGGGCCTGGCCGAGGCGCAGATTGCAGGCGGCATGGAAAACATGACAAGGGTTCCTTACTACGTACCTCGAGCGTCCAGCTTGCCGCCGTTCGGCCACGTCAAGATGGAGGATGGCCTGATCAAGGACGGTCTGACCGACGTCTACGACCAATTCCACATGGGCAACTGCGCCGAGAACACCGCCAAGAAGTACGAGATCACCCGCGAGATGCAAGACCAGTATGCCATCCAGTCCTATGAGCGCGCTCAGGCAGCGTGGAAGGCCAACGCCTTTGCCGAAGAGATCGCACCCGTGACCGTCCCCGGAAAGAAGGGCAACACCGTTATCGAGGCCGACGAGGGCTATCTCGATGTCAAGTTCGACAGGGTTCCCACGTTGAAGCCCGCGTTTGTGCGTGACGGCACCGGCACTGTCACTGCCGCCAACTCCTCCACGCTGAACGATGGCGCAAGCGCGCTCGTTCTGGGTAGCAAGGAGATTGCGCAACAATACGGATCGGGGTCCCGTGTGCTGGCCAAGATTTGCGGGTCGGCCGATGCCGCGGTTGACCCTGTGGACTTCCCTATAGCCCCAGCCAAGGCAGTTCCCATTGCGCTCAAGAGAGCGGGCATCACCAAGGACCAGGTCGCCGTCTGGGAGTTCAACGAGGCCTTTGCCGCGGTCATCAAGGCCAACGAGAAGGTAAGTTCCAGTCCGTCGTCGAGTGGCTCAGCCATTGCTAACCTGCACTGCACAGATTCTCGGACTGGAGGGTGCCCGCGTCAACCCTCTCGGAGGAGCCATCTCCCTCGGCCACGCCCTGGGAAGCTCCGGATCGAGGATTCTCGTCACTCTGCTTCACCAGCTAAAGCTTGGCGAATACGGCGTCGCGGCGATTTGCAACGGAGGCGGCGCGGCCACTGCCATTGTCGTGCAGCGCGTCGAGTCTGTGTGAAATATAAGAGGTCGGATGACACGGCAGGATGGTTCCAGGCTATGTGTCGGCCGGGCATAATCATAAAATTGCATGCACGCTTAGGTCCCAGTAATATGGAGCTGCTTTCCCAAGATTGCGATGACCATGGCCGGGTTCGAGGCGTAACGTGTCTGGAGGAGCAAATAGGTACAACTCGAAATGAGCCAAGGAGGAAAACTATACCGCTTATGGGACCATTATGAATATGATCTCTGCTTCGTTCTGAGTTCCAGGCCCATAGTGCATGAGAAATTACAGGTGAAAACTAGCTCAAGAAAATAATCCAAAATCTGTTCCTGTCAGGTCGGGGTGCCCCGGTAAGGTGCAGCCAAACTCACCGAGCACGCACCCCTGCTCCCCGCACACCGAAGAATCCACCTCACCTCACCTCAAGCTCTCTCACCTTGAACCTGCACTCATCGTCGACTCTCAACACGACCCGCGGGGCATCACTCACGTCTCACCCCACCAGTCACTCCGCATCTCCTTAGCGCACTTGGTCTGTAGCGCCTCCAGTCTCCCGCCTACAAAAGCGGCGCCGACGATGTCCCTCCTAATTCAATTCTTGACACAAATCCGCACCTTCATCCGCGCCCAGAACAGCGACGAGCTCCGCAACTGGTTGCTCGTCGAGCCCAATGCGAACCAGCAATATCATGCTCTCGCCTCGGAGCTCAAGACGCAGTTTCGTTCCTCGCCGCACACGAATGGTGGTGGCGGCGGCGGCGGCGGTAGCACCAGCACGGCCCTCGAGAACACGATTGAGAAATGTCTGCCCGAGGAGGACGACGTACCCGAGGGCCAGGGCTCGCCATGGCCGGGCTTCGTAACTTTTATGAAGGACTACATGCTCTTTTGGCGCGATGTTGACTATGGCGACCTTTTGGGCGCGCACACGCTGCTCAGCGGGTTGGTGAAGTGAGTTTTCGCATGCCCTCTACATCACACCCTCAACCTCGACTCAGGACGACCCCCCCCCCCCCCCCCCCCGAGACGCTGCGCAATACGTTGAACGAACGCACGCGACTAACACCCCCGACACACAGCTCCTGCAGCACGGCCTTTGCTCACCCAACCTATGGCGGCATGCTCCTCAAGACGGCCATGTCGCTCTGCGAGTCCCTCGCGCGGCTGACCATGATGCTCTCGCGCCGCCCGGACCTGACGCGCAACATCCGCAACGTCGACGCCGACGACCGCAAGTCCATCGCCGAGTCCTCGGCCGAGATCATCCAGAAGATATTCACCACCTGCCTGACGGACCGTTCCAGCGCGCGCTACAGCAAGCCCGAGGGCAAGAAAGTCGGCGTCTACATGTTTGCCAATCTTGTGCTGAAACTTCTCTTCGCTGTGAGTATTGCTTCTCTCTCTCCATCTCTCTCTATCTCTCTCGCTCTCTCACAAACACATATGCCACGCCTCTTCACGCCCCATTTATCCTACGAAGCATATGATGAGGCCGCTAACCGTCAGAAGTGCCGGCGAACGCACCTCGCGAAACAAATATTCACAAACATCTCGACAAACTCCCCGCCCCTCTCACTCTACCCGGCCGCCCAGCGCGTCACCTTCCTCTACTACCTGGGCCGCTTCAATCTCGCAAACTGCCACTTCCTCCGCGCCGCCCTCTGCCTCGAGGAAGCCTACCTTCAGATCCCGCCCTCGCTGACCTCCCACCGCGCCCTCGTCCTCTCCTACCTGATCCCCAGTAACCTCCTCCTCGGCCGCCTGCCTACCCAGCTCCTCCTCTCCCGCCCGGAAGCCACCTCCCTTGCGCCCGTCTACCACCCTCTGGCCCAGTCCATCCGTCGGGGCGACTTCGTCCTCCTCCAGCACACCCTCGCGCAGCACGAAAAGTACCTCTTCGACAAGGGCCTCCTCCTCCTCCTGACCCACCGCCTCCGCCCCCTGCTCTGGCGCTCTCTCGCACGCAAGACCTTCCTCCTGACATACGCCCCGGGGCCGGACGACGCGTCCTCCACCGCCACAAACCGCCGCGCCGCGACCCTCGACCTCGCCGACCTACACACGACGGCGTCCTACCTCCAGCACCGCCTCGAGGGCTACGTCCCCTCTAGGCCCGCGTCCTCGTTCTCCTCCACGTCCGCCTCCCCGGCCTTCCTCGCGGCGGTATCCCACGAGTCGGCCTCGACACTGGTCCCGCCGCCCGGCGGGCCCCGGAAGCTCCGCCCTAACGAGGGCCTCGTCTGGGGCAACAGCCCCGTCGAGATGGACGACGTCGAGATGAATGTCGCGGCGCTCATCCAGCTCGGCTTCATGCACGGCTTCGTCGCCCACTCGCAGGGCCGGTTCGCCGTCATGGGCGCCACCAAGAAGAGCCCCGTGCTGGCCGGGTGGCCGACCCCGTGGACCGCAGTCCGGGAGAGGCAGTACGAGGAGGATCTGGACCTCGATCATGTGCCCGGGTGGGTCAAGGGGTGAAACGGGACGAGAGTCGCGCATGATTGCGGGACTTTTGTTCTGCTGAGGATCAGAAGTCCGGAGGGTGAGAGAGAAAGAGAAACAAAAACAAGAAAAAGGAGGTTCTTCCTTTCTAGGTAGAGATGCGCTTCGTGTCGGGGGGGGAAAAAAAGAAAGAAATGATACCCTGTTCGCAATTCCCTTCACCCTCTGCCTCGAGCTGGGTCCGCGTCCCCTATACCGGCCTTCGCCGCACCCTACCTATTCTGATTCCATCCAAGAAAGCTTCACCGGCGTGTTGGACATGCAAGCAAGCGCTCCTGCTTACTAGCAACCCCATTGGCGAGTCTCGCATGCGAGTGGAGGTCTGGCATAACAAGGGTTGGCTTCCGGACAGCAATTGTTGACATGACGTGTATTTTCACTCATTATTCAGGCCATCTAGTCAAGCGGCAGGCCCTATATATCTGTTCCCCGTGCGAATCCGAGCGGCGCCAGACGATCTAGAACACAGCACAGGGCCGAAGCTCAGGAAGGCCATCGCGTGTCTCGTCCACAAAACTCACCACCTCTTATATGAACCCCTTCACTAGGCAAGGCTCGTCCACAATACAACCCTTCAAGTCTTCAATCCCGAGCCCTGCGCAAGAAAGTCCTCCCTCGTAGAATCGGATTTTTCCAGTCCAAGATGTCTCATCCCCTTCGTGTCATGACTAATGTTTCCATTCCGCATAGAATTCTCTCCACATATCCCTCCACATATTCTTCCAATATATATATCAAAAAAGAAAAGAAACAAAAGTAATGCGTGCATAAATGGGTATAGATGAGAAGCAAACCAATCCAAAAGATGATGTGTAAAAAGCCCCTCGTCGGAGGAGCCGAGCAGAAGATACCCGAAAGAAAGCTTTGCCTGCTCATGCTGTGGACACAAGAACGCTAAGACAATAAACACTAAATCGTCGCGGTTGTGCCGCGAGCTCCCGGTATGTAAGTCGAGATAAGTCGCAAATGATGAATGCGCCCTCAGTTACCGGCGTATATGTAAAACTTGCCGCATTGGTCGTAAGCGGCGGTTTGAAGCGAAGAAGAGCCAGCAGCGCGATAGCGTACGGGACAAGCGTGCTTGCCCGTAGACTTAAAAGGGTACATCCGACTGAACGGGCTGGGTCCGGGACATTGGTGTCGGGGGTGGGGTGACAGCAAAAGAGGGATGGCGCCGTGTCGTCGTTGACGAGCGTAGACGTTGAAGCGAAGAATGGGCTGCTGCTGCTGCTGGCTGGCTGGCAGGGACGAAGCGAAGAAGTGCGGCTGGTGAGAAGTTGCAATCAGTACAGGAAAGTAGCTGCAACAACCGCAATGATGAGGCCGGCAACAGCGCCACCACCTTGCTTGGCGCCTTCGTTCTCCTTCGAGGTGGTCGCGGGCGCGGACTCTTCCGTCGCGGTGGCAGCGGCGGGCTTAGCGGTCGTCACTTCGGAATCGACCAAAGACGTCGTTGAGTTGTCGTTCTCATGGAAGATACCGGGGTTGACGGTAGGAGTCGCAGTCTTGGAGTGATCAGAAGCAGAGCTGGAGGGTTTGACACTGGGGCTCTTGGAGGTCGGTGCGGCGGAAGAAGGCGACGGGGTCGGGGTCGGAGTCGGGGTAGGCGTGGGCTTGGGCGTGGGCGTGGGAGTGGGCGTCGGGGATGGCGTAGGCTTAGCCTCCATGATCTGGACCTTGTCGTCCTTCTTTTCCTCCTTGTCATCGTTCTTTTCCTCCTTGTCATCGGGCTTGCTACCACCGGAACCGTCTAGAGGGAAGACGACAATGTGGGCCTTCTTCCCCTTGGGAACAGTGACGACGCAGTACTTGGCGTTGCCAGCGCCGGTGCCGGCAAGGTTGCTGAGCACGTCGCCGATTGCGCTTGAAGAAGGGTCGATGGCGCAAGGCGTGCCGTTGCAGCCACCGTCAGGGCATTCGATCCTGACACCGTAGGTTGGCTTGGTGTTCGAGAGTGCCGAACCCTCCCAGATGGGATTGTAGCCAAGAGTGACGAAAGTGCGACCTTGAGCATCCTGGTTGGCGCCTGCAACGTAGGCAGCCCAGTTACCGACTGCCTTGGACGAGTCGCCCCAGATGCAGCCCTCATCGGTAACACCTGGCGGGTTGATGTAGTAGCTGGCTGGTATTAGTAATGGTGTTTCTGCTCGAGGGGCTTGAAAGACTCACTGAGCAGCCGTGCCGCACCAGTAGCTGGGGTCAGGGACAGCGAGGGTGATGGACTTGTCAATGACGCTGGGAATGAGCATGGCCTCGTTGCCGGGCAGAACAGTCTGGCAGAAAGACAAGGTCCTGCCACATTCGTTGTAAACCTCAACAGTGCCAGCGCCTTCGACGCAGTAGGGCGAATTCTTGAAGGGCTTCACTGCCTTGCCGTCGGATCCACAGAGAAGGCCACCGTTCTGAGTTGATCAGCCGTTGCACCTGACCACGATAACATGAAAGATTCTCACCATTGAAGACGGATACGTGTAGGATGAGCCGGGTTCCCATTGCGCCATGACTTTTCCGGGCCTGCAGGCAAACGGGCAGTAGCTGCCTTCTACACATGTCTGATCAGGACTCATGGCGAAGCCGTTGTTGGAAGCGCCTGGCACGTGGACCAGGTCGCCATCGCTGGGCAAGCTGCAGATGGCCTTGCCGTCAGAGGTCCTCTGCACAAGAGCCCTCTCGGCAAGCTTCTCAGTCTTCTTGGTAAGCCTGAAGGCATCCTTCAGCTTGTGAAGGTGACGGTGAGAGCCATCATTCGCTTCGGCGGGTTGGGCGGACAGCAGAACCAAGGCCGAGCCGAGGACGGCCTGGATAGTAGAGAGCTTCATCTGTGAAGCGGGGTCTCGTCGAGAGTCGGCGTGATATCCTCCAGAGATGATCAGAAGCAAGAGCCAAGTCTTGGAAAGTTGACGAGTGGCGCAGCGAGTTGGTGAACAGCAGCGGTTGTTGTTTGGGCGTCGGGTTCCAGGCTATAACATCGAGACAGGGAAATCAAGTAGCAACAGCGCGCGCGCCTTGGATTCGCAGCGAACGTGATTCCTTCAGACGTGGAAGGATAGAGACAGCGAATGTCGGTGTAAAGAGCGGAACGTCTCCAAATCAGAGACTAGGCAAGGCGTAAGGATGCGGTGCAAGGACAAGAGAAAGGAAGAGGAGAACGAGCGCGGGTGGAGGTGGCAGGATGGGTCGACGATGAAATGAGAGAGGGCAATTATCTGGGGGGCCACCAATTCAGCCTGGGGAACATTTGGCCGCTTGGCCGCCTGGCCTACACTACTGACTGCTGACTAGGTAAGGCCGTGGGCAAAAGGCATCGAGAGGCGATACAACCTTGGCGAGATCCCCCTCCCCCCTTCCCCTGCTGGCTAGACTAGACATGCCAGAACCAGAATGGGGAGGATAGCCGATGGTTCGAGCAGGCCTCCTTTGAGGGGCGGGCACAAGGGTGCTGGTTGGTCATGGCGACATGGAGGCGGTGGGCGAAGACTGAATGGTAACAATGCATGGTGGCCAGGCCGGGATGCGCAGTCGAGCCACGATAGTAACGCTGGACGAATTGCTGGAGCCAAGACGCGCAGAGGGCAAGTCCAAGGATTCGAGACCCTGGGGGAAATGAGATTATGAAAATCAGCATGGGCTCTGGACCTCGGACGGGCTCGCCAATCAGACTTGGCCATCATCTCGGCAAAGCTTGACTAATCCCTCCAAGCAACCAATGAGGGGCGCTGCGCGATCGAGCCGTTGTTGCCGTCTGCAACTAAACGAAATGAGCGCACGGGCTCTGAAGGGACCGAGGATGGTAAGGCGGGCAGGCAGTACGTACCTAGCGTTTACCTACTTCCAGACTCTTGTACCTGCAGAAGTCTGCATATTTCCGCACATTAGCCGCGAAGTCACGTACACTCCCATGGCCCTACCGGACCCTGATTGGCCTGGCTGCACACAAAAACGGGGGGGAAGGGATTGCCATCACGCCGTTGGACTAGCGAGGAGAGGGCATTGCCTTTTCGGGCGAGCGATTAAGATGAGGCTTTTTACGCCACTGACTTTTTGGGCGCGAAGAGCTCAGAAGAGGCGTCTTCGATGGACAAAGTGATTCGTCAGAAGCGCAGAAAAGTATGATGATGATGATTAGAGCCCGCAGGCCGGCGCCTCTTGTCATCCAATCTTAACCTTCAAGCTTAATTCCACGTTGATGGATATTGGCAAACGGGGGCGGATGTGTATGACAAGCATGTCGGGAATGGTTCACTGTTTATTGTGGCTGTTTCTGTCTTTTTTTTTCTTTCTTTTTTTTTCCTTTTGATCACTGTGTATCCGTCCGTACCTGTGCGGCCTCAAGAGGGGGCCGCCTTGGTTACGTACCTCAGTTGTTGTTGTTTTTTCTCCTTCCTGATCTTTTCTTCTCTCTTTTCCCCGTCCTGTCCAGTTACTGACTGGCTGTGCCCCCCACAACCTCCTGAAAACCGGATTTTCCCGTTCGGGAGCGATAGACAGACGAGGAGGAAAAGGCCGCATGAATCAACCATTCCTTCTCTGCCCCCTTACCCCGTCAGAAACACCCGCTACCACCATGGAATGGAACGCGGCAGCGCGACCTTCTTCAGCAGAACGCCACATGCACATGCCTCCAGCCGGCCTTGCCTACTGCTTCTGGAAGACCAAAAGCTCACGATACCTGGAACAAGCTCCACCAGGTTGAGGCCTAGAAGGCACAGGAAAGTGGGCCGCATGCCTGTCGAAGTTTGAACTCTTCTCCTCGTCCCCAACTCGCCCCTTTCAAGCCAAGAGAGCAAGCTCGGGCCTTGCCTCGCCTCGAGAGGGGAGGATCGCCTTGTTTAGGTACTGTACCGCTTCGCGCCATATACCGAAACATGCTAGTCCTCTGTTCAACCTCGTCAACCCCCTTCATCAAGCAGGCCACCTCGGAAGGAGGCGAACATGTCTTCCGCTTACAAGTTACGCGTACCCTATCGTCGAGCTTCGTCTCGCAGACCGGCGCAGCATGCAAGGGGAATGCGGGCGTCTTGCATGAGCCTCGTGTCCCACGTGCTCTGTGCTCTTAGGAAAAGGGCCGAGCCAATTCTCCGATGGATCGACTTCTCAACAAGAGTGAGTCCCCATACCTCACCGCCCCTCCCCAGGTGGGCGAGCCGACGGCAGAGGCGGTCCTGGTCCTGTCAGGCGTCACTGAAAGCACCAAAGACGATCTGTGTAGCGACGGTGACCGAGAGATGGATCCGGGGGCGGCATTGGTTGCTACACTACATACGCCTGGGACCCTTTTGCCAAAGTAGGGAGTCCAAAATTCGCACACCCATTTGATGATACCATGTGCATTCTGCTGGTCACTCGCAGTAACCAAAAAAACGGAACAGGTTGCACTCAGTCATTTGCCCTTCAAGCGAGGATCTTGTCCATACGTCACACCACGTCCGCTAAATGGTTCGCTTGTTTTGATGAGATGGAGCACGCCCTGCTCCGCGCACACCATCATACGACAGGCCATCCTAGGACTTATTTGCTTACTTAAAAGGCGACTGTACCATGAAACAGAGCTTATCGATGGACCCGGGTTATTTCATCGACGTCTCTAATGTCGCAATAGGATGCATTAGATGCTCGTCGTCGACATGTTTTCCTTGACCCGCAAGCAGTCGGGCTTAGTTTTGTTTGGAGCTATCGGCAGTTGATCATGTTAGGTCCTCGCATTTCGACTTGTAGGATGGTAAGGTGAAGGTAGGATCTCACAGACTCGGCACCAGGCGTTGCCATCAGCTAATCTCCGCCTGTAGTTGGACCACACCCTCTCGGGAATTGTAGTCCATTTGTGGTTGCGTTTAATCCGTTGTTCTGAACCTGCGAATCGGGCTTCAGCCATCGATCGATGCGTGCCCGGTTCACTTGCTTGTTATATGCCAGCCACCAAACCAACCACTCACCAGCCGCCATGCACGTGACATATTGAACAAAGATGTAAAACGCAAGCCAACACTTGAAGTTCGCCTTCTGAGTAAAGGAGATATAGGTCAACAACGATGTTTCTCTGCGTGGGAAGATCCGTCCCAATGGGGAGCGCTAAGGGTCTCTCGGCGGTCGGCGATAAGCCAGGATGATACACTTCGGGCAAAGAAACAACTGCCAGTGCGAGCCAAGGAACACAACGCAGATGACGATGTTCCATGATAGCAGCTGCCAGTATAGTTGTATTTGAGGCGCAATTTCAGCCGTGAACCACGAGATAAGTTTAGAGCATCGACTCAGCAATATGCCGTACACAGTACCTCACTTTCTACCTCTACATTTGATAGTTTTCAACGTCTGCTAAACTCTGTTGAACCGAACACAAGCTCGATGGGTCTCTGTAAATGAAATGGAGAGTGGCTGTAGTGCAGTGGCATTGCACTCATTCCCAATCCGGTCCATGGGAAGTCGAGCTGTCGCTGGCCCCTTTATAGCTGTACAACCTCTTCAGCGTGATTTGGCCGCGAACTTGGTCGTTGGTCATGTTTGCAGTGGTTGAGGGCGTCAATCCTCCAGCGAACTTCAGATATGTTGACGGTGAAGCTTCCGTTCCAGGACAGTTCAATATAGCATTAGCCGTGGTCGCAGCGGCTGGCCAAGCCGGTTGGGATGATGTCTGAGTACACCATCCCGGTATCGGCCCCGCGCGTCTTGGTTTTGATCGACTACGGCGGTGAGTTCCGTCTCGAGAGCGTCAATGAGTTGACACAGCTTCATCAGGGTGCCTACGTATAATCTACGTGTTTGTTTCTTTACGTGCTAATACGTAAATCCTATCTCATGCAGTTAGGCTTGACTTTCGGGCCGGCATTATACGTCCTCATATACGGTCGTTCATTTAGTTCGGCCAATCTTGTTCAGTCGCCATTCTATTTTAGTGCAAACAAGGTTTTAAGGAAGCCGTTTGATCCTGCTTTTAAGGGAGGCAATACACAGCTTAGCTGCCAATCTGAACCACAGCTTCGTTCGAGCCAGGCATGCCCAGGATTAGACTTATCTGTCTGCCCGGTATCTCGGTGTATATACTCGACCGTACTTGTACATGGCAGTGTACTCTCTTATGATGCTGGAGGAAACACTCCAGCCAACGAGCGTCTCTTCCGGTGTGGCGCGGTTGAGATGGAAAACCCATTGAGAGCATCTAGGTCATCACTGCCGAATACACACTGAACGGTGTCAGAGGTCAATAAGGATCTAAGTCGGCCCTCATTCAGTTGTAAGCTGTGGCGGCTGCAGTTGTTGCGAGGAAACACAACATGCAGGTCTCCAGTTAGGAATGCAATATTTGCCTACTAGTTGGCTAAGACGTTCTCGACTTCTATGGTGGCGTTTATATAGGTCCTCTTTGGGGGCCCATTCCATCCATTGTATGCATAAATGGGAAAATAGACGAAGTGAATGTTGTCTTTGATACACGAGGCCCCAGAAACCTTTGTCGCCTGACGCAAGAAGGGGATTGAGTATCCGCGACGTACATGCTGCTGCTACCAGACGCCAACCTTGTCCGTGAAAGTTGCTGAGAGACGAGCACAAGCTTAACCCGCGACCCTTCATCGCTTCATGTGTCTTTGCGCGGTTGGCGATGCTGGTGCCAGTTTGGCAGTCCCGGAATAGGCAAGCCGAGAGTGGTTGGAGATGACGGCCCCGGCTCAAAAAGACATCCCAACGTCTACAGATCTGCAGGAGGAGCCGGCTGGGGGGAACAATACCGTAGACAGGTAGTCACTTAAGACTACCATGCTATTATCGCCGACCACCCGACGCGAACACCGCATCCTCCCAATTGGTGCGAGCATCGGATGTCCCGTTTGTTGAGACGAAAACGTCGCCACCTCCAGGGCGAACGACTCACGAACATCACCTCACGGTATTCGTGCCGGTCTCCAACGTGGAGATAGAGAAACGTCCGAGGTTGCATCGACGAATCGGGGTCTCGAGATGCCGCTCGGATCTGCACCTCACCCGCATGCAATGCTGTCATGACATGACTCCAACCACCCCGCGTTTGAGATCAGCCAGAATGCTGCTCAATTGTCTCGGTAGTCCTTCTACCGAAGCACAAAGCCGTGCCAAGGCAGTTTCTCCTCATTTTCCTCCCCCTCCCCCGCGTCCATCCCCACGGGGTAATGGATCCCTCCCGTACAAAAGGGCATACCCGAGCTATTCTCATGGGAACGCCCGTCAAGGTCGTCCCTCGCTCCTATGCACAATATCCCATGCCTTGTCCCATCTTAATTCCCGTATAACGGATACACCGTCGGGATGGACGCCAATAAACCAAGCATCGAACAGGACGAGAACGTCGTCAAGACCGACAGTGCCAGCATCAAGCCCACGGCCGTGAACCCAACCCCAGCGGAATGGGCGCAGCGCTTCGCCGGCCAAGATGAGGCGTGGCACAAAGCAATGGACAAGTCCCTCCTGAAGCGCGTGGACCGGCGCCTCATGCCGATGCTCGTAATCATGGTGAGTCGCATAGTCAAACCGCCGGGGGTCGCCTGGCAAGCGGGGAGATTCGTTCTAACAATGACCAGTACCTCCTCAACTTCCTTGACCGCTCCAACCTCGCTCAGGCGCGGCAGGGGACGCTCGAGAAGGACCTGGGGATGACGGGCACCGACTTCAACCTCGCGACCTCCATATTCTTCGTCGGCTACCTCCTCATGCAGCTGCCCTCGAACCTGCTCCTGACGCGCGTGAGGCCGTCCTTCTACCTGGCGGCCTCGTGCTGCCTTTGGGGCGTCGTGTCGACCTGCAACTCGGCGGCGCACACCTTCACGCACCTCATAGTGATCCGCTTCTTCCTCGGCTTCGTCGAGGCGCCCTTTTTCCCGGGCGCCGTGTTCCTCATGAGCTCGTGGTACACGCGCGCCGAGCTGACCCGCCGGATCGCCTACCTATACGCTGGCAACGCGCTGGCCAACATGTTCGGCGGCCTGCTCGGCGCGGGGATCCTTGGCGGCCTGGAGGGAGACATGGGTCTCGCCGGATGGCGCTGGTTATTCATAATCGAGGGGGTGGTGGCTATCGCATTCGCGCTTGTCGCCATGTGGGTTCTGCCCGACTACCCCCACACGACCAAGTGGTTGACGGACGAAGAGCGCGCGTACGCCGCGTGGCGCTTGATCGAGGACATCCAGGAGGCCGACACGTACGGCGAGCAGAGTGTCCTGGACGGCGTCAAGATGGCGGTGCGCGACTACCGCCTGTACATCTTCGTCCTGATGCAGCACGTCAGTCTGGT
Source organism: Colletotrichum navitas (assembly GCF_030913465.1). NCBI lineage: Eukaryota > Fungi > Ascomycota > Sordariomycetes > Glomerellales > Glomerellaceae > Colletotrichum > Colletotrichum navitas. The sequence goes on along the minus strand of NW_026850554.1, from coordinate 104,980 downwards.
CTCGCAGACGTTCCAGTACTTCTTCCCGACCATTGTGGGCACCCTGGGGTACGGCAAGATCGAAACGCTCTTGCTCACTGCGCCCGCGTGGGTAAGTTGGCCGCGGGCCGTCTTGTCGTTGTATATCTTGGGGCTCGGCTCGGCTAACTTGGGATTGATAGGCCGCGACATTCTTCACCTCCCTCTACGTCACCTGGTCCTCCGCCAAGACGAAGGACCGCTCTCTGCACATCGTTTGTCTCACCCTCGTCTCGGCCGTTGGCAACGCCATCGCCACGGGCTCGACCAACACCGGAGCCCGTTACTTTGCCATGTTCTTGATGCCGATGGGCGCCATCAGTGCATGTAAGTCTCCCGCTCCCCTCGACCCTTCTTTTCTTCCTCGGAACCGGCTTGCTAACATGTGTGGACTCGCAGACCAAATCATTGTGTCGTGGGTGGCAAACTCCTTCCCCCGGCCCCTCGTCAAGCGGTCGGCCTGCATCGCCATCGCCAACATGATTGGCAACACGGCGACCATCTACGGGAGCTACCTGTACCCCAGCAGCACGGGCCCGCAGTACATCCCAGGCGGCAGCGCCAACACGGCCGTCTGCGTGCTGGTAGCCGCGCTCGCGCTCGTACTGCGGTACCTGCACAAGTGGGAGAACAAGAAGCTGGAGAAGGCGGAGCAGGACGCGACGGCCCTGGCGGAGAGCGGCGAGAAGCTCCCCGTCGACCTGAGGCAGGAGAAGCGGGCTGCCGGGTTCAGGTACGTGTACTAGAGCGGTAAACCACGGCGGGAGGGCCGTGGTCGAGGTGTTTGACGGATTAAGAGATGAGGTATGGCGGAAGTAGCAATGAATGAAACATCCGTTAAATCATCATGCATACGGCTCTCACGTCGGGCCTCGTCTGTAGAGAAGCCACTCTGCTAAAGCAGTTGCAATGATCAGGGGCCTACATGTGACCATGGTCCTAGAAATAATGTGTCCGAAGCTTGTGTACAGCCCTAATCAAGCGCTGGTGACCACGCTCAGTGAGTACGAGGCTGTTTGGATACAAAAAAGAAAAGAAAAGCGAGTGTCTATACCGCTGTCGTCACTGAGAACATGGAGAGGCGAGATACGGGGTTTTCCCTCCAAAAAGAGTGTTGGTGGTATTTTTAGTGCGTATATACAGTGTTTTTTTTTATAAAAAAAAGAAAAAGAAAAAGGCTACTTCTGTTCTCATCCAGCATGCCATGACATACCGAGGCAGAAAGAAGAGCGAAGGTGAAGAAAAGGCTGAAGAAGGATAGAAGAAGTAAAGTAAAAAACAGAAACGCTGATGCAAGCCTATGCCTATAACCGTGCCGTGGAACCAAGCCAAACAAAATGACCGCCGTCCAAAAGAAACGCCGTACTATGCGACCCAAGACCCGACATTTACCGCCCCCTCCCAGGATCTCATTATCGTTTGCGATGCTTCATGTACTCATGCATCGCCATGGGCAACGTCGTCCCTTTACACGGAGCGCTTCTTGATGTTGCACTTCTTGAGGCACTCCTCGACGCCGAGGGCGATGTTGGCGGGGATGGCCTTGCGGACGCGGTCGATGTCGGCGCCGGCGATGCTCTGGCCAAAGGTGGCGGCGATCAGGTCGTCGCTGAAGGCAAAGGTGCTGTCGGCGACCTGGCCGGTGCCAAAGTCCTCGGAGGCGAAGCTCGCGATGAAGATGGCGTCATCGCAGTCCGGGTTGAACTGGCTGTGGATGGAGCCCTGGTAGAAGGGGGTCATCTGGAAGGGGCCCAGCTCGGTGGTGATGACGCGGCGGGTCTTGCCGTCGGCGGCCTCGACGACGCCGTTCTCGGGCGTCATCTCGGTGATGATGCGGCCCTCGACGACGATCTGGAGCTCGGCGGAGCGCGGGTGGACGTGCAGGGTGTTCATCCCACAACCAGACAGTCTTCCCACTGCCATTCCGCTACCAGTGCCGACAAGAGCAGGGAAAGTCTTGCGGTTGGCAGCGATGAGCTCGCCTCCTTTGCCGGGGTTGTTCTGGGGCTGGTTGAAGTCGAAGACGAACTGCTTGTCATCGGGAAGGAGCTTGAAGCGGTCGGCGGCGCTGCGTGGGGCTGTTAGTCTGGGGGGGGGGGGGCTCGGAAAGAGCGTGTAAGTGGACTCACGTGTCGGAGAGGAAGAGCTGCTGGGTCAGAGACAGCGTGGAAGCGGGGGCGGGAGCGGCGGTGGAAGTCTGCGCCGGAGGGCTGCTGCTGCTGTAGGGAGCGGCGAATGCCGAAGAGGCAAAGGCCAGGATGGCGGCGGCGGCGGCAGGAGTGAAGTGCATTTTGTCTGATTTATTGGATGGTTTTCTTTTCTTTTCTTCTGGTCGGGTGACTGATTATTGCTGAGGCAGGCTGATGCAGACGAAGATGCCGAAACAGAGACGTCAAGGAAATAAGGAAAAGAAAAAAAAAGAGGAAAAAAGATGAGAGACGATAGGAAACCGTAGACTGAAAAGGCTTGTGTGATTACCGTGTGATGAGGTGCAAGAAAGAAGACATCACGGAGACGGGATGCGAGCCATTGTTATATACTCGAGAGAATCCGCATCCTCTGGGACATGTAAACTATTTGGGATTCCTTCAGCGCAAGACATGTCATCGTTAACCAACATGCAGGAAAGGCTGCTGGGGCTGGGGCTGAGCGCGGGTCGATGGATGAGAGGTGAGAGGAGCAGCAAACAGTATTCCCCGAGAATTCGTCACCCGGGTATTGTGTCGTCCGAAATGAATTGGACATACCTACCGGGCCCTAGTCAGCCGTCAGCACTACCTAGCTGGGCATCGTTGGTCTCTCGGTCGGTCGGAGAGAGAGAGAGAGAGTACCCTGCCAAGCCGGGACCGCAGCGCAATTCTGCGCGCAAGTTCATCATTGATGATAGGCCCAGTTGTTGTTTATTCACCCTCTGGAAAGGACTGAATTGTTTCCTGCGGCCCCGGGCCCAATGAGGCTTGCAGGCAAGACACCTCGGCGAACCTCCCACCCCTGTTTGCGATCGACGCCTGATTGGCTCCGGTCCTTCGGAGCCTGCCATGCCCGGCCCTTTGCAGGGCAGTGCAAAGCAACCATCGGCGCTTGTCTGATTGTTTCTCTGGTACCCTGCTGCCTAAAAATAACGTCGAGGGAAACAAATCAAGCGCATGCTGGGCTTTCCCCCCTCCCGTACTACGACCGTCCCAACTCCAGCCCACACACGCACACCGACAACACCCCCAACCCACGCCGCACAGGGGAACGTATCTTTTGTTTCCTCCGCCAACCGACATGCGCGTGGCTGGGCGAGGGATCGCCAACTGTCGAAAGCAAGGGGTCGCAACCCGACCGACCCTGGATCTACGCCTCGCGGATCACAGACACTCCGAGACCCCACGTCGGCCACGTGGAGACGCGCTAGAACGCTGCGTTGGACGTGTGGTCTTCTTGGCCTCTTGAGACGTCTGCTGTTCGGCGCCTAATCGGCTTCGCTGGTGCCCTTCACTGCTGCGATTCCTCCACCAAAGCCTCGACGGTTACATGCACAAACCACAGCGAAGACGTTGATTGTGATCTACTGATCCGACCCCATGTCCACTAGCACCCCGCTGCCGCCGCCGCCGCCGCCGCCGCCATCTTCCCGACTTGACTGGGAAGCCTGGACGATACACACGCTCACCAAACCGCTGGCCCAAGAATAGCCAGGCTTGATCAGCACGATCGGTAATGATGCGGGGTTGCACAATCTAGTGCCCTTCTTCCGAAGTGACGTGAGGCGGAGTTGGCGGGAAATGTCGACCGTCCACTTGTCCCGCATCCTGTGTACATCATTCGTCTAAACCTTCAGACATCAGCTCAACTATCAGACAAAATGATTTCGGTCGATCACAAGAGCATTAGGTGCAAGCCGCCTAGAGTCCACGTTCCTGTACGGACAACAGCGGCCGCCATACGTCGGTCCGCGCCCTGCCTGCTAAATGCTGGCAGGGGGGGAGATTGTATGTTGGCGGAACTGGGTGCCGCGGGGCTGGTTCAGAGCAAGCCTTAGCCGAGACTGCTGCTGTAAGTCTCCAGACGAGAACAATTGCCGATTCTCTCATATACTAGTCCCATAAACTAGGGTCGCAGGCGCACCAATGAAGGTATGGCTCTACCCATCCACAAGTGGTTATTGGCATGGCCGTCACGTCTAACGGAACGCATATGCGCAAGCATCTGGAATCTTCTCTCTGTTTTTCCTTTGCTATTTGGATGGTCCCTCAAGAAACGCGGCCTGATGTCAGGCGGAATAATAGCGTCAATGGTATCCAGGGTTGAAGCCGTGTTACGAACGAGTGTCGCTGTTCCATACGACACCATGAAACCTGGTACACCCGTGCCATCTTCTTTTTTCAATCGCTGAGTGGACGAAGGGAGCAGCGGAGCCGGCCATTTCTGGATTTCGTGGCTTCACGACATGCCCGGCCTCTTGATCGAATCTCGCTCGGATTGGCCTCCAACTTACTGGCGAAAGAGGGTATAAGGCAGCAATTCACGCCGACATTGACATGTCAAGAAGGCCTGCTGCCGACGAGCGTGATGTATTGGCCAAGCACAGCGCAGCGTAGCTGACACTTTACTGTGTAGGCCGGAGGTTCAGCCCTTTAGTATGTCGATCTTTACAATTCAATATCGAATGAGGTATAAGAAACCGACTCCCAACGCTGGGGTCCCCTTAACCGGCAGCAACCCAATTAATGAATCCGTCCTTACGTATTTTGCTTTTTCTTGGCTACGAGTTGTTGGCGGCGGCTGCTTTACTATGTAGTAAACAAAACATAAGCCGGCGTTGTGATGCCGGATATGTGTCGTACCCGCCGATCCTACCCTGCACCCGCGGGTACTACTTAGCACACCATGGTCCACTTCGAAAGGGACGTTTGCCTGAGTCAATAGCGCATCGCACGCCAAACTTACAAAGACGAATACTACCTCGGAAAGACGGCGGTGACAAAGTCAGGCAACCTGGTGGTATACGCCGGTGTTTTAAATTACGACGCGTCTTTGGTGTAACTGCCGTCCTCCACGGCGCCCCTGACTCTCCGTAGGCCTTCGGGACTGTGCCTATATCGGAACGCGCAGGTTAGATTTCGTCGGGTCCTGGGCTCTTATTAAATGTACATGCTTCCTGCCATCAACAGCATGCAGTCTCTTTGTCTTGGTGTTTGGAGCAAGTAACCTTTCCGTCGTAATCCATAATGATCAACACGCTCGCTGTCTTCCTGCCAGCCCTGCTGGCCTTGCCGGCCAGCCTGGCTAGCCCAATCAACTCTTCTGCCGGCAGGGACTGCGCTCCCGTCTCAGGAGACAAGACGATCTCGGCTTTTCAACTGTATCCCGAAAATGCCGACTACGACACAAAGCGCTGCGTCGCGTATCTGAGGTACATCACCAGCCCCCCCGACGGTGCTCCCCGAGATGTGTAGTCTAACACTCTTCTCAGCGTCCTCTACAACGCCACCGTGGCCGTCTGGGACCCCTCTGCAAACTCGATCGTCGACACCATCTCCCTGCCGGGCCTGAGCTCCAACCCGCTCCTGCACGCTAGCGGCGTCCGCCGCGACCCCCTGGACCGCCTCTCCATCATCGTCGACGCTGGCAGCGCCTTCGACACGTCAGGCCAGAACATCGCGGGCGACAACTTCCTCGTCAAGTACGACCTCGGCTCCCGCCAGGAACTCTGGCGGCGCAACCTGACCGCCGTCACGGGCGGCGTGTACGGCGGCTTCCAGGACACGGCGCACAGCGCCGACGGCACCACCTTCGCCCTCGGCACCTACCCCAGCAGCATCATCCGCGTCAGCGCCGACGGCGAGGACGCCGCCGCCTGGTACCTGCGGACGCCCCCCGACCACACGGTCCACGGCTTCTCGGGCCTTGTCACCTCGCCGGACGGCCGGTCGCTGCTGGTCTTGGACAGCTCGGACGGGCAGATGTACCGCTTCAACCTCTCGGCCGCCGAGGGAACGCCGGTCCGCGTCCCGCTGTCCGGAGCGGCCCTCATCGGCACGGCCCTCGACGGCGTCTCCATCCCCTCGCGCTACCACGGCACCGTCATCCTCGTCTCGGACGACGCCGCCGGCACCGTGGTGCTCCGCTCGCGGGACGCCTCGTGGGACGAGGCGGAGGTGCTGGGGACGGTGCCCGGTCCGCTGACGGCCGAGGGCGCGGCCAGCGTGACGACGGTGCAGATCGGCGGCAGCGTCTACGCCGTGTCCGAGTGGTTCACGGACGCAATCGTCCCCGGCACGTTAGCGGGCAACCGGACAGAGTGGCCGCTGGTCGACATCACGGCCAAGGTTGACGCGCTGCTGGCCTAGACTTGGAGAGCACCGAACGGGCCAGTGCGAGTAGAGACTAGATTTGTTTACAAAAGTGTATATATTGAGAAAGAGACTCTATATATGTAGTAGAAAGGAAGGCATCGCTTCTTCCGCCGGTTAATGGAGCAAGCACTATAGACTGCCGTACTATTTACTTTGGTGATTGCTAGTAGTATAAATCATAGACTGTCCCTCGGTCTCGTTAGGTTTTCTACACTGAGTGTCGGGATGGCCTCTGCTGCATATTGTCTGTCTGGTCACTGGCCTCAGCAACATCTTCGTTAGTGAGGTCTAAGCACGGGAGTGTATTGCCATGACGCAGCACAGCAACTACCCTCGGACCCGGGCCTACAAAAAGACCTCGGCTCGAATAAACAAAGCGTCGGGCGAAGGAACTGGATCTGACACTCAGCCTTGTGCGACTAGGTGCTGTGGTTTTCCCCCTCCAGCGGGTTAATTGCCGATATACATTTTGCAGTTTGGCATGGGTGCAATCAAGGTTCAAACCAACAGCAACACCATCAGGGGTTCCCGCACCAACCGACTCATATTAAGTGCCGGATTTCCAACCCCCTCCTCCTTCTTCTTCTTCGGATAGCGGCACAGCAAGCAGAGCCAACTCGAACGGGCCCAAAAACGTCGCGCTAATCCTAAGCGAACGGACGCGATCAGGACAGGAATCCGACCGCGCTGCCCATCACGTCGCATGAGAGAAGCTAGAGGCGGAGGACAAGAGAAGACAGAGAAAGCTTCCGAGATATCTCAGCTCTTTCACCATCCTGACCACTCACGCCCAACACTCAAGACGACGACGGGCACCATAACACAAAATGCTACTAGGAAGGCGGAAATTGCCGGGTATTGTCCTCTTAGGTCTTTCCGTCTCCCTCCTCCTATTCCTCCTCTGGCACAACGATGGAGCCCTTCCCACATTCCCATCATCATCGTCATCTATACTGCCGCCAAAGCCAGTAGAATGGATGACAGAACTGGAAAAATCGTATTTTTGGAGAACAGTCAAGACCAACCACCCGGCGCCTCAGCTTCGGCAACTCCCCGTTGCGCCCTCTGTCCGCTTTCCGCAGGTCCAGGCCCGTTTCCCGCCCGAAAGCAGCGTACGGCGCCGCGTCCGCGAGGAGCGCCAGCAGGCTGTAAAGCAAGCCTTTTCGAAAGCATGGGCCTCGTACCGCGAGCACGCCTGGCTCGCCGACGAGCTTACGCCGGTATCAGGGGGTCGCCGGAACACGTTTGGAGGCTGGGCCGCGACTCTTGTGGACTCCCTCGACACGCTGTGGATCACGGGCATGAAGGACGAGTTTTCTGACGCCGTGGCGGCCGCCGCGACGATCGACTTCACGAAAACCGACCTGGACGAAATCAACGTCTTCGAGACCAACATCCGGTACCTTGGCGGTTTTCTCTCGGCTTTCGACCTGAGCGGCGACGTCCGCCTGCTCCGCAAGGCGGCCGAGGTTGGCGAGATGCTGTACAAGGCATTCGACACGCCGAACCGCATGCCCATCACCCGGTGGAAGGTTGGTGATGCGGCAAAGGGCGAGCCGCAGAAAGTCGGCAACGGCGAGCTTGTTGCTGAAATCGGAAGCCTGTCCATGGAGTTCACCCGCCTGTCGATCCTGACGGGAGACCCGAAATGGTGGGACGCGACGCAGCGCATCATGGAGATATTTGAAGCGCAGCAGAACAAGACCAACCTGCCCGGGCTGTGGCCTCTCGTGGTAAATCCAGAGAAGGAGGTGTTTTACGAGGGCGACGACTTCACCCTCGGCGCCATGGCCGACTCCCTCTACGAATACCTCCCCAAAATGTCCGCCCTCGTCGGCGGCCGTAGCCCAATGTACAAGACCATGTACGAGACAGCCATCGCCCCGGCTATCGAGCACAACCTATTCCGTCCTATGACGCCTGGAAACGACGACATCCTCATCGCAGGCCAAGCGCATTCCCGCAAATCGGGCATCGAGCTCGAGCCCCAGGGCCAGCACCTCGTCTGCTTCATGGGCGGGCTGATGGCCCTCGGCGGGAAGCTCTTCAACCATCCAGACCAGCTCACCCTCGCGCGGAAGCTCGTGGACGGATGCATCTACACCTACCGCGTCTTCCCGCACGGAATCATGCCCGAGACGTTCTACATGGTTCCCTGCCCGACCAAGGAGGAGTGCGAGTGGGACGAGAGCCTATGGAAGAAGCACGTGCTCCAGCGCGCGCAGAAGGGCTCGGATGACGACAGGGAGCGGTCGGCTGACGAGGTCATCCGCCAGGAGCGCCTGGTCAAGGGATTCTCCGCCGTCCCGGATAGGAGGTACATCCTCCGTCCCGAAGCGATCGAGAGCGTCTTCGTCATGTACCGCGCCACGGCGGACGAGGCGCTGCTTGAGGCCGCGTGGGACATGTGGACGGCCATCGACAACGCGACGACCACGGACTTGGCCAACACGGCGGTCTGGGACGTCACAGCGGAGGGGAAGCCGCCAGCGGCCGACTCGATGGAATCCTTCTGGATGGGGGAGACGTTGAAGTACTTTTACCTCATCTTTAGCGAGCCGGGTCTGGTGAGCTTGGACGAGTTTGTGTTCAACACGGAGGCGCACCCCTTCAGGCGGTGGAAGTAGACGGATGGCCCCGTACCGCAAGGCTGTTGATGCTTGTGATGATATGACTAGACAAGAGTTGAATTCCCCACCTACCGTGACAGAGAAACGTGCACGCTGGGGGGGTACTGAAATGATGCCTCTGAGACTCAATGTGGCGTGCAGCTGACCATGTTGCGAACCGAAGTACAAAACCGCCAGTGCTGCACTTCCCAAGACAATCACCGCCACGCCCAAAGACTCGACGTTTCGAACCAACATCTTTCGAAGGGGGTGATCTGGGCACATCGATAGCTTATTGGGAGACCTTGAGCGCCGGGTTGGGTGTTGAGCGTAATCGAATAATGGGGCGTGAGTCATAGCCCCGTTGCCTAGGCGTCATAATGCTGGCTCTGAGAGAGTTTCTCAACAGAAAAGCATAAGCACAATAGCTCAGGGGTAGAGCGCTGGGCTCATAACCCAGAGGTCCCTGGATCGAAACCAGGTTGTGCTATCAATTCTTTTAACGTTTTTTCTTTTACCTTGGGAAGCCCCTTATCCTCTTATTTTTCCAGCAGTCGTCGATGCGAGTGAGCTTTGCCATTTTTTTTGTCTGATTCCTCTGAGACCAAGGTACGGATGCTTCGAATGTAAAATGCCGCTTAGTCAGAATCATCTATCGCGCAGCAGGCCGGGGTACTTTGGGATCGACCCGGCCGGCACCCGGTGGTGTGTGGGTCTCGTTCAACAACACCCGGGGCAGCTCTGGGTCATTTTCAAACAGCTCTACATGCTGCGTATTGTGGATTCATAGCGAGAAGTTCTACGGTTGTACACTCGACGACCCTCATCTGTGAGAGCCGTTCCTTAATACTATAGATACATGCACTCATGCGCGCCTTCCTTCACAGTGCCTTCTCCCTCGAGCCAACGACGCGGTCAAAGCTGTCAAACGCCATCGTCATCGAGTGTCGGCCGCCAGTCTTACCCCTGAGATGCTCGTCGAAATTAAGCACCTCCTTGAACGGCACCTTGGCCACAATCTCTACCGTCCGCGCCATCGACTTCTTCCCCCGCAGCGACGCCACCGTCTCATACGGGTCCGGCGGCGCGTAGATTCTGCTCACGTCAATCCGGGAGCTCGACTCGGCCGACTTGTCGTTGACCTCAAGTACGTGTCCGCCGGCCCCGGAGCTGATGTCATGCTGCACCATGCCAGCCGCCGCCTCGGGGCAGCTGATGTGCACCAGCATGACAGGTTCGAGGATGCCGATGGCCTGGCGAGCGGTGTGCGCTTCGCGGAGGGCCTCGCGCACCGCGCGCGACGCTGCGCCGGTGAAGTGACCACCCGACGGGTTTTCCGTGGATGCCGCGTCAACGGTGATGGTGATGTGGCAGCCCTGCACTGGGGAGCCCCGGCGCGGGCCGCGGGCGACGGCGGAGACGACGCCGTTGATAAGCTGCTGGCGCGCTTCTTCCGGATCGAAGCTGGCCGTGCCGTCCTCCGGAAGGTTGATGATGACGTGGATCATGTTTCCGTCACGCTCGATGGTGGGCTCCAGGCCGGCTTGGCGGTGATGCTCTTCCAGAGGCTCGAGGACAGCGCTGCACGATACTTTGCCCGACTTGCTCGCGACGACCCTGTCGAAAGTAACGTGGTGCGGTCCAACTGTAGAGGTGAGGCACTCCTTGTAGTCGACTTCTATGGGGCCGAAGTCGGCCTGAACCTTGGGGTTCTGCTTCAGGTTGTAGACGGCAATGTCCAGATGCAGCTTGCCCATGCCCTGGAGGATGAACTGCTCCGTCTTCTCGTCGCGGCTCCACCTCAAGCTGGGGTCCTCTCGGGATGCATTATCCAACGCGATCTCCAGCTCCTTGGCGGCAGTCGTGCCGTGCGGGTCGATGGCGAGGAAAGCCACCGGCGGGGGATCTCTGGCGGTCTAATCTGGATGTTCTTGAGTGAGTCCGGAACCTGTCTCTGAGCTACGGCCGTGATGAGCGTATCGCCCGTACGTGCCTTCTTCAGGCCCTTGATGGCGCCGATCTGGCCCGTGGCGAGGTGCTGTATGTCTTCCGTCTTCGCCGCAGAGATCTGCAATAAGCCGAACGGCCGCTCAGCTTGCTGGCTGTGCGTATTCCAGGTAGACGAATTCCTGTGGAGTTCGCCAAAGTAGACCCGCACGAAGCTCAAAACCCCCTCCTTGGGGTGGTTGAAGACTTTGAAGACCGAGGCCACAGCCGCGACACGGTGGTTACCAGACTTTTTCTCCGTGTTCTTCCCGAGAAGCTGCACCAGATTATGTTTGGCTGGCCCTGCACGGACTTCGAGCTCTGGGCGTTCGTCTGGACTGGGGAGATAGTCGACGATGGCGTCCATCAAGGGTTCTACGCCAATGTGGCGGAAACTTGCACCCGCTAGCACAGGTATGACAGCACCATCGCCGCTACGGATGGCTCTTCGGATGCTGTCTTTCAACATCTTTCCAGTGATCTTACTAGGGTCATCAGCGAACAAGTCCATGATGACCTCATCCCACTCAGCAAGTCCCTCCACAAGCCTCTCGCGAGCTGTCTCGATCTCCTCAAGAAGGGGATTGCCCGAGAGCACCTCTTGCAGATCTGCGAACCCGTACTTGGTCTTTTGCTTCTCCGTCTTCCACCGGTAACCAACGCGGTCGATAACGTCAATAACGCCCACGAACTGGTCGCCGTCCCACCATGGAATCTGGCAAACGAGCGGCCATCCATTCAGGCGGGACCCGATCTCCAGCACTGACTTGCGGAAGGAAGCGCCCTCTCGATCGAGCTTGTTGACGAAGACGATGCGAGGGATCTTGTGGTCGTGCGCCGAAGCCCATACTCTCTCCGTGTGAGCTTCCACGCCCTTGACCGAGTCAATGATACATACGGCGCCATCAAGAACGGGTAGACATCTGTCGACCTCGAATCTGAAGTCCTGATGGCCTGGGGTGTCGATGAGGTTGATCGTTTTTGGCTTCGTGCCCTGCGGACACTCCTCAAGCAGTGGCCAGTTGAAAGTGATGGCTGCTGACTGAATTGTGATACCCCTCTCCCGCTCCAGATCGAGGAAGTCGGTCACTGTATTTCCTGCATCGACATCTGTAGTTTTGTCGTCAGCCTGGACCCTTGATGAAAGTCTTCCTTTGCTCCAAGCCACAATTCTAATCCACCAGGGGAGCGGAGCTTGGCTTGAAGGGTTTGAGTGAGAGTTCCGGTCAACACCACACACCTCCTACACGATGCGTCACGCCGCTGTAATACAACATGCGCTCAGTCGTTGTTGTCTTGCCCTGTGACAGCGTCAGCTAGCTTGCTAATGCAAGTCCCGGATCGGATGGTTACCTACAGCGTCAACATGGGCGATGATGCCGATGTTTCTGATATCTTTGATAAGAGAGTGGTGTTTCATTTGCACCGGAGGAGTGTGTATTGACCTCCGAAAGCTTACGATACCTGCGAACAGAGCTCGCCCTGGCAGCCGGCCAATGGGCCGCTGTTTGGGTATTGAAGCTCGAAGGATCAACATGACCAGCAGAACATGAAGCGGATGTTATTGTACAATCGATGACGAATGATAAAATTGAACGAGCGTTCTCACATTTCAGCACGCAGCGGAATGAATGAGAGTAACAGTTGATCGCGGCAGAGGTCCTGATATTAGACCCTCAACCGAACCGAAGCTGTTGAAAGCTTGATCGCGTGAAGCTCTCCTAACTTCACCTTAGCTAAGCATTGTCAATGAACAGCCAATCCGCGCTGCAAATCCTCACAGGCCCATGTCGGCCAACTCCGGAAGGCGGTCACTGAGCTCCCATCCGGCGCCTGTCAGAGCGGGTGTTAGTGTCACTGAGAGCCCCCTTACAGATAGAGGCTGGGGGTCCGTACGTGGCTGGTGCCAGTACTCAATACTTTACGCTTGGCCGATTGGGCATATACTTTGCGCATGCGGCTTGGTCTCGGGCGGGTATCAGTACCTGTCCCCGTCTGGTATCCACCGCCATTCCTTGTATCTAACCTGCTTGGCTTCCCAGCTTCAGGAGCCAAACACAACCGAGCTTGACTCGTCAGCCTTTTTTTTCGGACGTCACACCTTGCATCCACCTTGCTCCCTCACATCCACTCAAGACACAACACATCTTCTCCCAAACCCACGATATCCGGCTGCCTGGCCACTCCATCCACGTCAGCTTCTTCTTCTTCTCCTTCTCTTCTGCCACTTATCCCGACACCCGACATCGAACTCGTGTCCGTTCCTTACACCATCCGCAATCGCAGATCCGTCAAAATGGAGCTCTCCGACACCTTGTAGGTCCCTCCAAACAAAACCCTTGCAGAGCTACCCTGCAGCTCTCTGGATGTTCTTGGCGCAATCGCAAATCGCTAACCACATGGTTCTCTCATCAGTCGCCTCGTCAACTTGGCCACCGCGACCATCATGGTCCTGGGCGGCATTGCTCAATTCTTCCACTTCAACTTGTACGTCGCACCCATCTCCTCCGACGGACCTCTCCCCCCATGTCCGTATGCGCGCGCGCACGGCTCCTCGTGCGACGAAGAACCCCCCTCAGCGCAACGAAAAGGACACAGGGCGGCAGAGACATCTTTTGGATCTTGACTGACTATCATACTCGTATAGCCAGGGCATAATTGTTGGCGCCTACGTGATCATTTTCGGTCTTTGTAAGCTTACCCTCTTTTCAGCCTTCGCATGCGCTTGTTTTTGCCAGTGACATAGCTAATGAAGACTCGACTAGGCACCGCTCTGCTCGGTACTTTATGACTCTCTTGTATATTGCGCGGCTTCTCTAACCTGGGCTCCAGAGTTCCAAATTCCTCCTCAAGTCTCCCGTTACGCGTCCTTTCTTTTCTCCTTCATTGGCCGTGGCGTCTGTAAGTCTTAAGTTTTCCAAGCGAACCGACTCCCGCGCAAAAAGCACTGGCGATTCTAACGCGGCGGTCCTTCTCACAGTCTACATCTTCATCGGCTCCATTCTTCTCTCCGACAATGTCTTCAAGATCATTGCCGGCTCCATTGTCGGCCTCATCGGCGTCGCCTACGTCGTCCTCGAGTTCGTCCCCCAGATCGAGCCGCCAGCCAACATGCGCGAGGCCGACGGCGGCTGGGGCGCAGAGCAGGTGTAAGCTAGTTGCCCCTTTTTTAACCACACAAGACCAAAATTGTCATTCTCGGATGCCTTCTGTTTACCTTCCCCACAACCTTGAAACCGTTGGTGGGAAGGAAAGGGGCGCGGATTCTTTCCCCGTTATAAAATTTCAACCCGTTATACGAGCATAGTTGGATCGGATTTGCTGAGGATTTTCTTTTCTTTTTCGGCAATCAAGATACTGAAGAGAAGGAAAACGAACACTTCCACACAACGATTCAACCAACGATGACCCCCGGTTCTGACAAGAAATCCGAGAAAGAGAACACGAGAAGAGAAGCGACGAGGTAGGGGACAACCCTGTACAATCCGGCAGAAACCTCCCTATTGTGGATGCGTCTGGCCCCGCTGGGTCGGCTGTGTATATTGTGTGCGTTCACGACGTAAAGCACGAGCAGTATTTGTTTTGTGTGTGAGTTGGGGAGAGAAAGAGCGTGGGCCTCGTTTCCGTTTGTTCGATGGCAAGTTGTGCCAGGTAGGGAGGCACAGTGTATCACATTTCTTTAGATGGTGTAAGGAGAAAGGGAGACTGGGAAAAGTAGGGTATTGCTTGTGGGATCCGCAACGGCTACTAAACAGACCTGATTTTGCCCTCGAAACAAACATGTTGTGTGCCCGGCAAAGACTGCTCACATCATTTTGCCCCCCCCCTCTGCATCCAATCCATTCTATTGGGGGCGCGAGCGGTACGGTGAGAGCTTGAAACGGCTGACCTGAACACCAAGTCACAAATAAGCCTTCATTACCATTACCGCAGTTCCCTGGCCCATCAAAATTCAAACCACTGGACTCTGTCAAAGGTTACTGCCTACCTTGGTCATCGTCTGTAGGCCGAGCGAGGAACCGGCAAAAAGTGCCGGCAAACATCAAAAGTCTCGGCGCGGTCAGACGAACTGTCCAAACACGGAAAGGAGGGAAATAGAGACTCATTATAGAAAGGCACACACCAACCGTTCATATTTCCCCCCCCAAGCAAGTAACTATGCTTCCTCTTGCGAGGATATGGCACGCAAACTATGGCGCAAAAAAAGGAAGAAAGAGAAAAAGAAACAAAAAAGGGGCGATTAACCCGCGTCGTCCGGTGACGCTTCCTTTTGTTGGTTGCCTCGCATGCTTTGAGAGGCTTCGCCATCTCTACGCCTCTTCCAGTCTCAACGTGGTGACTTGATATCTTGTCCAGACCCTTCGACAACGACTTGAGAAACACATTAAAAATTCCAACCTAATCCTTTCGCAATTCACTTGTCCGTGGTGAAAAATACCCTCTGAGCCCCCCCTTTTTTTGCAGCTTGGCCCTCGTAACGATGGAAACGCCGTGTCGTGTGCCGGTAGAAAGATTCGGGATGCTGAATTCCTTTGAAAGTGCGCCGAAATGAGAGCAGAAAAGACACGCAATCCTTACACTTTTTGTGTAAGGCCAGACCCTGTCCGATTTGTTTTCTAGTCCGCCCCAGGTAGTAATGAAACAATGCCGCCATCGCACCGCCGTTGCATTAGAAAAGGAAAGCGAATCCAAGGGTTATGTGTACCCGTGATGCTCGCCGAGTAATTCAATGCTGGGTAATTCCGTTTTCGTTTACTTCGTTTTGTAACTTTTCGTTCTCGCTTGCGTTTATTCGTTGCCCAGTTCCGCCAACTCCCTCTCTTTCGCGGCTAACATTTCCCTCATCCTCTCGGCTTCTCGAACAAGAGCCGCTCTCTTCTCTGCCTTGAGCCTCTCGTTATCTGGCCTGTAACCTAGGTTGCTTGTTTGGCTACTTGGCCCTGGAGACGGAAGAGGGGTAGTATGGGTGTTGGAGTACGACCCGGGACTCGGCGCAGAGGCGGCGGGAGACATGGCAGACCGGGCGTAGTGTTCTGCAGCATCGTCGCTGCCTGAGTGGTATGCAGGGCTGTCATCTGCGCTGGTGGGGTTAAGGATCGACTTAATGGACGACAATCTTTTCGACGTATCCGGCCCACCGTCGCCTGGGAGGGTTCCCTCGGCAGATAGCGATCGCTTCCTAGAAGAAAGGAAGGAAGCAGGAGACAGGGAAGATTGCCGTTCGCCGGCGGCGGTTATCGACGTGATCGGAGCGAGTCGGTTGTCATCGTTGAGCGATCCCGGATAGGGGTGTGAAGTCCGGAAGCCCGATGATTGGTAAGCGGCTAAATCGTGGAAGGGCAGCGGCGAGCCTTGTCGGGTTTGGCGCAGGTTAGGATCCGGAAGCATGGTCACGGTGTTCGTCTTCTCTTCACGACGTCGGAAGCCCAGATTGATAGACCCGTCTTCATTCATGGTACCCCTTTCAGGACTACCCTCCGGAGCCACGCTCTGCGTTTCGGATCCCTCGAGCATCTCCTCGGTCCATTCGCCGCCGAACGAAGACGGGATAACCCTCTTACGCCTCTTGATTATCGACTTCTTCATCGTCACAGGTCGGTGAACACCATGAAGCTTGTAGTAAAGCCCTGGTTATGTCAGCACTTGGGAACATCTTCCAGACTGTTCATTGGGAAAAGATAACACGTACCACAAGCATTGCAGATCGTGTGGCCACTTTCGTCTCGCCTCCATAGCGGAGTGATGGTGGTGCCGCAGTTTTGGCAAGCGATCACAACCGTCTGGTTCGTATTTTGCCCCTGGGCTTGCAATGCAGCAATGTCGACTGGAGCTGCAGGATCATCTACGGCCATCGGCTCACCAGCAGACTGACCTGAAGACCCGCCTCCACAACCTTGCCCCTGACCGACATTCAGGTGGGCTGACTTTGACACGCGGTTGTTGTAAGCAGGACAGCCGCTGCAACCAACGGCACCTCCCGTGCCGTTGCATTTCCCACCGCCGGGACAAGTACCTGATGGCTGCTGTTCCTCGGTGACGTACGTTGGAGCAGGAGCGCTGAGATATTTCGGACCTGGGCCTGGCGCGGGGGCAATCTTTGGGGGAACAGTTCTTGGCGACGCAGCAACGAGATGCGGAGGCTTCTTTAGGTTAGTCGGCCGCGAGGCGTTTCTTGCCTTCTGATACAGGCCGCAAGCATTGCATATCGTCGAGCCCTGTGGAGATCTCCTCCACAACGGTGTCCGTGTCGTACCGCAGTTGCTGTCAAGTATCAGAATACACCCCAGAGGGGGGGGGGGGGGTTGGGTTCAGAGGTCGCCGGGGTCTTACCTGCACACCTGGCCCGTCTGGCCCGCTGATGAACTCGTCGCCGTCGGTGCCGGGCTGGGTTTTGGTTGAGACCTGACATCCTTGGGGGAGCTGTCGCTGGACATCGAAACCGGACTCCTCCCCTGTGACCTTAACGTGGCTTCGCTTGATGGACTACGCCGGGAACCCGACTGTAGGGTTGCTGATGCCACGAAGCTTTCGCCCCTGCTTACTGGACTGGGGCCTCTCGTCTGTTCTACAGCGCCATGCGTCCCTTCGTCGCGAGCCTTGGGAGACATTCGCCGAGATGGAAGAGCGGTTCGAATGGTCGAGAGGGACTGCTTCGCCGACCCCTGTACCGCCGGCGATATGCCATCGGCCATAGCCATTCGAAGAGAAGCGTAGTTCGGTCGGGTAACAATGCAATGACCGCAGGGGAGGTATTGACTGCAATAGGAGATGCTAGAGTTGAGGCAGGGTGTGTAAACAGACCTTAACAAAGGCAAAAGGGATTGTGGTCAATTACAAAGACTGAGAGTCTTGGTAAAAGCAAGAATGAACGGCCTCGGAGTATAGAGGATATGGCCAATGGACAGGCGGTCGAGAGCGGCGCGTTGGGAGGACAAAAGATGTCGAAGCCAAGCCGAACTTAGACAACCCCACCACGGTGCAAAGGTGGTTCGACGGCCGACAGTCCGGAGGAGCGTCAGTGTACGTGAATAGCACCACCCACAAGCCAACAGCGACAACGTCAGTAGATAGCTATGGAGAACCGGCTGACAGGGCAGGTGGGTTGGAGTCGGGGGCGGAGGCTGCGAGAAGGTAAGTGGCCAAAGGTCGCCACCGTTCCAGGCCAAGAAGGAGTGCGTTTGCTGTTGGATATTTCTCTACAAGCACAGCGTGGCGTGTGTAAGAAAGTAGACAGACAGGCAAGGAGGAGGGGCCAATGCCAGGGGGTTGACTCGGGGGGGTTGTTGAGGGCCCAAAGGAAAGTTGCTGGGCCAAGAGCGCTGGTGAGAGAGTCGGCAAGGTGATGGCGCGGACTAGGAGGGTAAAGATGGTGATTTCGAGTGCATGCTGAGGAGAAAACAACGGCTGTTGCTTGTATTGGCAGACATGTAGGAGTCGTCGCCTGGAAGGGCAGTGGGCTCCTTTGGAGGGTTCACCGGGCGGTGAGAGGGCCTGGCAAAGGGGGTTCAGAAGCACCGAGGCCTGTGTAGATCTCGGACAAGGCAGGTGTTGGCCTAGCAGGTAGCAGGTACAGTGTAGTCCTCGAGTAGGTAAGGTAAGTAGGTAGGTATTATGTGGTGGGAGTAGTGTAGCGGAAGGTGGCATCGAGTAAGCAGGGCGACGATGGAAGAAACCGCGGCGTTGGTGGCAGAAAATCACGAGAACAGAAGGGCCTCGCCTGCAACTGCGTGCTGTTTCTGGGCCTCCCAATGACGAGCGACGGACGACAAATGGGGGTGAATCGGAGGGCAGTCGTAAGGAGATCTTGGCTGAGAGGTCACGGATTACAACAGGTCACCTCTGATTGGTCAAGACGAGACCTGTCCCTAAGACACTAGTGGCCTCGGTGACAGGGGTGTCCAACCCTACTGAGCAAGCGACAAGACGCCGGCCCCGTCCTGCTGCAGCCTTCGTCCAGCATCGCGGCATTCATGACACTCAGGCCCTTACTACGTAGGTAGGACGGGGAGCGTCCCCAGAGCCTTTGCTTGTTTTTTTAATCGTTCCCGAAGGCGACCCTATTTCTGTCTGACTGTGAGAGTCTGGTAGTGAGGGTGTGCATCTCGAGATCCACTGTCTAAACTAGAAACAAGATTCGAGTCAAAGCACAACCTACATGTACTATATATGCATGCAGGATAACAGTAGCAACAAGCATCATCACGAGGATTGGGTAGCAGTTAACAGGCAGACACATTACAGGGCAGCACTTGAGTCATCAAAGTACCTCTTGAAGTCTCTCGCTTAATCCTGCATAGACCTACGCACAGACCAGCTTACCCTTTTCTTACAAAAAAAAGAAGAAAACAGAGATATCTCTATTAGCTTAAAGTACATCTAAAATATAGTAGTATAAATTAACTTTTTAAAGAAATTTACCTCTATAGATATAACCTTTAGATAAAGATAATTAGGCTATAGTATATACTATTATAGAAGCTTTATTTTTCTTTTTTTGTTAACTTAGAAGTTAAGGATTTAAAGTTAGTAGTGTAGAGAATTTGAAGTTAGTGGTGTGGAGAA
Organism: Colletotrichum navitas; assembly: GCF_030913465.1. NCBI lineage: Eukaryota > Fungi > Ascomycota > Sordariomycetes > Glomerellales > Glomerellaceae > Colletotrichum > Colletotrichum navitas. Next base: position 85,461 of record NW_026850554.1, on the reverse strand, counting down.
TTTGTGACTTAAGAGGAGGTGGGTTAGTACTTTGAGATAGTCTGAGATGCTAAGGTTTGACCCGCAATCTGTCTGCCTGTTAACCGCTACCGAGGATTGCCCTCTGTCGGGCCCAAAACACGACGAATGTCAGTACCCAGATCCTGATCACACCCGGACCCAGAGAGCAACAACCGAGGGTCCAATGAGGCGATAAGCCTCCAGAATCCTAGGCCCAGTCCCAGCTAATAAATACATTACGGCGTAATTAGCCTTTCCCGGTTTGCCTGGTCCGGCTCTCCTCGTTGGCCAAGGAGGGGTGCTGCCGTCCTGCGCTGCGACTTGACTCCATCTTACCTAGCGAGCTCGCCTCTCATTTGCTTAGTCTCCGGCTTCCGGTCTGGCGGAGGGGGGGAAGAAGGGACGCTAGTCTCCGTCATGTCAATGTCCTGCACCAAACCCTTGGGTTGCCGCCCCACAGAAGCCTGAGAGGAAGAGACTTCGGAGTTTGCAAACAAGATTGTCTCCGTATCCGTACTGCATGGCAACTCTAAAATACCTTCTGTCGATGTTTCGTCCCTCACTGACTGATGCCCCTGCTGACAGCATATGGGGCGTAGTGTTACACGAATGGCCGGGGAAGAAAACAATGAGCACGGCATCAAACAAGGCGGTAAGGCCGTGAAGCACTATACTGGACGAGTACGCGCATATAATGCCCAGGAGATCCTTAGTGTGGGCCGATCCAGCACCCCTTCTCCCTCCCATCACCTCTCACTCGACCGGCACTGTCCCGCCGACCGAAGCGAGATGCAACACTTTTGAAAGGGCGTGCGACCCAATTAATCCCCAGACACTCTCCTGCGGTTTGGTCTCTCACCAAGGTTCTGGAATCCAAATTCACCTAAGCGGATGGGCAGCGCACATCCGTACCAACGTTTGGCTTACCGAAATAAGACACAAGTTACCTCCCCGAGATGCACTGCAACACACCCAATACGAACGCTATCCGACAAAAGAGGCAAACAAATATATTGGGTATCTGGGTAGCACCGTTTAGTCAGACGCCTGGTGATTTGGCAGCTGTCATCATTAGTACCGAGGCACGTATTTAAGGCGATCATTCTGAAGGACGCACAGGCACACAAGAATACGAAGACTCCTTAATACTTAATACAGTCTAAAAACCGAAGTGTAAGCACTATGCCCAATACTTAACACAATAGAAGGGTTCTAGAATAAACACAATGCTATAGAGCACTTTTTGAGACAGTAAGGTGCTACAAACAAACCTGACGTTGGCTGGCTAGCTCTGACTGCCACAGTTAACTGTCTCACTGTCTATCTGCCCTGTCATCATTAGAACCTGTGAACGGAAACGACAAAAAGGATGTGAATATCCAAGCCCCCCTCCCCCCCTCCGCTCCATTTGACAGGAAGGATTGAGGATTCCAAGGAATCACCGATCTCGGCTCTCGACCTATCAATCCACCACACACACACACACGCCACCGCCCATCCTTTATTGCCTACCAGTTCTCCAAAAAGTGACAAATGGCCCCAAGTAGGTGAAAGACCATCCTCCCCGTTCTCTGCAGGAAGTGGATCACGTCAGACCAGGCCAGGCCGGAGTCCGGCTCCGAGAAGCTCGCAAAGGCGGGCGCGCCCCTCCCTGCCCCGTCGCCCGTGAGCCAGTGACAGACGATATGAATCAGCTGACAGGGTCCTTTTCGCGGGCTGTAACGAATTAGAACCCTGCGAATAATACGTAATCACGAGGATTGCAGAGCGATCCCTCGGTGATAGGATGAGACGAGATAAGTGATGAATTCAATCCAAATTTCTCCTCGTGACCCTCCGCCCCCGTTTGCTAAAGTTTCATCCCCTTCTTCTCGTGGTCTGCTTCGGTAGCCGACCCTCGATATGAACAAGGCCCGATGCACAAAAATGCCGAGCCTTTACGGATACGGCTCTCGGAGATATAGAGAGGGGCGCCGGTTATTTCCGAACTTGTGCATTGCCGCCGATGTTGTGAGACGTCGAGATACTATCCGTAATTGCGCGGCCTTTCTTAGTGTGATAGAAACACATCCACATGGGTTCGGGCAATTGTTCTCTCAATTTTGGACCGGGGGAGCATGCCAAAGCCCGTGTCCATTTCCAGCCATATAAGCCAATCGTACTCTTTAGAATGTCATTTCGGGCCATTCGAACAAGACCACCCTGCTCAAGGTGGCGGGCGTCTGACTACGCTGTCTCTACGCAAGTGTTCTTGGGATATTGCATCATAATTAACTAAGTGGTATCTGCAGCGTCTGCCAATAAAAACAACATAGGGGTATCCGCATTCAAAGAGCCGTCCAGGTCATTAAGTGGAGAAGCTCGAGGCATGCCGATGTCCATGGCAGCCTCAACTAATCCTTCCGTCGCATCACGCATCAGGATCGCTGTCTCCATCAATCATTGAGTGGCCAAAGCCCTCCTTCATATCCATCATGGCATCTCTCGCCAGGCAGACCACTATTGCGATGGTGATGGCGTTCCATACGGCCTGGTAGCGCTTACTGAAGCCAACTTCGACCTGATAGCTGACGTAGGCCTCGTCCCCTTCTTTTGCTGAGTCGATGGTCAGCACCATGACGGAGGTATTGACGATGAACAGTCCATATAAGACTGGTGGGCGACGGGTGTATAGTTTATCCCATTCACTGATCGACCCCTCTGCCGTGCTGTCGAATTCCGTGCTTGGAAGTTTGTGGTCACCAGCAAAATCGTCGTTGGCCCCGTTGTGCAGTAGGGTAGATGGAGGTTCCGTGTGCGGCTTCTGCGGGGATGGCGTCGGGTACTTGTCGGGCACGAGGACAACTCTATTGTCTTCGGGCTCAGTGTCTTCATCGTCTTCTATTTTGGGCTCGCGTTCGTCTATGTCTTTATGATTGCCAGCGGACTCCGCCTCGTCGCTCCTCCAATGTGCGCGGTGGGTGGCGGCGGCAGCTTTGAGACGGAGCTGCATGTGTTCTTCAATTGCCTGAGGCGTCATCTTTGTGTCCACCATATCAATAATCAGGTTCGGCAAGTAGTCAAGGTGACCGTACTCTCCATCCTGTTCAGCCCATTTCATGTACTCTTGGAGTTCCCGCTCGATAAGCATCTTTGCTCTGTGTCTTTGACGCGTCTGACAAAGCCCTCGTACATGCCCCGTGAGCTCAATTAGGCGGGCAAGCGCTCTGGTTGCTACTGTAAGTTAGCAAACTCCCGATTCCTCAGACACCATTGATCGAAGCTCACCCTTGAAATCATTGCCTGATCGTGAGTTGATGACGGGCGGGTGGGCATCAGAGCTCGCAAAGAGGATATCTGGGATGGGAATGCCTCGGAAGTCCATGTCCCAATGAGACGGCAACAGAGGACAGTACTGTCTCATGTACAAAATCCTGAAGAGCCTGTGTTCATCTTCTGTCCAGTTGTCGCTGCCAGGGAAAAGCTTTCTTTCCTCATCCATTTCATCCAGCTGCCGGCGCTCCTCTTCCTTCTCCTTCTCGCTCAAGACATCTTCTTTTCTCCTGGCGACTTTGCGCGGCGTCTTCTTGACGCGGCCAGACAGGATCCTGTCGGATGCGGGGGTGCCCGCTCTGCCGGCGCTCGCACTTGTTGGCGGAGTATCGGTGAGAGGTGTGTCGCTGAGGCGGCTGTGGCCGAGCGGCCTGTTGATCGGCGGAGTGTACGCCGGTGAGCGACTCCTCACGGATCCCGACGAGTGTCGATTCATCTCAAAGTTTGCTTGGTGGTAGCGTTGACCGAGTGGCATTAAGCGCAAGGTCGGAATGAGATTCCAAGGTGTCGGTGCTCAGGAACTGCTGGCGCTGCGGGACTGTCACGCTTTTGTCATCTCACGAAGGTGTTGGGCGATGATGGCAGCTGCAAAGGTGTATTTCTTTGTCGAGTCGAACCTCGTGGCTTCTTCATCTGAAGACTTCTATTTTTGACTATGTGCCAGTGACTTCGCACAGAGACAGGAAGCAAGGAGTACGCCAGTGCCTCAAGTGGTTCCGGTCGAAAGAATGACGGAAGGCACCAGGAGCTTTATGGCATTGTCTGCGGCGGTTGCAGCGACGGATGCGGCGGTCGGACAAGAAAGCCGTTGAAGTCCTTTTTCGAGTCGCCACGCGGTGAGAAACAATGGCGATGAGACAAAAAAAAAAAAAAACCCAGAGAAAAAAAGCCCCGCGCCTGCAGGCGATTACTACGGGCAAGGTGAATATTCGTAGGTAGGCAGGCAGGCAAGGCCAGAACGGTGGTTAGGTATCTACCTACCTACCTATTTGGTGTAATGAGCCAAAGAGCTGGTCCGTGCACACACACTTGGTAGACCGACCCCCTTGAACCTCCCTCCCTGCCTGCCTCGTCTGAATTGTTCTGTCCCTCCTTCGACTGTGAACTTTGTTGTTTAGACACTCGACAGACAGAAACACTACTAATACAAACGATACAATAGGACAAACATGCATGGGAGCAGGGGGAAAAGAACTAAATTGGACCTTGATGCCTGGTTTCCTATCAACATGCACTCTCTCGCTTCTACGATGCAATCCACGTGACCTAGATAGAGCTGATCTCCCGGCAGATGGCCGGCCCAACTTTTAGCGAAATAGAATTATGGGGCCTTTCGCAGAGATGACATATTTTCCAGGCGGGATCGATCAATCAAGGAGGGAAGGAACCCCTGCACTAGTGACTTTTCTTGCTTTCCTAGCGTGCCTGACAACGTGCTGGCTCTTAGTGGAGAGGCGCTGGTGTGCATGACGGGGGCAATTTTTCAGGTCGCGACAACGCGATCAATGCCACCACCGCGAACCTCACCTCACCTAGAGCCTTCCAACTACACAAACTTGCCCACATTACATTTTTCCAAAGCGCGCATATCATCCCAGCAAGGCATATCTTATTCTTCTGCACACCTGCTTACAACCGACGCCGTCACTTTCAGACGACTAGCTATGCTCCAGCCTTTGCGCCGAGCCAGCAAATATTCACGATGAAGGATTGGAGCAAACAAACCGTCGTCCAACTCAAGGCGGAGTTGAAGCGCAGAGGACTTGCAGTCGCAGGCCTGAAGCAGGAACTTGTCGATCGCCTTGCAGAAAACGATAACGAGGCTGCTGCGCAAAACACAGAGGCATCTCCAGCAGAGCCTGAGCTGGCTGCGAGCCCCAAGCCCGAGACTGAGGAGGCTACCGCAGCTGAAACCATCCCCATCGACACCACTCCGAGCAATCCCGTCGTCGCTGAGGCCGAGACCACCGTTGTTGAAGTAGTCGAGAATGGCTCAGAAGCTAGCCACCCGCCATCGACTGCTGAGTTGGATAAGCAGGAGACTACGACCGTTCCACAGTCGATCGCCGCGCTGGACCCCACACCTCCTGCCCCTGCCGAGATAGCGCAAGATGCGCAGAAACGGAAGCGACGATCAGAGAGCCCAGTCGAGTCGTCCGAGTCGGTCTCTCATAAACGTGTCAAGGCAGACCAGGATCGCATCGACGCAGGCATGGAGAACGATGCCGAGGGTTCGGGGCAACCAGGCATCGCCGGGGTCATAAACCAGGTCAAGGAGGGAGTCAAAGAGACGTTGAAGGAGGGCTTGGAAGGAGGCACGAGTCTCGTTGACGATATCGCGAAGGATGCGAGGGTCATTTCAGAGAACCTCGCCGAGCCTATGGAACAGGACCAGGCGCCGCCTGGTGCAAGCGACGAGGACACGAAGATGGTTGTTTCTCATGATGCAATTCATGAGGAGGTCAATGAAGGCGATGCTTCGAATGCCGCAGCGCGCGAAGAGCCCATGAATGTCGATTTTACCCCTGAGCCAGCCCACCAGAACGCGAACCATCAAGACGAACACGGTGCCATGGATGATGAGAGAACCGTCGAAGCAGCCAGGCATCATGCCACCGAGTCCCTCTACATTAGGAACCTTATGAGGCCCCTTAAGGAAGACACGGTTCGCGCACATCTCGTCGAGCTGGCGGCCCCTGCTGATGCTGAGCCGAACGATGACGACATCGACCTTTTCTACCTCGACCAAGTCAAGACCCACGCATTTGCTGTCTTCAGTTCTGTCACCAAGGCTTCGCGCGTTCGCAACGCCCTGCATGGCCTCCGCTGGCCGGATGAAAGCAACCGCAAGGAGCTGTGGGTAGACTTCGTTCCGACAGACAAGGTCCAAGTATGGATTGACGAGGAGCAGGCTCAAAGCCGCGACAGAAGCATTCGTTTCGAGGTTCTCTACGATGACGACGGCGTTGCTAGTCTGGTCTCGGGCTCTGCAACCCAGCCTGCACGGCCAGCTCCAGAACCAACCAGGCTTGCACCATCTGGTCCCGCGGTCAAAGATGTGAACGCCATTCCTCTTGGCCCCCGTGGCGGTTTCGGAACACAAGGTGCGCCATCCGGACCCAGAGGGGATGCGCCACGCGGACCCGGTTCTAGACCCCCACGACAAATTCAGGGCTTCCCCGGAGGCGATATCCGAACTACCCGCGCCAGTCCCCCAATATCTTATCAGCCTGTTTCTGATGATCTGGGTGCTAGGCGCATTAGGAATATGCGTTCCCACTACACTACTGAGATTGATCGCGACCTGGGTTCTGAGACCGAAATTAACCGATACACCTTCGAAAATGGTGACAAGTTTGTCGACCGCGGCAAAGAAAATTTCGTGGGCATTCGCCCTCCACACCGAGAAGCTGAGCGGCGTCGACAGGGGGCTGGCGGAGCACCGCCGTACAGAGGTCCTCCTCCACCACGCGGCGGTAGACGCGGTGGCAATGGCCGCCGTGGAAACCGCATGGTCAGTGACCGGTACCTGCCTGGTATCAATGAAGGTGGCCCATACAGACAGGGCGACCGCGGAAACTTTGGTTCTCGTCACGATGGTGGACGCCGTTTCCGCCCGGACGACCGCGACAGTCGGTTTTAGGCACGCGCTGCGCGCGCAAGATCATTGGCCACAATCGCGTGTATCAACTGCAACAATCTGGACGTTGCGCGTGTCCCCTATACCCTGGACCTTCTGGCGGCTGTCGCAACGACAAGAGCTCCAACACCAGAATATCTTGGGCAAAGGAGGAATGCAGCAACTTCTCGCGGATACTTGGCAGGTTTGAACCAAACGGTCGGGTTGTCCCATTGCACATCTCGAGGGGGAGGCGAGTGTGTGGAAGTTTTGGCTGTGTTGAGAACACATAACGTCAACATCTGGCATAGGTGCGAAGGCGAAGTGAAGGACTGGCTTTCTTACAATAGTTGCGTTCACGTAGGAAAACCGGAGGCACCGCGACAGAGAGGGGGGTAGGAGGGAAGAAAATACTGCATAACTGATAATTGCTCCTGGTTTGGAGCATGGAGGAGCCCTTCACGAGGGGGGGTGGATAAGGAGGACCCGGCTCTTGCTCGTGCCATTTTTTTTTTTGCGACGGCAGAAGCAAGACGCTGGTTTAGACTGCATCTTTGCCCCTTGGCTTTGGGGTTCCATAGAGAGACGTGCCGTCCACGTCCCGATACCACACATAAATCACAGCCTGCGAGACGGGCAGGCATTCACAAGAAAGCTCCGTTCCTCGTCGGGAAGTGGCTGGTTGACTGCAAAGGCGTTTCCCAATTTCCGACACGTTTTGCACGTTCTTCCCTTTTGGAGAGTGATTCGCGCGAGGCCAACCACTTCCCCCGTATCGTGACATCCAGCCCCCCCCCCCCCCCCCCCCCGGAAGGCGCATCTCCAGCACTACCGCGAGGCGGCAGCGTCGACCGTCAGCCTACTTGACAACATTGTCAAGTGTGAGACGAAAATTCAGACGAGAATCAAGATCGGACTAACAACCGAAAATGTCGTTCAAGGATGCAGCCGTGGGAGGAGAACACATGGAAACATTAACAAGAGAAGATACAGGGGATGTATCATATTACTAGGTAGCGTCAATACTGCTGATAGCCCAACCGAGAATAGTCCGAGACTCTCCCACGCTTGCCTCTAATGATGTCGTCATCTCCCCGCTTGGAAATCCTCTGCATCTTGGCAAGACAATGCATCTTGGAAGGGCAACGCATCTTGAAAAGGCTGCGCATCTTGTGAAGGTGCTATTGCCTGTGTCTGATATGTCCCTAGTTCAGACTGTTCATCCTCTGCATCTTGGAAAGACAATGCATCTTGAAAAGGCAATGCATCTTGAAAAGGCAATGCATCTTGAAAGGGCAACGCATCTTGAAAAGGCTGCGCATCTTGCGAAGGTGCTATTGCCTGTGTCTGATATGTCCCTAGTTCAGACTGTTCTTGTAACGAAGACTCCGGGATAATGTCGTTATGGCTTTCCTTAAAAGGTGTGTATCCCGAGTCATCATCAAAAGGAAACTCCAGTTGCAGTGAGTCTTGCAAAGGCTGTGTATTTTGGGAAGGATCTGCATCCTGGAAATGCCCTGCATTTTGCGTAGGTGCTATCGCCTGACTCCGATATGCTCCTAGGTCAGCCTGCCCTTGCACAGAAGACTCCTGGATGGAGTTGCTGTAGCTTTCCTGGACAGGTAGATATACTGAGTTATCATCAAACGGGAACTCTAGTTGCAGTGAGTCTTGCAAAGGTTGTACATCTTGGAAAGGCCCTGCATCTTGCGAAGGAACTATGGCTTGTCTTTGACGTGTCCCTAGGTCGGCTTGTCCTTGTACGGAATACTCCAGGATGAAGTCGTTGTGGCTTTCCTGAACAGGTAGATGTTCCCAGTTATCATTGAAAGTAAACTGAGGGGAGTCGAAAAGCGATGTCGATAACGTCTGTTGAGGTGTAACCGGCGTAACTGGAAAGTTTGGGGAAGTCCCCTGTCTGGAAGCCTGGGATTGCTGTTCTGACGTATTTCCAGTTGACAACTGAGCTTGCCAGCCTGGAGTTTGGACCTGCGGACTCCCACCATGCTGCGCTCTGGGTTCAAAATATAGTCGCCTGAGTTCCCTGAGAGCGTTTCGGTCCATAATAGCGGTAGCATCACCAATGTCGATTGAAGGCGGCCCTAGACCCTCCATGCTGAATCCACGCTCAGCCTGTGCATCCATCCATGCCTGTTCCTCCTCTGACCAATGTGGTTCTTGCTCCCACTCTTCCACTGCCTCTGCCTAGGGGTCAGACGAGTTGCCGTTCGGATCAGCCATGACGACGATGGTGGAAGACAAGAGTGGCCGATGCGTCGATACGAAGTAAGGGAGGATCGATATTAAGAATGGGAGACAGGCCAAGAAAAAAGATATGTACGCCAGTATACTGTTTTGATTCTGTCAACTGTGGTTGCATGATGGAGGATGGATGTGGGTTAACGTGCATACGTTGGCGGAAGCCCTCCATGACATGACTTTCCTGCCGCCCAATCGAGACCACGTTGTCACTGCTATTGGCAATTGCGGTTCACACCTCAGTAAAAGATACGAGGAAGGGGCGGAGAAAGCCCCAAATGACAAATACTGAAATTCAATTTTGGGGAGGTAGCTTTTTGTGTGCTAATATTGAACTGTAATAAAAAAAAAATGGGGGGGAAGAGAGGACCGTCGTTGTCTCCCTGACGTCCATATCCCAAAAACCCTGATGCCAAACCGCGACACTCCTAAACTGTGAAACCCGGAAACCCCCATTTTGCAACAAAAACAATCTTTTTTCCTAGACTACACCATTACACACACTCAGGCGGCCGCGGCGAGGGTGGTGGGCTCGACGCCGACACGCTCCCTGCCGAGAATGTCGAGCATGAGCTGGGTAGGGCGGTTGTCCTTGAAGATCTTCTCGCTGTCCTTGAAAAGCTGGACGTTCTCGAGGTACTTGTCGAAGAGGTATGAGCTATCCATCGGGCCGCCCTTGGCCTCAGGGTGGAACTGAGTAGAGAAGATGGGGCGGGTCTTGTGCATCATGCCCTCGTTGGAGCCGTCGTTAAGGTTGACAAAGTACTCCTTGAACTCGCTGGGGAGGGTCGACGAGTCAACGGCGTAGCCGTGGTTCTGGCTGGTGATGTGGCACTGGCCGGTGGTCAAGTCGAGGGCGGGAATGTTGTGTGCGCGGTTGCCGTACTTGAGCTTGATGGTGCGGGCACCAACAGCCAGGGCGAGAAGCTGGTGGCCGAGGCAGATTCCCATGATGGGGACGGGGGAGGATTCCATGAGGCGAGCGAGGTTGTAGATGGTCTCCTGGCAATGGGTCGGGTCACCGGGGCCGTTGGAGATGAAGACACCGTCAAAGTTGTTGGCAACCTTGTGGATGGGGTAGTTGTAGGGGAAGACGGTGACGGAGGCGCCACGGCTGACGAGGCTGCGGAGGATGTTCTCCTTGACACCGCAGTCGATCAGGGCAACGTGGAAACGGGCGCCGGGGGACTCGACCACGAAGGGAGCCTTTGTGCTGACGCGCTTGACCAGGTTGATGGCGCCAGGGTCGATGAAGCTCTCGTCCTCATCGGCGTCGTACTCGTCGCCAATGGAGATCCTAGCGAGGGAAGAACCCTGCTCACGGAGGTAGGTAACGATCTCACGAGTGTCGACGCCCGAGATGGCGGGCACACCCTCACGGGCGCACCAGTTGCCCAGGCTCTCGACGGCGGTCCAGTGGCTGTACTGCTCTGCGACGTCGGCAACGACAACACCGGCACACTGGATGTGAGGGGACTCGAAGTACTTGAGGAGGTTCCACTGGTCCCTCTGGTTGGAGGGCACGCCGTAGTTGCCAATCAGGGGTTGGGTGAAGACCAGAATCTGGCCGCGGTACGAGGGGTCGGTCATGGACTCGGGGTATCCCACGAGGGAGGTGGTAAAGACGGCCTCGCCAGAGATGTTTGAATTGGCTCCGAAAGCACGGCCGGAGAAGACAGGGCCATCCTGCGAGTCGCCATGTTAGCAAGCATTCGTCTACAGCAAGGGGAACGCATCTCGGCAGTGACATACTCGGATAGTGAGGGTGGCGTCGAGGTTGCTGACGGGGCTGGTGGCGCGAGTCTGGGTAACTGGCATCTTGCGGCCCTTGCTGCCAGCGGCCTGGCCGGAGAGGAATCGGGTCTGAACTCGGAGGCCGGAGCTCAACCCGGCGGCACCCTTGGCCGCGGGCTTGGAGAAGGCAGCCAATCGGGAGAACATGTTGGCTTTTATTTTGGGGAAGTGACTAGGTAGAGTTGGTTGCAGGTTGAATGAATAGACACTTTATGGGCTGGCAGCCTTCCACAAGTGGTCTGTTGGGGGCATGGTCAGTCCGGGTGTTCTCCGTGGAGGGGCGGTGAGTCAACCGAGAGCATTGTGCTAACTAACCTGAGAGATAATCCTAATGATAACGAGTCAGTAACCGACATTTTTCAAAATTGAAGAGTAGTACAAGAAGCAATGCCATGATGTACAAGCAAGGCCCGTTAGCCTCAATTGGGCTATGGGCACCAGCATGAGACACTTTAACAGCGGGGTTGGGGGAGATATCACGAAGACCGTGAGGAGACAAAAAGAAAAGAAAAAAAATTAGCAGCAGCTCAACGTACCTGAGAGGTGAAGACTGAAGGACGCCCGTTCATAAGGGCAGCTTGCAAAGGGTCAATCAGTATAAAAGAGTAGTGAAATTTGCTCGGAACCGAGTCGTTGGTAGAGTTGGAGGGATGATGGCCGGAGATATTCTGTGAGAGGTTTGGTTGGTGTGGCAGGATTTTCTGTTCGAGGGGAGAGGGTAAAAAAAGAAAAGAAAGGCAAGTAGGTAGGTGAGCGGAAGCTCGGGTAGAAAAATAAAGGAGCACGGGCACCGGGACACAGAGTCATACGCAGCAAACGGGGGAGGGAGACTCTTCCTGCTCCTCCACAAGAGCGGACCTACAGGTGTCGCCGTCCCAAGTGTCAAGGGCTGGCCGGGTTGCAGCCAGCAGCAATGCTAAGGATAAGCAAGCAAATTTTTAATTTTTTTTGGCAGCTTATCATTGGGCCCATTTGGGCAAGATCGGTGCCGATACGTCTCTGCTACGCGGGGCTCCATTCGAACGGGGGGGCCGTCTTAACGGCCGCTACAGGGAAACCCTCGCCGTCAAGAAATGGTTGCTGGTGAGCGGTGGCTGCTGAACTGAAACTTGAACTTGTCGAACCCCCCGATGTTGTCCCTTATCGCGGGGCACTACATAATTCGCCCAATTAGCCCTTAAGTCGTCTCCCCAGTTCTTATCAGCCCTGTTTGTACCGAACATTACATCACCAGCACTCTCGCCATGCCATTGAGTCGGCAGTTGGCATTGCGAAAACACCCTGAGCCCTAGGGCCGGCTCTGCCGCTGCCAGACACGCCACAAGACTTATTTTCGTGATCCTTCAAAAAGCTTTCATCACTAGGTTTGCTACTGCAGGAAATTGACGCAATGTTAGAGTTGGGCGGCAAATATCTGTCCTTCTCCGCTCCTCCAAGATCCGCCGTGCTCGGAGTTCCTCCCCACCCGTGCACTCGACCTGATTGCAATGCATAGCGCCGGGGCCTCCCTGCATAATCGCATAAGTGCATTCATTACCGGACCTGCCCCCCTTACCCACCTGCCAACCCAAAACCGAAAGGGCGGCGTTGGAAACCTTTTCAACTCTTGCTTTCACCGACTCGAGTCGGTGTCCCTGTTATCAGTCTTTGAAAGGAGGCAAGCGTGCCGAACCCATGCTGCACCATCCCCTCGGAAACCCCGGGCCTGGCCCAGGACCAGGCGGTCTGCCTTGTTCCTCCAATGATTCTAGGTATGCTGACAAGCTTTGAGCATCCAGTGCCAACAAGACTGGCAGCAGCGTCCCCACCACTATATCTTGTTCTTGCGAGTTCCGACTTTGGGGGGAAAAGAAGAAGACGAGGGGGAGGAACCCTTGCTTGAGATACAACCTTGACTGCAGGTCTCGGCCACCAGATGTATTCACATGCATTTTCACCCTACGTATTGGCAGCTAATAGGCTGAGACGCTTGCTTGCATGCCAATAATGCCGTTGCAAGGTCCGTGTTCAGCGGTGTCACTATCATCGCACAATCAAAAGGACATAACGTTTGATAGCTGAGGGGAGGCCAGTCAGTACCTATCCAGACGGAGCCGTGCTCGGTCCTAAAACTACAGAGTGAGCACTCAAGCGAGATGTTCAGCTCGATATGGGTGCATTTTCGATGATATCAGGGCACTTTCAATATCAACCAAGCGATTCAATTAACATTCTGCCCACGAGTCTGTATGGAGCTGGCATCGCCTCGCTTGCCTTTCAACGACTACCATCAATGTCTTGCTTTGCTCAAAATCCACAGCGCCTCGTCTTGGCCTGAAGCCACTCTTGAATCAATGTCAGAAGTCTGAGGAGAAACTGCTGCTATCGCAGGGGACGATCGACGGCACGCACCTGTCCAGCACTTCAGCGAACGTGGGCCACCATTCCGCTTCATCTATATCGCCAATGCTAGTGGTTCCCTGGACCGAATATTGCGAAATCTGTTGAGATGTCTGCGTTCCTTCAAAGTATATAGAGCCGGACCCTCCTGCCCGTCACCGCCGCTTCCTCGAGCATTATCTGGTTCGCCCTCCCCAGCATCCGCCTCATCAGGAACACCGCCCCGATGCACAGGCCCGAGAAGGCGATCATCAGGAAAAACGCGAGCAGGTATCTCGGGCTATCCTCGGGCCTGAAGAAGAACGGGCTCCAGATGTTGCCGAATTGTGCCAACAGGCAAACGATGGCTGTCGCCGCCGCCCTCTTCTCCGGCGTTTGGCCTAACACGCTCCCGGCCCAGCTGAAGATCAGCCCCGTCGACGCAAAGGCGCCAGGAAGGTACAGAAAGCTGGCAAAATACCGCGCCGGGCGGTTCGTTGTTGCGGCGGTGATGATGAAGCCTACAACGGCGGCGCATACAGGGCCAATAATATGCAGCCCGCGATCAGCCCGCCGGTCCGAGGAGACAGCGACGCAGAGGGCGACAGCCGCGGCGACAAGATACGGCGGGGCCGTGAGCAAGAGGGTGATTGTGTTGTTTCCGAGGCGAAAGCCTTTCACGATGGTAGGGAAGAAGCTATTGAGACCGTGGGAAGAGAGGTAGAAGGCTTGCATGCAGACCTGTCCGTGTTAGTCCGATCTTCCCCCGGAGGGAAGAAAGGTGTCGACGGGAACCGGCCAGAGAGGGGGTCAACTCACAAAAATCCATGTCCTCACGTCTTTCACCGCAAGGCTCAACCCGTTCCATACCGTTCCCTTCTCCTGCGGCACCGACACCCTATCGGCGTCCATCCGCTGCGCGGCGACCAGCAGTTCCTCGTCCGTCATGAGCCACGAGCACACGCCCGTGCTGGACCCGATGTAGTCCGGCAGGAACGCGAACGCCGTAAAGGCCGACGCGAAGCTCCCCGCACCTTCAATTATGAACAACCACTGCCAACCGGCCAGCCCATGCGCGCCGTCGAGGTGCGCGAAGACGCCGGCCGCGATGAGGCCCGAGAAGGCTGTCGCGACGAGCATGCCCGAATAGAGGATCGCCGTGCGGAAGGCGATCTCCTTCTGGGTGTACCAACAGGAGAGGATGTAGAAGATCTGGTGGGATGCGTGTGGTGTCAGTTGCTGATGGTGGTGGGCGGGAGAAGAGGGTGTGCATGACTTACACCAGGGAAGAAGGGGGCCTCGACGAGGCCGAGCACGATGCGGAGGGCGACGAGGCTGTGGAAGCTCTTCGCTGCCGCCGTCGCCGCCGACACGCACGACCACGCCAGTACGCAGGACGGGATGTAGATGCTCGGCCGGGCGCGGGTGAGGAGCATGTTGGACGGCAGCTGGGCGACCATGTACCTACACCCGAAATCAGCAACGGCTCATGGTCGAAACGAGAGACGGGGCCCGGGCTTACCCAACGTTGAATATCGAGACCGCTATGTTGAACTGGTTCCCCACGAGACCCAGATCCTTTTCGAAACTGTCCAGCTTGGCCTGCCTGTTCACCCGTCCGCACGTCAGTTCAACGTCCTTCTATGGCCCCCAAGGCAAAGGCCGCTCCAGAGACGGCAAGGGGTCCACTATACGCAAGGTTGTTCCGGTCGAGGTAGTTGAACAGGTACAGCGTCCAGATGACCGGCATGAGTGTCATGTCCAGCTTCTTGACCAGTGACTTCTCGGCAGCCCGCCACTCGGGGCGAGCCATGGCCGCCTCGTCGGGCGTGTTGCGGTATGGTAACGACAGCGAGGGCAGTGATAGTTCGGTGGAAGCGTTGTCGACCGTTCTGACGGAGACATCTTTGCCCGAAGGTGCGCTTCGGTCCATGGTGACGGAGTCTACTTGTTGGGTGGCATGCGAGAGAGGCGAGTTTCCTTGAAGAAACAAAGGGAGACCGAACACAGGATAGTGGTGTAAGGTGAACTGAGGGGATATCTTCTTCGCCAATGCGGTTCGTTCAACAAGGAGTCGAGGTCAGGTGAAGAGCACACACATACACACGTACGTACTCCTACAGATATATACTCCCGAGGGAGGACAAGAGGGCCATGGTTCTGGCCAAGAATATATAACTCGTTAACCTTTCCCCCTCTCCCGGGAGGGAGATGTCTGAACAAACACAGCCGGTGTCCCCGCAAGCCGAAAAAAGCATAAAGAAATCTCCGGTAACGAGCTTCGTGGCCAGGGTGCCTGGTGCAGCCCGGGCTTAATCTGTTGTCGGGTGTGCATGTTGGTGTGTTCTCATCGTGTAGCGCTGGTCGAGATACTTTCCATGTTCTCAGCCTCGAAAGTCAATACTGCCAATACTCGGCTCAGTGCGCTTTTAAACATTCGAACCAAACTCTAAAAAGGTTATGGCCATTCTGCGGTAGGCACACACACAGCATGACAGGGCGTGCGACGGGGAGGGGAGCAAAATCATCTTTGTCAAGGAAAGTAATGGCGGGGGAAAAAAGCACGGTCTCCGGGCTGGTAAGGTCGAAGCCGCCACCTAACGAAGTTGAATCTGTTTTGGATATACTAAAAATCATTGGACGGCCCACAGCCCGTCCCCGGTTGACTCAGGACGGCTGCTCGCAAGGGCCGCGGCCGGCTTTGGGATATATTCCGCCGCGAGCTTCTGTACTTGTTCTGCGTGCCCCTATCGCATCGGTCAGAACCGAAGCGAGGCAGGCCACCGTGCACGAGAGACATCTCTACAAGAGCAATCCGAGGGGGGGCAATGAGAGAAGCCTTCCTTGCGATGATTGCCATAAGAAATGTCATCACCAAGTATAAGTTGTACTGCTGTGGCAGACCCCAAGTAGTTTAAAACACACCTCCGCTGGGCAGGCAGTACTAGCTGTGGCTCTAGCTCCCACCATGATCACGGCAGTTTTATCCTATGGTACCAGGCCGAAGTTTTTTCCCCCTGTTAGGTAACTAGAGTTCACCCCCCTACTCCAGAGCTTCACTTTTGGTGAATATTCCCCCTCTATTATAATGTCAGCTATGGGGGATAACATTATAGGGGGAAATAACTTTCCCCAGCTGCTTGGGCAAAGCCAGAGTAGTACATTCTCGCCATCGAGAGTCACAGCATCTAGTTGGATTGGCGGGGTATATCCTTTACTACCTACCTGCTAGGGGGCTTCTACTCGCCCCATGATACCATACTACATAGTAAGTGCATCATCGTGATGTTTTCTCGAGCTCTGGTGGCCTAATCCCGCATTTTCTAGCGCCCCCGGGAGGAAAACAGCCTTCCATTGACGTTAGCTAAGGTAGTTAACTACCTAGTTGCTGCTGAGGTACTTACCCAAGGAAGTCCCTCTCGAGATCGCAGGCACACAATAATACTTTGACACACTCAACACAATAGAAGAAAGTTTCTAGGTAGAAACATAGTACTATAAAATCTTGTGACTAAACCTCCCTATCAACCAAGGCTACTAGAGACTTCAGAGATGACTCCCCTAGCTGGTATACCTAGCGTACTAGGCCCTGTTGCTGTAACTGTCTTGCCATCTGTTCCACACCTCAACACGTCGTAACGAAATATAGCACTCTAGGGTAACAGGCCACACGTACCGTCCAGCCTTGAGCCGTTGATCTAGTGTAGCTGCTCATCATGTTGCGTATTCACTGACTGCATGTAAAGAGATCAATACTCCGTCATTGGCACATCGAAGCAGCACAACCCCGTGCGGTTTATGGCGTGCCTCGCCACTATGCTTAGCTAAGTGCACTTCGTAATCCGTCTGGCCGGCTCTCCTCCACTTCAGGGCCCTCCGTCGGGAGTTGAGGAGTGGCCGCTGGTGGAAACAGACTACCCCGACCCCTACCACACGACGTTGCCGTGCCAATCCCGAAATGTCCGAATGGCGAGCTGGATGGAGACGTATTACCGCGATACTACCGCAAAGGAGGACCATAATATAATGTGGAGATGGGGACACACGGCTCTTGCGTCATGGAAGGCAGGTCATTGCCTCCCATATGAATAAAGTTACGGTCTTGGCGGTCATTCTTCCAAAAAGGGAGCCAACTAGCTCTCATCTGCACAGTGAACCAGCAGAACGCATCCAGCCCCCCCTCAACTAGCTCAGAAAGGGGTAAAAGAAGAGGCCAAAGAAGTGCTCAGGGTACCCTTCATTCGTCGGCCGAGGTATTCAGACACCCCCGTCGACTGAACAACCTGACTCGAGTTGTGAACACTGAGCATTGAACTCTAATATCGAAGGGAACCAACGTCATGTCGCCGAGTAATTACACCTCGGCCCCGGTCCCGGCCGCGACGAAGCTGAGGCAGCGCCTTAGCGAGACGGACGACCTGATCCTCCTGCCAGGCGTCTACGACGGCTTCAGCGCCAGGATCGCGCTCGAGGTCGGGTTCGATGGCCTCTACATGGTACGGTTTTACTCATCCTTCGCCCGTCACTCACCTCTCGGGTTTTGATTCCCTCCCTCGTTTCACCTGCTCACCTTCAACGGGACTAACAAACACATGCGCACACCCAGACCGGTGCAGGAACCTCCGCTTCTAGACTCGGTCTCCCCGACCTCGGCTTCGCAACTCTGGACGACATGCGCTCCCACGCTGAGATGCTCGCCAACCTCGACCCCTCCGTCCCACTGGTCGCTGACGCCGACACGGGCTACGGCGGCCCCAACATGGTCGCACGCACCGTGACGCAGTACGCTCGCAGCGGCGTCGCCGGCCTGCACATCGAGGACCAGATCCAGACGAAGCGCTGCGGCCACCTCACGGGCAAGCAGGTCGTCGACGTCGAGACCTTTGTCGCGCGCATCCGCGCCGCCACGCTCGCCCGCCAGAAGATCGGCTCCGACATCGTCGTCATCGCGCGGACGGACGCCATCCAGACGCACGGCTTCGGCGAGGCCATGGCCAGGCTCAGGGCCGCCGTCGCCGCGGGCGCGGACGTCGCCTTCCTCGAGGGCGTGACGACCGCCGAGGAGGCCAAGGAGGCCTGCGAGGCGCTGAAGCCGACGCCCGTGTTACTTAACATGGTCGAGCACGGCGCCACGCCGTCGTGGACGGCGGCCGAGGCCAAGGCGCTCGGGTACCGGATGATGATCGTACCCTTCGCGGCCATCGCGCCTGCGTACGAAGCCATTCGTGAGTCGCTGGTGAAGCTGAAGGAGACGGGCAAGGTAGGGACGAAATCGGACTTTTCGCCAAGAAAACTGTTCAGCATCGTCGGGTTGCAGGAGGCAATGGACTTTGATGCAGCGGCAGGCGGGTCCGCGTATAGCAAGGTGTGAGGCCGATGAGTCGGACCTTATCCCCCGAGCCCCACGTGTGGTAGAGACAATCGAGACAAGAAATAATGAAAATGATGTTCAAGAGGTCCTGCTCATGTTAGACTTTCGTGAGATTGACCACACCCGTCTGGAGCGAAAGAGAGTTGCAGATAGGGCAAACCTTAGTAGCAAGGATGTGCCGGAAACCTCCCATGAAATCGTAGTGTCGCCTCTCCAACTCGCTTGCTGGGTTCGGTTAACGAACGTGCCCCCGCGTTGTCCCCAGGTTCCGGTGCGGTGGTTAGCATCCTTCTCGATGCCCCAAGATCAAAATCCGCTTTCCCATGTTTCGTTAGGTGGCGAATCATCGACTAGCTTTCGTCCGATCCTCTTCCGAACTGTTTCCATACGCGTGCATCTCCTGAATTAGTCACGACCGCCGTTCCAGGACTCGAAAGTGAACTGGTGATAGATACCCGCTGCCCAACCGGTACGGGAAGGTCGGCCTAGATGCTGAGAATATTTGCCAGGCCTTTCTCAAACAAAGAGGTTAGTCACAGATGGTCACCTTGCCTTTTCGTCTGAACCTCTAGCAGTCTGTCAGCGCCCGTTCTAGGTCAACTTTAAGGTGGTAGAAGTTTACCAATCAGCGATATATCAAGTGGCAAAGACAACGAGTACCCCTTCATGCATTAGGCCTAGACTTTGCTCAAGCAACGGACGGCGCATCTAGGAGTAGGTCAGAAGCACCGTAGGCACAGCGATCAACGTCCCCCCTTGAACCATCCATGGCAAGACGTCGTATATCCTTATAATCAGCGGAGCAGCGACGGAAGTGGATAACCCCGGAGTTTACCGTGTGACTGGTGAGCGGCGACGCCACTCTGCGACACGTTCCTGACTGCCTCCTCTCTAATCACGTCTGGAAGGCCGAGAAGCCTGCATCTGAAACGGATCTATTTGCAGAGAAAGAGTCTTTTTCATGCTGTTACAGGCAATTACACGCCTTTTACAAGGCACCGAGCTCCTTGAGCTTCGCGACGAGTCCGTCGACATCTTCAACCTTGCCGCCACCCTGCCGCACGGGAGGCTCTGTAGAAAGTTATCAGCATAACAGTCCATTGCCGAGTCGGCTTTCGCCAGCAACAATAACAACCACCCCCTTGGCAAGGAGAGCGATGCGGTAGCGACCGTGCGCGACTTACCCGTGACCTTGAGCACCTTCAACCGCTTCTCGGCCCCGATGCCGTAGTCGGCCAGCTTCTTCTTCTCGAGGGGTTTCTTCTTGGCCTTCATGATATTCGGCAAGCTTGCGTACCGCGGCTCGTTGAGTCTCAGGTCAGTCGTGATGACCATCGGCAGCTTCCCCTTGACCGTCTCGACACCGCCGTCGACCTCGCGCGTGACGCTGACAGTGTCTCCCTCGCCGAACTTGACGACGCTCGCCGACGTCGCCTGGGACCAGCCCAGGAGGCCGGCCAGCATCTGGCCCGTCTGGTTCGCGTCGTCGTCGATGCTCTGCTTCCCGAGGATGATGAGGTTGCTCTTGTGCTCCTCGGCGGCCTTGCGCAGCAGCTTCGCGACGCTCAGCGGCTCGAGGTCGTCGCCCTCTTTGGTCTCGACGTGGATCGCACGGTCGGCGCCCATGGCCATGGCGGTCCGCAGCACGTCGACGGCCTTGGGGGGGCCCGCCGAGATGACGGTGATGTCCTCAACGCCGCCGGGCGCGCGCTTCTTCTCGCGGATGCGGACCGACTCCTCGACCGAGAGCTCGTCAAAAGGGTTCATCGAGTGCTTGACGCCGGCCGTTTCGACGCCCGTCTGGGCCTTGTTGACGCGGGGCTTGACCTGTTGTTGAGTGTCGGCTTCCCGTCAGCTACGCCGATCACAAGCCAATGTTGCTCCGGGTGGTCTGGATTGTGTTGGGAGGACGTACCGCATAGTCAATGACCCGCTTCACGGGCACGAGAATTCTGAGGGCGGACATGGTAAGCTGTGCACTGCTTCAATGGCCCGGTGTTTGATGTGCGGAGGGATTCCTTTTTGGCAATTCGGAAATCTGGGAATTTGGAGGTTCTTCCACAAAGCATCGGGTCCGTGTCGTCACTGGGGAAAATAGGACCGCCGTCCACTGTAGCGATACCGGCTAACCTCGGGTCACCGCCCCACCTTAAACCCTTTTCGGCCACGCAGAAAGCAAGACGCCGACTTACGTGCACATATATCCCCTCCCGATGCTTTGGATTACGTCCGTGTCCGATGATACTTCGGCTTTCACACTCCCGACGATATTTGTCGCAATGTTACTTGACATGGTGGCATAGTGACGTGGTGACATGGCAGGCCCGCGCAGGATCAGCGCAAGCCTTCATCGGTTGCAGTGCTAAGTGCTACCAGACGGCATCTCCTGTGATCAAACAAGTGAAATTGGAGCTCCGAATTGATATTCTATGACATGCAGGCCTGCCGAAGCACGACGATCACTCACTCAACCCCGGCCTCCGTCCCCTTGTCACCGACAAACGCCCCCCCCCTCATACGCTTCACCAGTCATCCCAGCCATCGTTGTCCTTCTTCGCCGCAGGCGCCGCAGCACTGCCCGTCTTGCCACCCTTGCCCATAGCAGCGGTTCCGATCGAGCTGCTGCTGTTTCCCTGCCTCTGGTCCGCAAGGCTACTAAAGCTATCCCAAAAGTCCTTTTTGCTCTCGTCCAGCGGTGCCTGCCTGTATGCGCCGCGCTGACTGCTGCCGCCGCCGTTGCTGGGTCCGCCCTCGACAAACCGGTTGAAGCCGTCCTGGGCGTTACGAGCGCCTTGCTGGGCGACGCGCTGCGCCTGCTTCGCAAAGTCGGACTCGGCCAGCTGTTCAAGGAGGCCGTCTGATTAGCCCAGAGTTTCTCGTCCGGGCTGGCGCGGGCGGAGATAGAATAGAAGGGTCACCCACCTGTTTCGCTGTGGGCTGAATGTAGCCATCGTTGACCGTCTTGGCCGTCTTGGATACCGTGCTTGTGAACCAGCCGAATCCCTTGGTCAGAGCGGCCACCGGGTCCTTTTGTAAATCGTCGACGGTCGGCATGCCAGTGTCCTTCTTTTCGGGCATCGGGCTGCTACCGAAGCCCGCGTATTTGCCTCCCTGGCTAGGCGGCAGGTCGTCGGGTCGGGAGGCGTTTTCGGCGCCGAGCTTGGAGAAGTACTTGTCGTCCACCTTGACCTTACCGCTGGGGCTGGCCGAGCGGCTATTCGTGCTGCCCAGTGGCGTGCCCGTCCGGCTGACAGGCTTCGGTGCAGCTGCTGGCGTAGGCTTCTTCTCGCCCGGGACGTACTCCTTACCCTCGACCTTGGCCGAGAGCCTTTCTTTCCATTCCTCACCCACTTCGCCGCTGTATCGCTCCGCGATCGTCGCGTCGTCCCACGTGATTCCCCTCATCTTGGTGTCCTCGTGCTGCTCGAAGAAGTCTCGCCAGTTCTCGTTGCCGCCAAGCCGCATCCGTTCTATCTCGACCTGCTTGAATGCGTCCATCGAGATGCTACGTACGAATGAGATGTGCACGCCAAGACCGCGGTGGACGCCAGCGCATGACAGACAGATGAAGATGCCGAACTTTGGGGAAGCCCATTGCGGCGACGGGGCGTTACAGTCGCAGCAGACGTTGTTCTTGGCCTCTTTCTGGATCGCGGCCAACTGGGAGGCGAAGGGGATTTAGCGGAAGGCCATGCGGTCGCAATCAGCCATACGACGTCCGGAAGAACTCACCTTGGCGCGCGTCTCGGGATCAACCTCCCACATGGCCTTGGAAGCCATTGTGGGAAGTGTTCAGTCGTGGTAATGAGCGAAAAAAAGAAGTGCCTAGCGGTAGAGTGTTGAATCAAAGTACGTTGGAGGATGTCGCAGCAAGAAACGGTGGAGGGGCTTTCCTGATGCCCGATAAGGGGTTTGCTGGCTCCGGACCAGGGGTGTAGGAGTCTGGGTGTGTGTGTCTGGGCCTTCCACGCTTGCCCTGCTCCGGCTTTAGTGTATTTGATTTGCTTGGGTCGGCGAGGAGAACAGGACACGCAGACTATGAATTGCTTCCAATCCGTCACACAAAAATTTGTGCAGCTTAGTGAAGCATCTGTTCGAAAGGGAGCCATGCATTCAAAAGTTCCAATAAATACAAGACAAGATACAGCACTAAGTTCGCCAGGTATGGCCCAAAGACAGGGGGGACAGCAGCATTTCATGGGGTTCTGTTGGAGACTCGGACACGACAAAAAGGTTCCAGACTACCTGCTGGAACACTTGGCTTTTGGGGCTCTGGTGCCGTAAGACAACAACCCTTCTCCAACCATGCAACTGCACCACTGAAACCAACCTCATGTTGCCACTATTCTGTAGTAAACAGTGACGCCAGCCATACCCCATGGACCGCGCCAGACACTAGATTTCTGTCTGCATGAGCCCATCCATCATGCGCAGCGGAACGCCTTGTCCGACGACGACATTGAGACATTCACACAAGCTCCGCCAACCGCAACTACATCACACAACGTCATGGCTGTTTATGAACACAACAGAACACGCTTTTTTCTTGTTTCTGGTGATGCGCCGCCTTTCATTCTTAACTGCAAAAAGCTACCCGATTTTATTCGTTTTTGCGCCGAACTTTTCCTCTTCCTTCCAAACCGTCTCCAGCTAAAGCTACTGTACAACCCAGCATTGGGTGACGGAGAAAATGGAGGTTAGGTAACAAATACAGAGAGGTGGCCGGTAAGATCATGTGTATTAGTTTAGGGATGAGGGCAGCCCTGAACATCTTGTTTGCCCTATCTACCGAGAGCGAGTCTGGTCAGAAGGCAGACGTAGATGTAATTGGCCACCCGTCCTGGGGGGGCACTTCCAAAAAAAGAAAAAAAAATTGAAGTCGTCGTAACGGGTACCGCATCATAAAGCTCGTAAAGGCAGCATCTCTGAATATTGGCTCAGAGACGCACCGGGGCTGTAGGTTGGTCGCCTACGTTTAGGCGGTGGTGGCAGGGGCAGCGTCCGCAGCAGCAGGAGCAGCCGCGGCCTCTGTGGCACCAGTGCCGTTGACCTTGCTCTCCTCCTTGGTCTCCTCGGTGGGAGCGTTGGCCTCCTCGTCGGTCTTGTCCGGGCTGTCAATAGCGACCTTGACAGCGATTTCGCGGCCCTCAATCTCCTTGCCGTTCATCTCGGAAACAGCCTTCTGCTGGAGCTCCTCGGAGGCAAGGGTGACGAAGCCGAAGCCACGGCCCTTGCGGGGCTCACCGCGGGCCTGAAGCTTCTTGATCATGAAGCGGGGGATGGGGCGCAGGGCGATCTTGGCGGAAGAAGGCTCGTAGGCAGCGAAGAGCTCCTTGAGCTATTGGAACGTGTCAGACAAGGGCCAAGTACAAGGTGCAAAGCGGGAAACTAACCTTCTCCTCGGTCAGGTCGTAAGGCAGGTTGGCGACCATGACCTTGGTCTTGGAGGCAATGCCGTCGGCAGGGGGGCCACGCTCGCGTCGCTCACGGGGAGCACGAGCCTGGCTAGGCTTCTCGCCATCGCTCTTGGCGTCCTTGTTGGTGGCATCAGTCAGAGGAAGGACCTCAGAGGTGGCAGGGGCGCCAGCAGGAACCTCGGCGGCGGCAGCCTCGGCAGGGGCACCGTCCTCCTACACATATAATGTCAGTAGCTGTACGGGCGAAGCGGGTATTGATGTGACTCACGCGGCCACCGCGGGCACCACGTCCACCGCGGCCACGGCCACGGCCACGTCCACGGCCGGAGGCGCGGCGGCGGTTGCCCTCGCCAGCACCCTCGCCGTTGGCACCCTCGGTCTTCTCTCCAGCGGGCTCGGGCTTGCGGGCAAGCTGAACCGAGACCTTACGCTCGAGAATCTCCTTGCCGGAAAGTTCAGAGATGGCGCGCTCGGCCTCAGAAGGAGTGGAGAGGTCGACGAAGGCGTAGCCAACCGGGCGGTCGGTGCGAGGGTTCTTGGGAATGGAGACGGACTCGCTGTGGAAAAAGGCGGGTCAGTATGAGCTGGCATGCGTGACGCAAGTGGGTGGGAATTTGCGGGGCTGGCGAGGAGGAGAGGCCACGCTGCAACATCGTGACAGCCGAACGAGGCGGTCTAGGCAACGAGTCAAGACATCACGATGCCGACCCCGGCGCCGATGCGGCACAGCCCGAACGAGGAAGTGCAATCAAGCAAGGTGTGCATGGCAGTACATGTGGGGGCAGGGCTCTCTGGGAAAGGTGCAGCAACCCCGGAGCGAGCTTTTGATAGAAGCTGCAGGGGCCAACGGTAGACGGACATGATGATGAAGATAATGAGAGTCGCGCAACTTACACAAGGTAACCCTTGAAGAATTCCTTCAACTCCCCCTCCGTTGTCGCGTAGGCCAGGTTGCCGATGTAGAGACGACGGCCCTCAGCGGCGCTGGCGAGGACGGCATCGTTGTTG
The DNA here is from genome assembly GCF_030913465.1 of Colletotrichum navitas. Taxonomy (NCBI): domain Eukaryota; kingdom Fungi; phylum Ascomycota; class Sordariomycetes; order Glomerellales; family Glomerellaceae; genus Colletotrichum; species Colletotrichum navitas. The sequence goes on along the minus strand of NW_026850554.1, from coordinate 60,323 downwards.
GCGGCAGGCTTATCGGCGGCCTTGTCGGAGATAGTGGCATTGCTCAGAGCATTGGTAACGTCATTGACGGCCTCGGAAACCTTCTCGGCGACAGCAGACATTTTGGCGGTATTGGTCTGGTAGAGAGAGATGAGAGCTTGGGTGGTTTAGGCTGCGTTCCGGTGGAAGTGCGTGATAACAGATGACGTGCGAACTTGGACCCGGTGACAGGAACAAAGATTCGGATTGATGAAGAACTGAAGTTCGGTGAAGTTGAACTCTGAAACAATGAGGGGGAATTTTCTCAGGGTAGCTTGGTGCCCTAGAAAGCTTGAAAAAAGTTGACAGACGACGTTGCGTTGCGCGGTGACACAGGATCTTGAAGTTGTGATGTGGAGGGAAAGGAGAGAGGAAAGGGATGGCTAGAGCCGCGCTGACCTCAAATACAAATATTTTTTTCCCTCTTGGTGAGCAGGGGGACCAACGGACGAGGGTAAGCGAGGCGCAAACCCACCGAACAGCAGGTGCGGCCCACGTTCTAGGGACCTTGGGATGGCAAGAGCGGGTTGCTGGCTGTTGTGGCGGTGCGGAAGGACGAAGGTGCGTGTGGGTACTTTCCTATCGTGTTTGCGGCAACAGCGCAGGGGTTTGAGGTTTGGGTGGGCAGATGGAAGGGGAAAGGCACGAATGGAAATGACAGCCAGGCCAGCGCAGACAGCTTTCCACGTCTGCTCGCCGGATGACGAAATGACAATGTTGCTCTGTCGTGATCACCATATAAGGTAGCTAATCAACACAATGACGGCAGATAGACTGAATGTGCCTTGCTCCGATAGTATTTCTTTCGTTTCTACTTGTTTGTCCGCATCCAATATCATGCACCCCGTGCTTTTGCAAGAAATCCCGGAAGGGAGAGGTGACAGCGACCACGGTACGTGTCCCGGGGAGGCAAGGGCGACGGGATACCATCGAAAAAAATGGATCTACCCGATAGTGTTAGACATGGCAGGTACTCCGTACATGCTCAGGCAAGCCACAGAGCACGGGCATCCGAAATAGGACAAGCCATACCCCTGCAAGTGAAGAGAATACGGTACATGTTTGTACCTACTTCGTCCAGTGATGAATGGCAGGAGCTCCTTCAATTGCTTCCTCTCCCCTAATGCCTTTCAGGGCATCGCCTTGGGCCACAGCAGCCACATCATCAATAACAGCACGCGGGTGTGTCTGACTGACCTGACTTGCTGCGCTGCTGTGCTTTGCTGCAGCCCGCACGAGAAGGAATCCGTATGATGTATGATCTGCCTAGCGTACAGGTACTACTATGCGTGTAGGCGGCGACAACCGCACCAGCCTATCAGTGGAATAGTATGACTCTTCCCCCGCAAATTGGTCGCGATGGGATCCCAGGCCAGCCATGCCTGATCTGGTGTCCACCCGCTGATGTGCGTGTTCGTGGAGCCCACCACCTTTCAGAAAGGCGACGGACATCTCGGTAGCCACGACCTGCCCGCCTCCCCCTGAGGTGCGCAGAGCAGAGGTTTGCGTTGCGTTGGCTGCGTACATGCATTTTGAAGGCAGGAGCTTTTAAAGTGCAATTTTTACACCTTTAATGCCAACAAGCGTCTTCCAATGCGGCAGCATACCCGATCTGGTCGGGTGTCTCCTGTCTCGACTCTTCGGCCGACGAGAGCTGCAACAATACCGGTAGACCCCCTATGTCCCTTCATCTGTGGCAGCGCTGCCCCATTCCGGAAGTCGGTTCGCGAGTTGCCACCGGTCGCTTTTTGCGATCGACCGTTTTCCAATCTCTTTCATCCAGGGACCTGCTCCGGATCGCTCAAATCTTGCGCGAGATGAGCCGAGAGTAGTGCTTCGTGTTTCCCCTCCCTGCAATCGTCAGTACCCCCAGTTCAACATCACGGCTGCTCGTCGTTACACTCTCGTCGGCGGTTACGAGAGACATGCACCGGAGATTTAAATCCAAGGGTCCACCAAGGCCAACAGCCGCCGTCTACCGATTGAGTTTGGTCCTACCCTACCTCATCGGCTGGGCCAAGTGCCAACGTAGTACTGGCTTCTGGAGTTGCTTGCTGACTCCTTGCAGTAGCTCGCCGACCAAGCCATCCGTTCTTCTGCAGTAGCAACAGAGGCCACAGAAGTAGAATTCTCACCCAGCCACAGTAAGGCGAAGAGGGTATAGTATAGAATACAGAGCGCAAACTCAATGGCTGAACCGGTCGACCGTCAACGGGGTTCAGGCGGATGCCCATTCGGGCCCCGTCCTCCGTCCCCGGCTGACGCCGTCCTCCCGTATCTAAGGCATGGGACCGCGGAAGGCTCCTTTGGTGTCCGAAATTGGACGAGGACGATACAATTTCCCATGGCCCACTGGATTTCGCGGAGCGCATGAAGGCTTTGGGAGGCCCCTGGCCGGCCACGCTAAAGCCCCCAGGGTCCCAACGGCGGCGCCATACAGGGGATGGAGCATGGTGAGAAGCTTCCTTTCCCCTTCTCCTGGCTTCTAATCAATTACCCATCATCCATCGTCCTGTGCATGGTCTATTATCCGAAATTCTTGTCAAGACTCGCGTGTTATCTGGACGATTACACATGGCGATTGCTGATCCACCGGCAATCTCCCAATTCTGTGGCTTCGGCACAAAAGCCTGTTCTTCAGTAAAACCGCAGACGCCAACTATGTGATCATCGTATTCGCGAAAACCATTTCGCCTGTTGCCCACCTTGGCCTATTCGTACGCTTGCCCGTGGAGCTATCACCGGGAGGAGGAAGGCTTGCAGGGTGAGGCAGCGTACCTGAGTCGCGAAGCTTTCCAAGCCTTCTGAGCTGTGCTGGCGCACTAAGGAACCTCGACCTTCTCCACAGGATTTGCTGTAGAACGGGGCGCTGTCACTCGCCTTGCGTCGAGGTAACACCAGCACCGGCCTCCCGTATCCGCGGTGGTTCCAGCCCGGCACGCCTAGCCTTTTGCCTCACTCACTTGCCATGCAAGCCCCGGCACGTCGCATCTTCCGGCGGCCCCATTCTCCCCATGACCGCTCTAACCCCAACATGATTAGGTACGACGCTGACGGATTCCCGCTCGGCAGCTAGCCCCGCGTGGCTTCGATGCTATTCTGCAGGTACTTGGAAGCCTGTGGCGCACATTGACATGATCTCTGGAGCGATCCATGCCTGTATGTGGCTGAACGTCACACAGACACTTTGTCCTATAATCCTCTGTGCCCGAATAACAGGCTTTCCATGACGCCTCGAGATTCATTGCTTGTTCCATGTTGTGAAAACTAATGTTTGGGCTTTTGTTGATCCTCTAACTCGATGTTTAGATCACACGCCAGACTAGTCGACAACACGTGACCCTCTTGAGGGCATTTGTATCTCCGCCGCATGGCACCCGCGGCTCCGATGCCGCACAGAAAACCCTATCCCAAGAAGCTGCACCACCGCGCTAACAGACCCCGGGACCGCACCTAATTAAGAGTCACTCCGCCGACAACACTCGAACTCGATCAATGTCGCCGTCAGCACTAGAGTCCAGCAGCTTGTCAAATTGGCATTCCAGGAGTCCGATGTCGAGAGAGATAATCCGCATTTAGGCAAAAGTCTAACTTGAAAAAGAAAAGGGAAAAGACCGGACAGAGACATGACAAACTCCAAGATCGGCCCCCAGCCGGCACGGGTGGCGGAATTGCCCGGCCGGTCCATGTTAATCCTCTACGGCTCGGAGACCGGCAACAGCCAAGACATCGCCGAGGAGATCGGTCGTGACGCCCAACGGCTGCACTTCAAGACCAGGGTCGACGAGATGAACGGCGCTCAGCTGGTGAGCTACCCTGACTCCTATTCCCTTGGTACCTTGACATTACCGGACTGGCTTAGAAGAATTGCCGGCTTCCAAGCCTCGAAACCGCACTGCTAGCCTGATATGCAACTGTCCAAGCAGAATGTTGATTTGTTACCTCCATAGAGCACACTCCTGCAACACACTCTCATCGTCTTCGTCATATCGACGACGGGCCAGGGTGACATGCCCCGCAACTCCGGCGCCTTCTGGAGGAGTCTGTTGAGAAAGAAGCTGCCCCCAGGGTGTCTCGGTGCCGTCAGGTTCACGACCTTTGGGCTCGGCGACAGCATGTATATCAAGTAGGTCTCCACCGGATCTTATGCGTCTCTCCGTGCTCATGGAACACTGTGATTCTCTGAGTTTTCTAGGATCTAACGCTGGCCACAGGTTCAACTGGGCTGCCAGAAAGCTTCATAAGCGACTGGAGCAGCTAGGCGCCGTAGAGTTTTACCCCCGAGGCGAAGCAGATGAGCAAGACGCAGATGGGTGAGTTCGAGTTCTTTCGTCGCCGCCTGTCCGTCCGTTCATCTTTGTTTATTATGCCGAGTGGCAGCAGTATTGGCCGCAAGTGTTGATATTTCTTTGCCCCTTCACATCGGTTTCACCTATGAATGAACCACCGCAATGAGTCGCTGCTGCTACTCTTCTTCCTCGACATGTATTACATCGGGGCACTGGCTGTATGAAACATATCTTTCCACGAACGCTACTGACATGCCTTCAGCGTGGACGAAAGGTACATGCCATGGGCGGCAGACCTGCGCAAGAAACTGCTCGATCTATATCCCCTACCCGAGGGGCTTACCCCTATCCCAGACGATACCCTGCTACCACCTAGGTACACCGTTGGGCTGGCATCAAATCCGGACACACGTCAAAGTCAAGGCCAGGAACAGAGTACTGGGAGCTACACGAATTGCAATGCCTTCGAAGCCGTAGCCCAGGAAGCTCAGTCAGATAACATTGATACCGACGCGACGGGCGCAGTCGAGAATCTGGTCCAGAGAACAACCTCCATCACAATGACCGAAGACCCTCCACCACCAAATGAAGCCGGAACCCCATCCAAAGACCCGTGCGAAGTCGAGCAGCCGCCGCCGACCCTCCTCCCCATCCCCGGCGGCCTAGACGCCTCTCTCGAGCTTAACGAGCGGGTAACACCGGAAACCCACTTCCAGGACGTCCGCCTTGTACGTCTCGCCCTCGACCCAACCTCCGGCGAACCGCCTACGATACAGCCCTTTGACAGCCTGACGATATACCCCAAAAACTTCCCCCAAGACGTCCAAAAGCTCATAGACCTCATGGGCTGGTGCACAATCGCAGATTCGCCCCTTTCCTTTGGCCCTACTACTACTTCGTCTTCCGACCCCCCCTCGGGGCAACCATCTCTCCCTCACGGCCTTCACATCGACCCCCGCCGCGCGACGACCCTCCGCGACCTCCTCACGCATAACCTCGACATCACCTGCACCCCGCGCCGCAGCTTCCTCAAGGACATGTCCTACTTTTCCTCGGACGAGTACCACCGCCAACGTCTCCTCGAGTTTACCATGCGCGAGTACACGGACGAGTTCTTCGACTACACCACCCGGCCCCGCCGCACCATCCTCGAGGTCCTCGAGGAGTTCACTTCGGTTCGCATACCGCTCGCCCGCGTCCTCGACATGTTCCCCGTCATGCGCGGCCGGGACTTTAGCATCGCTAGCGTGGGCCACCACCACCACCACCACCACGACGACACCTCCGGCCATTTTGCATCCTCACCAAAACCAGCAGCGGTCTCGACAACGAGCGTGACCCTCCTCGTGGCGCTCGTCAAGTACAAGACGATCCTCCGCAAGACCCGCCAGGGCCTCTGCTCGCGCTACCTCGAGTCCCTCACCCACCCCGGCACGTCCCTCCGTGTGTCTCTAAACCGCAGCTCCGCCTCCCTCCACGGGCCGGCCCACGCCCGCCGGCCCCTGTGCGCCGTCGCTACCGGCACTGGCGTCGCGCCCCTCCGCCTCTTCGTTGAGGAGCGCCTCTCCCACGCCTTGTCGGGGGGCATGCGCGTCGGCGACGCGGCCCTCTTCTTCGGAAACCGCAGCCGGGACGCGGATTTCCATTTCCGTGACGTGTGGGAGGACCTCAAGGCGCGATACGCCGCCGCCGCCGCCGAAACCCGGGACCCAGCGGGGCCGGGTGGCAGCTTCGACGTCCACACAGCCTTCTCCCGCGACCCGTCCGCCCCGCGGCAGTACGTCCAGGACGTGATCCGGCAGCACGCGCCAACGGTCCGCGCCATGGTCGCCGCGAACGCCATCTTCGTCGTCTGCGGCGGCAGCCTGAAGATGGCGCGTGCCGTCAAGGAGGCCGTCAGGGACTGCCTCCGGGGGGATGCCGAGAGGTATCCCGACGACGCCGCAGTGGACGCCGCGTTCGCGGGGCTGACGTGGTGGGAGGAGATATGGTGAGCGGGCTAGGGTGGGCGGTTGGGGAGGGAGAACCCCACCCTAAGGCGCGCTGCTCCGGGCGTGGACCGGGACGCAGATGTAGATGAGAGAGAAGCACCAAGCGGGCCGAGGTGGCGGCAACGACGGTACGCTTCGCGGCGTCGGTGAAACACCATAGGATTGGAGGCCGTGGTCAGAAGGTGCTCCGGGAAAGGGTAGACTTTGATGGGGGCGTCATTGTAGAAAGACCCTATAGACAGCATGCCCAACGCCGCCCACCCCGGACAGGTTGATTAGCATCACATCACAGACGGAGCGGAAGACTGTCGTTGTCTTTAACGGATTTTCGTCTTTTTTCTATATGAGGACTTGTTCTATAAGCCTCAGAGTCTTAAGTCTCATAAAATGTGGAAACATGTACATATATGGTTTCATAGTCCCGGGGTTGTCGTCCCGCCCATTACCTTCTCACGTCTCTCGGGATATTCCCAAATACAAATAAATCGTCTTCAGAAAAGACGCTCGAGACTCTCCTGCATGTTGGGCCCTGCCGTTCCTGCGTCCTGTTCTTCGTTACTCGGGACACAGTCCCTCCTCTAACGAAACAAGCCAGCGCCCCATGAAATGGGAGGGGCAAGTACAAAAGAAAAACAAAGGAAGCGATCCGGTTCTCGATTTTGTGTGGTATGCAAACGCCCCGACATATTTGCTGATATATCTGTCCCAAGTTTTGAGGGGGTGTTCCCCTGTTCATCCCAAACTCCGTCGCTTTTGATCTACGCGCCTGGGAAAGAGAAAAAGGGTGAATTCGAAACAATGAAAAATGAAAACAAAAAAGGGAGAGAGAAGAAGACGAAGCGAAAATAGCGTATCGTCCGCTGTTCTGCGGGGTCGAGCATTATAAGTGGTATCAATGAATGTCGAAAAATGGCCAAACGGAACTGTCAGCCCGTCCTCAATTCTCCCAGCTGTAACGTCGTTCCGCTGGCTGGGGAATGTGAATCAACTCAGTCCCGTCGAGGCGGTGCAGGCTGAGCGGTGAGCTCGGCTCCAAGTCCTGGTTCCTGACCTGCTCCCGGAGGCTCTCTTGCCTCGTAATCTCTTGCGCAATCAATTCCTCCTCGAACTCGGTCCAGTTGCTTCCCAAGGTGTCGGTCGAGGCGCGGTTCGCGGCGAGGATCTCGGAAACCGCAACGTCGGGGATCACTGGGGGGGGCGCCGGTGGAGGGGGTCTCGGAGGCCTCGCCGGCGGCGCTGGTAAGGCGATGTTATCTGGCAAAGGGCCTAAGCAAATCACGTTTGTGAATTCCATCGGCGGCGCCCTGCGGTGAGTCGGAAGGGGCGATGTAGGTAGAACGGAGACCGGAATGGGCGGCGGCATGTTTGAGGAGTTTGCGGTACTTGACGTGAAGACCTCGCTCTCGGGAGAAACGGGATAAAGGAAGGGGTTTTCGGCGTTGTTTCCCGTGAAAGCCGGCTCATGCAACGACTGGCCATCCATCCAGGGAGACAGGAGATCCGACGTGCGGTTCGTCCATTCCCCTGAGCGGAAGCTCAATGGTGACGGGAGTGACCCGCGAATCGATGTTGGAGATACAGACGGCAGCGACCGATACTCTTCGGGTCTAGAGGTTGCAGCAGGGCTCGTGTCCCGTAACAATTTCTCTGAGGGCGGGAAGGCTGCTGGGGTTCCGGGCGGGCTATATGCCGGCACGGGGCTTTGGAGACGAATTTCTACGTTTCTTGTTCCCACGTCAAATGGGCCCATGCTGCTGTACCTGCCGCCCACTTCTAAATCTGTATGTGAAAGTGCTGACTTACAGTCGTCGCCGCCCAGCTCTGTCGGGTTCGCCAAAACTGGCAGTTCGTATAGAGCGTGGTTGGCGTCAGCCCCCACCTCGGCAGGGTGGGAAGAGCTGCCCATAACCTCATGCGCGGAGGCTCTTTTGGCCTTCTTCTTGCCAAGTATCTTGGTGAATACCATGGTCACCGGTCTCTTGGGTGGCTCCGGCATGATCGATGAGGCGGCATCCTTCGCATCCTCCAATGCTCTGATGTTTGCCCTCGACTTCTTCTGGCGGCGATAGAGGTACCAGCAAGCGAGCATGATGACGCAGCCCGCGGTCGCTCCCGCCGCAATACCACCCATCTGCGCCGTCGAGAGGCCCCCATGGAGGTTCGACGGTGGCGGAAAGGTGCTGTTGTTTGGTTGTGCCACGTTACGGAGCTGGACAGACTCTAGTGGCTCGTCCGGGAAGAGGGCCTGGTGGAGAGAGAAGACGCCAGTGTCGTACTTGGTGATGAGGTAGGCTTCCTGCAGGAACGATCTCCCAATAATGAAGGTGTCCGTCAGGCTGGATGCTCGTCGCAGAGGGAAGTAAGGAACGGCAGGGTCGCCGTCTTGGATCGCGTCGCTCTGGAAGGGGTACCGCAGGGACTGGGCGAAGGCGGCAGCAGTGATGGTGATGTTGACGACGCCGGGGACAGTGAGCGGGTGGCCGAAATCGTCGCTGTTGTCTTGGCTGGTGAAAGAGAAGGTGAATGAATAGGACGAGGAGGCAGACTTGAAGTCGGTGTACTGGCCATCTGTGAGTGTGTACAGCTCGAATGTGCTATTGTAAGTCAGGTTGAAAGCTTGGGCAAACTGGTCGCAAATAGCGTCCGGCAGCCAAAGATAGGGAGTCGAGCTGTCGATCATGGCGATGAAAGAAGTCGACATGTCGGACAGAATGCGAGTGCTGGTGTTCCAACCACCGGGCAGCACCTTATCCTGACCGGTTGTCACCTCGATGGCACGGACGAGGGCGTGAGGTAGTCCATCGCTGGGATCCAGGGAGAACTCGTTGTTGTGCTGTATGAATCGGCTCTCGTCGTAGCCTCCTAGAGTCAGAGAACAGGGCGTACCAGAGACGCCCACTGCACGCTGTCAGGTCAATGTCGGATGGGGAGGGTTGTCACACTAACTGTAGTGAGCTCCAGCAGTGTAGCCGTAGCTGTAGCTGGGGATGCGACCGTATTTCTTGACGGCTTGAGAGAAGGGCGACTCTGCTACCCGGTTGCCAAAACTCCCTTTGGTGACGCCGAGGCCGAGAAAGCCAAGGTAGTAGCTAGTGGTGTTGATTGACGCAGTGATGATGTTGTCCATACTCAATAATCCATCACCCTCCAACAGAGTGGCTGAGAGGGTTTCCAGTCCATAATCACCATTCCCACCGTTGTTGAGATAGTCGAAGCCAAGCTGCCATGTGCCTAGAGAACTCCAAGATTTGGAGCCGGCCATCTCGAAGACGCCACCTCTAGCACTATTGCAAAGGCTGCCGTCTTGTTGTCGTATGTCAGCCAAGAGCGTGCTAGCCGCCGAGGGCATCGACATGCACATGGCACAGAGAGAAGGGCGAGAGGAGGACTCACTTGCGTCGCAGCCACCAGCTCCGATGACCCAGAACTCAGACAGTGACGTGCTCGGGAGAACATTGACAGTCTGACCGGGTGTACCAACCTGGAGCTCGATTGCCGACCAGTTTCCATCGACACCGTACCTTGGAAGAGTTAAGAAGGAGAGGCGCACGCCGGGCTAGAGCGGGACATACCAGCCATTGGAAGGAGTGAGGGCGACGGCGGATTGACTCTCTGCGGCGACTCGGGCAACAAACACGGCTGTGATGAGAGTAGCGGAAAGCATGTTGTCGGTTTTGGGGCGGGATCCGGCTGGCGGTTCATTCGAGGTGCGCCTAGTCACCATGTCGTCTTTGCGATTTGCATTGGCGTCCCGGAGGAAGGCTGGCCGTGAGAGGGTGCTTCTCCATCAACAGGAGCTATTGTCAATCCCGTCTAAACAATGCGCTTTGCGTACGCCGATGTAATACCCCGGTTGCTCTACTGGTTTGCAGCGCAGTAGAAAAGATGGGTCGAATGAGTGTTGAAGCTGTGAGGGGGGCGGGATGATCAAAATCGAAAGAAATGGCGGTGGGAGAAACGTGCAGTTGAAGACTAACAGAACAGGAAACTGACTTCTGTCATTGAGTTGAATGGACGGCAGCCTGCCGTGGTCACCCAGGCAAGGGCAAGCACGAGAGACAACTCCGGCTCAGGGCTGTGCCGCTCTCAGCATGTGTGAGACAAGGACCAGGTCCCCCGTCCAGCACCGGTCTGGCGGTCCTCCCTTCTCTCCGCCCACTTCGTCCGTCCACCTCGTCCACGTCGTTCTCACAAAAGCTGGGGACTGGGGGTGCAAAGCCGGGGGCTCCCTGTCTTACTATCGACACAGGTGCTTGCGCCCGCTTCGGGTCAAGGGCGGCGGAGCATCAACAAGCCACTTCACAGCATGGCGCTGTCGCCGTCACCATGTGTACGCTCCACCACCAGGTAGGTAATGCAGGTTTGCGCTGCCGTTGAGAAGGTCGGTACTCCATACAGCACAGATATACAACATCACTGGATTGTGCACCGGAAAAACACAGCGGTGAGATAGTACAATGCTGGTCTAGAGGTCCCTTCGTCATCCGTGGACGGTAGGACCCGAGTTAGACGCGGTAGGCGAGGGAGGGAGGGAGGCGAGAAGCGGGATCTGATTCAGAAACGTCCCGAGTACCCAGCAACTCGGCGACGTCGTGACGACCTGTTTGCGCGCCATCTTGGCGCGTCTTCCATCTGTTTGCGATTGGAGCAGCTCTTGGCGGCATGAGTACCGATCCAGCGGGTGTAGGCTGTCGAGGTGATGGCTTTGTTGTTTTCTGTTCTTGTCTTCGTGACCTCCATTTTAAGTTTTGGCCATTTCTGTAACAGAGCACTACCTACCTAGGTAAGCTGGGGGAGACTGGGGGACCAGCCAGCTCCCTCAGGACACCAACTGTTGACTACCTACTGTAAGCTGCGTTGATATGATTTTATCAACGGGAAAATTGGTAGGGGCCACGGGCAAGGTAGGAGAGTTTGTGATGCACAATGAATTGAAGCGGCAGGAACCCGCCTATAGCCGCCACCTGGACCGCGCTTGGCTGGTGGATCGGCCAGACCTTGTGTGTCTGTGCTGAAGCCCCCCTGGTGAGATGCGACGAAGCAGTGAGTCAGGATGAGGAACTGGCCTGTAAAGCCAAGACAGACAGACGGATGGATAGACGGTCGACAGACAAAGGGAGGTATGATATGTACGGATACAGTTGCCCCTAGTCCGTGGCTGGCCATGGAATGGTATTGCAAACTCTTCCTTGTCCGTCCGGATCACCTCGCCAAGATTGCGCAAGCGAGGCAATCTACCTGGAGGGCAGCAAGACGGGGAATGTGTCAAACGGACACTGCAGCTGGTGGTGGTAAGAGGCTTGGATTACCCTGATCTCTCCCATCGGCCCATCCTCCGCGTTGGATGCTGAGAGGCCCGTAGACACACACACGAAAGGTGGGATTGACATGTCAAGACCATTTCTAGAAGCACGCGCTGCAGCTCAAATAGGAAGGAGCTAGCGACGCACGAACCATAGCTGTGGGCTAGGCCATGAACCGTGCTGTGCTGCGCGGCGCCGTGCACTGTTATGCTGTACGCGACCCGGTTTGGGGGGGCCCCTTCGGCATTGATTCGTCCCATCACCGACCACCCACCGGTCGGAGTCCCCGTCTCTCGACCTCCTTCCTCCTGCATATGCATGCCCCTCCACCCGTCCTTAGTCAGCCTACTGCCTACGCATCCGTCGGCACTCCGTCTTCATCCTTCCCTTACTCTTCACCACCGTAATGTTCAAGATAAACCGGAGTGGCCGCCGTCCGTGAGCCGTGTGGGGTCTACTAGCTGGATGTAACTGAGTTAGTTTCCTCCTCACCCACGCTTGCCGAGCGCCTCAGTGCCCCCCCCCCCCCCCGAACCGATCGACTTCGAGACTGGGCATGCGACCACGGCGGCCTCGACATAGCCGTAAATGCTCATCACCGTCCCGCAAAAAACCGTTGGCTTCGATCCCAATGCGACGTTGACGATTGGATGCTCTCTCCCTCCCCCAAGTGCACACTAGAGCCGTCCCCCTCTGACCAGACTGCAGGAAGCACTCATCGTTGATCGTCAGTTGCCAACTCCATAGCTGGACAAATACCCTGCGCCTTATCGTCCAAATCGTATAGCCGCCGTCAAGGATGTCTCTATTCTGGGTTCGCTCCCTTACGTACGCCTTGCCTCGGGGCCTATGGGTTGAGAACCTGTCGTGCTTCTGCTTCTCAGACGCCTTTTATTCGTGCCTCGATTGTCAGTTCTGACAGCTCCCGCACGGATACAGACGTGCCAGTATCGTACCCACAGCCGTCGCCTCTACCGATACTAGTGTACATTACATGTTCTCATTTTCGCCGAAGGACGACCATGCTTGGTCTCTATCGTCCACCGGGACGGTGCCGGAATGTGGACACTCGCTTTGACTCGCCAAGCATAGGCCCACAATGCGTGCCTTCTAACCTGGCGGTTTCTTCGGGGTTCAGCTCAAAGGTATATGAATTGAGCTATAACGACGGCTTCACACTGGCCCACTACTACTGATCGACATATAGATACACAACAAGGAATAACAAAACAAACTTTTCTAGTCCATCGACCTACCCATCAACTTGAAACACCCCATCAGCCTGACCAGGCACAGGATTCATAACATCGCATGCACAACCTGGCGGCGTCGGCATACTAGAAAGAGGCAAGCGGAAAGGCATGATCGTGCCATGTTTTCACATTGCCATTGCTCAACAACTTCCAATCGTAAAGTGGCGCCTTGGCTGGTCGTAACTACAATATGACGGCCAGTCGGCCGACCACAGTGCAAGGGACGAATTCCCGTGTGATCATGCTGTCATGGCCTGATGTTGGCTGTCACCGAAGTCTTGGGGGTGAGAAAGCTTTTCGCCATTTGCATACTACGAGCAGGGTAATATCCCCTGCTCCATCCTCCTGCGCCGCGCACGCCGGTACGCTAGACAAGAAACCCAACCACGAACGGATACCTAGTTGTCACTTTGCAAGGGATGATTGCGCGCGGCGCTCATTAAATCTCGCTGCAAATGCCGGGGGGGCGGGGGGGAACACTAGGCCCGTCTCGACAGTCCTAGGTCGACCCTGTTCGTTCAGCCGCCCGAGCCATGGCCAAAGTTGAAGCATTGATGCCTCGACGTGCCTTTTGCATCCGAATCAACAGATTGGCTGGAAAAAAGTCGAACACGACGCACGTTGAGTTGTTGTTCAGGTCGTCAGCTTGTATGCACCATCCTATTATCAGCCCTACGCCGTATGCTGACCAGCTGCATGCAGACCGATGATAGTCATAGTCTATGGCATCTACCTGAGCCTCCATCCTCGGGACGAAGCATAGAGGTTCAAGGTCTAGTTACTTGGGCGGCGACGGCAGATACATGCAGGCTACCCTCCAGGCCATCGGCTCCTTGGGCATCGAAAGTATGGATACATTGGCTCGTTCTGCATGTCCCAGACATCCCGCATATGCCGTGTCTCTACCTGCACATTTTCCGGATGCGCCGTGATTGTAGCCATGTGCGCTAGACTTTGTTGAAAGCGGGCCGGGGTAAATTGTCTCAGTAACAACCCTACGCTCCATACATGACCTAGAGTAAGGTTTGATTGGTTGGGTAGCCGACTGACTACAAACGCGCCAGGGACCTAGGCTTCCCCCTTGGGCCACCTCGGAGGAAACATACCGGGAAGTAGTGTTATGGCAAGGTGTCGGTGCTCACTTGCTCCTCGTCGCAGAGGTGGCCGCCGGACGGTCCTTAGGAATGCCGACTGTTTACTACGGCATCTCTTGTCGCCGCCGCGAAGTATCAACCCTGCCTTGGCCGAGCTTGCCCGCGCTGCCATATTTGAGAGACATTCGGCTCTTGTTGTCGGTATTCTTCGGGGCGGTGTCAGGCTCGAACGATAGCCAATGAAGTGGAAATAAGGCAAATATATGCCGCCGTCATCGACTGGAGGGTCGGCGTCGTTGTGACTGTTAAAGTGAATAGAAGTACGGACCCATTATTATGGCTATTTTATCATTATTATTATTATTATTATTCTTACTTTTCACAAGACCGAAGTTCAAGACCGAGACTGTAGGTAGTTATGCATATGGTATCCTGCGCCGGGTAGTGCCCCCCGGGCCCGCAACGATGTCGTCGGCACCATGGGACTCTCCAATGCACCCCGTCACATCGGCCCATTTACATTCAAAAAGGAGGTCCTCAATGCTTGTCACAATGACCGAGGCCAAGCCCTATCGGTCTTTGGTTGACGGCGTAACAGATCGAGTGAGCCACCTGGGCAACATATCCATACGGAATACGGATTAGCCATATTCCGGTACACTGTACTGATGCAGTTTCCTAACACTTTTCCTGCTACTCGAAGGAATAATTCAACAACCTCTAGTCAACTTACCTAGCAACCCCTGCAGCACCATATGGAACCCCTTATTCGCGCAATCAAGGTGGACAGGGATGCGTGGGAGACGAGCGATGGAGTTTCGGGACGACACATTGACATGGACTCACCACTAGCCTTGCGCTGCCGTTCCTTGGACTGTCCTCGAACACGACCCGTACGCGTCCGACAGGGGCGGATGGTCTCTTCTAGAAGCCTCACAAGACATTAGTGATTGACTATCAGCAGCACAACTTCTATCGACGTCGGTAGGCGTCTCGTTGCAGGGTACTTGTACGTCTGCAACTTTGCATAAGCGGGAGACAAGATACCCTTGACCAGCTCAGTTCCGTCCAGCACCCTCACAACTGCATCCACGAGTCAATTTTTGGAATTCTACAAGATAGGTAACAGCAGAGTCAGAGCGTACCGGTTCGCTCATAGCTACACCGGACGAAAACAGTTCGCAAATCACGGGTACCAAAAGGCGAGGTCGGTCAACGGCACGGCCCTGAAGGTGATGGTCTTCACGGCGTCAAAAAATTGACAAGATCCCAATCCAGCGGAACATCAGCACCCATTGGAGGCCTTGGCTGCCTGAGAACCCCTCGTCACGAACCTCTGCGGCAGCGGGCTTCGGTGTTTCAACTTCAAGGGGCCTTGTCCGGATCGCGTTCACGACGCCTCCGTCGGCAACATCTCCAAGTGCCAGGTCGTTGTTTTTGAGAGCAGTGTTTCAACACCCCCGTCGCATAACGGTTAACACCACCGGTTTCTGTATGGCGAGTGCACCTAGCTCAGTCTAGGGAGACGGCGGTTTTGTGACGTTGACATTTGCGGCAAGGACGAATATTGGAGTTTTAGTTTTTTTCGCATAGCGATCTGCGTCTGGGTTCTAGGCGGGCGCATTGGTTTGAGATGCGCGAGGGGCCATGACATGACTAATGGAATATGCTGCTGCGCAGGGCTACGCGTAGGGCTTGTAGGCAGTGTGCACACCTACAAGTTACAAAATTGGAAGATGGGGCTCTACAACGGCGGAAACGGCCGAAGTTGACGTGATAGTCGGCGTGGCATGGGAGAGGCTCTCACGACACATGAACTACCGAGAGGCTAAGCCAGGGAAGGAGGGTCCACGCGGAACGTGGGTTGCGATCCAACAGTATTTCTATCATAACCACCCGTTGTAAACAAGGCGTGAAGTTCCTCGCTCGCTGCATTCAGACATGTCGCTAGGGCGGGTCTCACTGCGATCCGCATGGGTCTAGAGTGAGACCGGAGGGGCAAGCCTTCCTTCCCTCCGTCCCTTCCTTTTACGCTTCTGCGTACTAATACTAGGAGGAACGAACCGTTCGTTACCTGGCCTCTCCAGCCTGGCAAACCATTCGGTCCAGAAACATCACCGTCCAGCTGATTCAGCCTAACTGAAGGCCGGAGAGCTAATCAAGCAACACCAGCGGTAGCGATGAACAGGCAAAAAGCAAAAAGCAAAGAAAAAAAGAAGAAGAAAAGGCAAAAATGGACGATCGGGGAATCGAACCCCGGACCTACCGCATGCTAAGCGGTCATTATACCACTAAACCAATCGCCCATTTGTTGATGAGGTAGCCACCAAAGTCATCCCTTGTAGCTATGGCTCGTGCTATTGCTAGGGACACCCTTATCGAAGGACGCTTACTGCCGGACACATATCCACACAGCCTTCAACAACTTACGACCCTTCGACCGGGGGTGCTTAGTCTCGGCCTGTTGGTAGCAGTCGGACGGGGCGCTGGCCGATCGACAGAAAACGGCGTCCGGCGTGTCTGATGGACGATCAGAGATGTTCTGGGGAAAAGAAAAAAACACAGAGGGGGTGGAAAGAAGAAGACAAAGAAAGGAGGCGGCTGTTGACGGGGGTTCGGCGGGCTCGACAGGGCAGGGTGAAGGCGGCTGAGAAGGAGTGTGAGGTTGAAGGCACATATATATGGTAAGGCAAAAAGACCGGATGATACACTCGCGCGACTTGAGGTGCGGAGCTTCCGAGCATTATAGCGTCGACAGCAACTGATATTAAATGATAATAATTATTAAAGCTCGGCTCCCCTTGCCTCTCGTCGGGGATAATGATAATCTGGCGACCCCTGGGTTCAAGATACATCACTCACATACACAAACACATAGAGAGAGGGGGAGAACGCAGCCTAAGTCCAGCCTTGGGGGACGTGGAGCCGACACGAGGCGGGCGCGGGCATATGGATGGTCCGTTATCGACGGGGACGAATAGCATGCGGGTTCCTCTTTCTCCTCCCCTCTGCGGTGCCTCGCACTCCGCGCGCCCCGCGGGTGTCTGCCCGCGCTGGTGGTCCCGCAGAACGCCGAATCCGCCCTGGACCGCGACCGCCCCCCCTCATTGGGACAGGCTTTGGCACGACGCCGGAGGGCAGTCCATTCACGACACGGATTCCAGCGTCAAGAGCCAAAAGAGAGAGAGAGAGAGAGAGAGAGAGAGAGAGAGAGAGAGCTTCGTGGGTGAATGAACTTCGCTCCGTAGCCGGCTTCCTAAACGTGCTCTCGTCTAACAGTGCCCCTCGTGTATGTTGGGACATAGCCTCCGGCATCTCCGCCTTGTTTCTGGCGTGTGTTCATGCCTATACGTGGATACGCTCTCCGCCCTTCCCTCCGCAATCTCTGGATCTCTGAAGCTGTGATTCTTCTATTTGCTCCCGCCAAGGAAAGATAGTTCCCTTGGCGATCCTTTCTCAAAGGAAGCACAAGGTTCGGGACCGCAGGCTTGCTTAATATATTCATGGGTGACGGGGCGTCGCTTCGAGGTGGCAGAAAGGCAAGCCTCGGACCTGAACGAGATCCCTCCAGGCTGTGGAATAGCAACATGTGGAGACGCGCATAACCTCGGAATTGCTGAAACCATCAAAGTACGGCCATCGCCACATGCCGACCTCCTTCTGATTACCCATCTACGTCTGGAGGAAAACCTGGATCCTTTCCTCGTCTGGAAGAGAGTATGGAATCGGCATCGTCGGACGGGGCATATCTCACGTCGTCGTAGACGGTAGACGCGCTCGGGTTCTTGGTAGCGTAGTCCTTCAATCTCCGTCCGACGGCGGCGGCGAGGACTACGAGCTTGTCCTTCGGAACACCTTTGGCGTGCTTGTGGATGATTAGCCGCGTTCTGTGCATAGATGCGGACCTAGCACTGTCGATAGGATCTCCTTCCCTCCCGCCTCCCCCTGTCCTTCATCCGCCCTTCCCCCCGGAATATTCCAATGGCAACAGAGGAAGGGACAGCACCAACAGAAGTTAATCTTGCATGCAGCTCTCTTGGGCCGCAGCCTCCTTCTTTCCATAGGACACATGTCTTCAGGCCGGAAGTCACTTTCACGCCTAGGACCTGGCGTTCACCCACATAATCTATTAATCACACAGACTACCCGGTCTTCCTTAGAGACCCATCTGGCTCTTCATCAAGACAAAGATCACGGGCCACAGGTTAGCCAGGGCGGTTAACCAGATTGCTGTCTGGTTGATGGTCTAGTGGGGTGCGCTGGACCACCTTGTCTTACGATCAGGCGATGGTATTGTACCTGCGGGTGAACCGTCTAGATCCAATTCCAGTCGACTTTGGATGCTCTGACTCGGCGTGCACTACCGCGATCGTACTGGCAAGGCGACGGCATGCCCGATGCGCCGGGGCCGATCTCTGGAATGAGGTGCATTCGTGTAACCCTTGAGATGACACCGGCTCTGCGATGCTTGTGATCGCCACCGGGTGTGTTACAAGGGGACTGACCAGTGTCTTACGTGACTGGGCGAGCTCCGGGGCTCGCCGTGTGGAATGTTTGGTGCAGGGACGGTGAGGCTGAAGAACTGAAGAGGGCTGGGGGCCGAGAGAGTGGGCGTCGGGGGGGTGGCTGTTGTAGAGCATACCAAGTTCGAAAGTAATGGCGAACGATCCCAAGTTTGTGTTGGCGAGCGACACGCTCTCGAGAACCAGTCATATGAGGAGCGCAAGGGGCGTGTGACGGTTGGTAGCTGGTGGCTTCTGTTCCCCCACGGATGGGATGCGTGAGATGAACGAAGATGTGGGACACCGAGATATCGCCAAATGCCTGGCCAACAGCCTCATTTCAAGAAGCCACCGATAACCTCAGAGCACAGATCGGTGTGGCCAAAGAGCTAATGGCACCAGAAAGGTCTGCTTGCATGTTGCCACAAGATGAATAATAATGCAGTCCATCAGACCTCCTTGCTGGAACGGCAAACGGACGCAGTGACAAGACTCAGACTAGCGGGCGACGGGATGCAAGTTGCTGGCAGCAAGCCGTTACAGCCAAGGGCCGGGCGGAATTCGTGCCGCAGTATCGAGGTGTCGTGATATCGTCTGAATAACCTCCGAACGAACTTGCGTGTCTATTTCGAAGCAGACGAGAGACGGTCTCGCCTGAGTTGTTTGGCCACGAATAAGCGTCCGTCCGATGGGTTACTGATTATGGCCGCGAACTGGTTCGCAGAGAGGATAGACGGAAAGCAGGTATCAGCAAGTGCTTCTTTGGATCTGGACGGCCATTGGAAACAGAGCCGGTTCGCTTGCGCTTCTTGTCGACCCGCTTGTTGGGTAGATCTGACGACGCTGACCCGAGGAGTGCAGCCTCCTCTACAAATATTAATGCTAGCACCAAACTTGCAGAGAAGAATACTTGCTGCTAGGAGTGGTAAAGAGGGAAGGGGTCTGGCCACTGTATTGGGTGCAGTCAACTCTTGCCGTCCTGATTACTGTTTAAGAACGAGACCCTTATGAGCAATGCGAATCGACTGTGTGCGTCCCATGGCTCTCGCCTGGTAACCCGCCAAGAGTTCGAGAAACTAGAGAAGTGGATGGACAATGGTCGTCTATATATCGCAGGGCTCAAGGGCAAGACACCGCCGACACCCGTTGCTAAGAGAGATATACATACGTACTGTACCACCGGCACCTTGGATGATGCATTATGAGATGCCAACATGGTCGCTCAACTACCGCTCGACAGAGGCACGCTCGGTGCTGCGAAGATTTATCTAGACATGTAAACAATACTATATATATCGCCGCCTTGTTTGCCAAGGCCGACGACAGCGCCGTCATGTACGCCCCATCCCCTGGGCCTTCGTGTAAATCTTAAATATCGGAAGCAAATAAATCTACACGCCCGTCTCTACGTTTCTTGCACCACGCTGCTATTGGATGTAGGCGGCCTAGCATCACATATATATGTAACATCCTCGCAAATCACAGAGACTTGCGCTTTTTAGGCATTGGACGAGGCAGAGAAGGAGCAGAGGGCAGACGTGCGTCCAAAGCCCTCTGAAACCCAGTTTCCAAAGCCTCCCAGGGCTCACAATGGAAGCATTTTGTTTCTAGACCGAGATCTCAATTGATGACTGTATTCTCAAGTCCGTTCTTAAGGCATCAAGCAGAACGAGAACCCCGCTTGCAACGAGGCGGACTAAAAATATTATTTGCAGCAAAGCACGATAAATAAAAAGCAAGCACGCCATGAAAAACCACGCTGAAGAGCCGCGCAGCAACCACTTCGCCTTCTCACATCCTGCCCTTACCCTTACCCTTGGTCTCCAGCATGGGAAACTCTTCATGCTGTATGCCAAGGCCCGCGTGGTCGTCGGCAGTAGCCTCCTGGAGACTGAGCTTCAACGCCAGCTCCAGATCATCATCCCTGTGCGCGCCGTGGCCGACAGGGCCGAGACTGCTAAGCCTGAGGGCGAGTTCGAGGTCGTCGTCTCTGGGTGTGGCTCTACTGGAGGACTCGGCATTGGGAGCGACAACTGGCATGTAGCTTGCAGACGGCGATGTGGAGGGCGACCTTTTGGTCTTCTTTGAAGGCTTCGGCTTGTACTTGATGGCAAAGTCAAAATCGCCAGAACTGTTCTTGCGGTGCGACTGCCCCACATCATCTGTGGCCTCCATCAAGGAGAGGCGAAGCGCTTGCTGGAGTTGCTGTTCGTACTCGTCCTCTTCCTCGGCAACGGGAGGGGGCGGCGTGAAGCCGGTGACGCTGGGCTCAGGGGTGACTGTGTCCATTGTGCTCTCGCTGAAGCAAGAAGCGGTGTCGAAGCCGGCCTCTGCGGCCGAGCCCGTGTCACTGGCGCTAGTACGGCGTTGCTCCTCGAGCAGAAGGGTCTCCTGCGAAATCATCTCTGCATACTGGAGAGCCTCCTCCTCGGTCAAATCGCCAAAGGCTCCGACGCCGAACCTGTTGCGCAGCCAAGCGTCTTCCCGAGCCTTTTGCTCTTCTTCGCGGCGCAGCTCTGCAGTTTCGGCAGCTATGTATCCCGACACGTTCCCTCCCTGCCGACGGGTAGCGAGTCGACCATGGACATCGGCATGTCGGAGGCGACGTTTGCGGCCTGGCGGCTGGCTGGTTGCGCTGTAGGCCCAGTAGCGGAGGAAGGCGCCGAAGGAGGTGATGCCGCGCAGCACAGTAGGATCCGGGTCGAGATAGATGGCCCGCGCAGCCGAGTAGGTATCGCTCTGAAGAGAAGGGTTCATCGTCATCATGTGACGTGGAACTCGCCCGTTCGACCGGCCGTTTAGAGTGCGGAGAGGTTCGAGGGAGGAAGCCAAGGGATCCCATGCCTGCACCAGACCATCACTTCCTCCATGAACCAGGTACAGCGCCGTCAGGGCCAGGCAACTGATCTCTGGCGACTCTGTCTGAATCACACGAAGAGGCGCCACTTCTGTCAAGTTGCGCTGGTCGCGACAGTTCCAGACGACGACAGATCCGTCTTTGGTGCCTATGGCCAGCATCCGCGTTCTCCGACCAGGGATCTCGGCCACAGAGTCTGCAGTCAGGGGACTCATGGTAGGAGAAGCAGTGGATTTGTGACCAGAGTGAAGAGGGTCCTCCGACAGTGTCAGGAGGGCGTGGGATGACAGGTCAAGGGCAGACGCGGTGATTTCCGACTGGCCATGGCTGTCAAGCGTCATTGCCGCAACAGCCCACTCGTCCGAAGAGATGAGCGTTGCCTGCGGAGTCAGCGAACCCGATGAAATGGGTGTTGCATCGCCAACCGCCGGAGCAGGAGCGGTCGTGGACCTAGCTTCAGGCTGGTAGTCTTTACCGGCCCCGAATATCGACTTCGGCGCTTCGGGAGTGTCTTGTGTGAGATCAGTCGGGCCATCCAAGTCCTCTGGCGTCGGTCGAGGCGTTCGAGACAGAGTCCTGATGTAGCGGGTAACGCTTGGTGGGGTTGCCTCGTCGAGACCGCACTGGATGGAAACAATGACCTCTCCGGCACCGCTGGCATCATCGTTTGCGAAATCGACCTCAAGTCTTCTCCTCATGTCCCAGCCATCGCAGACCTTGCGGAAATGGGATGGCTTGTAGCGTAAGAATTTTTCAATCTCGCGTGCTTCTGCGACGAGCTGCTCCTTGCTCAGCTTCATGGCGTCGGCTGGCGATCTAGGAGAATAGGCGCCTCGGAGAGCGTGTTTGTCAAACTCATCAGGCCTGGCCCGACGTCGTGTTTCATCGACAAGCCGCCAGTAAA
This sequence comes from Colletotrichum navitas, assembly GCF_030913465.1. Lineage (NCBI taxonomy): Eukaryota > Fungi > Ascomycota > Sordariomycetes > Glomerellales > Glomerellaceae > Colletotrichum > Colletotrichum navitas. The sequence continues at coordinate 38,112 of NW_026850554.1, read as the reverse complement.
CCGAGCGGGCTGCGTACCACGCGTTCTTGGTTACATCCTCGCCTTTTGACCGATCCAAGGTGGTCTTGGGCGTGTCGACGAGGTAGTATATCTCGCCTAGAGCGTTTAGGGCAACGGCCCAAATGCGCTGAGCAGTCTTTCGCTTTTGCGTGTACTGATCATCGACCTTGATTGAGATGATGGGCACGCCGGGGCTGAGAACCCACCGCGCCGTCATCTCGCCGTTCGGATGCCGAGGACCACTCCCGTCTCCATGGAGAGCATATGATGTGACAACGCCGAGCGTGGAGCCTGTCAAGATGCCAACCGTCGAGTGCGTCATGTTGGGAACAGCGGTTGATTTGGCGAGCCAAATACTCGAAATCGCTTCCGACAGCTCTGGGATCCTGGGGATGTCGGGATAGGTGTCGACCACACCAGTGTCGCTGCCAAGGTATCGACCATGCAACTCATTGATCGGGCGGTAGTACGCGCGGCCACCCGGGAAACCTTCGCCAGACAGCACGCCGTAGGGATGACTGACGTCCATGAGGTTCGGGCAAGCGGCAGGGCCGTCTCCCAGACCGTACGGCTCAAGGTTGGGGAACGCCTCGTCGAGCTGTAGGATGGAAAAGGGGTCTCTGAACCCCCATTTCTCCACCTTGCCGATGAAGGGATCGCTGAGAGTTGCGACACCCAGGTCCGAGGCGCCGTGAATAACTCTGGGAGCCTTCTTCGCGGAGAAGTCGGCATGGAGGTGGGTCACGGCCCATGGCAGCTTCGAGTTGTACGTCAGGACGGCACTCGTCTTCTTGCCGCCTCGGCCGGAAGCGCCAATTCCTCCAGACTTGGTTCCTGGTTTACCTCTGATGAGGCCCCGCAGAAGACGCGTCCGGAGCAGGTATTCGCTCCTCCAAGTCGCAAGGGAGGTCAAACGCGAAAAGTAGCGCGCCTCAGACCGGACGAAGTCGGAAGGGTCGTAGTCCAGCGGCCCCGAGCGACTTTGGTCGGCCTTGGTAACCAAACTGTCATGGCCCGGAAAGAATCGCAAAAACGCCATTCGCCACGCATGTGGAGTCGTAACGAGGGAGTAAAAGCGCTTCGACACAAGAGATATCGCCGAGTGAGAGTCGGGATGCAAGTGCGACAGGATATGGGTCAAGATTTCTGCAGCACGTACATACATGTCAGTCCGTTTCCAGTCTGGAAGATCTCTGCACAAGAGGCGTACCATTGGGAAAGTCTGTAAGCTGTACGCCATCAGGTCGAGGGTCAGATCGCTTAATGACCTTGAAGCCCAGGGCGTGCCGAGGCGTGGACGGCGTCAAGGCATTTTCGTATTCAATCACTCTCTGACCAGCAATAACGGCTTGGTGACCTTCGGGACACGCTGTATCAGGGACGCTCAGCCGTCGAAGCCTCTCGTCAAGCTGGTCGGCGCTGACGGCATCGAGCAATGCATGGCGGCCGGCGGTGTCTGGGACGGAACGCGGAGACGCGCTGCCCGAGTCCTCGCGGCGAAGTTGGGCGACGCCGGTCGGCTGGTGGCGTTGAGAAGAGCCATGCTGAATGGGAGAAGAGGATGTTGAGGGGTTGTCTTGTTGATGCTGGGTTTCTGAAGACTCGGTCGGCCGATGTTGCATAAAGCTGTGATGGGGGTGGTCGTGGGCAGGTTACGGGCGACTGTGCAAAGACGATGTGCACAGTCTTTGGGTTTTTGAGAATGGCTTGGGAGGCGAGTATGCGCGAGATGCGTATAGAATATGCGATGCGATGCGGTTGTGTTGTAGGGAGTAACGTGTCTTGTAGTGCCTAGGTTAAGTCTAGCTTCTGGAGGTCGCGTTTCGTGACGAAATGGCCAGGAGATTGCGGGCGCTGCTGGTGGTGGTGGTGGTGGTGGAACATCCCCGGGCCGGGGGGCTCTTATCGCACAACCCGCGGCCCGCCCGCCTGTATCGTGCCACTCACCTTCAATGCCGTCATCAACACCGCAATAGCTCATCATCGCCCATGTTTGTGTCGACTTCAAAGTTGCATTTCCGATAATAATTATACTGCGCCGAAACCCCAATAGCTTGAGACTGTGTAAGTAAATAATCTTCGACTTATGGAACTAGCTGCCCGCGGAGACTGCATCTTCAAATTTGCTGTGGCGACTATCAAGTTTGGGGGGGGGGTCTTCGCCAATGACCGACTAACATCGCCGAACCGGTGTTGCGCATTCGTGTCTCGAAAAGAATCAAAACCTGTGCGTGTGCATATTTAGAAAGCAAAAAGCATGCAAAATGAATCGCACATCCCCCACCTGATCAACCAGTTCTCATCGAGTCGGGCAACGCAGCAAAAGATGAAGATGCGGCCAGTGTGGATTGAACACACGACCTTCAGATTAAGTGATTGAAGTTGACTTCAGTCTGACGCTCTCCCAACTGAGCTATGTCCGCCACGATCTTCAGCTTGAGATGCCAATCGAGACGGCTGAGCTGTCCTAAGATCCCAGAATGGGTGGAGAGCAATTTCTGATAGTCTTCGAGCGGACCCCCCCCACACCACGAGCTCAGCCTTTTTGCTTCGGAACAAGCCGCGCAAGCCGGATGCCTGGGCTAAGAGAAATGAAGGACCCGCGGACGAAGGGAGACATGGGTGGAAGGCAAGCAGGTTTGCGGCTCCTCGTCAGCTCCTCAGCTATAGGCAGTGGACTAGCTAATCGGTTACTGTCTTCGCACAATAGTGTATGCCCTCCCATGGTTTCCGCAAGCCTTCAAGGGCCGGTTCCGCAGGGCTGGCCGAGTTGTTTGACGTGATGGCCCAGCGGCTGACGATGCGCTGGCCGACCGGAGCCTGGCCAGACTTGCGGTGACAGGATCTGCGTCGGCGTTCTCATCTGCCGACTTGTCCGCTACTGCTACGAACCCACGCGGTAATTTACCCTTGAGAGTTCGCGTGGAAACATTTCCAACCTTGCGATGCTGTGCCACAGGTCTTCCCTGTCTACTACGTGTATTTGCGGGAACTAGCAGACGGACCGTTGGTACTCGTCATCTCAGAGCGGATAATCCATGGGACGTACAAACTGGGCGGCCGCCGACCTAGTCCGAGATGATCCAACAAGCTTCCGGGGAAAGACTCCCAGGATGTGTCTGTACCGGTCCCAGCACCACGACTCGCTATCCCAACATCCCCCCAAGCGGCCTCCCCTTCCGACCTCCCCTCCGGTTGCGCCCCTTGCCCTGGCGCTCTACAATCTCCATACCCAGCAAAGAAAAGCCTTATGGAGCTTATGGAGACCATGAGGGAAGGGCCCGTGTCTCGTCTCCCGAAGCCCAGGGTCTTGACAGACTGTCCCTGGACGTCGATATGCGGATACCAGCGACAATCTCTCCAAGCGGTCCAGCCAGTCCCGCGGCTTCCATCCGCTCCTTTCCTCCGTACACTACGTCAAAGCAGTGCCGCGGCGTTGGGATCGAGCGAACCGGTCAAAACCTGCGATCAATGATGGGCTTCCCGACTTGGATGCGCCGCGCTGAGCGCGCCGGGACGCTCCGCCGCGGCCGGGGCCGGTGCAGGGCTGGTTCGGTCTCGGTCTTCGCTGTCCAGCCGGATCCGAGCTTCGCGGATTGATCACCTGTCACAAAGCCCGTGCCCGTGTGCGCACTGACTGAAGCATAAAATCAGTATAATCGAGAGCTCCCAGAACCCGGGTCCGGCTCCCAGGCCAAGTCAGACATCCAAACCCATACAGACGAGGGGGCCTGTAAGACGAGGGTGGAGGGATTTCACCCTTTTTTATCCACCACCGAGTCCACTCATGCATGGGCCGTATACATGTGATCTGCGTGTAGAAGAATGACGCCGAATCACCTTGCGAAGGAGCAATTTCCAACTCGGACTGACGTATGCCATCCGTCTCCCTGGGCCGCGCTTTGACAGTGCCAAAAAGGCAATCGATTCGTTGGGCGTCTCCATCCATTCGCGGATGCACAGGGAGCACTTGCAATGCGGCAAGAGCAATAGCAACAGCAATGGCGCCAGAGACCAGCCGAATGTTTTTCTCTCGGCTTGCCTGTCTCGTCGTTCCTTCGGCCAAGCAGGCTCTCTCGAACATGTGCCGTCTTGACGGGCACAGCCTTTTGAGAACCGTGGGAGCATACCAAGCATCTCGACGTACAGAAACACAATAAGTCTAGGAGGGTCTACCACCCCAGACCTCTTTCTTCGTCTCAAAAGAGGGAAATGGAGAAACATTGAGCACATAACCGTTCTCCTCCACCCCGACCTGTGGTCCGTAAATTTGGATGGCCGCCTTGCCTGTGGAATGTCTTACCTTATGCCTGCCACGGCCGCCGCCAAATGCCGTGCGTCGACCGCGGTCCGCTATCTATTGCGCGTGGACGCAAATTTCAGACCAGGCCCTGACTCTCCGCTCGAGAAAGATTTCCTAATCAAAGGTTCCCATATTCAGGGGGGGGGGGGGGGGGGGGGGGGGAGGAAAGAGGAACGAGGGAGGAGAAGGGAGGGGGTCCTCGCAGTAATCTTCAGCGGGCGCGGCGTGCATTCATCACATCTCGCGGTCTCGTCGATCAGCAGCCGCAATGCCCATCAGCATCGAAATACACAGATCGCAGGATAGCCACGACCGACCCTTCATGCCAATGTGCCCGACGGTCTCCTCGAGCAACCAGCCCCCTGGTCGGTTCCTCTCCTGCGCGAACTCTCCTCAAGCAAACATGCGCCCCTCGACGCGGGTAAATGATGCCCAACGTGCAGCTCCCCGAAGCCCGACAAAAAGGAAAAAGAACAAAAAATTCCCGGAGGCGCCCTCCGCCCCCCCCCCCCCCCCCCCCCCTCGTTCACCACTGCAGAAAGAAGAACGAGGATTGTCGGGTCTCAGCATGGCCGTTGATATTGACGGGTTGCAGCGCACGACGCGGTATCACACAGCGCCCCCCCCCAAGCAAAGAGGTAACCCTACCTACATATCGCGTGCATGCTCGAAACTGTTTCTCCTCCAACCCCCTCACACTCACACTCACACACACACACACTCACTCACTCACACACCTTCTATCCCCCGTCGTAATATGGCACACCGCATCCGGTACACGAAGATGGCTTCTATTTCTACACTAGGTACATCCCCTGGCCGGGTCCTGATGGCAAACCGCCGGAGCCCGCCACCGCGCCGCATCGCCCTCGCCACCATTGGCATCTCATTCGCCGACGGCCCTGCCCGTCCATGAGGGAGAGAAAGACGAGTCCACTCTTTCTCCCCGCAGAACAACTGTGGGGCCTCCTGATAGCGCACCGCGGCTCTCCGGTACATCCTCCGGCCTTGGATGGACGACGTGGACGGGATGGTGCACCACACCACATCACACCACACCACCTAGCCTGTTCTCCACGAACTCCTGTCCTGTTCAGGTCTTGCAGGGCTCATAGGCTACTGGACCTGCCTCGTTGGGCACATGCAGCAATGCCCGCCATCGCCCGTGGAACCGCAGCGCACTTGGCAGCTGCGAGTGTGCGGTTCCCAGCGAGACTTTGAAACGAGGCCTCCTCACGAAAGCTATGAATCATCAGAGTAAACCCCTGCATGGGCGTTCGCCTCTTCAACGTCCCGCCCACCCGCCACATCTAAACTCATAACCAGCGCAGATTTGCATATGCGACATGAAGGGGAAGATATCAATAGAAACCCGCCCCCCTTCCACGTGCATACATCGTCAGCTACACATCTACTCTCGATGGGCTGTCCCGCCAGAGTTGCTTAGTAGAGGGGAAGCCCCGGCGGCCTCTCGGGACAATCAGGAACATCTTGCAAATCTCCAGAGCCTTGAGTCCGTCTGCGGCTTTTGGTCTTCTGCAAAGGCCTGGCTCCGATGGCTAGATAGAGATACCGGTTCACTCAACTCTGCCTCGGTACAGACGGCAACCCTCCCCCAGAGATATCGGAAACGCAGAGGGTCAGGATCGGGGGGGGGGGGCTTGGTTTGTGTCGTCGAAAGAGTCCTTGGACCCCGCGGGTACGAGGCTGCCGCAGTCTTATAAGTACATATGCCCTGACAGTTGTAAACTGCAATGACGAGACTTGATGGGAAAGGGGGCATCTGCTTGGTGACAAGCTCGGCGCGATACCGTGTTTGTGCCCATGTGAGCTTGATATGAGTGGCGAGTGGGTTTGCCATTCGAAGGCTGAAGACCATCGATTGAGTCCTGCGACGTGCGGTTGTGTGCGTGAAGCCATGTTGCAGGCCTTGTCAGTTCCGTAGCTCTGGTGATAACAGAGACAACCCTAGCCCGTATCCTTCAGTTCGTAAGTCTCAGACGGCGACTTCAGCATGCTGGACCAATTCCGAAGCATGCCCAATAGGCCCAGCCTGAGGGCAACCTCTGAGTACGACTGCTGCGTCCTCAGGAGGTGGGCGGTCGCTGATTCGGCACATGACGGCGTGCATGATCCGTGGACAGAGAGAAGTCTATCATCCGACTACGAAGTGATTGCAGCCGAACAAACCGTTACCACAGGATACCAAACTATGAGAGTAAAGGTGAAAGGAATAGAGAGAGTACTCTGCTCCTACGGCAAATGATCCTTTGACCAGGGACGTTCTGGTCCTCCCTCCCTCGGCGCTTCGCCGCCGAACGGCGTTAACTAACAATTCAGGTAAGTTATGCGAACCAGGCCGTTGCAAAGGCAAGGGCAAGGGGGGACGGGCGAGGTTGAAACTTAGAGGACAATCCGGAGGGTTGAATAACCGCCTAACATGGTCTCCACGTAAATAGCGCACATTCCGTCTGGTCTGCGCAGCGTGGAACCGAGTCGAAAGAGAATGAGTTGATGGCGAAACGTTCACGTTGGTGGCGAAAAAATTGTTGGGACGTCCAAACGTACATCGTACGTCTCCCCCCCGCACTAGAGGGGCAGCGGCATGGGGGGAGGAGAGAAGAGATGACGCTTCGTCTCGGGCCGTCCTACAGGGACCAGGGCTCCTCCGAGCATACCAAAAGAGAGGACGACAATCGGACGAAAAAAACGTGCGACGACGGCGTTAACACAGCGCAGGATTTTCTCGCCCGAGGAGCCGCTTGCGTTGGACCAAGTCTGCGCCGTTGGATTTGGATGTGGTGATTGAGGCGCCATCGGCTGCCGGCTTGTCCTGCTTGCAAGGGCGGCGGCGGGCATTGCGAGGAACCACTAACCAAGTCGCGCAACTAACCTAGGGCTGTTAGTCTGTGATAAAGTCTCAATAGGACATAAGCAAATCCATGTGTGGCCCTATGATTTGGAATCTGCCAAATTAGTAAATTCGACGCGCCTGAGGTCCATCGAAAGCCTCAAGGACGTCATCAATGTAACAGCAGGACCGTATCTATGGAGTGGAGAGGCGACATCGACCCGGTGATGGCCGCTGCACTCCGGGGAGACTTATCAATTCCAAGGCAGGTATTACCATTATTCCAAGTCTCCGGAAGCTCTAGGAGGTTTGGCTACAAGATCCCATGGTTATGGCGTTTCTATTCATTTAGAAACCTTTAACTGTATAGAGTATCGGGTATGAAACTTTTACCGTGTTGATGGTGTTGATGACTGTGTGTGGCCAATCTTGTGTGCGACCATACAGGGGACCGCCTTGTACTCGTACCTTCGTTACCCGTTCCAAGTATCGTTGGAGACTTGCGCTGTCCCCTTGGAGAGTGGTGTAGGTGTAGAGTGGCATGTTTCTGGCGGGTGGCCGAGAATAAACGAGCGGGCGCCAGACAATGCCTGATTTACAAGATCCATTCATGCCGGGCTTTTTCTGGGCGAGCGCTAATCTAAGACTGGCAGCCAGGGGCTGGGGAGCGAATTCGAGAGGTTAATCGGCGCAACCGTGGTCTGCGGCCCTGAAACACGGGAGGTGACGACCTCTTTCGCGGCGCCGAAGTTGCAAGGCAAGCAAGGCTCTCGTCGTTGTCAATACCTTCCTGTTGCTGTGTCACACTCGGAACGAAGGGGTTGGCGACCCGTACCATGAGTCGGTTAGCCCCGGTGCCATTCTCATGAATCTTCGTGTGCATGGCCGGTGGCCCTTGTTGTTGCCACATGTGTCGGGAACAGCGACCCTCGAAATGAGCCGAGCCGCGAAGAGTTCGCAGCTGACCGAAAAGTCTTTCTGTGTCGAGTCAGTCGTGACAGACACTTCGCCCTGCGAGGCAGGTCGACCAAGGCAGAGGAACCTACTGAGACCTGGAGAGGGGTAAGTGGGTATTCCCAGACCCACGTATTGATTGATGTCGAAGGGGTTTGTGCCTGTAAGACTGAAAGAGTTGGTTGCTTGAATACGGTAGTTCGATTCCCAAAACTCTCTCTCACTTCACTTTTTGCTTTTCCAGTCTCCCAAGACAATGGCTTGGCCACTGATTGGCTTTGAACAGGCGGTAAAGGAGAGAAAATACGTACCGGAGTACGGATACCATAAACCACTTGGCTGGGTTCTGTCAGGCCATTGGCTCAGCAGCAATGCAAAACTAAACCCGGCAGGGCGGCAACTGTGGCGCACGCACGACACCAAAGACAACGAACAAAAAAAACAAACGAAAAACCACGTAAATCCAAGACAGACACCACCGGCATCGGCCGATTCTTGGAACTCGTCTTCTATCATGCCGCCGCCACCTGATGTCAACTGTTCCAGTAGACTGGTAATAGTGGAATGTGAGACACCATTTGACCGCTTCCGACGCTAAACTCGATTATCTAAGGCACTCGAGTGTCGGAACTCGGCCAACGAGGCCGAGTCAAAATGCTCTGTCGTGGTGTCGAAAGTGTCTTCCGTAATTAGAGAGAGAGGGAGAGAGATAAGGGTCCAGCGGGAACATCGTAGTACCCGTGGGTTTCCCACCCCAACTAGTACAACAGGAACGTCGATCTGGGCTAATCGTTCCGTGGCGCCACACAAAACCCGCACACTCTAGACGGCGGGTATGATCTGCCACCATCGGAGCTGTATTCGAATCACCCCGAGGTATTTGCCTGCCCATCTTCCAACTACCCGCTTGTGCAAGCGAGGTGGTCGGAGTCTACGGAATTCGACACTGGACTGCAACAGCAAGCAAAGAGGAGAGGGCGGCCGCTTTGCAGACGAGTAGAAAACTCTTCCTGGTCGATACATGCGCGTGCATCCACACGGGGTCGCAAAAGGACATGTAGCCGCTGCAAGTCATTCGCATTGTGTGTGACATGACGACACGAGACCGAGCTGTCAAGGACAGCTGTCTGGCAGCGTTGTCGAACTTCGCTCTATAGGTCCAGCATCATGCAGAGAGATCCGTTTCCAGTCAAGTCCGGAGCCGGAACTGGGGCCAGTTGCATTGACAGTGTGGCATTCGTGCGGGGCCAATGGAATTGTTCGATTGCTTGGGGCTGGCACTAACTCGAAAGACGCGCCTCGGCTGTCTGCACTGACATGCCATGTTGGGATTGCTAAAGAATTCACCAACACGACTGGTCAGCTGAGTGGTTTGGGGTGTCATCGCCGTGATCGCCGCCTTCGACCGGCGAGCGGGTCATATGCAACTGTTATGCGGTTGGTTCTGACATCTCCTGCTCGCCAAACCGATCCTACGTTGCTGTCAACCGATGAGTCGAATGCTGGCCGACGCCCCTAACGAGAACACCTGTTTGCTTCTCCCAGGACGTGTCCTAAGCACCTTGTTCTGCCACGAATGCATGTACGTATTGGGGCCCGCCTGCGACGCTGGCGATACGCTTGCTTGGATGCAAGTAGGCAGGCGGCAGCATCCTGTCCGCCAGGACCTGTCATGTCTCACCTGCCACGCTGCAGCTTGGTTTTGCCTCGCAATTGTCGCCGCTGTGAGATCCGTATGTTGGGCCCATCCGCGATGAACACAAGGATAGCTGTGGTTCCGTCTCGGAGGCATTGGACCTTTTATTTGGTCATTGACAGCTCACAAACTAATGTCGGCAGAATGAGAACGCCTCGACCGTCCACACGAGGCGATGGCTGACTTTAAACTAAGTAAACCCGGCAGGGTGGTTAAGAGAAAATAAGAAAAACCCGGGTTCGGCTCCTGTGGTTGAAGGAAAAGAGAGGAAATCGGGAGGCGAGGCGTCATGGTTCCGTCAATCGTATACGGCCGGTTCCGCCATGTCTACCAATCAAAACTCTCCCGGCTGCAGCGCAGGGTAACCGTTTCGGTAGGTTACTGACCTAGGTGCCCAACAGTGGGTGTGTCACCGGTATGCAGGCGGTAGTGTTCCGGCGTTGCGATGCGGTGTACTACTACCATGGTGCAGCTGCGGGGTGGCATGATTGATGGCTGTGCTGTGCCACGCAGCTGGCAGACAGCCTGAGTGGTCAAGTTGTGGCCCCCTCCCTCCCTGGTTGGCTGACTGGATGGTTCCTCGGTTCCTGGAAGTTGTGTGCAGTTTGGGATGGAGACGATGCGTCGTCTGTGTGGGTGCGTCCATGTCTGGGTTCGCACGCACGTCCAAACCCCAGATTGACGTCGACGGCGACATTGACGTTTGACAGAGACATGGTTCGATGACTTGACCGCTAGTGAGACCAAGGGTGAGTCGAAAAAGGGTACATGGTCCAACGTACGTATAGCAATAAGCAAAAAATGGCGTGAGAGAACAGTTGTCATTTCTGTCAGAGAAGAAGAGATAGACTCACATCCGGCCTACCTACCGGTATGCTTGTCGGCCAAGGTAGTTGTGGATCAATATGGGGGGGGCGGTCGAGGGGACAGCAGCATAGGCGAGTGAATGTACTGAAGCAGGGCAGCTAGCCAGCCACTCAGTGTACCTAGGTCAGGTAGGTAGTTTACGAGGATAGCTTGGTAGTCTGGCGTCTTGCTGGCGAGATTCCGGAGGGGGCTTGGGTTCCCCTGGAGCTGCTTTCATCTCAAACAGTCGGTTTCCCGATGAGCTGTTGACCCAGATCCCATGGAGACTCGAGAATGGCGACTCCGTGCTTCTATGCAGAAAGCGGCTGGCAATTAGGCGCCAGCGCGAATGCTTCGAGAACAAAAAAAAAAAAAAAAGCATTGTCGTGACCGCTCAGCTAGGAGAGTAGGAGAGCGATACGCCGTACGAATTAGGCAAGTAGACATGGTCGTGTGGTGTATCTTGTTGTGAATGCGGCCGTAAGGTGAAAGTGGGAAGAGACAGAGAGACATTTTACGCGTGGTTGCCGCATACTAAGAAAAGCCGCTTTAGAACACGCAGCTTCCGTCGGTTTGATTCACCAGCTCACCAGTCGAGGGCTTGTTCTTGCCATTCTCTTCCTAGGCCCTGCCTCCCTACCGTCTTGACTGTTCCTGCCTTCGTAGATAGCAGGTACGTCTCGAAGGAGACCCAGTGCCGGGAAACAGGAGGGCAAGAACAAAGGGAGTCGGGACCGGGGACGCTAGCCTACCTACCTATCCTGTCTTCTCGCGTGTTATGTAATACAAAACCTTACCTGTTTAATTGTTTGTGCCCGATAAAACACTACGTAAATGTTTTGTAATGCTAGGTATTTTGCTCTTCTCGGTGGTCGGGCTCTGATTGAAGTGTGGACTGATTCTGCGTTTTTGTTCGTCTCTCGTCTCTCGTCTCCGGGGGCGCCTGGACCTCATGGTGCCCAGCGGACCGACCGACTTGCCTCGTTTCCTTCCTCCCCCCCAAGCCTCGCCCCCAGTGGTCCCTTCCCGAATCCCAGTTCCCAGCTCCCAGCTCTTCCAAACTTAACCCCTGTAAAGCCCACTTGAGCCGTCTCCCAAGACCCACCGCGATCCCCGTTCCGGCGCCGAGAAACACCCACGCCCAAGAGACCGACGCATGAGAAATCGATAGTGCAAGCGGCAACTAGAGTCGCGGAAATAAACGGGGATATCTTGTGCGCTTTGTTCAGTCACTTACCTATACGGATACTATGCCCGAACACATGAGAAAGCGGAGACCCCACTAGCAACCGGGCGAGGTTAGCGCAGCGAAACCCAAAATCCTTTTGCCATTCCAACAAGGCTCTGGGAGTGAGAGAGGGAGAGCGAGGACGGAGTATAGAACAAGAAATCAAACAGCAACAAAATCATTCCCTGTATATTAGACGCAACGGCAGGGCGATGCAAAAGGGGGAGGACAAGGGAGCCTTTGCAGAAGCGAACAAACGCCCGTTTGCGAGAATCTGGCCCCCAATCGACTCATCTGACACGTGCTGGCAACAATAGGACCGCCAAGCAACCTGAAGGAACGAACAAGGAGGTTTACACCATCTCCGGATCCCGTCCGCTGGGACGGATCACCTTCCTTGCCTCGCCTGCCTGGTCGTCTCGTACCCTACCCACTAAGCCTCGCTGTGCCTTGGGCTTGTGCGACCGAGCCGGGCTACCAAGTCCGATCTTGTGTTGGAGATTGCGGTCGAGCGACGTCCCGGGATTCGCAGCTACCGAAAGGATCTCCAAAGGGTGGGAAACACGGCTTGGAAGCTCGTCTTTGACGTGTTTGGGCGCGAAACATGAGAGCAGCAAGGGACGGAGGATGGAGCATTTCTTGCCTAGTGCAGAACCAAACATCTTCCACCACCAAGGGGTCCCGCCCGGTTACAAATCATAACCACTGACTGCTTGGCGGTCAGCGTTGCGTCCCCTCCTATTGTGCCGGGCTGTCGTGGCGGCATCATCTTCTAAACTCCTTCGCAGGGCTTGGTGGTTGCGACCTCGGCATCCACAAGGAAATATCAGACGAGGTCGGATGTCGGCGATGCCTCGTTTCCTGCCGTGTGCTCTTCTAGTTTGGTTCGATGACATCCGTCACATCGCACCAGTGTAAAGATGAGGCATAGAGGTATGCCCCGACCTCGACGAAAGGAAATGTGAAAAACACAGCCAGTCACCGCGAAACGAACGCATGGTACGCTCCAGAATCAGGTCCCTTGGAAGAGCGAAGCATGCGTACCTGGCATTGATCACCTCTGCGCCATCCACGCGCTGCATTCCCTTCTTGCGCACATATAGCATATTTCTTTTTGGGACACCAGGTCCGATATCTCGTCCCATTGGCCTGGCGTCCAAGGGGCTAGGATGATTCCAATGAAGTGAGGATGCCTTGCTGTGATACCAGAACCCTTCCTGCGAGCATCCAATCCCAATAGCGGAGCATGTCCGAAGCTTCGGATACCAAGCAGGCAGGGCAGGGCCCCTTCGGACTCTCGTCCACATTACACCATGGTTTGACGTTTGAGACGAGGTCAGACCGGGTCAGCCTCCGAGGGAGACACATTGTGAGGCTTGGGAGATAGGAGGAAGAGGCGGTGATGAGCCCCCCTTCCCTCCCATTCAAACACTCATGCAGAGTGCAGTGCCATTTCCCTTTTGTACGGTTCGCCCGCGTCTCCTGCGTCTTACATGGGTACTAGACTCCATTCTCTGGTGGAGGAGAACCTCTGTCTTGGGAGGGGAAAGAGAATCAAGACGGTGCGCCGCCGAGCAACGCCTATTGCATCTCGGCCCACACAGATGCACTTGCTATCCATACCCGGCGCGGGAAGTAATTAGGCAAAGTCGGCAAGAATGAAGAAGGGGGAGAGGGGTGGGGAGAGGAGGGAAGAAAGGGAGGCCCCTCCGCTAATCCTTTTTCGGGACCGGCTGGCTATCTAGATACCCGTCGACGATGGCCCAGATAGCGGCACACGCAGATGCCGTGTTCTTCTCTTTCTTCGTCCGATGGTGAAGATTCAACGCACCGTCTCCCACATGCGCGATTGATGTGAGGAACGCTGGCCGCTTGAGTGACCGTGAAAGATGGGGGCTGAATGAATGAAAGTGAGAAGAGAGAGAGGGGGGGGGGAACCCAAAAACTAAAACTCTGGGCGATTGACGAGCCGGTCAGATGTTTGTTCCGAGGTTCTGGTTGCTGGTTTTTCTTCAACACAGTCCGCTCCCACCCCAGTGTCTACCTCTGAACCCTCGTTGCCTCATGGGCTCCAGCCCAGGAGTGAGACATTACACACTGTATGGACGGCAGACCAAGCTGTAGATTGGAAAATGCCAGCAGGGGGGGGGTGCCGTCGTAGGCTAAGTAAATTTGGGATTTGCGGTCAATGTTTGTAATTAATCCGGAAGAGGGCTACCTGCCTACCAACAGAGAGGCTGGCTTGGTTCGGTACTTTTGCATCAGCCATCTCAGCCATCTCTTTCTCCTTGCCCACGAACACACACCTTTGGCCGTGCTTTAAGGCCAGGTGCTACGGGAAGACATGGGCACTAGGAGGCGCGCTACTCGCGGCACTAGCTATCGTGCTTACCGCCCTTCTCCCAAATGGCCCCTTGGGTGTCTCGACAAGTATGCGACCAGGTGCCGTGCCGAGCCTCTAAGAGCATACGATTATACGAATGTTTTGCCGTCTCTGGGAGGACCTGCAAACAAGGTTGCTGGGGAGGAACTGTCCTTACAATCGTCGGCCTCACGGAGCCTCCATGCATGCATCTTGGTCATTGGGTTCCAAGCCTCTAAGTTGCTTTTGCTTCATGCTTCGTGCCGCACGCCAAGTGAACGATTGCGGTCTTAGCTAAGACGTGTATCACGGATGCCAGACTCAGGAACGGCATTCTTATCATTCCCCGGGTGGCTCTACTGCGGGTTTGTCAGCAAGAAACCCAGACAAGGAGTAACCCGGGGGGCCTCAGGCGAATTGGCTCCGGACTTAACGTACGATGTATCTGCATTCCAGAGCAGCTCTGTGCGAGTCCCCAGGCTTGGATTGACCCGGGAAGCCACTCCTTCCCTTTCCAACCGGTTGTGTCTTTCTGAACCAGGGTGTCCTTGGGTTGCATGCTGGGCGTTCGACAGGGGGTACCTGAATGCTGGTGGGCCCCACCCGACATCACGACCCCGCCGCTCCCAAAGAGTCAAAAAAGACCCGCAATCGCAGAAACCAGAAAAGCTCGGACAACCTTCCCAATTGGAAGGTACCAGGCACCCCCCGCTTCTCTAGGCCTGGCCTTCCCCACCCATGCTGTACCAGCCCTTGATCTTCCCAGCACACCCACCACTTGCCACCCCCCGGTCGCTTCCTGTAGTGTACTGACGCTTGCTGTGTCTGTCGCCATTCTGGTGTCCTTCTGTCGGGACGGTACGTATCTCGAGCACCCTAGCGCACGCTACGTAGTACCAAGAACCAAGAACCCACCTAGCACCAACAGGCTGGAGGGGAGAGAGGCCTGCCCAATGGGTGGATCTCGTCTCACTGGAGCCACTGTGCTGTGACCAGTCAGCAGTCACCCAGCGAGGTGGATTTTTAGTGTTACCACTGCGCTGGAGACCTCGTTTGGTTTGGCCGGTCTGGGCTTTTTTTTTTTTTTTTTTTGTCTGTCTGCCGCTATGGCGTGTCGTGGGTGTGTAATCTTTCGTCGTTACAACTTGCGCTTCTGCATCTGGCACCTCGCTGCAAGAAGTCGCGACCGGGGGCGACGCAGAAGGGGGGGAAGAAGAAGAGACGAGAGTCTGGGACTAAACTGGCATTGGCGCCCGCTCTGAATTGGATTGGCTGCGTCTTGAAGCTGCAACCTGAGAAAGACCCTGGGGAGACTGGACCGGAGGAACAGCCCAGAGAGAGGGAAGGGGGGGTATTGGCACTGCACTGCACTCTCCCACTGGCACCTGCCTTCCCACCCATAACTAGCCTTTCTCGACGCTAGCCTCCTCCTCCACCTTGCCTCTTAGCACCTGCACCTTGTTTTCCCACTTTTCCCACTATTCCTTCAACCACGTCCCGTCACTAACTTCCCCATCCTTCTTCTTCCTCGTCCTCCCCCCCTTCTCACACCACACCTTTCTCCTCCTCCTACAACAACCAAATTCATTTGCCTGCGGAAAGACCTGTTCTCTCCATAACTGCTTATGAGGAGCAGGACATACAATTGCCCTTGCCGAGGACACTGCCTTTGCAGGATATAACTTGGGCGGAAATTCTCCAATCGCCAATACTGACAACGATCGACACCCCGTTCGCGCCTTCAGTCACTGATCTGTCATATCACACGAACCTCGCCAACCATTCGCAACCCCTTGTCGTCCGTTTCGCAGCCAAACATCGTACTTGAGCCACCCCGCAACCCGTTCCAACTTTGATTGTTTAAACAACCGACAAGTCGACTTCTCCGTGGCCAGGCACCACTGTTTCCCGTGCACCTCGTTCCGACAAACACCAAACCCTAGCCTCACTCGCTTGGGTTGTAGTGCACCGCAGATCATCCTTTTCCCAGGGAAGCCCGCAATCGACCTAGGATACCACGGTTTTCAACCAAACCCGCCGTAAAACGACGACACCTTCAAACATGAGCTCGCCAGCGCAAGCCGGACCTTCGGTTCCGAAGGAGAAGAAGGGATTTGGAAAGATCTTGTCTCGCGCCAAGACAGTCTTCAAGAGGGGAGATGGTTCCTCCAAGCGCATGTCGACTCTGTCCACCGCCGGCCAACAGCCTCCTTCGCAGGCCATCACTCCCGGGTAAGCAAGACATCAGCCTTTGTCGTCGACCTCTGCTCCACACACAGTGCCACCGGCCTTGCTGTATTATCCATCTAACACGCACACAGTCAGTCCACTGCCCCGGCTACCGAGCAGCCTACCGCTGCTGCCGCTACTACCAAGGAAACCAAGAAGGAGTCTCCTAAGAGCAAGTACGAGGACCTCCCGGGCGTGGTCAGGGTTCCCCGGTCGGAACTCTTCGAGGAGCGCGCGAGGAAGTTGGGCGAGAGATTCGGTCTCGAAATCAAGCAGAGCGAGTGGATCTCCACCGAGGGCACCGCTCTTCGTGTTGAGAAGCCCATCCGCATGCGCGTCCACCGAACCTGCCACAAGTGCAACGCCACCTTCGGTGCCGCTAAAGAGTGCCCCGGCTGCCAACACACCCGTTGTACCAAATGCGTCCGTCATCCGCCCAAACGGACCGAGGCCGAGCGCATCGCCAGCCGGGAGAAGCGGGCCGCCATCCTCAAGGCCCAGAAGGAGAACCCTCCCATTGTCCCTGACTACTCGTACGACCTCAAGGGCCCCAAGGACATCGTCCTCAAGCGTCCCAGCAAGACTGGAGGACAGGATCTCATCTATAAGAAGCCCCGTCAGAGGGTAAGGAGAACATGCCACGAGTGCCAGACGCTCTTCACTGCCGGCAGCAAAACCTGCTCCAAGTGCAACCACAACCGCTGTACCGACTGTCCCAGAGACCCGTATGTGCCCCCCTCCACCTGGTAGTGATGCTGAATGCTGACCGTATATCAGGCCCAAGAAGGACAAGTATCCTTTTGGCTACCCTGGCGATGAGTTTGGACCGAATGCTGTGCCGCACCACGAATGCTACAAGTGCAAGACGATATACCCTGGAGGCGCCGCTGACGGGACTCCCTGCAAGAAGTGTGGGCACGAGAAGTGCGGCAACTGTCCTCGTTTGAAACCACGCAAAGTCGAGCCGGAACCCGACCCAGAGATCCTCAAAAGCATACAGGCCAAGATCGAGAGTTTGAAACTCAAGTAACTAACTCCATGGCTGACACGGAGATCCCTACACCGTTTGACATTTTGAATTCGACTGGAGGCGTACGGGCATGGCGGGGTGGATGATGTCTGAGTTGATTTATGGCGACAAGCGAGTATGCGACATTTCATATTCATCCTCGAACCCCCCCGGGGCGCACGTTTTCACCCGATTTCTTGTCGAACAAGCATCCATCATTCCTTTTTCTTTACTGCGACACTACGAAACCACACGACTACCCATCATCTGCATCACATCACACGTCTTCTATTCGCTACGGCCACCATTCCTCTGCTTCGCCAACGACCAGAGGAATGACGAAGAACATGAAGCTTTTACGCACTATGCTATCACGACCTATCATCACCTTGACCTCACCAAAAGAATCATTTCCTGTCGAATACTGCCCCCCCGCCTACTGTACTGCATAATGCCCACCTGCAATGAGAGAAAAATACACAAGAAGGGGAGAGAGGAGTCGTCCCTGGACGCACCTGAAGTGGGAGGAGGGGTATACCAGGCCAAAATCTGCGGAAGATGGGACGAGTTGGAGTTTGGCGGCCGGAGAAGAAAGAAAGCGAGGAGTTGGGCGATATTGTGTCAAAGACGGCGTTGTTTGCATTGCAGTCAAGAGTAGTGTTGGTTAGGCAGACCCAGAACCGACAGCGTGGGTCCAATCAGGGTAGCAGGTGACAGCTGTGCGGAAGGCAGATTTTCTTCCCTTTCATCTCATCATTCCCATTACCTTCTTCCCATCTCTCCGGAATATCATCTATACTACTCGCAAGTCTTGTACCCCAAGTATAGGCTTTTGAAACTCAGAACTGCTTTGGACAGCCCCCTTTCCATGGAACTGCTGCGGTGCCTCCCTGGAATGTCCGTGATGTATCATCGGCCGGAGAGCCGGGAAGTGTTTGACACTAATTCCCTCACATGGTGTTTAGCGAATGCTTCGTCGCCCAACGATGTCACGTTGTGTCGCGCAGGCTGTGGATGCTCATATCTCCCAACAATTACGAGGCAGATTGGGAGACCAAATGATGGGCAAAGAATAAAATAAGGTAGAAAAGAGGCAATGTGGCAACACGGGAGAGACGGGCCCAATGGTGCGCGCTCCAGTTGTAGCACGAACCCGGTACCGTCAAGTCGGTCCCCCTTCCCCCCGAGGCTGCGGCTGCCTTGTTCTAAGCACAGGCCATCCGGTGGACAGAGATGGGAAAAGAAGATGATCGGAACGCGTACCGTACAGTCGGGTGGGTAATGGAAGCGTTGGGCGCGTGTTCGCTGGCGAGCCCGGGAAGTCGGAATTAGAATTAGGGGGCGGGAATAGCTATGGGAGGAGGGGGGGCGAGCAGAGAGAGGGTGCCGGGGGGAGGGGCGTGGGCGAGCGCGGGTTGGCGTGGAGTACCGGTAGTACCGGTATCTGTCTCGTCCTGTGCTTGCCTATTCGTACATCACACCACCTATCTGTATCTGTCAGGCGATACTGACGGTGAGTCGTCGGCGGATGACAGGGGGGGGAGAAGAAATGATAACTGCAAAGGGAGAAGAATCCCTTAACCTGCCCCTCCCCTTCCGAGGAGACCAATCCGATCCAAGAGACCGATCTGTCGGGCGGGTGGTCGGGGGCGAAGGGCCGAAAAACGAAAAACGAAACATGGAAAGGAAGAAAAAAGAAAAAGAAAAGAGAAGAAAAAGAAAGTACAGTTCTTTGTCACTGGAGATAAAGATAAAACCCATCCCCCCTTGGCTTCCCCCCTCCCCCCCCCTTGCCCTTCGCCACGCACATGCATATGGAGATCTGGGATCAATTTGCTTTCTCAAAACGTTCCTTATTAATGCGGTTGGTGTGCCAAGACGGAGGTTGCTCGTTGGTTCACCGCGCACGAGAAACAAGACACACACGCGCACGCGCGCACACACACACACACACACACACACACACCCTCTTCCTCGAGCGTTTCTTCTACGCGACCTTCTAGAATAAGGGGAGGTGTGGCAAAGGGGCAAAAGCAAGGTGCCGAATACCTGGGAAACCCGGCTTCGGGGGAAAGGGGGTGGAGGACAATGCCGTTCCAAAGCTTGGGACGTCTCCCCGCCCTGGTGCTGACATGCGTCCGGTTGTAACGTTGGAACGTTCGGCAATTCAGGCTCCTGACAGGCCGGTTGGTTCAGGGAAAAGGGATACTTTTTTTTATATCGTTATTTACTTATCACTCTCCCTCTCTCTGTCTTATTTTCGGGTGGGAGGTCCACCTGTCTAGATGAGGGTGGCCCGGAGATGGGGAGAAGGCAAGCTGAGGACCGGTGTGGATGGGCTGGCAGGGATGATTGGGCCAACGGACAGCATGCGGCGTTCGATAGGTCCGTAGAGAGAGACAGACAGACACAGGCCGGACAGAACATGTCGGTGTTTTGTGCTTTTTTGGTTCATATGCTGCACTGCAAGCGCGTGCTACCCACCTTGGTAGTGTAGATCACCATCTCTCCAACGCGCCACTCAAGAGGCCGTTGAAGCTGTATGCAACGTGTGCCTTGCAGCCGGCGCCGTGGCGCTGCCTGGGTTTCTGTCGACGAGGCGCAGATGACTGTTACTGGGAGCTGCTCCGGAGGTTGGGATAGCGGCGTGCAACTTCACATCAAGACTTCCTCGGAAAATGTAACGTTCACTGGCGGCCTTGGAGGGTATGCCGTCAAACAAGTGCTCTCCACGCTGTTTTAATTTTACACAGGCTTTGTTGTCCGTCTACCCTACCAGGTATTGCCAGCTTACAGCCTCTCGTGCTGTGTTGCCAAGTCGTCGTATCAACTTACACACACCAGTAGGTTCATACACATGCACACACCAACTCTCTCTCTCTCTCTCTCTCTCTCTCTCTCTTTCTCTCTCTCACACACACACACTCATTTTAGGCGCTCTCCTCGCGCACGGATGGCTCAAACTGAAGGACACTGCCTGGAGGTAGCGCAGGGCCGATGGTGTCGGCGCGGGAGCGCTTCTGACCAATGTAGGCCGTCTTGAACGTGTCGATGCGCTGGTTGAGCCGCTGCTGTACGTCCCGCACGATGCCCTGCTGCGCCTCGGCCGCCGCCTTGGCTTGGCCGTCGAGCAGTGGCAGCAGCCTGTGGGTGGGGTAGAAGCGGCCCTTGAGGTCTGGCTCGCGGAGGACGGCGTTCTGCTTAAGCAGGACACAGCGCCAGCGGTCTGCAGGGGCGAATTTCTTGCGGAACACCATCTCCTCCCGGAGCGGCCGTGGGAGCTTATCCTCGGGAACGGTGATGGCCGCCTCAGTAACGGGCGCGTTATCGCCGGTAAGTGGTTGGTAGATGTCCCCCTTGAAGAAAGCCATGCCGGGGACGTCGATAGGCGCGGTGCAGATCTCACGGAGTGCTAGCAGCGCGTCGGGGAGGTTGTTGGCGTCGGCAGGGAGGTTCTGTTCGGGGGAGATGCGGACTCGGAGGACGTCGCCGAGCTCGATACGCTCGGCACCGAGGAAGATACCGTGATAGTCTATCTTCTTGCCGCCCTCGTTCTCGGCTATGCGACTAAAGACGGAGAACGACACGCCCACCTTTTGGGCGGCCATCTTGGAGGAGTCGAGCAGCGCAACCTCACGACGGTGGTTGTCCTCAGGGCTGAGGCTGCGTAGGAAGGCTTCCCAGTTGACCTCATCATAGGCCTTATTCTGCAGGTCCGGGATGCTGACGTTGGGCACGGAGAAAGCGAGGAATGGGCGCGCCGTTGCCTCCAGCGTCTGGATCGGCGACTGGTTAAAGAGATGGTGGGATATCGGGAGGATCTGGATCTCGGGCTTGACGCCAGCCTTCTGGTTGGCGGGAGCGGTGATGGATACGATGCCCAGGCGCCATCCAGACGCCAATTGGAACCAGACCAGCTCTCCCACACGGAATAGAGACGGGGCTTGTATTCCTAGATAGGGTGGAGGGTATGGCAAGGATTGTGGCTGCTGGTACACGTTTTGAGCCGTGGGGGAAGCCTGGCTGGGATGCTGCACTTGTGCCTGGGCCTGCGCTTGAACGAGAACTTGAGATGGAGCCTGTACTTGCGCTTGAACAGCAGGCGTTTGGCTTGGCTGCAGTTGTCGCTGTTGCAGTTGCGGTTGCAGTTGCGGTTGCAGTTGCGGTTGCAGTTGCGGGTGCAGCGTTTGTTGCTGCTGCTGCTGCTGCGGTTGTTGTTGATGCTGCTGCTGCTGCTGTCGTTGCAGCAGTTGTTGCTGTTGTTGTTGTTGTTGCTGCTGCTGCTGTTGTTGCTGTTGCTGCTGCTGCTGCTGCTGCTGTTGCTGCTGTTGCTGCTGTTGCTGCTGCTGCTGCTGTTGTTGCTGCTGCTGTTGTTGCAGCAGCAGCTGTTGTTGTTGTTGTTGTTGTAGCTGTTGATGCTGTTGCACAGGAGGCTGTGCCTGAACTGGAGCCTGCGCCGCGGCAGAAACTGGGGCCGCGCGTGAGGGTATCGTCGGAATCGGCACTGGAGTCTCCTTCTTCACCGCAACCGCGGGTACAACCGTAGGTACTGGCACGGGCGTCTCCTTTTTCACCATTGGGGGCGTCGCCGCTGCTGCAGGAACCGGAGATGCTATTGTTCCCAGCGGCGTCTGTGGCGTGATCTTGCGGACCTTGAACGGGGGATGCGTGTTCGCCGCTGTGAGCAGAGCTCGCGGGCCGTCTACGACGCTCAGCCCGTCAATGTTGGGCATCTCTCGAGTGTTGCAATGGATGCAGCGACAATCATTGCGGTCCCTCGAGTTCGAGAGAAGCCACAGCAGATGGAGACCAAACTCCTGCGGGCTCTTGTAGAGAGGCCTCGTCTTTTCCGGGTGGCCCGAGACCCAAAGATGCTTGGATTTCTCGTACAGCCAGTAGCCACGCGGGAAGTTGACGAGCCATGGGAGGCCCTCTGTGCGGGAAGTTAAACGACGGCGCTGGCAGCAAGTAGAGGGGCGTGACCGTACCTGTAGGTGCAAGTTCTTGCTTCAGCAAGATCCCAAGTTTCACTCGCCATTCCTGAAACCTTGGGTCATCTTCGACTAGCCGGACCATCTGAGGCTTCGCTCTTGGTGTCTTTTCTTGCGTCGTCTTCTTCGCATTCTTAGTTGTCGCATCTACGGGGGTCGGCCAGTACCCCGGTCCATAATCCTGGCCATCGCTCCGGGCGAAGCCCACTACATTGTACTCTGTAAGGTCCGACATCCTGATTGTACGTGTAGGTGTCGAAAGGACGACGACGGTGGTGAGCGTTGTGCCCGGATGAAGAGCTATTGAGAGCAAACTGGCTGGCCGCCTGGAGCAGGAATAGCAGCAGTGCCGATCGCTAAAACTGGTCTTGAGATAAAGTTCAAACCAACCCGAGTCCTACGACTTGAAGAGGAGCTCAAGATGAAACCCGTTCTGCTAGCACATTCTGCGTGCTGATGGCACACTGGCAAGCCCTCCTTCGCGCTGTGAAGTGGATCTGGCCCCGTGCTGGGTTCGGTGAACCGCGGCGAGGACAGATCTATTCGGACGGGGGCCAGAAGGTCAATTCAATCTCGGTCTCCGATATACCGCGGGAATCCGTTCGTAGACTGCTGAGGTAATGAATAAATCACAGTTAATCACTTGTCTGTCGCGGGTGATTGTCGTCAAACACGAACCAACCTGAAGTTTGGAAGAGGTTGAAGTGTTGATGGAGCTATGAGAACGGCCGTGCGTCGCGTTAGGCGGCTTAGTCAGCCATGATTACCAGCGCAAGGCACCTACCTACCTACCTGCTTGGTGGATGCTCATCCAGGCCCTCCCCCTCCGCCTTACCGTCTTACCTACCTACCTTCCTTCTGTGCTTTTACCAAAGGACATCACAACAAGCGATAGCGACATTGCACGCAAGTCGCGTGTCTAGATTGGCGTTCCGATAATCTTGACTGCGAGCATCTTATCTACCGACTTAGACCCATGGATTCCATCTTGTTGAACAGGGCCCTCCAGGATGCATTTCATCCCAGTCCAAGCTGCGCCACCCAGGCCAACCATTATCAGTATTGACGACTGGCAAGGGAGTAGCCCGTCTTTCGAGGAACCTCATCATGCGAGCAGTATCGGTCGCCGTGTAACAAACAGTAAACGGAAGTCCTGAAGCTCCTAATTTGACTCGAACAATGTGTTTTAACATCTACTGTTTGTGGCCAAAAGATATCGTAACCTCCCTGATTGGCAACTCCCGTTAGTTTCTTCCAAAACAAAGCAAAACCCCCAATCACGTCAGCATCTTGCGCTGGCTAGCGCTTCCGCCTGCCATACTTTGCTTGATTCAATTGCATCGGGGGTTTTTTCTTTTTTCTTTTTTTTTTTTGCAACAATATGTACCACTGCTTACACTTCTACGTATGATTGGATGCCCTTCACTTGCAAAACCCGTAGGCCGTGACAAGAAACTCCGGGCTTTGATGTTACTCGCCGACCGCCTGCAGCGGGACTGCCGAAAGCCATGAATATCACATCATCGTCATGCGCGAGGGCGCCTCGGCGTTCGGGCCTCTGCCGGCACCATTAACCTTCAAAGGCCGATCATGATCCATTGGCCAATGGTCCCTACAGTCTCACCGTATAAGTACCTCTCACAAATTCGCCATCTTGGAAGTTGAGTTACTCGAGTCCTCTCAATCAAGAAACCAACCAACTACCCCGGTGTCGCTCTCCAATTCCCAGGTATCACAACCTCATCGCAACAATATATCAAAACAAAGATAACCCCTATCATGTGTCAAGACGAAGCCACTCTCAACGGTTGGACAGCCGTACCCGTTGATGCTGGCAGGATCTTTGGTGACCTACCGTTCTTGAACGAGCCCTCGCCGGTGAGCATCAGGGACATTAGCTTTCCTTCCGACGACCCTGTGGTGGCACAGACGCTACGATACGCCAAGGAGCGTTTACATGCGGAGACTTTCAATCATTCCATGAGAGTTTTCTACTATGGTGAGTGAGACCTGGGCCCCCCGGACCAAAAGGCATAGTTCCAACGGAATAGCTTGCTGTGCTTTTCCAGAAGTAAAATACCTGATATATCCCAGGTATGACAATCAGCAAGCAGCAATTTCCTGACAAGGCGGCTGCCCTCTCTCCCTCAACGTGGGCACTAGCCTGTCTCCTCCATGACATTGGTACGGCCGATGAGAGCCTCACGGCCACCCGCATGTCGTTCGACATCTACGGCGGCTTCAAGGCCCTCCTGGTGCTCAAGGACCACGGTGCTACCCCAGACCAGGCCGAGGCTGTCGCCGAGGCCATCGTCCGCCACCAAGACACAGGAGTCGACGGCACCATCACGTTCTTGGGGCAGCTGATCCAGCTGGCGACGCTGTACGATAACGTTGGCCGTCATCCCTGCGTCAAAGACTTTGGCAAGATGATCCACGAGGCGACGAGGGCCGAGGTTAACGGGACGCATCCGCGTATGAAGTGGTGTTCGTTTTTTGCGAGCACTGTGAGGAAGGAGGTAGGATTGAAGCCGTGGTGCCACTCCACGCATATCGTCAACTTTGATAATGAGGTTGAGAGCAACACGCTCATGAGTGCGTGGGAGTAAGGAAGTAGACTTGTGTATCGCCCGTGCTGTGAAAGGCGCAGGGGTAATAGGGTGTTTAATACCTTGTACTCAATGATCGGCCCGGTTCCCTAATAGCGGTTGAGACGAGATTGTATCTGCCCAGGCGAAAAGTGTTCTTCACAATAGTCATTCATCTCATGTGTCTGTCTGAATGTGAACGAGTACAAAATTATTCGCGAAGTAAAGTGCGTGTATCTAGGGGAGAAAACTGTTCCTGGGATTACAAGGACGTGATATGTTCTCCTATGTTGCTAGCACGTAGGTTGCAGCATGTCGTAAAATGGAACATGCATAGGGTACCCACTGGGTCAAGGTTGACGTATCTCATAACCGTTTCTTCATACCACAGTCACGGAATTGCGGAAACCACTGCTAGTTGTCAATTTGATGCAGTTAAGGCATGGCGTAATTATTCATGTCCTCGAGGCAAGTATTAACTATCAATGGTCACTTCATGGTGAAAGTCGCTTTCTGCATAAGAGTCTAATCACCCGTTCCCTCTTGCAGCTCTCTCGTAGCGTTTCATGTGCAGGGCCATGGAAAGAGATTTGAGTCGGCATTTCGGTCCCGGATACTCGCAGACTTGTCACAGTCTCCTTCAGAGAGGTACGATGAAGTTCCGGAGCTTACATAAAACTTATGGAGTTTGACAAGTTGCATAGATAATATGCTGGTATTCGTCGACCAGCCTGAGAGGATCGGTCTTTAGCGGCCACCCAAGCGGAAGCCCAACGCTCTACGCTTGTATGTCCAAAGCACGTATAATCAATCATGTGCAGATTCCAATTTTGGTTTTTCCTCATACACTTAAAGTTTTCATGCATACTTCAACGTGGCCCTGTAATTCGAGACACTTGAAATCACTCAGCATGAACCATGAACTATCAGTCCTTGACGCAAGGAGCAAGCCTTAGCCCATATGGTATCATTTTGATCATAACTCGTAAGACTACTGTTTCGGAAACAGGTATACTTTTACAGGTTTCTTCGGGACAGTAGAGCCCGTTCTTACGCTAACCAGTGGCCACTGGTCGTCCTCTTCAACGGTTTTCGTGTCACCGGTGTTCAGCTCCCTCAGTTGAATACTGCCCCTATCAGAGACGGGTATGTGCAGGCCGCCAAGGCCTCCGCCGTTCAATTTGTACGGGGCCAACGAGAGCCGCGGCGGATATGCTGCGCTCCTCTGAGAGAACGCTTGCGGTGACGGAGCCCGTTGCGGGGCCGGATTGTTCGCCCCCTCCCCGTTTCTATCTCGGAGCCTTCGCGGAAGGAGCGTGTCTACGATGTAGTCTAGGAATGTCTTTGTGGTGCCGAAAACCACAAAGGCCAACAGGCTCGCGGTAACGCCGGGGATGAAAAGCAGGAGGTCCTGGTGCAGTCGGGCGACGCTGAGATCCGGTGCTTCTCTCAGGAAGTCACGGGAATTCTGCCGTGAGGAAAGAATTTGGAACATGATGCTAAAAAACTGGTAGGTGCTTTGTACGTTCCGTCAGTTACGTATATCTTCATTGGCGTCAAGGCGAAGGGCTATCCTTACGCTAAGGCAACGAACGCAATAGTGAAGCGGACCACCAGCCAATTGTCGTAGATGCTCCGGCGGCGCTTCCAGTCCCTACCACCGAAGACGAGTGTGTTGCTGCTTTCCGATCTGTTCGACCGTTGCCCATATTGAACGTTCCAAGACATGAGGTTCCGGCGCGTATAGACGTATTTGATCAAGATGATGATGAGAAGAACGCCGCAGCCGCTCATGCAGAAGCCCACTGAATGCTTTCTTTAGATGAAGTCCGCCAGAAAGAGGTGACGAAACTTACTGAATAAATCTGCTAGTAGGAGGAAAGTTGCGGTCTGCTTCTGAACCGCCTCGAGTCTGAGAGTACCCACTAGCAACGCCGGCAGGAGGACGGCGGTGGCCTTCGCGATATAGGTGGCTCGTTTACGTAGCGAACTGGCTAGTTCGAGGTGGAAGATTGACTGAACGAGAGAGAAGGCCCAGAAGAAGATCAAGGCAGTTTCGACATTGTAGCAGTATAACTCTGTAAAGCGTCAGATAGGCTAAACCACATGAACGGGGAGGGCATCTTACGGATATAGAAAAAGGCCAAGTCAATACCAACTGACGCGCGAGATATGGCCAGCTCAGGGTTGCCGACGTTGGCGTTGGCATGCCGGAACTGATCGAACCTGATATCCCTCCACCGCAGAAGCGTGTGAATCTGCTGGGCTATAGAAGCCGCCGTCGACAGCCCTGTGAAGTACGAAACTAATGCGACATCTACACACAACGATATGAGTAAGCCTCTGAACAGCACTTAACCCGTCGTTGAGTCCACTTACAGCTGAATTCCTCATGATGAGCATAGACCAACCATGCCATAAGAAAACTGCATGATAGGCAGATCAGAGAGTAAACAATAACCCCTACAGATGTGGCCAGCTCCTCCTGAGGCAGCTGGATGGCCATATCAACCCCCTTGGATGTTGGGTTAGCAGGCGAGACATGAACATGGAGCTGATGAACGATAGCAGGGGGGCAATGTGACGGAAAGGAAGAAGAAGAAGAAAAAGCAAGAGTTGGAAGCGCGAGCAAATGCCATGGTCATGCTTATCATCTAAAGCTGCCCTGAGATCGATGCGAGCACCTGCGATCGGCGCATGGATAGCCAAGCCCCGGATACTACCTATTCGTGTGGTGGCAATGGCGCGATGAAACCTAGAGACTAACAAGACTTGGGAAGGAGATGCAAGCGATGCTTGTCTGGCGCTCGCAGGAAGCTGAATGGCGACCAAGCACGACGGCCTGACAACGAGATGGGACTTCCCGACATTCTAGAGCGGCAAGTGGTGTTCAGACCTTGGTAAGAGCCACAGCCCCCATACGCCTTGCAACCGGCGGCACAGAAATGTCTTGACCGGGAACCCTAGGAGGGGGTAGCGGGGCCACTCGGGATGTTCAAGGAGAGCTTTACTCCGTTATATGGTGGGTAACCAAGGTTGAAACGCGATAGTGTGAGAAGGTTTTCCCAGATGACATGACACCAAGACGCCGAGACGAAAGGCTACGAGAAGAGCCCAGCAGCGCACTGGGCAGTACAATATGTCATGGAGAGACAGATGACAGCGTGATGGCATTCTAGCTGGCTTCTTGGTGCGGTTCTGGTGACAACTGCCGAAACAGTAGCACGCAGGCGTCGTTGGAATTTGCTGCAGAAAGCCTGCCAATAGGGTGGCAAATGCTGAACTGAGTGGTGCTAGGTAGTGTGTTTGGCATAGCCGTGTGTGATTTCAACCGAACTGTTGCCGGGATAGCCTCCGGAGACGACCATCGTTACTTGTTATCCAGGAGTTGAGGCATGGATGGCTCGAAACACGCATGGCGAGTGGAGGCGCAGCTTCAACTTGGCTGAGGCGACTGGGCCGATGGCCCAGCGGATTGACGTGACGGCGTCCCTTTTTTTTATTGTTTTCGACAATCTGACGAGTCAGCGACACAGGGTCACATTATTTCGCAGACTCCCATTCTAAAGCAAATAAGCTTCCGGAGAGCATCATATGATGCCTGATTTACCGGGCGCCCTCCGGGGAACGGTGATCATCACACCTCATCTCATCGCAGCCGATTCCAATGGCAAGGGAACATGCCGTGTCCCGGTGCTCGGGGCTCTCTGAAGGACAGGGACAACCATGACGCGAAGTCGAACTAGTGGTTTTGCATTGGGCTTGGCTGCACTGAGTCAGCAGTGATACAGAAGGCCACTCAAACTGATGGTCCAACGGAGCCCGAGCGACGGACATGGCTTCAGGAGTTGGGCCTGATGCGGTGAAGTGAGTGATTCTAGCACCAATAAAGAAAAGATGTTTGCTCGCCGGGGGGGGGGGGGGGTCTCGTGATGTTGGGATGAAAGGGCAAAGGCGCGCGGTGCCAGTTTCTGCCAGATGGAACGTTGCTGAAGCTTCAGTCCAATGCATAGGTACATGAACTATAACTAAGAACCGGGCCATGCCAGCGTGTGTTTGTAGATTAGATGACAGCTGGGCGACCCCAGCCTGCATGAATGCGGAATGCGGACCTGTGAGCCGCATACTTTTGTCCAGAGGAGAAGTCAAGCTGGAGGTTACGAGTGTGATCGGCAGTCGCAACTTCGCGAGCAAAATGCCGTTCCGTCGGGATATAGCGCCTAGCTGCGGCACGAGCTTGCGAAAAATAAGGTCGTGTGGGATTCAGGCGATCTAAACTAAAGCAGACAGATTTTGACCCAGAGCCGTGGAGAAGTGAGTGGAATCGCAATGGAAAATCTCCGGTGGTGGGCCGCCAGCTCCTTCCAGCCACTTTGTGGCTCATGTGGGAAGACGGCGACGGCAGCGGTAGGGAGGAGCCACCTGTGGCTGCGTTCCTATGGGTGCTCGATCATGGTCAATTAAGCATGCACCAGCGGGACGCGTCAAAGGCGCGTCGAAAGCTTCCCCGCGATATAACTTGTTCGACAAACACCCCGACAACTTAGCAGTGCTACAAAAGAACGATTCCGATAGCCCTAGACGGTTTCTTGCATATTGTACCTCTTATTCAATCCCTTCCAGACTGCATACGAACCCTTTATCCGGGTCGATGCTCCGCACTACACCGCCAACATGAACATTGTTCCACCGCACTATAATGATGGCAACAGAGCCTTCCTGCAAGCCTTCTTGGCTCGCGGGACCCTCACATTCGAGGAGGCGCAGACCATTCTTGCAGAGATATTCACAATCGAAGCCGAAGATGGCGAACCGGTCACCACCGAACAGGTCACTCAGCAGGATTTCGAATCTTTCCTGCAAGCAGCCGCTGAAGCCGTTTCTTTCTTCGACTACGAGATCCGAAGCGCTGCCCACCAAGTCTCCAAGAAGCGTGTCTATGCTCTCGTCAACACGGCTTCGGACCCGATGACCCAGCTCGCGACCACATATAATGCCGAACAGATCGCCTTCATCAAGAGACTACTCGATGCCATGTTCGAGACGTACAACTCCCCGCGCATGGAGCTCATGTGCATCACAGAGATGCAGGCGATTAAGCTGGCCCGTCCCTCGCGTCAGCAGAACAACAACCGCAACGATGTCGACGAGGATGGAGCACCGACGCAGACGCAGTCCTCCGCGGACAAGGGGCTGAAGCACAGTGAGGTGGAAGACATGCTGATGAACCTGGTAAACCAGGGCTGGTTGGAAAAGTCTAGGAACGGGTTTTATAGTCTCAGCCCCCGAGCGCTGCTCGAGCTCAGAGCGTGGCTCATCGACTCGTACAACGACCCCGACGCGGCCGCGCAGGAGTGGCAACGCATCAAGTTCTGCGAGGCGTGCAAGGGGATCGTCACCGTTGGCCAAAGATGCGGGGAGGTAGATTGCAACGCACGCCTGCACCACATTTGCGCCGACGCATACTGGCGAACGCAACGCAGCCATAAGTGCCCTAGATGCTCAAGAGACTGGGACGGTGAACATTACGTCGGGGAGGAAGCGCAGACCAGTACGGAGGCCTACAAGAGGGGCCGCCGTAGAAGCGGGGGCAGGAAAAGCAACGTGGCTGACGAAGATGTGCACGAGAACGGTGAAGAAGAAGTCGAGGATGGGGCATGATGAAACATAAAGGTTTGGGACTCCATAGCTCAACCAACCAACCAACCAACCCCTAGATGTTGCGGGCAGTTTTCAGGAAAGATACCCCCCGTACTGGTGGCTGAAGCAGAAGCTAGCCACTCGACCGTCTCAGACACCGAAGCTGTCGAACAAAACAAAACATCTTTTTAATAATAAAAAACAGTCCTATTCTGGATGAACACCATATTTCTCCCACATTACTAGTAGTATACATACATACATACGTTGCCTCACTGGGTCCTAGCGTCCCAACAAGAGAGGCGACGTTTTGGACCCTGGAGGGGCCTCCGATGTGGCGGTGCGCCTTAGCGGGCCTGGGCCCAAGTGCCGGTGCTCGCTTGGGCGCGGTTACCGGAGGGCTCCAATGACAGGACCATGCATGATCATCTGAAAGCATTGAAGTGACATCACGCGTGGCTGTGCAAGCTACTCCAACTTGCTCTCTAGTTCAACCCATCCTGTGGCCAACACCTAAAACTCGCAGGTCATGACGCCGCACGAGGTAACCAGGGCCCAGACTGCATGTGATTCAGAAGCACTTGGCTGGTCGATAAAATAACTGGCTCCGACCGCCTGTATTTCGACGGCAACTCTTCATCTACCGGCACGCATAAATACAAATCACACATTCGCCTTTCAGCCTCGGTTTCTTTGACAACAGCCCGATCGCAATTCCCAAGTCATCGCCCAGCCAGCAAACCTAGCTCTCGGCCTTGGACCCTTCTGACGCAAGACAACCGCTTCGCCCACGATGCTGGAATACCTGAGCTACAAGAAGTTCAAGAAATACAAGACAGAAAAGGAGGCAAAGCAGGCGGCGGAAGGGGAGCAGCAATCGCAGGAGCAAAATGGATCATCCTCGGCGCATCTCAGACCCGACTCGCGGCCTTCGCCGTCGCGGCGCCAGACCAGCTCTCAATCCGTCCTAACAACGGCGAGCGGAGCCACCGAAGGCGGTCCCACACCGCTTTTAGATCGCAAGGACGAGGCCTTCTTCAGGCGCATTCTCTCTGACCCGGACGAGGTTGACTCGGACGACGAGAGCGTTCGTCCGGCGCTGCCCCCGCGCAGCAAGACCCCGGAGTACACGTGGGACTCTGACGAATCCCGCCGCGCGGCCCCGCACCGGGGCCAGCAGCAGACCCCCGTCAAGGCGGCGACGGTCGCCGTCGCCGAGAAGCCTGAGGGCTCAGGGCCCTCCAGGATCCCCGGCAAGATCGCCTTCCTGTTCAACAAGGCCAAGGGCGGCGACAAGGACAAGCAGCTCGAGCCGATCAAGCCCGTGAAGCCTGAGGAGGCGGCGCGCGAGCAGGACGACCTGTCGCGCGTACTCGACGACCTGAACCTCTCGGCGCGCAACAACAAGGCCATCCCCCTATCGGCCGAGTCATCTGAGCTCGTCGGCAAGTTCACCCTCGTCCTCAAGGACCTCGTCAACGGCGTGCCCACGGCCGTCGACGACCTCCGCAACCTCGTCGAAGACCGCGACGGCACCCTCAAGAAGTCGTTCGACAAGCTCCCCAGCAGCATGCAGAAGCTCGTCACCAGCCTCCCCGACAAGTTCACCGCCAGCCTGGGGCCCGAGGTCCTCGCCGCCGCCGCCAAGAGCCAGGGCATCAACGCCGCCGAGGTGTCGGCCAGCGAGGGCATCAAGGGCGCCGCCAAGAAGATGTTCACCCCCACCAGCTTCGCCGACTTGGTCTCCAAGCCCGGCGCCGTCGTCGGCATGCTCAAGGCCATTGTCAACGCCCTCAAGCTGCGGTGGCCGGCCTTCATCGGCACCAACGTCATCTGGAGCGTGGCTCTCTTCCGTAAGTCTCAGTTCCCCCCTTACTCCCTCGTTGTAAAAGATGCTAACACCCACCGGCAGTGCTCCTATTTGTGCTCTGGTACTGCCACAAGCGCGGTCGTGAAGAGCGTATCAAGCGCGAGAACGTGCCCGAGGTCGTCGATGGCAGCGGCCGCATCGAGGAGCTCCCCGACGACCCCGCCCTCCCGGCGCCCCCGCGCTCGCGCACCGAGCCGGCCCGCGCGGACCAGGACCGCCCGAGGAGCCAGAGAAGCGAGCGCAGTCGGCGCAGCGGCAGGCACAGCTCGGGGAGGACGACGCCCCAACGCCGGGCCTCGCCGCCTCCTGACTCTCCCCGGAGAAGGGCGACGAGGAAGTGACGCGGGAAGGGTTTTGGTTTGCCTTACAACGCGTGCCCCCCGTGGGCTCGCACGTCTTCTTTTTCTTCTCTTTAATGACTGGACTGTCACATCCTGGATGTTTTCTAGCGTTTTGCCACGAATGAATGCAACGATGTATGAACGAACGAGCTAGACACACGAGGCGACTGCCTGGTAAGACGGGGTTTTGCAATGATTTCATGTCCTCATTTGATGCCTGTCTACCTAGCCTCGGCTTTCCTGTATGCGAGCGATTTCTCGAAAAGGAGGAAAAAAATATCAGAGCCCTCCCCACCCCCTATATTGGTGGCATTCTCCGATGCCTTTTACACAATAGTCTAATATACAGCCGTGGATCCGCAATGCAAAGAACTTGTAGTGAAAAAAAGAAAAGAAAAAGAAAGAAAAAAAAATTCGGGTATCTCCGAAGCAAAGTACGCTTTTGTGTCGCTCTACCGTCCAACGTGCCAAGACCCCCTTCAATCATCCTGGACCAACTCCTTGATCTCGTCACGCCCGCCAGCTGCGAGACTGCCTGTCTGGCCGGCCTTCTCGCCTTGGCCGAAGCGGTCAATGACCTTGCAGCCGTCCTGGATCCAGAAGTCGACCTCGTCAATGATGTCGTAGACAATGTCCTCCACGATCTGCTCCGTGTAGCGTTCGGAAACAGGGCGGACCTTATCCAGACCGGGGTATCCCAACGCCAACGGCGCCTTGTGCTCGGCCTGGTCGACGTCGACCATGGAGACCTCGTTCTCGGCGTCCTCGACGATGCCGGGAGGTGGGAACCAAAAGTCTGGACCGAAGTTGACCTCTGCGGCGCCGCCTCTGAAAACGCTCACGGCGGGGTAATAACCGAGCATGCCGTTATCGAGGCCCTCGCGGGCGCCGATCTGCGCCTGCGGCTTGGAGGCGGGGGGCAGGAAGGCGAGGAGATCGGTAAATGCGGTTCCCATAGGAACGCCGTTCTTGTACAATTTGATATAGGATCCGGGAAGAGTGCGAAGGGCAGGAACAGGATGATTGGGGTTCGGCGCCTCGACCGAGTTGGCGGGGCCGGAGGAGACAGGAGAGGGGTTCATGAGATCCTCGAGCTCCTTGGTGGTATGGTAGTCGATCTTTTCAAAGTAGATGTGCTGCTTGAAGCGAATGGGGATACGATCGCGGACAATATTGGGCGCATCAAACGCCGCGCTGTCGTCGTCCAGACCAGTGTCCACCGCCGGGTTATACTGACCAGCCAAGACCTTCCGTTGCAGACGTTCCGACGGGAGCTGGATCTCCAAACCGATGACGTCGCCTTCGCGGATGCCTTCTCCCTCTGGGAAAAAGGGTTTCGGGCGCGACATGTAGACCTTCTCGCCGCCAACATCGCGGAATCCGTAGCTGTAGGCGTCGAAGCCAACGGGCGCGTCAAGCGACGCCTCTCTTCTCGCGAAACCCATGCGCACGTGGCCATGCGATTCGGGCTGTCCCTCTGCATTCTTCTTGTCCACAATGCCCCTCGTGATCTTGACCTCCCAGTAGAAACGTCCCTCCCGGATCGCCACATTGGCGCGCGTCATGCGAAAGCCCTTGTTGGTTGTGATGTGACGACCCGTCTGGTCGAAGAACAGATGGGTTGCGCTATCCTCAAAGCTCAGGTGAGGGCCGTGGGGCTCTGCCTCGGTGCCGCGGTAATAGAGCGATGAGGGAAATCCGGGGTCAGCGATACAGTGTGTGTAGTGGTAGCTCTTCTTGTTGTGAACGCTTGATATGGGAGGTCAGTACCGTCGATCTGTTGCGTAGAGGCACTGGCAAACTTACTGCTCCGAAGTCTCGTAGAACTGGATCTTGCCGCCGTCCCGAGCAGGAACATCATGGTGGTGTATGAAAACAGGAGGACGTGCGGGCTCAAAGTCGGAAGGCTTGGGGGGCGCCAGCTTGTAGCGCATCGGACTGTAGTCGCTCTGAGTAGGTTCGCGATGCTTGGGGTCCGGCGTGCCACGGTTGCTGTCGCCGCCGAAGGCGCCCTTGGACTCGCGCTTCTTCAGCGACTCCTTCTTGTTGCGCTTGGCAGGCATATCGTCGGAGCCTTGAGGTTTTGGTGTAGATCGAACTTCTGGATTGAGGGGGGAGGGTACGGAAGGACTGAAATCCTCTTCAAGCGCAGGCCGCTTCAACGGGATCGCAGTCGAAGCAGCAAGGGAGCCGCTCGGGGTCGGCTCCCGAGGTGGGGGAGGAGTGCCCGAATCGGAGGTCATCTGGTCGGAGTTTCTCAGTGTACGCGCAATTCCTTTGACTGCTGTTGTGTGAGCAGCGGGTGCAGGTTGAGGGTGGAAGGAGAACAAGGTCGCGGGTTCTTGTCGTGAGGCGCGCGTTTCAAGGTGGAAATTTCGGGAGCTGCTCCAGAGAAGCTAGCAGCTACCAGGCACCCCGCGTCAAGCTCCCTCACACAGGGGACACACAAGGGGCCTCGGCGGGAAAACAGCAGGGGTATATGTGCACTATACGCTAGTGGGGCAGGCACTGCAAGGCTGCCTTTGACAAATGGAGCTCGCTCATGGGAAACCTTATCGCATTCTCAAACTGATTCATATGTAAACTCATTAGCTGGCTGACTGGCTTTCACATCCAGCTTCTTCGTCTCGCACCGCATGGTCTTCTCAGATACCTGGTATCACCCTTTAAGAACAGATGCAACATTTGAAATGAGACTTGTCTTTCGCTCTATCGGCTCTATTGGGCATTGCGTCCATCTACCATGTCAGTCAAACGCCAGTCCCCATGTTTATCCTTACAAATTGTACAGATGGGCTTCCTTTTTACAAAAGTTTCTCCATCCCATGCCTGATAACCCCAGCCCTACCTCTACCTGCCCTGAGAGCAGCCTTAAATGGCATGCTCCTGCTGCTTCTCCACAGGAGGGTTCCAAATCTCTAACTGCTTAAGAATACGTTGGTACAAGAACAGCATCGTGCCGCTCTGAATGAAGGTCCATACACCACGGGGCCCCACGCCCCTGAACCAGCCGCTAAGGCCCTCTGTCTGGTATATGACCTTGAGACCCTGGATGACAGACGAGGTCTGCAGGTTCACGGCGCCGGGGCGAGGAGTATGCGTTGACGGCGATGACGTTGATATGTTGCGCGTCTGGGATTTTGATGTCGAGGCGTGCGCAGCGCTCTTAACCGCCGGTTTGCTCTCTTTCGGTAATAGGTCAGGATGTACTTGAGTCTGCAGCCTTGTCTTGACGACGTCCAGGGGACATGTCATGACGCCAGCCAAGCTTCCAGCGAGCCCGCCGGTCAAGAGCTCCAGCGGTATGCCAACGTCTCTGCTCTGCTTGTATGTGCGAGCCCAGGCGTGGAACTGTTCCCAGAACATGAACTGGAGTGCTGAAAAAGGCAGGTCACGATAGAGCGTCGCTTGGTAGCCGTGGAAAAGCGCCGAGAGTCCCTCTTGGCGCACAATGGTCCGCGCCGCATCAACGGTGCCTCTGTAGTTGTATCCCGACTTGAAGTAAGGGTTGTTATAACGTCCCTGTAGTTGCATGCGTGTCTTCAGCACCTCAGACGGGACATAAACGATGGAGCCGGCCAAATCTCCGAGGAGCCCTAGGGATGTTCAGTTAGCCTGTGCTTTTCAATTCTGAGCTCGGATTCGACGAACCGGCTGCGAGGTAGGCCAGGTGGTGTTGTAGGCCGTGGTCGATAAGAAACCGCTTGCTCCATTCGTATGTGCCGAAGAACATCATGGTGCCTGGAAGCGAACCGCTCAGTGCCGGCACCCATCCGCCATAGAGTCCTCGTCTGATGCCCTCTTGCCTCCATATCGTATAGTACGATGAACCGAGGGATGTGTACTTTGGCGGGATATGCGGGTCGCCCTGTTGGCGTGTCTTGACCGTGTCCAGGGAGTGCATGAGCATGTCTCCCGTCGACCCGCCTAGACCTCCAGCAATCATTGCATGGAGATAAGGCGGGCGGCCTTCATCTTCGAAAGACTCATCCTCCTGTGGGCTCATGTCCTGTCTGAATGGCTGTGTGTTGATTCTGATATCCGGCAAAATCCCTCCCGTCTGTCCCGCATATCTATCCTCCTCCAAGGACACCGCCGGCGCCGGGCTCGAGACCGAGAATCCCTCCTTGATCGTTTGCGCGTTGTTGTCGGCAGGGGCAAAGTAGCTGAAGATACGGTCAGCGACAGACATTTGCGAATGCTGTCTGTCGCAATTGGACCAGGTTCTCGTTGGTCCGCGTCTAGGCCGACTCCCTCTCGTGCAGCGAGTGCTGGTATCGGCGCGTTTGTCAGTGTCGTGGCGGGGGAATCTTCGAGCAAGGCAGTCGGTCGCCCGCAAGGGGATGGCGACACCGTGTTGGGATTTGAAGGGGGGGGGGAGAGGAGAGGCCTCCTCGTCGTTGATTGTCGCGTGGGCTTACTGCGCGGGCAAAAACTTGGCGGCGGCGAGGAGCAGCACATAATCATATCGAAATTTCATGCAGGGTTCCCGGGCTCTGGAATTTTTGCTGGTGTGCACAGACCACCTGCCGCGCATCGGTCCGGCTGCGTCACTGTGAGCTTTCCGTCCTTTCCGCTGGAGGTACCTTAACATTGGAGCTCCATGGGCGGCCGGCTGAGAGACCCTGAGTGGGAGCTTCGAGCTATGACACGGATAGTCCGCGCCGCTCTGTGCAAGCAATGGACCCTGAGACCCGGACGGGCTAGAACCACATTTGTTGATGGTGTCAGGGGAATCTTGATTTTATATACGATAGTATACATGGTGAGATTTCGGACAAGCTCAAATTCTAGACCAATGACCCGACAGAAAGATAGGTCGCCTGCTTCTTAGTACTGTACAAGAGAACCCACCCGTCTTGCACTCAGTATCTCGGCTTGAACTTGTGATCCTCCCACCTCACGCGTCCAAACTTGCGCCAGGGCCAGATATTCCACACGCATTGCCCGTCGACCAGCGCCATTGATATCGGCCCGTATGTGTTGCTGTCCAAAGTCTGATCTTGCGGTCCGTCGCCCTCGACCCAGATGTGCCCTTGTGGTACCCTGGCTATGCGTTCCGGGTACGGCGCCCTCGTCGTGACATATTCTCCCTCCAGTGCAATAACTCGCTTGATTGCAACAGTCTCCGGATTATATGGGCTCCTATAGTAGGGAAGGGGCGGAGGAAGTCAGCTCACCCAGCATCTTTGATTTCCGACAGC